>NW_027526394.1:0-627451 GCF_048455015.1 Haemaphysalis longicornis
CGAAATTTCTGCAAAGCACATTAGGTGAAAAGAATCAAGCTAAAAAATCCCGCCATCTTCACGAAGTGAATGATCATGAGAGGGGCGAAGCTCAAATGCTTATCGATAAAACCAGGAAACATTCGCCCACACATCATATAAAGACTCGACACAGCAAGCTTTCCACCGCTTCGTTGACAAGCCCGTCGATGACGTCGATTTTTGTGGTGATTATGTAGGGCTTGTTTGGGACAATGAGAATGTCCATGGGTCAGTTGGCGAATTCGGTGTGTGACATTTTAGCCACATTGGCCGTCGCCATCTGCAGAGCGTCTTGTGTCGTGTACCCCCGGTACGTGTCGTGAGCTAGCAGGCGACGAACGACAACCTCTTCTTCTGCCTCTCCTCCTTGTTGGGTAGCAACGAACGCGTTCAACGTTTTGATCTCTTCGGCCAATCTTTTCGTTGGCCAATCCCTAGGGGGATCCTACCACAATCATCATCACTGTGCCATGTACAATGTGCCGTGTACGGCCGGGACAGGACCCGAGCAAGAGAAGCTTCGCCCCTAAAAGCTCAGTACGGGAGAAATTTTCGTCGAACTCAATACTGAACTACAATCCCGCAAACTTCTTGTCCAGACTCGCATCCTTGATCTGGACATCACAAGCCCACCGGAGCCTGAACAGCACCCAGGGCGTGATTTCAGAGACAGATCTCACAGAAACACAATCCGACCTTCTTGAAGGGTGAAAGGACCAGGGCGTCACAGCCCTGGATCGCATTAAAATGCACAGGAATGATAAATTATTCCCCACCAAACACATTATCCTGACCTTTGACCGATCGAAACTTCGACAATATATAAATGCTGGCTACATCCGGTGCTACATTCGCCCGTACATGCAGAACTCGCGCCGCCTGCCTCAAGTACCAGCGGTTCGGGCACGGCACAACCTCTTCCCGCGGCAAAACAACCTGTGCGATATGTGCCGCGCAGGACCACCCTACCGACAATTGCTATTCTGATAACCTCACTTCTGCACACCACAGGGGCCCACATGCGGCCGACTCCAGGAAATGCGAGAAGTTTCAGCAAGAAAAGAAAATAATAAACGTAAAATTCATTGAAAACATCTCTTTACCAGAGGCGCGGAAGAGGTTCGCCTCTTCCCCTCTGGGAAAGTACGCTGACGCAGCTCGCCGGCGGGCGGAGCGGCGTCTGGTTTCGGCAGGTATCCAGTACCGAGAGTCGGACTTGGTACCGCGCCCGATCTACGCCCCCCCCCCCCTGGTTGCTTCACGCAGCCTAACCCGCCTGCGCACCGCACGCTGAGCCAGCAGCAGCTGTGGTGGCAACAGCCACCGTCGGAACCGATGCATTTCGGGCCCTACTTCCGCACCCTCCCTGCTTCCACCGGAGCATGCGCAGGAGATGAACACGGCGGTCCCGCATGGGCTCTCACCTCTACCGCACCGCCCGTGCAACCTGTGGTGCTCCCGACACCTTCGGCGGTAGCGGCTCAATAAACGAAAGGCACCCGAACGGGGGCCAAGTCCAAAGGGCTTGGTCCATCGCAAACCCCTAGGACATCCGAGGATAAGATGGACGTGGGACTGTTCCTGTTTGCCTGTCAGCGAAAGGAGCGGGTCCCTGCAACCAAACCTCTAGACAGGCCGAAAAAGCCTCCTCCGAGAGTCCAAGCCCCGAAGGACAATACATAAACAACACAGTCCAGTAGCTGCCAACACTTGATACTGGGAAGAGAAAACATAATACAATTGAACTGCAGAGGCCTTCTTAAAAATCTTGACGATGTATACGAAATACTGCATGCTAATCAGCGAAGTGTTATGTGTGTTCTCGAGACACATTTGAATTCTAAACACAGAAACTTCTTTAGTGGTTACCTGGTTCACACAAAGGACAGGGATGGCTGCACACACTCTTCTGACGGTGTGGCCATAACCTCCCGGAAATCCTTAGCATGCCTGCCTGCCACTTTGAACACTGTCCATGAGGCTCTATCTATCCGCACAATATTTATATGTTGATAAAGGTATGCTTCATAAACATTTCTCCCGATCTTGAACTTTCGAGCTCCGACCCCGAGGCGCTGGTTGACCAGCTGCTCAAACCATACCTCCTCACAGGCGGCATAATGCACACAATTCTTTTTGGGGATCTTCTGGCACGGATGTCCGAAGTCACGTGATAGAGAAGTTGTTAGCATTGTCGGGAGCCTCTTCAACAAAAAACAGCCTACATACCGTAAAGTAGGACACAAAACGCAATCATTTCTTGACTTGGGTATTAGCTCCGCTGTTGTCTTTCCTCTTCTCGAGTTGGGTGTGGGCACTGACCCATACGGCAGTGACCACTTCCCCACCTCATTAACATATATAGGTAAAAGTCCATGCAGTCCATCTTCCCAAAACAGGTTCAACGAAGTACGAGCTAACTGGAATACATTTACAGAGACATCCAAATTACACCCCACATCCATTGGACACCTACACGTTGAAGAAGCTACGCAACACCTCACGGCGCACATCCTCGGCGCCGCCAAAAAGTCCATTCCTCACGCCTCTGGTACCTTGCGCAACCGGAGGGAGCAGTGGTGAAATTAAGACGCTAGGTGGGCGCGAGAGGCCCAGAACAAGGCGTGGGGTATCCTTCCTCGGTACCCCTCGTCGGGAAAACTCAATTTGTTCAAAAGGACAGAGGCGTTAGGAAAACGTGTGCGCCGTGAGGCAAAACGAGAGTGTTGGCACACGTTCTTGACATCCATTATTCATACACAGACACAAATTCTGGACGCATATACGTAAGCTCAAAGGACAACAGACAAACAAGCTGCCCCTGGTTAGCACAAAAGGGGACACACTCGGAGACCAGGCTAACAGACTTGCACAACACTTCGAACACGTGTCCAGTTTAGCACACTTCACAAACACATTCATGCACCATAAAACATCTGCAGAAATGAAGTGCCTACGTGATGGCAACAAGTTGCTCACTTCCTACAATTCTCCTTTCCGATGCAAAAAAAAAACTTTTTGATTCGTTAGGGACAACCCTAGTCCTCTCCAATATGTGCGTGGCTTCTAGGTAACAGAGAACATATTATGGTCCACTCAATCTAGGTCTAACGCTCGAAATGTAACCCCTAGTTTCCTGATTACGTGATCGGCCAACATTAAAACGCGGTCGTATTTTTGTTCAAGTTTTTCCAAAGGAGCCTTTTAATACTGCAATAGTACAACAGTGAATTTTATACCTCATAAAAATGAGCATAGAAATGGCCCAATTTAAAAGATAACTTAAGTTCTCTGATTTATACAGCTTGGGTTATCACTTCCCTAGAAATTTAATTTGGGTCGCCGCTGTGAAGCGACAATTTTGTCGGTGTAATTTAACTTTGTATTACCGCGCTGCCATTTTCAACTGTGACCCAACCTATCCTTCGAAATGCCCTGATCAATTTCACATTCACAGATAATGTTTGCTTAGCATTTACAAACCAGGTTGTGGAAATAAATCTATTTCTCGAATAATTATCGAAACAAACGGCAAAAATTATTCTCATGGAAAGCAGTAGTTCACTTTCCTCTTTTTCGTAGGGTCAGTGCGCGAATAGAGCTAGACATAGTAGAAAAAAACAACTATTCATCACCAATAACAAAGAGACACCGAGAAAGAGAAGTTTACGAGCTTTTGTAAACGTCCACAATAAAAGAATGCCACCCTTATGAGTCAATAGCCGTGACCAGATATTTACTTGTTTGGCTGGCTGAGATGTGCAATATTTAATTGGAAAGAAAGGAAATCTTTGTGTATCTTTCATTGCACGACTGGCGCACTTTAGGCACCGTTTACTTGGTTGATGTTTTTTTTTGGTAATAAATACTACTTTGCTACGACTGCAGAAAAAAAAATTGGTTAAAGGGGCATGTTCTTATTGCACCGGATTATTATGCTGCTCGACATACGTAACACTGTCTGGTTTTAACTACACTAAAATGTGTAAATATTTTTTCTCGTAACACAGTGAAACAGAATGTCGCCATAGGAGTTAGTAAAATAAAGCTCAGTGCAAGTTGATATACGTCCTCGTTAGGTAATGACAAGATTTATTGATAGTTACTACATGAAACTTTGGCTTGAGTAAATTAATTAGCTCCTTGCTGTGGAGTGCTGTGCATCTAGTTTTTCGCAACATGTTCATGCCATTTCGTTGTAAGATACCTAGATAAAACAGGTTACGCAGGAAGCTTTATTATAAATTACCTAAATAAAACGCAACAAGATTTTAAGCTTGCCTCCCAAAAATCACAAAGTCCTAATACGTATGCAGGGCTCCTACTCAAACTGAAATTCCTCAAAGTTAGATGAAACATTCCACCAGCGAATTGCGGTAATTGAAGCTAGTGATGCTATATTGTAGGGACTTGAAACGTTAGACCATAGACCAAAAAACACCGTAAGATGGTATATTGGTAATTTTTCAGGGAGCAGAAGTGGGCGGTGGCGCATAGCTACAGAGGAACCACGCCGACCACGATGAAGCGCTGGGTGGCGCGTACACAGCTCGAGCTATCATGACTGTTCGTAAATAGATCGCATCACTCTGTGCCAATGTTATGTAAATACGGCCCTTAACGACGAAGTATGACTCACTCTACTTGTACTGATCAGCGTAAGAATATCTTAGTCATGGGGGAATTCATTAGTATAGGGAGAACCTTCGGCGGTGAAACCGGCAAAGTGAGGCTGTTGTGCTCTGCTTTAAATGGGGAACGTGAAAATTCCTCGGTACAGAAAATAAGGCTTTAATAAAAGTTTAGTTTCAAAGACCAGAAAATTGTTTTTATCTCTTGTGAAAACCGACAACTACAGACAAAAAAATCCGAATATTGGTAATTTATCATTCAAATGTGTTCACATCATTCATTGCCCAAATATTCGTGAAGTTGGGTCAACAACACACACAATTAACCCCACACTCCTGGTTCGCAGACAAGTTCTTTGTTCTACGCAGTTCTCTGTTGCCATAACACCTAGTTTCTTCTTGGTCACGAAAATGTTTCTCTAGTTATTTGTTAAACATTATTAAACATTGCTGCATCGTGCCGCAAGAAATTGTTACGGGAAGATCTTTTACCTGTTGGTAAACGCAACCCAACATTTTTCAAATGGCTTAATATTGATTGGATTACGTACATTTACTCAGTCGAGAGACAGGGGAAAACTTAGTGTTATCCGCTGCTGTTACGTCTGGCAAGTATGCTCTCCGCATATAGAATTGAAGGGAAGACCACTGTGTACAGTGACGCATTACGAAATCGGTTGAAGCACGTGGACATACGTGGTACGGCGCGTGCAGGGTTCGTATTCGTTATATATGAGGGGGACCAATGGCACCTTGCCTAGGTAAGCGCGCGTGCGTAATTTGAGTGGGAAGGCACGAACTAGGTTATGGCGCAATATTCTATGGCACCCGCTGTAATTTGTATATATTCTTTTGCAAGTGCCACGTGCTAAGGATAGTCCACCGTGGAATCGAGGAGAATGCGTTGTTGTGAGAGCTGCAATTGCGCATGCACCCCGCTACATAATCTAGGACGGAGTAAATGATTCTGACCACAACTACCACATATCATATGTCGATAGAAAGCAACGTCCTTACGCTGAAAATGTTACCTGACATTGAAACATTACCTCGACTCAACTGACATTGAAACATTCCCCCAAGGCTTCAAAATGGAGTGAAATATAGGAAAAAAGCTTTTACTCCTAGATAAAGTGTCCAGCCCTCCTCGATTTATGAGAGTGTTGGTGGAACGGTTGCTTTATCTCGGCCTAGAATACCAATTATCAGTTTCCACGTCGCGCGAGGGTGCTTTTGAGTAGCGTCAGCGAACAAGTACTCGTATCATAAAAATTTGCCAACCGCCCCCTAAATTTTAAAATTATCAAATCGTGCGGTTTCTTTGATTCATTTAACCAGAGTCCTTCAATGCTTCTCTGATCATGAAACTCCCGGCCAAGTTTCGTTCGAAGACAAAGGCTACCGTGAGTGGCGCTAACGCAGATCGGAGGGCATCGGGCCGCCGCCGCTGCTCTGTAGCCAGACCGGCAGGCAGGAACGCAGTAGCTGCATGCCAGTCCGCACCAAATTTTTTCGCCACTCACACAATGATAAGTACATTTGAGTGCCCCACGACACGTAAAGCGAAAGCGCACTGCGGATAAGGCGGCGAGCGTCTGTTTTATCTTACTCCGTGGTCCGTGCCCTGCCAAACGCGCTCTGACCACGCCCCCGGCTGCCCTCCGATCGACACCAGCGCCGCGGCGCGGCAGCGAACGAAGCTCTCCCATAGCGTGACGGCGAAGTTTCATGACCAGAAAGGCATTGAAGGACTCTGATTTAACTAACTGTGAAAGCCTGTTTAGAAGGGAATGAAACATCTCGGTTTTTTTATAAAAGTCTGTGCTCCCGCGTAATCTATGAAGTCCTCATTTTTTCTTTTGTTTTGCAGAATTTCAATTAGAAGGTTTCAGCATAATCGCTTGCAAAATGTTTGCAGAAATTTGTTGTAGGGTTTTTATGATCAGTTTAAATAAATACAGGAAACCGATTCCCGTTCGTTGTCCCCCTTAAGTGACTCAAGATTTTACTCAATAAAGAGTGAACAACCACCTGTTTCATTTTGACCCCTTTTCGCGATGCACAGCTTTTGTATTTAAAAAAAACTGGTCACTCTCGCTAATGTCACAAGTGACTGATCCAGCGCAACAAATATTGATTTGGAGTTTATGACTGTGAATGCGTGGCCGAAAGGCGGCGACAAACAGCACAGCCGCGGGCAATCTCCAACGGGGTGTGGGCCGTAGTGCCCGTGAGAGAGGAAAACGTCTTGGATGTGCGGCTGGCGGAAGGTCTGATTGAACAAGTGTGGAAGCAATCCCATCGGCGAAGACGCCAGTGCTGGACGAGACGACCGGTTTCGGGAAGCAGCACAACAGACTCGGCATCCTGGTCAGCGTCCGGTGTGGGCGTGACGCTCAGTTTGAGTTTGCCGACGAGGGTGACAACGGGTCGGTGCAACGAACTTCGAGGCGACGCCGCTGTGCCGACCGCCCCAGCGCACCGCAAGTCCAACGTAGGACGTTTGATTTAACCTCGTGTGTGTGTGTGTGTGGACCGCCCCGTGCCGTATCACATGTTGGCCCTTCTGTAGTTTCCATGTCCATCTTTTCAATTTCTAGAATATAATGCTATATATGCAGTCATTCCGGAATATTAGTCTCAAATTCTCGCAAAGAAACACGTGGCCTACCCTTTCACAAATATTGGCGAGCCTGCCAGGAGTTATTAGTGCTCCGCGAGGATAGATTTGAGTGTCGTGATTGTAGGTGCAAAGGTCACGCATGAACTTAGAACGAGAGCCTCCAGAACGCAGTTAGTCCTGTCAGGCAGGGAGCTCCACACGGGGTCGAGAAAGTGAGGGCGTCGCTCAGGGTGGAACAAGCAGCCGAACGAGACGCAAATCGAGAAGCGGACGAAAGAGAGGTATGTCCTAGACTAGCGCATAGATTTAGTTTGCAAGATGGGGCGAAAATCAAGCGGCACTTACAGATCCCGGTGCCGCTGGTGGATCGGAGACTCCTACAGTTAATCCCCAGAAGCTTCTGTCCTTGTTCGACGAGCGGCACGACGATATACATGCCTACCTGCAGCGTTTTGAATGGGTGGCGATTGAACAGGACTGGCCGCACGAGAAACGGGTTACCGCCGTGAGCATGTGCCTCATTGGATAGGCGCTGACTGTGATTGGTCGGATGACCGTGGGCGAGGCCCTCGACTACCAGAACGTCAAGAAGACCCTAATACAGCCCTTTGGATTCGCGGTGCAAGACTATCAGAAAAAGTTCAGTACGGCACGGGCTCAAGATAGCGAGACGAGAGAGCATCTGACCGCTCAGCTCTCTGGCTGTTTTGACCACTGGATGAAGATGGCCTTAGTTCTAAAGATGTACGACGTTCTGCGCGATCACATTATTTTAGAGCAGCACCTCAGCTGTTGCAGTGCGAACCTCGGCCATTTCCTGAAGTCGCGGGAGTGCAAGTCTCTTGCTACACTAGCAGCTCATACGGACCGCTTTCTGTAAGCCCGGTATTTGCACAACATTGGAGAAGCTGCACGGAATGCATTAAACACCAGACCAGAGCCACCGGACGGAACCAACACAAGGTGCTTCTTGTGCGACCGAGTCGAACACCGTGCTGCGGACTGTCACACACAGCTAAGGACTTTCCGACGTGAAAGACATGCGGGAAGCACGGTCACGAGACAGCGAAGGGCAAGACTGCAGATGAGCAGGTCGTTGCTTGTGCACTAGCCAAACGTTTTTTAGCTCGTCGTGTGCTGCTCAAAACCCCAGAGTTTTGCTCAGACGTCCAGCAGCTAGAACGACTACAAGGGCCATCACACCAGGCAGGGAAATATAATCTTTCTCGACGAAGGCATGCCCATTGTCGAAGGACTGGTACTCGGGAAAAGCGCGACCGTGCTAAGGGTCCCAGGAAGCAATAGAGCGGTCGTGCGAACAGCCTTTGTTTCACACCAATCCCTGATTGATTGTAGGGTTTAAGGCGCCGACGCAACGCAGGCGATGAGGCGCGCCGTAGTGGAGGGCTCCGGATTAATTTTGACCACCTGGGGATTTTTAACGTGTGCCGAAATCTCGTACACACGGGCGTTTTTGCTTTTCGCCTCCATCAGAAAAGTGGCCGCCGCAGCCGGGAATCGCACCCGCGACCTCGTGCTCAGCAGCGCAACGCCTTAGCCACTGAGCCACCGCGGTGGCTCAATGTACGATCTTGTCCCTGTCAATATCACTGGTGTTGCTGGGCCTCCAACTCAAAGTCCGAACCGGGGGTACAGAGGCACCCGATCCGAACTGCCTGCAGGGGAAGCTAATGCCGACCAAGATCCACGTCCAAAGGCAAATCCATCGTCGTTTCGGCCGTCGCCACAGCGACGTCCAAGCTTGTGCCCTCGACAGTACCACCCACAGAGTGTCTTGACGACCCCAACGATCAACTCGTTGAAAAACAGCCCAAGGACTTCACCTTTAAAGGTTGCTTCCGCAAAACTAGCTAGATTTTTTTGTCTGGAAAAGACAACCGCTACGCTTTCCACCATGACAAAAATATTTTGTACCACCGCGACGAACTCGCAACCGGTCAGACATTTCAACAACGTCTGGTCCAAAAACATTACTAGAAGCTGGTTCTTCAATTGGCCCTTGAGGACTTCAGACACAGTCCCCTGAGGGGTATGAAGAGTTTTATTTGGGGGGGGGGGTGTGAGACGTGCCACCAAACACTTCATAAGATCTTGAGACATATGTCGACGAGCCACCATCGAAGAACAACAACCGGGCAACTACTCCCCGGATAGGAGAGAGTGTCCCTCGCCGTACTGTCCATTACGTAGCCGCAGCTTCCACGCTGTACCAGATCAATACAGATTCGAGAATTAGTGTGGTGTTTGTCCATGCGCAGGATACAGAGATAGGTATGTCGCATAAATGCCAGAACTAAAAGTCACCACCATTCATAAGCACATGCATCGGTTTTCGCTTACGCGTTTGGTTTATATTTGCATTTAGGAGTTTTGGCGTTCACCTGCTTGTGTGCTTTCGCTGGTGGAGCTGCATAAGTGATATCATCATCATCACCAACATATCTCCACCCTCTGCAGGGCAAAGGCCTCTCCCATTATTCTCCAATTACCACGGCGCTGTGCTAACTGCGCCCAATTTATCCCCGCAAACTTAATGACCTCATCTGCCCATCTAACTGTCTGCCGGCCTCTGCCACGCTTGCCTTCTGTAGGAATTCACTCTTTTAATGACCAACGGTGATCTTGCCTTGGCAAGATATGCCCTGCCCACGTCCATTTTTTCTTAATTTCTACTAATATGTCCTTAACACGCGTTTGTTCCCTGATCCACTCCTCTGTTTTCTTGTCCCTTACTGTTACACCTATCATCTTCCGTTCCATTGTTAACTGAGTTGTCCTCAATTTAAGTTGAACCCTCTTAGTGAATTTCTAAGTTTCTGCCCCGTAGGTGAGTACCGGTAAGATGCAGTTGTCATACACTTTCTTCTTCAGGGACAATGGTAGGCTACCATTTATTATCTTAGAATGCCTGCCGAATGAACTGCACCCCATTCGTATCCTTCCATCTATCTCTGCCTCCCGGTTGGAATTCGGGGTCACAAGTTGGCCTAAGTGGATATATTTGCGTACCAATTCCGCCCCCTCGCTACTTATCTCAAACCGCTGTGCTGTCCCGAGGTTATTGATCATTACTTTAGTTTTCTGCGTAATAAACTTCAGGCCCACCGTTCTACTCTGTTTGTCCAATGCGGTAAGCATGCTTTGCAATTCGTCCCCTTAGTTACTTAGCAACGCACCGTCCCCAGCAAATCTGAGGTTACTGAGGTATTCTCCATTAACAATTACTCCCACCTGTTCCCAATCTAATTTCCTGAATACTTCTTGTAAACATGCTATAAATAACATTGGAGAGATTGTGCCTCCTTGTCTGACGCCTTTTCTAATAGGTATTTTACTGCTCTCCTTAAGGAGGACGATGGTAGCTGTGGACCCATTGTAAACATCCTGTAGTATTTTTACGTAATGCTCGTGTAGACCCTGGTACCGTAATGCCTGAATGATTGCTGAGGTTTCGACCGAGTCAAATGGTTTGCCATAATCTATGATGGGTATGTTTAGGAGTTGAGTATACTCTGCGCACTTCTCTATCACCTGATTGATCGTGTGGATATGGTTCATTGTGGAATAGCCTTAACGAAACCCTGCTTGCTCTTTAGGTTGACTGAAATCTAAGATGGCAGAAATTTTGTTAGCAATTACCTTGGTAAGTACGTTGTAGACGACGGACAGTGCGCTGATCAGCCTGTAATTTTTCAAATCCTTCATGTCACCTTTCTTATCGATTAGTATGAAGTTCGCGTTCTTCCAGCATTCTAGTACACTCGCGGTCATCAGGCATTGCGTGCAGAGGTTTGCCAGTTTTACTAGTACAATTTACCCGCCATCCTTGAAGACCTCTGCTGTTACCTGATCTTCACCAGGTGCTTTGCCCCCTTTAATTTCTTTCTAAGCCTTCCTTACTTCTTCGATCGATACTGGTCGGATGTCTATCTCTTCTGAATTGTTTTCTTGTTCGGCCTTATCCTGGATGTCCTGGCTGCTGTACAGATCGCTATAGAACTCCTCAGGTGCTATGACTATTATATCCTTATTTGGGATGACATTGCCTAGCTTGTATATATTCTATAGTGTAGACTTGCTTGTCTATAGTCTATAAGTGCTATACTTGTGACTTTCTCGCCTGAGAGACTTCTGAATGCCATAAGAAAAATACCTTTGATTTTTTGTATTTAGAGATTTCTGGGACAGACATTGTGTTTGGTGTTTAGTGCTCCCTACTCTACAAACTCACGGACCCTCTTCAGTGATAAGGAGTGCCAGTGAATAGTTTTTCATAAAAAAACTCAGAAACGGGGAGTCAATTGTGAATATTTGTGAAGGGGTGGGAACACGTTAGGTTTGTTTAACAGGCTTTGAAAATAGTCGTCGGGCATCGGTCGACGCAGGGGATTATATTATCGAAACCTAAAAAATGAATGTGTAAACTAGAGAAGGGCCAATTTGTGATACTGCTTGGTGAGGTTCATACGCACATACGGGGATAAAGCAAACGTCTTACGTTGGACTTGCGGTGTGGCAGGCCGGTCGGCACATCGGCGTCGCCTCGAAGTTCGTTGCGTGAACCCGTTGTCACCCTTGTCGGCCAACTCAAACTGAGGGTCACGCCCTCACGGGACGCCGATCGGGATACCCGAACCTCTTGTGCTGCGTCCCGAAACCGGTCGTCCGGCCAGGGGCTGGCGTCTTAGCTGATGCGAATGCTTCCACAGCCCTTCCGGCAGACCTTCCGCCGGCCCTTCCGCCAGCCGCGCATGCCAGACTTCTTCCTTGCGCTCAAGTGTGCGGCACATACCCCGTTCGGAATAGCCCGTGGTCGTGCTGCTTTTCGCCGCCTTTCGGCCACATGATCACAGTGCAAAACCATCCAGTAACGACGAACAAGAGCTTGTAATCCTTGTAATTTTAAATAAGGGTTTCGCCCAAGCGAAAGGTCTTTTTATATCAAATTCACAGATAGCTCTGTTACTTCTCAGCATCTTAAAATTAAACATCCTTGGAAAATAACGCAAGTATTTTTTTCTGAAAACATGGTTTAAAATTTTCAATTATCGCACGCCGAACATATCATAATCGCTTATTAGTTTGCAGAAATCTGATGCAGTATTTGAGTGTTTTAACAAACACAGCTAATCCTCAACCTCCTCTGCTTCGCAGGATAAAAAATGGGTTGTGCGCGCTCTAATTCATCATTTACAAGCATTATAATACTAGGTTTCAGAAAGCATAACAATATCAAAAGGAAAGAAAAACTACATCATTTTCCTGGTTGGAGGCTTGGCGGGCATTCAAACGTATAACACATTCCAATGATGAATCCCTGTGTTTGACATTGTTGAGTCCGGTGATTTAATAGTATTCAGATGTGTATCGTCTCTTTCAGTCGTACGAGAACCAAATATCCTGTACGCAGGTTTGTTATTGCACACGAGCCGAAAATTATGCGCTCCCTGCGAATCGACTACGTTTCGAATCGCCGTCGTCTTTTCCTGGAATTATGCACATACATTCGGCCTGCTTAGCGAACATTTTCTCTCTAAAACACCAAACAGATTTGCGGTTACACTCACGTTTGTTCTCAAGGGCCATTGACATCTTTAGGGCAGGGCTTAGGGGTTATCACGTGTCTGATGGTGTGTTTATATAGACCAGCTCAGAGAGATGGACGCAGGAAAGCCGTTGACATGCTTAACACAACGCACGCATAATGCACAGTTACAAAAACCGTAAAGCAAACCATTTTATAAACCAACTGTACACACTGGAGAACAATAAAACCCGAAAATAAATATCTCAAAATACAATTCACATCAACCTTCAAAAAGTGTCAGCAACAAAGTTCTACGCAATTAGTCCAAATTCACTCATTACATGAAGTCCTACTTAATCTCTTTCTCACCACAACTCCCTAGTTGTGTCCCACGACTATGTCCCTAACGGTCTGTCCTACCCTACTGTCCTCGGCGCTGACGTGTCGCACCCGCTGCGTGTCCCCGACTCGGTGTTAGCCTTCCTCGTCTCGCTTCGGTGCCGGCGTTCGATGCGCGCTGCCTTTCCTTGGATGGCGTGGGCTCCTCGCGTCCTGAAGTTCTCTCGGGGGCTACCTACTGGTAGCCTGCTGCCGCTGGAGGTTCCATATAGGCTCAGCACGAACGTAACCTTTCGGGGCCGTCGAAATGAAAGTCGATGGAGCGTGGACGTTGGCCGCAGGTGCCCGACCGCCGCTGTTGGGACCACGAAGACAGAGGTTCATGTTGCGCCTAGGATGTCACAGCTGACGCGAAGTCAGCCCTCTTGCGCCCAGGCTTGGAAGGCATAGTCGGTGACCTGGGCACGTCCCCCTGGCTCGTTTCTTGACGCTCACGTGCTCCGGCTGCCTCCTGTTGTCTTGCCTCTGGGTTTCTTGCCTCCCAGTTCTCTTTGTGCGCCCGGCTTTTAACCCCTCTGAGATCTCTTGTGGCGCACTCTCATTGGTCCCTTGCCTGTTCATGTTCATATATGGTCATCAGGCGACTGGTGCCCTGCGCGGCGTTCTCTAATTGGCCGCCCAGCGCGCTGTCATATTTGACCATGATCCCTCGGGGTTTCGGCGGTGGCGTTCGCTCATTGGTGAACTCCTGGCATGCACTTCAATTTGGCGTTTCTTTGTTCTTTTTTTCTTTTTTGGTTGGTTTGATGCATTCCCTTTCACGGGGTGCCCTTGACACATGACAGAGGTTTGTTCGCCAAAAAAGGCAACTTCTTTGGCTTCACCAAGGTCCTGTCTTGTGGGATGCATTTTCTACGCTTTGGCTATAACCAGATCGCGTTTCTTACGCGAACAAACCAGAAGATTCATAATCGACTTGTTTACTTTTGAGAGGGAACGTGGTGACAGGACTCAACGTCCAACTTTGAAATAAACTCGCAATCAATTGTACAATCTTGTAGATTATGCCCCGTACAGGTTCTTGCTCCTTCTCTAGGACACCGTTGATTTCTCCGTTCGCATTCTCAGAATGCTACCTTGCAGTGCACCCGGAGGTTTCCGTTGAATGACTGAAGTTTAGCGCTTTATTTTCACATTTCATGTCTAGTTCTTCTTACAGTCTGCCAAGCCTGCACGAGTACAATCGAGGCTTTTGGGCATCTCATTGTGCTTGCATCAAAGTTGACAAATTTCACTGCCCGACTCCCATTCACCCGATTGATAAAGTGCCTTTAGATCAAGCTTTCTCTGGCTTGAAGCTTAATATTGACCCTTTATCTCGCCGGTCAAGTCATGCAGTGCGCTTTCTCTGGTACAGCACGGAATAAAATTACCTCAATAAAGAGTCGCTAAGGTCTTTCTCTAACGACAATATAAAAACAGCGTTAGGAGTGGCGACGTATACAAGGAATGCAAAGGACACAGAATGTTGCGGAGTGCTTCCAGGGCGCAGTATTACATGTATGTGACCGGGTTTTCAGCGCAAGAAACGTATATTCATGAGTAAAAGACAATCGATCACAACTTGTGCTAACATAAATACTAGCATTCCCAAAAATAGCTAAAATGGCAAACGTTGATAAGAATAAAATGGACTTAATACAACCAATTCATCTAAAAAGTGGTAAAGAAAAGTTACTGGAACACTTTCAAAGAATATCTTTCAAAGTAACGACTATGAAATGCAAATCAGGGGCTTGCTGAATTAGGACAGAAAAATGGGGTTGGCAGTCAAGAATGCCAAAGAAAGTAAAGGGCAGAATGCGGTATGCAATTTACTATAGTAGAAACAGATGACGCTTTTCGAAAGACAGAAAGTGGTGAAAAAATGCCCGCCGGTTGTGATCCAAACTCACGCCCTTCAGAATACGCGTCTGATGTGATGACTCCTACGCTACAGACGGGCCTGTTTTCCCATGCACTTTCTTTAGAGAGCTTGATGTGGTAGCCAGCGCCACTCAGACTACTCGGGGTGCACGGGACCTTCTTTTTAACCCCCGTGCGGTGACTCGAGCGCCTACGACATGTTTAGGAGGGTCGACCAGCGTTCGACCATCTTAAGATACCTATGGCATGAAGACTGTCATAACAAAGACCATCGCCATGCATGTAGTGAATGAGATTGGGAAATGAGGGGCTCGTTGAAATAATACAGAAATAAGGGTTGGCAGTCAGAAATGCCAAAGAAAGCAAAGGGGAGAATGCGTTAGGTCATTTATTATTGTAGAAAAATACGCAGAGTTTTGAAAGACAGAAAGTGGTGCCAGTCTTAGTGCCATTGGTAGAATAAGAGGGCACAACGCTTGTCGACCACTCTCGACATGTCGTAGACGCTCCTATCACGGCCCGGGGGTTAACATGAAGGTTCCCTTTACCCCGAATACGCCGAGTGGCGCTTTCTACCACCTCCAAGCGCAGAAAAAAAATTGCTTAACATAAACACCCGAGAAATTGGAGGTGAAAACAGCCCCGCCGGTACCGCAGTGGTCATGGCTCCAGAGGCGTATTCTGTAGGTCGTGGTTTCGGATCCCACCCAGCGGCCTTTTTTTCTTTACTTTCTGTATTTAAAAAATCTGCATTTGTCACTAAGATAATAAATGACCAACCGCAATCTTCACTTTCCTTTTCTTCGCATTTCTGACGGCCAACCCTTACTTCTGTCTTAGTACAACGAGCCCCCCATTTCCCCTTATGATTCACTACATGCATAGCGAGGGTCTCTGTTCTGGTAGTCTTGGTGCCATAGGTAGCTTACGAAGGTTCAACGCTGGTCGACCACTGTCGACATGTAGACGCTCGAATCACGACCGGGGGGTTGAAAAGAAGGTCTCCTTCACCCCGAGTAGTGTGAGTCGCTCTGGCTACCACCTCCAAGCGCAGGAAAGAAATTCCTTACCATAAAAAGCCTAGAAAGTGCAGGGGAAAACCGTCCCGTCGGGAGCGCAGTGGTCATCGCACCAGACGCGTATTTTGGAGGGGGGCGGGGTGTTCGGATCCCACCCGGAGGGCATTTCATCTCAACCATTTTTCTGTCTTTCATCAAGATTCTGCATTTGGTTCTAGGATAATAAATGACCTACCGCATCGTGTCCTTTGCTTTGCTTGGCAATCTTGACTGCCAACACTTATTTCTGTCTTAATTCAACGAGTCCCCCATTTCCATTTCTGATTCGCTACATGCATAGTGAAGGTCTCTGTTCTGGAAGTCTTGGGTCATAAGTAGCTTAAGAGGGTCCAACGCTGTCAATCCACTCTCGATAAGTCGTAGACACTGGAGTCGCGTCGCGGAGGTGAAAAAGGAAGTCTCCTTCCCCATGAGTAGTCTGAATGGCTCGGGATACCGCCTCCAAGCGAAGGAAAAAAATTCCTTAGCATAAATAGCCTAGAAAGTGCAGGGGAAAACAGCCCCGGCGGTAGCGGAATGGTCATCTCCCCAGACGCGTATTATGAAGGTAGTGGTTTCGGATCCCACCACGTGGGCATTTTTTCTGCACTTTTGTTCTGTCGTTGAAAAATATGCATCAGTTTCTACTATAATAAATGACCTACCACTTTCTTTGCTTTGCTTTCCTTGGAATTCTTGACTGCTAACCCTTATTTTTGTCGGTCTTGTATCAAAGTAATACATTTCAAGAAAAGAGCGCTGGTAAATTGCACCACGCTGGATCAATGCATCTTCTTAAGCACGCGTAAATCATAGCAAATGAGTCTTCGCAGCGCAACCAGAGCGAGAGAACCTGATAGAACTGAACTGATATGTCTTGTTTTGGCATTATACATTCTTTATACCTTACATTGCAAGTCTGTTGTCACAAATGCTACCTTCTTGGTCGTCAAATAAGTGTACTTTTGTGGGTTTAATTTAAACAGATAGTTTTGGATGGCCTGCTTCCGTCACGGCATTCCTGTCGAGACGAGAATCTTTTGTTAAGTGTTTTCAATCACCAGAGAGAATTTTCTTGTCAAAAGACATCATAAACCGGTTTATCACAGCATGTTTGTTTACCCTTTACACATTTCATGACGTACAGGTCCCCGGGCGCGACTTCACATTCCAGAAAAAGTGTTTATGTGTACTCCTGCTTCCAGCCTCGCGTTGGCGGCCATGCGAGCCCCGAAACTCCAGGCCCTAATATTCTTGACGTGGTTCTTGGGACACGCCTGGTCTTTGACTCTTTCATTGACATTAAATTGTGTTTCTTCGTTTTTGAGCGTTGCTGTTTGAACTCTGTCATCAAGCAAAAGGTTATTCATATATTCTTTAAAGGTCAGAATGTAAAGGTTCACTGGCTCCTCAGAAGCAGTGGCTGGGTTTAGCTGGAATTTATTTGGTGGGGCTCTCCACTCGGTCGACATCCACCCTTACAACGACCGTAGGCGCAACAAGCTAGCCACTTGTTCGATAACGACGTTAAAGAAAGACTGGATGCTATTTGGAACCTCTTTGGCTACAGCTTCCACGTTGCGGTTTTCCTAGCATGTCCGCCAAGACGTCTCCAACTGACAGTGTTCGTGACTCAGCCTGTGGTAGGAGTATACGGAAAATATAAAGATTTCAAGAACACACTTAGCAACCCCAGTAGAGGCAAAATAAACGAATATGGAGTTATGTCTAAGAAACTTGAGTTTTTTTTCTCTTCAAATTCAGTGTTAAGCACCTAGCGCATACCCGTATGTAACCACTAGTGCTTCCAAAATAAACACATGACGCCCTATTTATATCCATGACTGTAGATTAACTCCCTGACAGCCTCAAATGTTTACCTCTACATTTACAGATTCAGGTGATGCAAAAACATGCTGTATAAGAACAAAGCACGCTAGGACCCACCGTCCAACAGCTGCAGTTTGCTTCCGGGCACGCTGGGTATTCCTGTTTTCGTCGGATGGCGCGATACACTTTCTTTTGAACCAGAGAATCTGTGTGACCACTATTTCATATATGGCGGACTAATAGTGACGGTAAAAGTATTTAGTATGCTGCGCAATAAAAAATTGACATCTGCTGCGTATTCCTTTAGTTTCGAGAACAAATGACAAAGCAATTGTTCCTACCCAGATGGTGACTTCGCAGCCCAACTGGAGCATTTTGTCGTAACGAAGTACACCTCGTGGGCGTCATTTGGGAGTCATGACCACTTCCTTTATGTATTACTTGTATTTTTTTTTTTCAAAATAGGTAGTAACGTACTAGGACAAGTCAAAAGTTACAGCTATCTCAAACGGACTGTTTGTGCACGTGCCTCTGGTTGCAGATTTTCGGAGCACAATCAATGAATTGGGGCTGGGCAGCATCCGGAAGTATTCGGATATTTACGGGCCGGAAATATAGGGTTTCACTAAGGGCCTTTCGAAAGAAAACTTCCATGGGCTCAAAGGTTCTGGAAGAAATACTCTCGGGATAACAGTTAAAAACGGGGAACCATCAGCACAGGTAAGGAACAAACACGTTTCAAAACCAGACTACATTCGGGTACCAGTTAAGAATGTCAATAGTTTATGCAGCGTATCTCTCCGCCGAAGTGAAAGACCCCAAAGTCAGCGCTTGAGCGCGTCTGAAAAGACATTCCACCTAAAGGGACTCTGCATAACTTTCTATAAATGCTTTCGCTCTGTCCCTCACGTACAGAAACACAGGTAAAGTTACAAACAGCGCCAGCACGGAGCCCCGCTGCGTGATTTGTGCGTCGCAGCAGATACGCCTTCAATTTCTGCTTTGCTTTTTTTACTTGATTTCAGAAGCGATGCTGTTTCAGCTGGTGCTTGGGCCGGCGAACTTGCCAAGGAAAACCTCGGCCAGCCACGACATCATCGCGTGGGGCCGCGGCTTTTTACCGCCGTGTTGCATCGCCGCGATCGGGCGGCACTCGGGTCGCCTCTATCGCAGGCGGGATATAAGTGGTGCAAGCACGGCTTTAGAAATGCGTGACGGGGTGGCATGCTGTATCCCTTGTAGCGACGAGTGGTGAAGATTTGATGGTGCAAAGAGAAGAAACAATAGCAAAATGAAAGAACTGAAAGGCGAGAAGCGATAACGTTATTCTAGTACTTAACGAGTGTCCCACACGCCCGATGAAAGACGCCGAACTCTATCCAATGATCCAGTCCAATACGTTTGAGCAAACTCTCGTGCCGTCTAGGTTCCTTGCTACTCTTTCAGCTTCTCCGCAAAGCCAACAGACACACGTACATTCTACATAAATAAATGACCTAGTGTTCAGTGCTGTTATGCGTAGCGAAGACCCCACGCAGAAAACCTGACCGAGTCTCGAAGCAATACTATGCAGAAAACTCAGTCGATTCATCTGGCATAACTACTCATGCACTTTGCCGTAGCAAGAATAAGGTATGTAGGGCCACCGCTTAGGTGACTGTCTAGTGTTCGGGCCACCGGTGCAAAACTTTCCCAATCTATTTCGGCCGCATGGCCTTGTCTTGAATAATTAAGTACTGCCAGAACAGCAACAATGCGGCTATCGAATGCGTTCTTTGTTGAAACGCAAAGAAAGCCGGCTGGCCAAGGAAAGCGTACAAAGTGCAGACGATATTCCATTCGAGATATACTATTTACCGCAAACACAGGAATCGACATGGCGGGGGAGTGTTTCTCTTAATATCAAGTAGACTGAACAGCCATCCACTTTTTTAGACGACGATACGGAGTCCGTATGTTGTCGAGTTGTTTTTCCTGAAGTAAAAACTTGAGTAATTGGTACATTTACCGGCCACAAAACAGTAGTGAAGCACCAATTGGAAACCTTGCGGACGTGCTATTAGTGATACCTGCTGCCAGATGTCTGTCTGAGCTGTCTTGGTGTCTGTGCTGGAGACACCACGGGCTATCTGAAGCACATTGACTGCTCAGAAAAAGCTCCAGGGAGCATGACTGTAGAGAGGCATGCGCGACATGAAAAGAATGTCGACCAGCTGAACGTTAGTTATCGGACATCCAAAGCAACAACTACGGCACTCACTTTCCCGGTGAAAACAAAACAGTGCCCGACCGAGAGAACTCCCATAAAAAAAATTCCCCCGCATTTCCCCGAGGGGGAGAATGTGAAAGTGCGAATGCACGGTTGTCGGCCCGCTTGCGGCGCTTGCGCTCGGCCCCCGCAGCCCACCGCCTCGCCGCCTTCTCTTCCATCTCTTCCATCGGGTTTGTAGTATCACGTGTACACCACGCAGTTATCAAGCCGCTATAACGCCGCTGAGTCGCCAACGCACGCCGCTGACGACGTAGTTTGAATGCGTTAAAGATATAATGCGCGTCACTAACACTGATATCAGCGTCGCGTCCGTGGCTTGGTCGGTAGAGCGTCGCGCTGCGGCCGCAAAGTCCTCGGATCGAAACCTGGCGCCGGATGCTGTTTCTTTTATAAAAATAGAGGAGCACTGCGGACGCCGACGCCGCCGCCGCCGCCGCCGGCGGTAGATGGTTTGGGGTCGCTTATAAAGTGATTCGCACTTAAAAATCAATGGGGCATTTGAAAACAAATCGGGAAAAGGAACCAAGCTTCCGGGTTACCGGCACATGTTGAAGTTTCCTGAAATATTCTGCCGCATTAAATTTGTTAAATGTCGCCAGCAAGGCAGAGCAGGAACAACCACGCTAAAAGAGAAGAAATTCAGGACGGGTTTCTTTCGCAACGCGACACATTCAAGATGCAAGCGGCAACAATGAATTCACGCGGCAACAATGAATTCACGCGAGGTATGACTCGCGAGGTAAAGCGGAAAGACCGAGTCGCAAACAGCCTGCGGAAGATGGAGAAAAACACTTAATGAAAAGACGAAGGAGAATTGGGCCTATAGCTCTACAGAAGTCTGCAAGGTGTTCCAAGGTGACGCGGGTAGTGCGAGTTTCTGTGATGAAAAAAAGGACGGCCTAGTGCCTAACAAGGAAGTGTTAATTCGGAAACAAAAATGGACGAATGAGTTCCAGGACAACTTTCTACAGAAGCAGTTCAACTCTGATTCATCAAATAAGAAGGTGTACGCTTCGTCGCACAAAGAAACACAGTTACAACTCGTGGAAGCCGAAGCGGCAATGTCGCCGACACTGCTTGCTTCTACAAACATCAATGACGCTGCCAGCCAACTGGATTGTTTTCCCGCCATGGCCACTAAACACGCAGTAAAACTTGTAGCCATTTTCGCGGGGCGGAGGATGTTGAAAAAGATTAGCTCACCTCGCCTCCCTCGTGGCCACCAGGATGATGACCATCATCATCGTCGAAAGCATGTCCTATTGACGCACTCATCAAAGCGGGTCTTGGCGGCTCCACGCTGTTTACACAAGGTGCTCGGGTCGTCGTTGTCTCCGATCATTGTCATTTCATGTAATCACGATACTAAAGCACCGGGGAAGTCGTTGTTCAACCCTAATAGCTACATAGAAACGAATACTAAAAGCAAAGTGTCTAATAAATAAAATCGGTTCAAAATCGGGGCAAGGCGTGGGTATTCCAGTGAGCTCGCATAAACTACAGCCACTACCCGCAAATGGGGCAGATGAGGCCTGCAAATTGCTCAAATTCGTTTCAACGCAAGAGACGGAGGCACTGCCTCAGCCGCGCGCGGTTGCTTCTCCTACCGGCGCTTCTCAGGCGCCCAGTAAGCGAGCACCCTGTGGCAGGAGAGAGAGCACCAATACACTGCATGGTTCGCCCCCTATCAGGTTTGACGTTAAGGGAAATGGCCTTGGATTTTTTTAAATGCAGAGCATTTCAGTAAATCACGATGTCACCCGCGTTGACGTCCGTAGTCCGCACCGCACCCCTCCCTACTACATAAAAAAATTACTATCCGACGCCCGGTTTCGATCCCTCGACCCTGCGGGCGGAACGCAATGTACATGGTGCTCTACCCACTGCGCCACAAAGCCGACACAGAATGGTACGTTACGAACGCGCCTTATATCGTTGACTCATTCAAATTACTGCTGACGAGCGCTCTCTCGTCAGCAGTTGCCACAAGTGCAACGTAACGCAAACTACTTAACGTAGTGCACCAACGGAAAGGCTCTGCATTTGATCGTGCCCCTCGCGAGGGGGATGTTTCACTGCGTCTTCTCTCGGTCGCGGGACCCGTGGCGCCATCTGGCGGAGGCGCGGCACAACTCATAGCACTTTCTTTGAAAAAGTACCTCGAAAGCGCGGCAAATATGAAATAGGGATGACGCGCTTTCGAGGCAATCCGCCGACGCGGCTGCTTTCTGCACCTCCTTTCTATACGTGTTTTCCGCCCACACCCTTTCCTATTCTAGGTTTTTTCTTGGGATGGGGGCTACCCTGATGGCTTGTCTGAGTTGGAGTGGAACAAACAAGCCAGTCGACGTCGTGTGTGTCGCCAATGCAGCAGGGCAAGTAACAACCGCCCTCACCGTCCGCACAACATCAACGGAAGCTGCTGAAGAAGCCGCTTTTTTCCGTAAGAGTGGAACGGACGTCCGGAGTACGGTGTTGCTAGGTTGATTGTTAAAGATTTTGAGCGCAACGCTAGAATTGTATGACAGGAAACACAAAGCCTAGTGTCCTTGTTTGTGGCATAGCTAGAACAATTGCATGTGAATAATTAAGGTCATTGGGTAGTAGCGAGGTAGTAGCGAGTTGGTTACCACTGCGCAGCCTGACCAGGTTGACAGCAGCATAACGGGGTCTGTCAAGCATTTGCAACGCTGATGTCAGATCGCGCGACAGGTCAATGTGGCTGCACGTAAGTATAGCAGTTGGACGTCAGTTACGGACACCAACAATTGTTGGGAAACCATCGTGGGGCAATATTCTGTTCCCGTATAGATCTTTCTTGGCCCCACTGGCGAGATGCAAAACCTACATAAACGTGCCAGTGTGTCACGCCGCACCTGGAAATTGCTCTAAATAATAGAAAGTTACCATTGCACAAAAAAATCGCAAAACCAGCTAAGAGAAACTAACTAAAATATGAGTGCTCTTGCACAAAAAAGTGGCATCGCTGCAGCTAAAATCTAGGGATTTTGTTGGAAAACTTAAAGTTGTAGCCGTAAGATATTGACAATTAACAAGGGAGTAATTTGATTAGTTTCAATAAACAACACTGAGTATGCTCCAATCGAAGCCATAGGTTGCGATGGGTGCGCTAAGGAAACGCGAGGCTTGCACCAACAAAAGGACACCTCTCCGTGTCGTTAAGTATCACCAGATTGCCTGTTGAAATAATTTGCTCCAATAGAAGAGCAAACGAATAAACATAAAGAGGTGCTAATACAATGCAGTAGTGAGACTTTTATAACTTTCACCAGATGGTGCCCTAATGCTTGTAGGTTCCAAGTGCTGAGCAGTCCTCAGCAAAATTTTTTTTTCAAAATTAGGCATTACATTTATATGCTAAAATGTCTCAGAAAATTCTGCAGTTCGATGATGTAGGCACTGTACGAAACCTAAATGAACTTAGCGCAAGCTATGGTGCTGCTCAGTGGCAAACTGTTTGTGTTCAGTGCGCATTTCTATCTTACAGCGGTTGTTCCAGTCTCATGACAGCTTGCAGCATCATTTGCGTGTACTTGGTGATTTAATTAAGTAAACGATTAGAAATTGCTTGTCTCAAATCTTTTTAACGAAAATCGCACACATTTTGATACTGCATAGATAAAATATCCCCCTGTCATATATGAGATTTTAAAGTGGACTTTTGCTGGGCAAAACGGAGCCCGACATTTTCTTCCTAAAATAAGGTGAACTAATTGCTTCAAGAAAGGCAGGGCTGTTAGATTCACAAATTTACTTGCCATTATGTTCTGTCAAAAAATATGACACAAAAAGCCGCATAACACGCACATGGGGATCATAGTAATGATGGTACAGGAATTTATTTTCTGTATATTTAGAACGGTGGTGATTATCAATTTGTAATTCATTATTAGAACTTAGAAAGACTAGAGTTTTATACTATCAGACAGGCATGAGGATGTAAATTTCACTCCGATGAAACCCCACGCATTGACAGCGGAGAGTAATCTGGTAATATTTTATACTTCATGGTCAAAAAATTATTTTATCGAGCAAATGGAACTTAGCGTCATGCAAAAGTCGTCCTGGCGGATAATTGTTATACAACACTGCCAGTTAAAAAAGTTCGTACGAAACAAGAGTTGCACTTGTTTTGTGTGATCATAATCCACACGCAGATGCCCATGTTTCTACAGAAGACGGCGATTCTGCAATGCGTTTAGTTTCTTTCTGGAGTAACAGGAACAAATTAAAACCAAAGTAATAATAGCGTCTACTGGGTAGCCGGTTGTCATGTCAGTATATTTTTGTTGTGTTGACCAAACTAGTTACTGCCATTTCTCCTAAGCATTTTCCTTCAAATGTCCTTTCCCGCGGGGAATTCAGCTGTCATATGTGTTGTTGACAAAATATCTATGTTCGTCTAGCCATCAGAGGCTTCATTGTAAAACCAAGAAAAGGCGTGCTGGCTGCCTGCAAAAGAGTGCTGCTATATGTTGAGTGTAGAATTCAAGAAGATCATCATACTTATCCAGTGCCAAGTTTCACGTTTATTAGGCACCACATCATTGCAGAGGAAGCAGTAACGCAAGGTTGGAGGCAAGCAGTATTTTTCCGGACTTGACAAATGGTTACAACCCTAGTACAACGTCAAAGCGAATTACTGCTAGCGGAATCTCATTATATGCTATGCTTAACCAGAAACAAACATCACAATAATCAGAACGCTGAGTTGCTAAGCGTTCTGTAACAGAAAATGACACCAAAAACACCAAGATAAAGATCTAAAACACTAGAACAGAAATTTGTTTTTGAATTGCTTTCAGAAGCCTTTCTTGGTGAAACCCAAAAAAAAGAACAGCGTGAAATGCATGACGCAGGACGACTAGATACACGCAGCGGTGCGTTGAGGCAACTCGTTTTATGAATCTCGTAACAACCTACTTGGCCTAAAAGGTATATTTAAATGATTGAAGGATGTCACGAAGCGTCGGGGAAAATGTTTGCAAAAAGAATTGATGCAAACTATTATATTGCCATAAAAAGAAATGTAGGGTTACTTGTTAAATATTTAGAATAACATGAACCGCGAAAATACAATAACATCGAGGAACGATCAGTTTAGAAACGAGGAACAGAGAGCGTGCTATCGTTCTAGTTTGTTGACCAATTTTTTCCCTTTTTGCCCGTTATTCCCTCATCAACGTGTGCGATGCTGTAAACCATAACTAGCTAAAGAAACAACGCAATAAAAAGCCGGCTTTTAAATTGCGGCCATACGCTTGAGTTTTTCGTTGTTTTCTGGTACTAGTGCAGTGACAAGGCATGCGCTATATTTTTTCAATGAGGCGTTAAAACAAATAAATTAGACCCGCCGTGGTGGTTCAGTGGCTAAGAAGTTGCGCTGCTGAGCAAGAGGTTGCGGGTTCGATTCCCGGCCGCGGCGGCCGCTTTTCTGATGCAGGCGAAAAGGAAAAACGCCCCTGTGTACGAGACTTCGGCGCACGTTAAGGATCCCCAGGTGGTCAAAATTAATCCCGAGACATCCACTACAGCCCGCCTCATAGCCTTGGTTGCGGCGGCGCGTTAAACCCTAACATCAATCAATCAATCAATCAATCAAGAAATTAAATGAGAATGTTACCACGATCCCAGCTTTTTACCAGCATTTTTGTGTGTACGGTTTACGAACGCCCTTTTGAGCGGTGCTAAAAAACCCCATATATCTCAGCGCGAATAAAGAAAAACTGCTGTATGCAGTCACACATGGCGCCGGTAGTTAGATCCCGCGGACTTCCGCCGCAAAAGTGCGTATACATCGAGTATTCATCAGATATGGAAATGACCAATGGGATGATGGGTACTTCATTGCTCGTGTGTATCGATTAGAAACATAATTTATTGGCTACCTTCGTCCTTACTTTGTATTAGTTATTTCGCTCATGGAGCGTGCCAAGGAATCGTCACGGTACATAACTGGCGCGTGCGACACACGCATCTCAGTGCAAAATGTAGGATGGAGAAAAATGTGCTCAACGCACTTACAGCATCTCATACGTTCATAGAAAGTCATATGGTTGGCGCTAAAAATATGTCACACTAAATTATTCATTTCGTAAAACAGAGTTGCAGACTTGGCAAGAACCATCCCACACTGTAGCTCACTTGAGAAAGCTACATCGAGACCGTAACACTGGCCTAATCATTATAAATACACTATTTGGTCCTAGAGAGCGGCTGAGAAATCAGCAATCCAACTTTTAAAGCAGGAGTAATCTGCTTTGAATGCACTGCACTTGCGATTACGAAACACCTCGAGCAAAGTCAAATTTCGAATAAGATATTTTGCTATAACGATGCTGTACGGTACGCAAACATGGAAACAATACCTTGACCAGACCTATGAACTTCTAGCCGTAGGCTGCCTAATAATATCAACGCAGCTTTTATCAGTGTCGTTGAACTGCCAAAACCCATCCGGAGCGGGACAAAAAGCAACTTTATTAGTGTCGTTGCCCGCCCAATATCTATCGCGAAGCATGGGTTGAAATTCTAATATTATTCCTTGGCACTAAAGCCTGCGGATACAAGCAGGCTTGCGCCAAATGTGCCCAAACACTTTCAAAAAGGGATGTGCCCAGGTCCGTATCCAATACTCCACACACAGATCATAAACCTGAGAGCGAAAACGGAAGATTAGGCGAGTGGGTACATATTCATAGTAACATCGCTAACACCACGAGACAAAAAGAAGAGGGCACAAATACAGATGAGAGCAAATATAGATAGATCCCTTACCTCATTGGCGGTGAGCGCGAACACAGGCGGCGCTAGAGTGGACTAAAAGTTTTAGAGTCGCCCGACCGGCCGCCCGGAGAGGTGCTCGTTTCGGGCAGAAAATAGCGGCGGCGCTGTAGTCAACGACAACTGGAAGCGGAAGCGGCTGCTGGCCGCGCGCACGGCCGCGCGGGCCAGGAAACGCTGCATCTTTACGCGCGGAGCGCTCGAAATTTGTTCTGCGGGTCGTCCAACTGCTTAAATATACTGTAGGTACAGTGGACTGTGGGTAACGAAATGAAAAATAAACGCTGCAGCTCATTTTGCGTTAGTTTTGCCTTTCCCGCTCGACAACAACAAGGAAAATTACGGTTTTTCCTTTGCAGCATTCGTAGCGGATTGTAAATAAAGTAATTGCAGCGACATTTTCGCTATTCCGATTTCCCATAAAAAAGTATTTTGCGTGAAATTGCCTGGTATGAACCAGTTCATGATTGCTTTATGATTGTGTCCTTATTGTGCTGCTTGATGGACATATTTGGTCGACGCAAATGACATGAAAAAATATATGAGGACAGGGATGATAGCTTCTCAGAAGAATTTTTTATTTATTGTCTTGCAATTTACGCTCGGACTGCAGTTATGCGGGTTAATATCATAAGTTGCGTTTGTTTTTTATTGCGTGAGTTGTTATTATAGCAGTATTTATGCAGTGGCCCGCTTGGGATAAGTACGGGTCACCGTGGTGGCCGAACAGAAAATGAGACGCGCAAGCGAAATAACTTTTTAACTAAAAAGGGGATAGCCCAGTGGTTAGCTCAGTTGTCCCAATGACCGTCTTTCATAGAACTATTCCCGCAATGTTCTATTAATCGCACCAACTTTCGCCTGATTAGGTCTACAAAGGAGTTGAATCAAATTAACGCAAATTTTATTCACAAGTATGCTGATGGTACAGTTACACGCACATCAAATAAATGCAAAACATAGATCAGAAAACATATGTACCGCGACAAAAATGAAATATACCACGTCTACTATAGAGGTAAAGGTTCAAGAACGCCATGGAGGTTCAAATAAACGGAACTGGAACAAAATACACGTTTTGTTTTCATTTTCAATAGCCCAGAAAATAAAATGTAACCCAGGAAATCATGCACAAAGTGTACACAGGTAAAGGTTTAGGAATAACGCTAACATGGGGGTTTAAATTGACATTTTTGGCCAACGCATTTTCATAACTCGCCTTCGATCATTAGTGACGGCTAAGTTTAGGGTGTTGCTCCCACCTTCGCATGTAATCACAGAATTTGATTAAACCTTTTATATAGAAATAAATCCGTGTCACAATGTATACATAACCCAACCACATTTGCTGTCAAGGTCTCACGTGCTGGTCGCAACCAACACCTTTAAGGTGTGTGCTGTGAATAAGGGCTGCGGCACATCCATAGAGATCACTAATAAACTTTCAAAAATGCACGGAAGGATTCAGAAGCCCCCCCCCCCCCCCCCCAAAAAAAAAAAAAATACAAGAGGTAGTAAACACAGCGGCACCTTCCCCTGGCATGCAGGATTGGTCATGCAGACTTGGCACTTCATTTTCAGTACACACTTCCTTACCAAGTGCCTGCAATATGCGACATAGCAGGTTAATAAAATAAGAAAGCCCACTACGACAGCACAAGCATCAACGGCAGGGGTAGCACAGAAGAAGGCTCTTGGTATTTTCGTTCCAATAGGAACGTAAAAAACAGTAAACGTTTTGCAGCCTATATAGAATGTGCGCCCGCCGCTTTTGCTTCATGCGCTGAATCAAGAAGGGGAAGGGAAAAACATTCCTGGCGCCTATCCGTCAAATTAATTCCTCGTTAACTCGAACTCTGCTATCTCCAAATATCTTCTCGGAACTTTTTCGCACCGTGTGTTTACTTCCCATCGGCGCTACGCATTTGCCCGCTTTATCTCGAAACGTTTCTTCGGAGGACCACGGATGTCTCGAAATCCTGGCAGAGAGGACACAAGGCAAAGTCCGCGGCTGGCAGCTGATAAGGTCCCCGTTCGAATGATTACTCCTGCCGAACGCGGTCGTAAAGTTCAAGCTTACGCGGACTACGCGTCCCCGTTACCGGAATGCTGTCTGGCGCGTACATCATTGCTGTGGACGACGCAGCTGATCATGCGGACGAGGAGGAGCCTCCAGAAGCGCGTGCGTACAACGGCAGAAACAACATACATGCTGCGTCTGCTTCATAACAAGGTAAAATGTAGCGGTGGCGACCACCAATCCATGCGATGCATTGGGGAGCTCGGGTACGCTTTTCTAGGGGTGCAGATGCGAACGCGAAACAGCCGATCGAGCGCAACACAGTTCTTTCTTCTGCAATAATAAACGTTTCTTTTTCCTGCGAATTATTTTGCCTTTATTACGAAATCTTCCCTGTGCAACAGGGCTTTTGTTAGCACCACTAGCTGTTATTTCAGGGACCTGGCTACCAATTTTCTGCATTTGACTCAACTCGAAACTCTGCGCTTATCTCAAAATTTTCAGCTAATTTTACGACTTTGAGTTAACGAGAGGTTACTGTATATCAGCAATTAACGTTTTCAGAAAACGCATAAAAAATGAGAAAGTATTGTTAGGGGGGGGGGGGGGAAGGGGGTCAATAATTTTATGTCGGGTCGTACTAGTTTAAAGTTTGCTCAAGCGGAGTCATAACGTTTCTGCGTCTACTTTATAAATCAGCTGACCAAAGGCGCAGGTTCGATTCCCGGCCGCGGCGGGGCCGCTTTTGTGATGCAGGATAAAAGCGAAAAACGCCCGTGTCTTCGAGATTTCGGCGCACGTTAAAGATTTCCAGGTGGTTAAAATTAATCCGAAGCCCCCCAGTACCGCTTGCCTCATCGCCTGTGTAGCGATAATCCAAAATAAATCACCTTCGTAAGCGCAAAACACCGCCGCGAGCAACGCAAATATTGCCGCGCGCAGGCTGGGAGCTGGTGCCGGGGAGCGCCGGCTGTTCAGTTGTCGACGACAGCAGCGCCGCCGCTATACCGGTTTTATTTTCTGCGCGAAAGTCGACCCGGCGGAGCAATGGGAGAGGCCGCTGCTCGGGCCACTATGGTCCCTAGAAATATGTGCTAGTCTGCCGTCCGCCGGCCGCGAAGGGGGCTCCTCCGTGATGCATGCAGCGGCGGCGCTGCAGTCAATCGGAGCGCGGTGGCCGGCCGGCGCGATGGGCAGCGGCGGACGGCGCTCTGCCGTGCCGCTGCTGCCTTCGTATTTCTGCCCTATTTCTGGGCGGGTTCAGCCCATTTTAACTGCCCCTTTTTGAACCCTATCCGTTTCTGTCGACAAACCAGATTAGCCAAATAAGTTGGTTCTTACCAGTACGAAGAATTTTAACCGAAGCGTGAAATGACAGGAGTACGTTTTCGCGTATTATAAAGGATAGAGTTTTCTAAAAACCGCGGAATCGTGTCGCTACGCTATTTCGATTTCGACGCATACTCGGGGGCTTCGGGAACACTGCCGGCACGGCATCGTTTTGCAGCTTGGAAACATCATGCGGGACTTCAGCTACATTACCAAGCAAACAACCGTTCTTTGTGAATATCCCCGCCGTTGTTAACTGATGGATTAGTCAGCGCCTCAAAATGTGTGTGTGGTGTGTCGGCGCTCCGCTTTTTTGTATGGCTCTTTGGAACCGTCTTTCTTTGCAAGTTTCCCAAGATGTTGTCCCCTGTACGTGTATGTAAATAAAGCAGCTAGAACCCGTGCCTTCTGACCTTTCGCATCGTTGATCTGGAGGCCCTTAGGCGCACGTCTTCGCGGCCCCCTCAGTTACGTCCAGTCAACTGGGAATCTGTTAAATGTAAATGCCGAATAAAAAAACAAGACGTGTGCACATGCATACGAAGTTTTATCACCTTCAGTCATCAGATACAGTGGTTTCTCCATAACTCGAACTCGGATATCTCGAAATACTGGTTAAGTCGCTCTGACGGCAAAAGAGCTGAATTTTTTGCAAGGCCGCATGCGCGGGATGTAATTTGGTTGTGTGGGTCGTACGCATTTAAGATTGTGGGCGGTTTTATCTCTTTTGTCTGTTGTTATCACTTGCAAGGTCTATCATCCTTGTCTGTTGGTATTTTCATATATTACGTGTTTCTTGTGTAAACTTTTCAGTTGAAGTCTAGCGAGTGTCCCGTCTGCTTCTTTCCTCGTCCCTGTCTGTTTTTTCGCTGGTAATATGCATTTAAGTCGAAACCTTTTTTTGCCGTGCATATACCTGCCATAGGCGCATTTTCCACCCTTTGTCTCGAAACGTCTATTCGGGGATCACGGATATCTCGAAATGTTGACAAAGAGGACGCAACGCAACATCCGTTGCAGGCAGCTCATAAGCTCTCGGTTAAAGCTTAGCTCCCATTACCCGCCGAACACCGTCGCGAACGGCAAATGTGCGCGGGGTACGCACTGTGCGCGGCCGATGTCCCGTTAGCGGAGTGCTGTCCGACGCCTACATTGTTGATATAGCTGGGGAAGGCGCTTTTGATCATGTGGACTACGACGGGTCTCAAGAAGTGCCAAAAACGGCAGGAACAAGAAAAACATTAGCTTTGCCTGCTTCACAGCAAGATAGAATATAGCGTTGGCGGCCAACAGTTGATGCGGCATTGAGAAGCTCGAAAACACTTTTTTGGGACCAGATGCGAAGGCGAAACAGGCGTGCATCACGCAGTTCTTTTTCCGCAATACCTAAAAAAATTGTTTTTTTTCTTCAAATTATTTTGCCTGTATTCCGGAAGCGTCCCTGTCCATTGGAGCGTTTGTTACCAGCACTAGCTCTTATTCCAGTGATCTGGCCATACATTTTTCTCATTTCGCTTAACCCAACACTCCGCTTACCTCGAAATTTTCAAGCATTTGGGTACTATCAAACCTCCTTTGCGTGCCTGTGATTTTCGTGAATACCACGATTTGAAACATTCGCCAGCATTGGGTACGTGAAACTGATTTTTAATAACACCCGGCTGCAAATCAGTAACTTTGCTTGCATTCCTCATTGCACAGGTTCTTTTTGGTAACCCACACACTCGGAGGGAATTGCGAGACGCACGCGGGGAAAGCAAAACGGGGGAATATTTGTGTAATGGCCAAACATTATAACCGCGGCTGTTTGAAACCAAGGAGTAAAAATATTGAGGTATATTTATACTGTCATGACCATATATACCTTGCTTTATCCCCCCTCCCCCCACACTCTGCCCAAAGTATATAGGAACAAGATTTGCTGGCACAACATTTTACTCAAGCTTTCGCTTTTCTTTTTGTCAGCCTACCAGCCGTCTGCGTGCTTGTCACCGTCAATGACGTTCGGGAATGACCCGGTAGATTCGATGTGGAACAAACGAAGCTTCTGGTGCCGCAGGGAGTTCTTTTTGAACGGGATCTCACTGTCTGAACATTGATGGTTGAACGCGAAGCTTTCTTGTGAGCGATTCCTTGTCGTCTGAGTTTTGAATTTAACTCATTGAGCTTTCACTTTGGCTCGCAGGCATTTTGGACTTATGATCGGGCTGGATTTTACATCGACCCTTTGCCGTTTCATTTCACGCGAAGAAAGCTTCGTGTTCAACCATCGTTGCGGAGTGGAGGAGTGGATAATTTTTCTGACTGCACTCCTCTCCAAACCCAAACTGCTTTGACCATGTTGGAAATGCGCATTGAGATAGACGTCGGCTTCAAAACGCGATGGAGCCAGCTTCGATTCTGACCACGGGAAGCGTTTTTTTTCCCTCTCACTTTGGTCACGAACAGCACCGTCGTCAGAGACAGTTGGCTTTCCTGCAGTCTTTTTCGAGGCGACATAGGCCATCAGTGAGACATAGAAAGCTTCACTTGAATAATGGTTCAAGCGGTGGTCGTGAAACGGCTACGCTAGTTGGTGCGGTTTCATCCTTCGGTCTCACTCGCGAAATTCAGCGGCCGCAAAGAGGCTCCAATTCGCGAAAAACTCTGGGCATGAAACTAAAATGTCTTATAGTGCTATCGTACCTTCAATTGTGAGCTGATGTACCTCGTACCATTCTATTTCACCGCTCTAATTGGCCAACAAACCCCGATGCGCGCTCGCGCTCCGCGGCAGTAGCGCGCGGCACAGGCCGGCCGGCCGCTCTCACTCCGGCCGCTCGGGCGCTCCGATTGCTAGCAGCGCCCTCTGCGCAGCGCTGTGCGTGCATCAGCGGCGCTGACACGCCTTCCCATAGAGAAAGCGCGCGGACGGCAGACTAGCACAATTTCTAGGGACCATAGGGCCACTCTAAAACTTCTAGTACACTCTAGCGGCGCTGCGAAGCGCGCCTCTTTGACGCCGGCTTAGGGATTCTCGAATTTGTCGTCTGCTTCACTCAGGCTCTCTATCCCTGCTGTTTCTTTGCGCTCGGTCAACGTCTGATGCTAGTCCGCACCAGAATTGGCGTGTGGGTAACTTTTAAGTGCGAATGCACTTTATAAGCGACCCCAAACCTTCCACCGCCGGCGGCGGCGGCGGCGGCGGCGTCCGCAGTCCTCCTCTCCCTAGCAACGGCGTGGAGCGGAGAGGAGCGTCGGTAGCAACGGCGCGGTGACGTCACTTCACCACGTGACCGCGCTCGCTCCGCCTCCTCGCCGTGGCTGCGCGGGTGCGCGCCGCTCCCCACACCGCTCCTCGCGCCGTGACGTCATGGTATGACGTCACAGCGCACCTCCTCTCCCCAGCAGCTGCCGCGCGCCTCTCTCTCCACCGTGACGTCACACTCTCTCCTCTCCCCCTCGCTCGGCTGCAGCTGCCGTGCGCCGCTGTCCCTCTCCCCTTGCGCTCGCCTCCTCTCTCAGCCACCTGGCTCGGCGCGCTCGGCGCGGCGTACCCCCTATATATGCAGCGAAAAACTGCCAGACCTCCGTGTGTCGGCTCGCGCGCGCTCACGGGCGAATGCCAACGGATTTTAACTTTACTCCCCCTCATAGCATCACCCCGTGCATTCGCACTTAACCATGTTAACCCTCGGGGAAATGCTTGGGAGTTTTTTATCATAAGAATAGGCTTAAATCGCATACACTAGCGCATGGCGTCAGTTAAAAGTATAGTTTTGCATACCGCTACGGAAGAAAACATTGCCGGCGTCGCCCCATTCCTTGCGAAGCCGGTGCTGTGCGGAACGCGAAGAGTCGGAGCTAGGTGTCAGCTTCTCAATTAAGCAATCTTTCGAACAAAGGGAACCACGTCAGCAGCTAATAACCGACAACAGCGAAAATGGAAGACCAAAACAAATTCTAGGCCTTCAGGACTGTTGGCTTTGGCAGAAGGCATTACGATTCCCGATAATTATAAGCGAGGTAAAACAGTTTTAGCAACCCTGCCGAACTCTCGAGAGTATTGTATAACATCACTTTACGTTGTCAAGGCATGAAAGTTTGCCGACATGCACTATGGGCTGCAAAAACTGTAGGTTGAGTTCCAAATAGCCCACTGTGTATATAGGCGCGTGCTGATTTCATACCGGGCATCTAACCAGTATGGAGGTTTATGGAGCAAAACGAGTCACGTCTACGTTAAATATACAGTAACACTATGTTTGTTCAGACCTGGAGGGATGTTTCGGTACATTTTCCACAGCCATATCTTCCCGATATTCCGATATGCGTTATAGGAAAACTGCACTCAAGAGGAGGAGGAGTAGGGGGAAGAGGAGAAAACTTTATTTAACAATTAAATCGAGCTAGTTAGTGGGCCGGGTTTTCAGTCCAGGGCAAGAGAGTAAAACTAATTTTCTTCAATTCAAAGAACGCCATCCCGAGTAGAATGGGATTTCTTCTTTGCGCCTGGAAGGGTTGGAAAGCAAAACAGAGCTACTTAGAATGATACTTCGGTTTCGATTCTTGTAATACATGCAGGTATACTATTTGTTGCGTTAGTTAGCGAGTATAGCATGCCTTCAACACCGTAATGATGTCATCATTGTTCGGGTTGAGAGTCAGTCGTTATGATAACGAAAGGATTACAGCACAAAAGCCGCCTTCGAGTACTGTGAACAACGTTGTTTAGGGCGCGATCGCGGTGGCGTAGCACAAACCTTCCCATTGTATTTGCATGTGAATAAACAAAGCACGGTGCGGATATGCACCTTCTTGCACGCAGCCGCAATGAAAGCCAATTTGTGAAGAAGGGAATGTATGCCATTCAACATGAAGGAAATATCCACACGATCTTTGTGAGCCTCCCAAACATTCCAAAACCTCCTAATAAGACGTTTGTGACGGCGCAGAAAAATCAATGTGTTGGGCAGAAAAAAAAACAAAAAAACATTCATCTGATACAAGACAACAACAACGAAAGAAATAGAAACAAGCCGCTTTATTTCCTGCTGTGCGATGCGAGTGTAGGGGCCGCTGCTTGGTACGTAGCATTAGACCGTTGAGTCTTCATAAGAGCATCTCAAAAATACTGCTGGGAAGCCTACGCATTTTAAATACTTATATAGAAGCTCTGATCGCTGATCCTCGTGAATAAGCTAGGAAGGACGGGTTACACACGATCTTCTGGCCGATGCTCTGAAGAAAGTTGTTCTCTATGTCCTCGTGTGGGTTGCAAACTTGTGGGGGATACAGCTTTGAATTATTCAGATGCGTCAGAAGCTGGCAAAATAACTGAGTCACTAGAAATACGCTTTTTAACGCACTACAGCAACAAAGCCGGCGATTTCTAGCACAGGCACTGCTGCCCCTCACAAGCGGAGTGTAGCAGACGACAGCGGCGCGAGTCCCTAAGCCGACGTCAGAGCCAGGTGGCGGCACTCAAACATCTCACCGCCAATACTATCCCAATTCCCTGACGAGCCACAACGAAATACCCTAATATAGCTGCACATACTTCGGTGGCTCCTGTTTCCCGGGGTGGCCTCCGAACTCGTAACCTAGCGCTCTGCGTGCAGTAAGAAGTATCTATGGGACGTGACCTCAGTTTTGAGCTGTGGGAACTAAAGAATACTACTAAAAGCTATGGAAAATGATGTGTTACAGGTCATACTGAGCCCGACTGCAAAGCGTTTGAGGCGTGAATTCTTTTCGACGTTCCTATAGGAAAGTGGACGCGGTTAGACTGTTCTTGGCCGCAGACACATTGCACCTGAGCAAGTGCTCTTCTCAAGTTGTGGTGTAGGGCCTTAATTTCATTCGAGCCTTAAAGGTAGTTTCTCCACGAAGAATATTTTTGTAAGAGCCATCGCGGACAAGTCGAATGCTCAAAGGTGACTTCCACGCTCAGCGCCAATTTTTACGGACCAACGCGGAAAGTGAGTGGGAACGAAAAGATTACTTGTAAAATTATTTACGGGGGCCATGTGTAAATTCCTGTGTGTATATTCGTGTGTACCCTGCAATATTTAATTAGGCTGCAACTTCTTTTTTTCGCGCGATCATCTTTTGCAGGTATTTTTAACAGCATACTCAGCCTACGGACATTTCGTGGTGATGTGTGACCCGGCTCTCTTGTTCCCGCTTGTTCACAGTAAAGTTCGGGCAATAGACAGACACAATAATTTTATTGGGCCCGAAAATATTTATTTTTTTTTCAAAAACAAGCTAGTTTCCTCGACAATCAAGACTAAAGGTCACTGCAAATATTATAACACAAATCACAAAGTGTCACTATCCATGATCTCAAAGGCGGTGACACGTATTGTTGATGGAATAGATAAAACCATTAGAGGTAATGACCCCCGCCAAGGTTCGCAGCCGAAAGATACGTAGAACAACAGTGAGGCTGCTTAAACAAGCTCAAGCTGGGGGCAGCACCGGTTGGCTCATACAGATCCAGCACAAATCGCATTCTTTGAAGCCCCTTGTGTGCAAAAACTAAATTTTGAATTACGCATTCAAAACATATTATTGTAAAAAAGGTTATCGTAGCTTTCCTCAATTATAGCTCGCTGCTCGATGCACATCAGCTGTTTTTATTTGTCAACCTAATGGCTGTGGATGGATGTGTTTCTCTTATAACCACCAGGATGTGCATATTAGGCATCATGCAATGCATCCAAGATGACAGGCACACACTTTGGTTTTGTGAATAAGTGTACGTTTGAAAGGCCACAGTCTACGGAGTACAATACACATCTGGACGTCAGACTAACTAGCGTGACAACACACACGTGTGCCGCGTAAACAGAACAGAAAACAAGTGTCCTTTGATATCATCTTCCAAGATTCAGTAACTTTTCCTAGCTATTTCATTTCCTAACACAATCACTGCCTTGATTTTCTTCGAAACACATGCTGATAAGTGTATTTACAGATGGGACTTCTTGGGCAGTGCAGGAAACGAGTGGTTGGAGGTCAAAGGGAGAGGACCTCGCCCTGCGGTGAACAAAAATTGGCTGTTGGTGATGGACGAAATATGCCCGCCCTGTACGTTTGGGCTTCGAAGGCATTAAGCCGAAATGCTCCTCGATGCAATGCTGTAATAAAGAGGCGCAAAATGCCATGTGAAGAACAACTTAGAAAATTTAGTAACGGGTCTTTGATCTGACCTTCCTTTCTAAGATCCCACACTTGATATTTTTCGACCAGATGTATAGCTATGCCATAAATACTAACATTACAAGATGAAAAAAAAAACGGAGGAAATGGTAGATGTCATTTCTGTGACGAAACACGCAAGTTGCTGAAAAGCGTTAGTCAGACTTTGACCGAGGACTTCAGAAAGCATGGAAGGACCAAGTAAGCGCAAGGTTTGTTTCCCACTATTCTTGTTTGTTTGTTTTCCCACCATTTTCTAACGTACGAACGTTGTTTTAAAAATAAACTGACATCTATAACTTGAAATTAAAACATTTTCTTTAGGCGCGCGGGAACGTGTAGTTGACAGAACAATACGTAATCACAATTATCGCCAGTATTAGGTACATTTACTGAATCCGCCGGCTACGGTGTGTGGGTACAAGCACAAAATGAGCAAGAGCCAGAAAACCATAAATGCAAAAATTGGTACTACAAGGTACAACAGTGCCTCAGCCTCCGCAGAATATTTCAGAAGTAGGGAAACAAACAGGTACTGCAGTGTTTAATTTAAGCTCATGCAACAGGTTTGTGGCTGCAAGCTATAAGCCGAAGTTCCTATCTATTCCGAGCACTTATATTTTAGGTTTAAGAAATGTAAGGCAGTGCACAGATGGTATACTATGCCTAAAACATTCACCGCAATATATATATAGCCTCTTCGCAAGGCGCATACATGCCGAAACTGCTTGTTATATATATGTCATAGTTATCACATGTTACATAATACTACCTTTAAGAAGGCATCGAAGAGCCAGTGTTTCTGGAATTTCGCCCAAACAAGTTCAGCAGAGCTGTTGCAATAGAAAATATCACCTGTTATATACATGCCCCAGGGTAACCTATTGCTGGCGATTCTAGAGCTGTAATTTCATCGAAAATGCATTTTGTTGTCAAGCTCTTGGTTTGTGAGAGGGTGACCTAACACATTTTGTAAAATAGCATTGAATGATTTTAGCTTAATGAAACTACAAAGTTTTAAACCTCTTTATACGTAGCATACACCTAATGATATTAAGAGCAAACAAAAGTGTACATGAAGTCACCAAAAACATCGATTTCGAAGGTTCACTGTTTTAAAACTGCATTTACCGTCTCCCACGTTACTTTTATTTACGTTTGTAGTCTTCAAATAGGCATAACACAGAGACGAACACTACAACGGCGCTCCCAACACCAATATCATATTTGCCGTTACCTGCAGCGGGTATAAAAACAGTTAAACAAGAAAGCAAACGAGGGGCATAAAAAGGTTACCCCATTTTCCTACACTTGGCACGTAATTTATATTTAGAACATTTGAAGTTATGAAAATCGGTGAAATCAAATAATTTCAAAGAAAAGGCAGGGTATACTGTATTGCACTCTTCCCAAGTGTGCAAACGAGCTGTAGGGTACTCCCAAGGTTCCTTATTCCTTAAAGGGTAATTCATTTCTTTCTGTAGCAGAATTTCTTTCTGTCACAGGTATTAATTTATTCAATAGGTGTGCATATCTTTCTTTTCCTTTGAGGTTTTGAGGGGGGAGCGAGGGAGTAGAAAAGGGCCCAAAACTGTCTGACGGATCTTGTCAACAGCTCATCGCTGTTGACGAGTAATATTCCCTGGTCATGTTAAAGCTGGCGCCAGGCAGAACAAGAGTATTTCAATGAGAAAGCAGCAAAATAGGTGGTAATCAAGCAATTTCAATTATTTCGCCCAGAGTGAGGTTGAACCTAAAAGTTCTTAGCGACAAAGACTGAAGCCTGAGTATTCGTTTGTATACAGCTTACTAATTGGGGATAATATGAAGGGTCCTTCGACGGTGGAGGCTGCTGGGGCGCGGCGGTAGTAGCACATAGATCTTCCTTCTTGGGATTGTCAACTCACTCTAAGAGCTTTCTCTTCTTTCTGAAACGAGGCACAAAATTAAAATCAGTATCTGATCTTCTCCTAAATAAGCTTCTGATGCCAATTTTAGCTATGCAGTGGCACCGCCCTTGTCTAGAACAGCTTAGCGATGCTCACCGACGCGAGCTCACTTTGGCGCACAGAAGTAAATTTGCGCTAGCCAGAATATTTTCTTTTTTCTGGGACAAAGCCGCTTTGGCGCTCGGGCTGTGTGCGTCCCTGTCATCGTCGCCGTCATTCGCCGTCTCATGTAGTTACGCTACTAAAACACCGGAGCACTCATCTACGCCTCGGGGAAGACCATACCGCGAACTGAAAGAACACACCGGGACACTCGTTTTCTAACGCCTCCCGCTAGAACGGCTGGTGCTTCAAGCAAAGCCGTATACCTCTACCTCCCAACGGTTACATCTCAGTGGGCACAAACGCCAAGGCGCCAAGAATATACTTTTACACTGAATTTTTCGCCTCTCCCTAGGTTTCAAGTTAGTGGACATGTCCCGGGATTTCCTTGGCGTCTACTGCAGCACGGACTATGCCAGATAGATAGCTCAATGAAGCCTTGGTCTGGCCTTACGTCACTAACCATACAATATCCCACCTACTATCGGAGAGCTCCTCCAGTAGCACAGCTTAGCTTCCCTCACCAGACTGGTTGCATGTGTTCAATGATTGCAGGGTCAAGTTCCGATGGAGGCATGTCCGGACCCAGAGATTCTTAGCGCCTTCTGCTGTATCACTGTTCTTACCGGCGCGGTTTGCACGTGCTCTACAGCTGATAGGGACTGAGGGCTGATAGTTGAGTTCGTCGGTCATGGGAGGTAGCGGACGACTACTACGCCAGGGTGGCCGGATCATTCTCTGAAGGGAGTGCTGTTTGTGTCCCTAAGAGCCTTTCTAGCCCACTGAACAAGTGAGCTTAGGCTGGCTAGTGGGTGAATGATGCTACTTAGAAGAACCGCGGTAAAAACCATACAACAGGACGAAAAGACAAAGACTGCGGGTTACTGCCTACACGGTTTTGTTTAGGTGAACAACAAGTGAATAGTAGAATCGAAACAAACTAAAACCATAACAAAACAGCCAAAAGAGGGAGGTTAAATGTTCAAAAAGAACGTAGCCACGTCTAATGCCTTGATCATGAATCCAAGTATTTTATCTCCTCGAACAACTCGACAGAGGGTGTGCTCACGCACCTATCCCAACTTCTGTGGAATTACGAATGCCTCGCGTATCTCCCTCGGGCGCTGCTCCCGATACCGCTTCAAGGTGACGTGCCATAAAATGCTGGCGGGCATTGCAGGAACTTTGCACAGTGTGCAGCTAAAGTGCTGCCAGTGCCTGTTCGTAAAGTGCTGGCATGCTCCCTGAGCCGATTGTTATGGCAGTTGAGAGCTTCATCTCATATACCACGCTGTCAACACACTCTCTAAAGTGATTGGTATGTTTCTTGCTTTATTTTTGCTGCTTACAAGCCCCGCATTCACAGCACCTCACATACCCCTATGTTTCCAATAGGCGCAAAAAAGAGAGCAGGGAGGCCCACGCGGCCACCTGCCTTCTTAGTCCTATATGACACGCTATGTATATACGCTACCCCGCAATTATTGGGTCCCTTCTTCCCTAGTGCCTGGCGTGCGTTGCTTGTTGGCTTCCCATAGCACAGTCTCAGCTCGCACGCTGAGCAGCTCGCGCGGAAAACCTGCATCGGTCCGCCTTGCAATCTAGTCATGAGAACTGTCCTGCACACCATGAGGGCAAGACCTCTCTAATGCAATTTGCATTGCCGAAAGAGCAATGCCATGCTTCACCCACTTTAAAAAGTTCCACCTCTTAGCGGGCTTGAACCTTTCTATTGTAGCCTGTTAGGTATCTGGGATGATTGTTACCTACGGAACCGGCAGCCCTCTATACCTGCATTCCGAGTTTCAGCTGAGAGCCACACGAAAAGGACAGAGAAAGCTAAATAATTTTGTTTCTTCTATTTACCCTACGAGGTACGCAACGGAGCATGAAATGCTTAGGTGAGAAGGTTGCTTGAGTAAATACTTCAGTTTCTCACATTACGCCAGCTGAACGGCTGGAAATCGGTGCTGCCTTTGCACCTTTCCAACCACCCCGCCGACGCCCATGCATATGACGAAAGCCGAGTAATGGCAAAAATTGGAAAAGAACATGCACCTCAGTTCTACCAAACCTATGAACGAGTTTTACGACCGCAGTTTTCGCAGTGGAAGACACGCACTCCTTTCAAAGTAACGCATATAAGACATAACAGATAGGTACAAGCTGACCTGCACTAAAATTTATGAATATGAATATGTGAAGAGCCCATTGGCTACACGCAGTAGTTGGTTCAAGAGGGAACCTATACAAGGGTTGCTGACCTTTGATTGAAACATTGTTTCGCCCAATAAGCAACTTGCTAGCAAAAAAAAAAGGACTGTCCTGCTACGCGGCATTTGATGCGTAATTACGAAAGAGAACTTCCGTTCACTGACATACCTTGGAAAAGAAACAAGAACGACGAAATTACCCGTAAATACAACTGTGCATTGCTTAGCCAGAATTCAGAAAGTATAGCTGTTTATAGCAACTTCGGAAAGCTACAGGTTGTAATCGTGTTCTGACAACCAACAGAACAGGTATTAAAATATTAGAAAAATAGAGACATAGATACTGTTTAACAATACAATCGCGAAATGAAAATATCAACCTCGCCCATCTCTTCATGAAAATGAAGACTAAAATTGAAAATCGTGGAAAATAAACTTGAAAACACGAATAGGAAATATGCAAAATGGAATAACCGTATTGACTGGCAGGAAAGCATCAATCGCCAAAGTAACACGTTCTATTCTTACAGCGTAAACAGAGATAATTGGTGAAACGGAATTCTGAAAAACCAAAACTAGTAAAAATACAAGCTTTGCAAAAGCGAATTTATGGAATAAAATATAGGCCGCGCGTCTGTTTACTTCCCTGGAAATATCAAAACATGATAGTCATCTGCCTCCTGAGCCGCGCAATTGCCTCTCTTCTCATTTCCACTTACCCCTCACGGTTTTCGCGTTCATCTCGCTTACGCCACAATAAAGGCTCTAGAAGTTCCCTCAAGTCAATTACATTTTGCCGCGTTCCGCTGCTCGGGACCACCTACGGGAACCTTTGGTACTGTTGTTCTTCTTCAGATGGCGCCATGATGTTTAGTGTAAGGGTGGGACGGTTTTGGTATTTTTGGATAAAAACGTTTTCCACGCGTAGTTTTGTGTTGTCGCAAAAAAGTAGACTGAAATTTTTTAATGAGAGGACACTGAAACAGTCAATTTACATTTCATGCTTTGTCTCGAAATGCGTAATATTTCTTTTTTTGGAAAAACATTGGCAGCATGAACAGTTATTTAAGAATTAGTGCTTTGGAAAGTTTTTCTTATATAAACTTTTCATTCATGAAAACAGTGTATCTTGTGGCCGGGCGGCAGAATCGTGGGATACACATCCGGGTGGCGGAATCGAGTAACAGAAGGATGAATTGAGTGCCAGACATGAACGTCGGGTAGGGTGGGCTCTGCAACACCCGGCTCATGATTAGTAGCTGCTTGTATCCTATCGTTTCTTCTTCTTTCATACCTGCTCCTGATTGGGCCTTTTATAATGCAGGAAATCGGTAAAGATTTCTTCCACTATGGCTATTATTAGATTGGCTCAGACGTTTCACTGCAGAGCCATGTCGAGTGTTTCGTGTGACTGTTCTCTGTCGCAGAAAAGTAGGCACATATTTGCTCTCAGAGAGAGAGCGAGAAATAAATTTTTTTTCTCTCTGTGAGAGCAAATCCGTGTTTATATTTTGGTGAATATTAAAGTTGCAGCGGGGCGAAATCCGTCGTTCGCCGAACCTCAGCACCAAAACGTCACGTTGGTTCAGTGGTTATGGCGATCCGCTAATGAGGCCAAGGACGTGCATTCGATTCCCAACGGCGGTGGCCTGAATGAATCAAAAAGCGAAAACATCTATATGTCGAGATTTCGGCGCACTTTAAAGGTCACCAGTTCGTCGAAATTAACCCGGATCGCCCCACTACGGCACACCTCCTAGGCCAGGTGGAGCGCCGCCACGTAGAGTACAAAAATAATTTTTTTAACTTTTCCTGGGGAGGCATTTGGTGACTGGACGTCAGTTGCGGGCACTGCTGGCGACTCTGTCTGCCGAGCATAGTTCCACTAAGAGGTCTCAGAACGAACTTCACTGCGCAGGCGTCGCCTCTCCTAAAAATGGCTGTGCTTTCTTTACTATCCGCCGTAGTAATATTATCCTCCTTTCCACGCTTCAGTTGGTGTTTTATATTTATGCGAGCCGTCGGATCAGGCTCCCTTAGGATCGGGATGGCAGCGATGCCGCATTTTCAGGGACGCTTTAGGGCCACGGCTGCTAGCGGGCGGCTAGTAGCCTCGGAAAAATCGAAAAGTGAGCCAAATAGCGCTTCCACGTTGAAACACGCAAACATGAAAGACCTAGTGCATACGCCACCAATCATGCTGGCTGACGCTCGACAGAAGTAGAGCTTGTTCGGCTTGTATGACAGGATCCTGTCAAACTTTATTAAAAGACACTGCCACTTACGTGACGCTGCAGGTCGAGTCGTACCCAGTGTATCAAAACACGATTACTACCAACCATAACAATATGCCACGTGCAAGCGCTGCTAGAAAAAAATTGTGAGCGGACAGCGTTGTTTGAATGATTGCGTAACGGCGTCTATAAAGCATGTTGAAACCAGGCTAACAAAAAACATATTTTTGCGTTTGGCGGCAACCTTACTGACACACTAATTTTTTTATGAGCAAGTCCTGAACCTTCCATTGATCTTGTTACGAATCATCATTGCCGATGAGGAACTAGAACGTGGTCTGCCGGATAAGTGCTGATGGCATTATGAAACACCAATTCTTGCGAATCAAAAGAAATTGTATTTGCCCTAATGCTTGCTTTAAGGCACTTTTCTTGCAGACGTAAGAGGCCACACTTATCAGTTAAAGATCCATAAAAAGTTTACCAGTGGTGTGAAACATTTTGATTTATGGGATGTTCAAACTTCTGCCTCCCTTAACCCCCATTCACCCGTTTTATGCGAAAGTTGGTTCAAGCTCTTGTGTCCACTTGCAGCGTAAGGAGAGTTTTGTTTTCAGGTTGATGGTGCACGTGTCTTATCTAAAGCCTTATTTCTATAATATTCTGAAAGTATAAAACGTAAAACAGTCATAATCTGTTCCAAGAAATTCTATACGTGTTAAGGGTTTACCTCGTCGTCGCGAGTATTGAGAGTTTATCGGCCCTTGCGCCACAACTTCACAATTACGTCACTGCTGAGGTTGGGTTGCTCCGCTTGACTTCCTAGCTCACCTGAAATGCATATTAGCAGTTCAGTACGCCGACGAAAAAGTTGAGGGCTGCGAGGAACACACAGTATATGCTTTGCATAGCTTTCACTGTATTCGGTAGTACATGAAACTTTCTTGCGCACATGGCTTTCGTTTTCAGAACATTTTATTCATTATGCTCATTTAGCTATGTCAAGTAGCGTTTAATGCTTGGGGATGCGATAATTGTTGTCTCCTTTAGTACAGACATGATGAACCACTGGTCATGTACTTTTCGTCTTTTTCTACAAGCGCGTTTGTTGCACAAGTAACTGGTTCAACTTCGAAATTCAGCACCACTGTGATCAATATTGTTATTGAATATGATACCAGGCCAAGCGTGTAAGCAGTACTTCGGAACGTTTTTTTAAGCATGCCCGATTGTGCAAAATGAGAGCACTGATGAGAATGGGCTAGAAAGGCAACCTCAGATGCGAATAAAGAGACAGACAACTGCGGTCGCCATTTTTCAGGACATTTTGGATAATTGCGAAGACATTGCCAGGTGAATCACATAGAGAATTAGGCAGTAACGTTATGAGAAAATTAGAAGCGGTTCTCCAAGTGGTAAAGCCTCCGGTTAACAATAAAGTTACCCGTGTTGTAAAAAAAGGCTTCAAAATACCATCGGGATATTTGGTAAGAATCTCTAATCCAATACGGGTACTCAAATCCGAATGCCAGTAAAAACTTCTATTCAAATGAGCTTAAGGTATGATTTTTTCATGTGTACATTTCAGCCTGGGGATGAGGAGGTTGACCCATGCTAGACTGACTTCCCGATTCGAAGTGGGGCAAGGTCCCAGGCGGCACAGAAAGTGTGCCCCAAGACCGGCCCGTCTATGACCGCTTTTTGGCATGTCCGGCCAGCATCCAGGTTCTGGCAGCCACTGATCATCCGTTGAAAGGCCAACATTCGCCAACCCATGCTTCGGTATTTTTCCGTCCGCCCGTGTCCGGACGCACAACGGCAGCTAACCGTCTGCCAGATATTCCGTTCTCTTACGGCTACCGATGTTGAGAAAGAGAGTGGCTGAAGTACGGCCTTAGGGCATCCGTTTTTTCTTGGGGAAGCGGTAATCGGCCGAAGCACGGCAAGCGACCGGCCACAGAATATGCGTATTCTTGCGGCAGTTGGTGTTCGAAAGGAGACCTGCCGTAGCGCGGCTGCCGTGCATTCGTTGTTTCAACGGTGAAGCGCGCGTCCGGCGGTGGAATATTCGTTTTCTTCGGGCAACCAGTGTTATGAAGGATACCGGCCGACGTACGGGCCCAGAATATACGTTTTTCATTCGGTTAGCTGTCCTCGGCCGAATTACGGCAAGCAAATGGCCACAGAATATTTGGCAACCGGTGTTCAAGAGGAGACCGGCCTACGTAAGGTATCTGGTTATACGTCATTTTTTCGGCAAACGGCATACAGCCGAACAACGGCACGCGCCTGGGCGCCGAGAGTTCATGCACAGACGTGTTTGAAAGGAGACCGACCGGATTTTTCCTGGGGGGGGGGGGGGGGGGAGCCGTTAGGGAGCCGAACTACGGGGACGCGTTTTTCATCCGCTCCGTGATCTTACGTGCTATCTTCTCGATACCCCAGGTGGCGCCGCATTTCCAAGCTGGTCGTAGCTTCCATGATGGCCACCAGATCCTGTACTGGTGAAAATAGTTTTTATTATATTTACAAATACGTATGCAAGTGACGTCGTCGTTAGTGGTTTCAAACAACACGTGGTAAGAAATACAACCTTTAAATTAAACTAGAACGCGAAGGAAAAACCTGTTAGCTCAAGAAAACGTTTTAAGGACGACATATATTCTCGTAATAGCAATTACACAGGAAACTGAGGGCCGGACATGGTCATATCATAAAGCGTAGGTTTTCAGAGCCGCTTCACCTAACGGGAAATGCCGTGATTCCTAATTTAAATATTACAGAAATTTAAAAATTTTACCACTGTGTCTGTGGCGGCCGTTTCACTGCGGTATGACACTCACGTCTTTTTTGGCCGAAATATCAGTCGTCGCATATTCTTTATATGGTTTCAAGAACACATTATAGACCCCGCCCATTGGATTAAATGAGCAGTGTTTATTTAAACTTACCTTTCATTAAATCTTCAAAATTTCAATGCCGCAACTTCTTTTGCTGACACCATATGTAGTGCTGCCGATCGGCCTAATAAAGTAAATGCAATTCATTGCTTTTAGCATGCCTATTCACAAGACAATATTAGGGATGAGTAATTGCGTAATCGCTTAAAACGTCTCTCACATTCTGTGTATAAAAATCGTGAAAAAGGTACGCTGTCACGTGCAATATCAGGTCTTTTGTAAACCAGCACTCCAGAGCTACGGGCCGGATCAAAAGTACAAAACTCGAAGCTTGTAGTTGCCTGCACAGCGTATAATTTTTATTGTTCTTCTTTTCTCCTTACAGTTTCGTCTTCGGCTCATGTTTTAGAGCAAGATCTGTTGTTTTGTGCTCAAGGTCAGATGCCGTAATATTACAGACCAAAAAAAGCGGTCATTGCACATCTGCAGTTGCACACGTGTGTTGGATAGTGTGCGCGCAAACCTGGCACGAAGAGAGATCTGGTGCGATGGAAACTGTTCTACTTTTTCCCATAAAACAAGGCGCACGTAGAGTCACAAGGCTTCATGGCCACGTTAAGGACAAAAATACCTGCCGGATGAATCATTTCGAATACAAGCTACATGAAAGCAGGTGTGCTTTACATTTCCCGTGGGGATAATATTAATTCCTGGCGAATGTATTTTTTAAAACGGTGGCAGTCGCTGAGTAAGTGAAAAGTTTTTGATTTGATTGATTGATTGATTGTGGGGTTTAACGCGCCGACGCAACGCAGGCGATGAGGCGCGCCGTAGTGGAGGGCTCCGGATTAATTTTGACCACCTGGGGATCTTTATCGTGCGCCGAAATCTCGTACACACGGGCGTTTTTGCTTTTCGCCTCCATCAGAAAAGCGGCCGCCGCGGCCGGGAATCGAACCCGCGACCTCGTGCTCAGCAGCGCAACGCCTTAGCCACTGAGCCACCGCGGCGGGTCTGAAAAGTTTTTGGTCATACTGGAAGGTAGGTATTTCGCAATGCGCTGCCATAGATGCGGCATAGCACACTCTGTTACGATTCCGGATACGCGCTGGGCGGCCGCCGATAATGTGGCGGACACGTGTACGTGGTTATTTACGAACCGCAGCGCACACACCTCAAGCCTTAATTACGTCGTCAGATCCCCTGGGAGCGACAGGTATTTCCCGCTCCACACAACGAAAGAAATAACTCCAATCTTTTACTCGCCGAGCTCTGTACTTCTCCCCTTCAATCTGGAAGTAACGTTGCATGGCCACGCCGGTATTCGCCGCATAACAAAATGCGGCAAATATATCCCCTTCAATGCTCTCTTGTCTAGGAAACACGGCTTCCACTGGACGGGTGGCGTAGACAAGAGTAGTCGAAATTTTATGATCGCTCAAATAAAAAAAGGAAAGCGATTTTGTTACCGTAATTTGTAGGCAACACAGAGACCACGCACCACACCTTCAACATACATCACACAAACGCGAGGAGATCGATTATTACTTTCCCGCAAGAAGTATTTCGGCCACTAGGTATAGCTCGGATGATCCGTACCCGCCGTCGAAAGGGGCTGCATGAATCCCTCACGTACAAATGAGCACATCTTTCTCAGCCTACACAATTGGGAACAAATCTGTTTTCGATATCACAAACAGATGATGTAAATCTGCAATCACAGCATACGCTTTCAGGATCTTGAAAAAACATGCTGCTTCGCGTACACCAGAATAAATGTCAGGATCGATACAGCATGTTCCAAAGAGAAAACTAGATGAATGTTTTCAAACGCGCACGAACTTTTCCAATTTTTTTTGCGTGTAAGAGGGGTACTAGCAGAGCACACGAACCAAGGTAAGTGGGGACTTTGTGTTAATAAAACTTGGACGCCATAACCGCGTGAAAGAGAAGGTGCCATTCCGGTCAACATTTTTTTGCAAAACTGAGCTAACGTATTGTTAGATGACGTCAAAACCAAGAGCTTCGCTCTGTGCATGAAGAGACCCTGCAACACGTATTTACACTTTTTTCTTAATCATAAACACTTTCACTACTAACTGCAGCAAAACAGCGCGAAAAAACGATGTATGACATTCGTTGCGGTGGTGTATGAGCGTAAATTCGTTGCGGTGGTGTAAAAGGCGGTGGTGTATGACATTCCACTTTCCTGCGGTCGCTCGTACATTGGACAGACAGGAAGATGCGTAAACGACCGATTAAGAGAACACGCGAATACAGTCAAAAATCGCACAGGAAGCAACCTTGCCACCCACTGCGCATCTTGCAAAGATTGTTGGCCTTTTCTCGAAAGATGCGCAGTCATCAAGAAGCACAAGGACCAAATCACGCGGGAAATCGTTGAAGCATTCCAAATCGCCGAGAGAGGGGATAAGTGCGTCAGCAAGCCATCGGTCACCTTAACTGCGAAAGAAATGCTGTATTTGAAAGGATGAAGCAGTGCCCAGAGTGGTGTGATTAGTTCGGGCGCGGCGAAAAAATGCTTACGCTGTTTGCATATCTTGTGGTTGTTTTTTGTATCTCTGTTTGTATAGCGTATATATTTGCGTTTGCAATAAACATGCTCAGTTGTTGTAGCGCTCGTGTGTGTGTTCTCCCTCGTCCTTCGTTTTTTCGCGCTGTTTTGCTGCAGTTCATAATGAACCAACTGGCCCCACTTCAGACTTTAATTCACTTTCACTACGTAGTGAATAACCATATCCAGTACATATGTCGCGTGCTATAAACACGCAGTTGCTGAGCCGGGGTCTTTGAAGGTGACGACCGGGTGAGTACAAGCTGCCGGAGCCTTTTTGGGATAGCTCTAGCACAGGTAAATGACACGTGTTTGCTTATACCGGCGCGAAGGGACGCCTGTGAGGACGAAGATGTGGTTAAGTGCGCGTGCTCTTTCATCATCGTCATTCAGAGCTCTGGCGCTCGCGCTTGCCACGCTGTGCTCGAGCTATCCCAAAAATGCTCCGGCTGCTTGTACTAACCTGGACGTCACCTTCAAGGACCCCGGCTAAGCAACTGCGTGTTTATAGCACGTTACACTGGTGGAGGTTGCTGGGTACGACTACCCCATGCAAAGGGCCCCTTCGGCCACCCTGGAACGGCCTCGGCATGTCCACACACCTATCCATCCGGCAAGTCGTCGCCAACGCGGACTGTCTCCAGAGTGCGGATACCTTGACCTCACGGCACCCGGAACCTCGAGTACTGGCGCCAGCACTTACTCCCCAGGTAACTCTTCAAGAGCCACGTACTCCGACCATCTTTCACGGTGAGGTGTTTAAGGACGTCGAGGACTGGCTGGAGCAGTTTGAGCGGGTCGCATCGTTGAACCAGTGGGACGCTCGTCAAAAGCTGCGTCAGGTCTATTCCTCTGTCGAACATGGTACAAGGACGTAGTTCGAGAACAGCAAGGCGAGGTTGTCTACGTAGGAGGAATTCCGGCAGGAGCGTCTGGAACGTTTCGCCACCAAAGACCGTCGGCACAAAGCATAGCGGCTGTTGGAGTCGGGATCCAGAAACACCAATAAACCGTGACTATGTTTACGGACGGCACGGCGCGGTTGTTCAAGAGGGCTGACACTGAAATGCCGGAACCCAGGAAGCTGTGCTACCTGATGCACGGCGTTAAAGAACAGCTCTTCGCAGTTCTAGTACGAAACCGTCCTCTCACGGTGAGAGACTTCGTCAGGGAGGCAACAGCCATCGAGCGAGCCCTGCGAGAGAGATGCCGGCAGTTCAACCGCGTGGACGGCACTCGTCCGGTACTGCTGGCGCCCTAACAAGTATGGCCAACGAAACAACATTTCGAGACTTCATCCGTACAGCTGTACGAGAAGAGTTGCAATTGAGTGGCATTGGCGGGCTGGAACCTGCGCCTGCCCCGGTTGCTGATGTGGTTCGCCAAGAGATCGGACAAGCGCTTTCGATTGCGGAGCAGCAGATACAACCGCCACGTGCGAGTTATGTAACAGCTTTCCGTCGCCAGCTGCCCATCGCACACAAGCCACTTCCGCCCCTGGCGCCTCGAACTTCATTTCTTAAGGAAGCACAACGCTGTAATCGACGTAGAGGAGCGCTCCATTAGGTTCACCGGGAGCTATCGCCGCCCAGAACGTGAGTACGCTGTGTGCCGTTGCGTGTTATCGACGATAATGTGAACGTACCGCCGCGGTCCTGCAGGATAGTTTCTGTGATGTGTGATGTTCGCTTTACCGTCGATGGTATCGCTGAGCGTATGGACGCCCTCTTGCTGGATTACGACATCGCATTTGCTCGAGGTGTGCTGCACCTCACCGAAGGCCTCAGAATTATTGCTGACAAATTTTGGCAAACAACGCCACTGCGTCGCTAAGGGTGCCGCCGTTGCTTACTTCAAGATAATCGCGCAAAAGGATGACTGTTTTTTATTAGAAGACGAACCTGGCGAAGGCGATCTTGATCATATCCTTGACATCAATACGAGCTTGCCGCACGCGGAGCAACGAGCCCTGCGTGAGTTGCTAACGAGCTTCACAGACTGCTTTTCATCATCGTCTGCTGGGCGTCAAACACCACTGACGAAGCAGCGCATCATTACTGCCGACACTGTGAGATCTATTTGCCAAAACTCGTATCGTGTATATACCAAGGAGCGTGAAGCCATCCGAAGCTAAGTAGAGCAGATGTTGCGAGACGACGTCATCCAGCCATCTCAGAGTCCATGCGCCTCCGCCGTGGTTTTGTAAGAAAGAAGGACAGGACACTGCGATTCTGCGTAGATTACAGGAAGCTGAACCAAGTCACAAAAAGTGACGTGTACCCGCTGCCGCGGATCGACGACTCCCTCGACAGGCTTCGTCATACCCGTTACTTTTCATCTATGGATATGAAAAGTGGGTATTGGCAAATCGAGATTGATGAGCGCGACCGCGAGAAGATTGCCTTCATAACACCAGATGGTCGTTATGACTTTAAAGGGGCACTGACACAATATTTTGAAGGCGAGATAACTTCGGAGGTAGATTGGTGTGAACACATATACATCATCTGCAAAATGTCAGCGGCGAATACAGCCTAGAACATATTTAAACTCAAATTTAAATTGTGCGAAACGCAACCGAGCAGCCAGCAGAGGACCACGCGCAATCGACATCCCGCGGATATTTTGTAAATAAGCAACATCCAAACACGTCACTAGTTTGTGTTTGCCGCTTCCGAACTGCCGGCGTTTTTCGCCGTCTCGCCCGGCTCGCCGCTCCAATCGGAGAGCCGGAGGGCGGAGCTTCTGCTCTCGAGAACGAACGACCCGATCGTTGGCGGCGGAGGCGCTGCGAGGTCGTCAGCTCATCGGGCAGCTGGCCGCGACCAAAGTTCTACAGCGATTCCAGGCACTCTGTTTCTATTACTTGTTATTTACATTGGACGCGAAAACGCGCCGGAGACATGAAAAGCCCACTGAGCGCGCCGCACGGTCGCTGTGCAGGCGGCGGGCCCGGCCGCGAAGTGGCCCAGGCCGGCGCAGGTAGCTCGAGTGAAAGCTTGTTACCGCTGCACGAAATTGTACCAAAGTGGCAGCTTATGAGAAAGGAGGAGTTACTGATGCGATGGCGAGTTCCATTAAAAATTGTCATCTGCACCGCTTACGAGAGCGGCAATTGAATATCCGCCGCAGTGCTAAGCCGAACACATCTGTAGGCGGACCTGTAAGCAGACCGGCCGGCTGCTCCCAGCGCGTGTCTTGCCACCCACTGTCTCGAGCGTCGCGCGTCGTTCTCTAGCCGCGGTAGCATTTGCACTCGCAGCGCCTGCGTCACGTCCACGGTCGCTTTTTAATTAAGCGGCTCACGAGATCAGTACTTGGGGGCATTCGCAGAAACTGCCGGTGATGCGGATTCAACAGTGCTACGGCAGCTCTGCTCTCTGATATCCCTCCGACGGTCACGTGGTCAGTTTTGTTCACATAAAATCCATCGGTTCGCGGCACCCGCTGAAACCGGAAGTACGACTGGCCGCATTGAAAATGCCTCTGATTAAACAACCGTCGCAGGCTGAAGCAAATGAGGTTTCTACAGGTGATAAGTAGGTCACTAGCGACTTATCGCAACAAAAAAAAATTCCCCCGCATTTCCCCGAGGGGGAGAATGTGAAAGTGCGAATGCACGGTTGTCGGCCCGCTTGCGGCGCTTGCGCTCGGCCCCCGCAGCCCACCGCCTCGCCGCCCTCTCTTCCATCTCTTCCATCGGGTTTGTAGTATCACGTGTACACCACGCAGTTACCAAGCCGCTATAACGCCGCTGAGTCGCCAACGCACGCCGCTGACGACGTAGCTTGAATGCGTTAAAGATATAAGGCGCGTTACTCACACTGATATCAGCGTGGCTTCCGTGGCTTAGTCGGTAGCGCGTCGCGCTGCGGCCGCAAAGTCCTCGGATCGAAACCTGGCGCCGGATGCTGTTTCTTTTTTAAATATAGAGGAGCACTGCGGACGCCGCCGACGCCGCCGCCGCCGCCGCCGCCGCCGCCGCCGCCGCCGGCGGTGGATGGTTTGGGGTCGCTTATAAAGTGCATTCGCACTTAAAAAACAAGATGCAAAATTTTTGTGTCAGTGCCCCTTTAAGATTCTTCCTCTTGGGCTGTGTTCCGCACCTGCCATATTTCAAAAGATGATGGACACTGTTTTATCTGACTTGAAGTGGCAGACGTGCTTGGTTTTTCTAGACGATGTCATCCTGTTTGCGCCCAGATTTGATGAACGTTTGCGGCGGCTATATTCCGTTCTTCACGCCATTCGATCTACCGGTTTCACGCTGAAAGCGGAAAAATGTCATTTCGGATACCAGGACCTACTTTCCTTGGGCCATGTTCTCAGCCACGCCGGCGTCAAGCCCGTTCTTGACGAGATAGCAGCGGTGACCAAATTCCTGACCCCTGCGGACAAAAAAAAGGCTGTTCGACGATTTCTGGGCCTTTGTTCCTATTACCAGAGGTTTATTGAAAACGTCTCAAAGATCGCGGCCCCCGTTAACCTCCCTCACCCGGAATGATGTCACCTTCCATTGGACTGGGAGCACCACGCGGCTTTCGAAGAACTCAGGTTTTGCTTACAAATGCCATCGGTACTCCCCACTTTGACGACACAGCAGCGACCAGGTCCATACAGACGCTAGTAACGTCGGTCTTGGAGCTGTACTTGTAAAGTCGCAAGACTGTGCGGACAGAGTCGTCACGTATGCAAGCCGAACCGTTTCTCGGGCGGAGACGAACTATTCGCCAACAGAAAAATAATGTCTGGCAGTTGTATGGGTGGTCACGAAATTTCGCCCTTAACCTCTACGGCCACCGTTCCGAAGTGGTAAGCGACAACCACTCCCTGGGTTAGATGGCCAATTTAAAGAACCCCATGGGACGTATAGCTCGCTGGTGCCTCCGGCTTCATGACTTCGACCTCACGGTGATTTATAAGTCTGCAATGCAATACTCTGACGCTGACTGCATTTAACGAGCGCCAGTCGAGCACGCCGACAATGAAGACGTCACGGCCTTCCTCGGAGCGCTGGACGGTACCATCTTATCTCAGCAACTAATGGAGGACAAGGAGTTGCGGCCTCTTTTAGACTTTTTACAAGGCCGCAATGGCAACGTTCCGAGGCCCTTTGCACGCGGATTGAAGTTGTTCTGCTTGCTCAACAACATCTTTTACAAGCGAAACTTTGCTACTTGCGGAAGGGACTACCTCCTAGTTGTCCCCGCGTGTCTCCAAAGTGAAGTACTACGGTCGTGCCACGATGACCCAGCGGCTGGCCACCTGGGTTACGCTCGGACGACGTCTAAGATAAAACAGAATTTTTACTGGCCGAACCTTGCCGCCACCGTGAAGCAGTAAATAGGGACGTTCCCTGAATGCCAACGACGCACGACTTTACGGGGCCGACCAGCTGGTATATTGCAAGCGGTTCAAGTACCCAAAAGGCCGTTTCAGCAGATAGGAATGGATTTCTTCGTACCCTTTCCAACCTCTCACGCAGGCAACAAGTGGATAATTGTCGCCAGCGACTATTTAACGCAGTACGCAGAAACAAATGCACTTCAGCGCTGCACAGCACTCTTCGTGACTCAGTTTTTCATTGAAAGCATCGTTCTTCGCCATGGCGCTGCGTCGATTCTTAATACAGACAGGGGCGCCGCGTTTATTGCCGACCTTGTACGCACCCTAACGGACCTCACAGTACCTGCAACCGGCCATCAACCGCTTACCACCCGCAAACGAACGTCCTGACTAAGCGGTTGAACAAAACCCTTGTTGACATGCTGAGCATGTACGTTGATGTGGAACACAAATGCTGGGACAAAATTCTTCTTTATGTGACATTTCCTGATAATACTGCCCGGCAGGAAATAATGCGCATGACACTGTTTGCACTTGTCCATGGATGCGAGGCAGAAACCATGCTTGATGCAAAGCTGCCTCACGTTGATGGCGACGGCTACGAGAACATGTAGAGTTTCATCCAGAAAGCCGAAGAAGCGCGGCAGCTAGCGTACCATCCAATCACAGAACAGCAGCTGCAGGATTCTATCCAGTACAACACCCGCCACAGGCACGCCGCTTTCGATCCTGGCGACCGTGTATGGGTATGGACCCCAATAAGACGTTGAGGGCTGTCGGAGAAGCTTAAAAAGCGTTACGTGGGTCCCTACCGGGTCCTTTAACAACTTAGCGACCCCACTTACACCAAGTGGTTGAGCGCGTGCTCTTTCAGTTATCGTCATTTAGAGCTCTGCCGCTCACGCTTAAAACCATGTGCTCGAGCCCCTGTTCTGTGCTGTGCACTGGCGCCAAGAGACGACTGTGACGACGAAGTGGTTGAGTGCGTGAGCTATTTCATCATTGTCATTCAGAGTTCTGGCGCTCGCGCTTGGAACCCGGTGCTCGAGCTACTGTGCTGTGCTGTGCTTGAGCGGACTGGCTTCAGAGTGCGGTTAGCTTGACGTCTAGGTGCAGCGAAGTCAATTTAACTGCACTCTGGAGACAGTCCGCGTTGGCGACGACTAGACCGATGGAGAGGTATGTGGATAGGGCGAGGCCGTTCCGGGCTGGTCAAAGGGGTCCTTTGCATGGGGTAGTCGTACCCCGAACCCCACCAGTGTCGCGTGATATAAACACGCAGTTTCTGAGCCGGGGTCTTTGAACGTGACGACCAGGTATATACAAGCAGCCTGAGCCTTTTAAATGCAGAGCATTTCAGTAATTCACGATGTCACCCGCGTTGACGTCCGTAGTCGTAGTCCGCACCCCTCCCCCTACACTATATAAAAAAAATACTATCCGGCGCCTGGTTTCGATCCCTCGACCCTGCGGGCGGAACGCAATGTACATGGTGCTTTACCCACTGCGCCACAAAGCCGACACAGGATGCGAGGCTACGAACGCGCCTGATATCCTTGACTCATTCAAACTACGTCAAGAAGCTGCTGATACAACGCATTCACTACCACCAACTCCCCAAACACTAAACGTTAACGCAATACACCCACCCCCTAACCCCCTATGCGACGCATTTACTCGAGTCCCCCTCGCGGGGAGATGAGCCCAATTTTTTGGGATAGCTTGAGCACAGGGTTCCAAACGGGAGCGCCAGACCTCTGAATGACGAGGATGAAAGAGCACGCGCACTAAACCCCTTCTTCGTCCCCAAAGTCGTCTCTTGGCGCCAGTATGAGGACACACGGGAATTTAATAGGGGGTCGCAATGCACAGCCGTGAGCTTGAGTAAACGGACCATGGGAGCGGTGGCCAAAACTAATCGCTGCGCCGTCTGGTTGCGCGGAGTCTGCTGTCGAGACCGCACCCAGCGCAGGCGCAACCTAGCACTACAGCACACATGCCGCTACCGCTCGCTTCTTCGCGACTGCTGCTTGCTTCGATAAATCAGCGATAGGGGAATCACTGCCGGGCACCGCCCTATCATTGAAAACGATGCGACTCACCTGATTAGCGGCAGTGGTGCTTCGCTGCCACACATAACGTACTGTGTCTGCGTTGGGCTCGTAGCCTTTTTAAATGCAGAGCATTTCTTAGCCTCGCCTCTTCCTGCGTCGGACGGCGTCAACAGCTCCGCGTCCGCAGCAGGTGCGCCTCTCCTCCTTCCCTCCTCTCTCTCAACAGCAGCTGGCGCGCGCATGCGTCGTAGTCAGCCCATTCGCTCCGTCGCGGTCTCGGCGAACAGGCATTGAGGAAGAAAATGTTAGGAGGGAGCATGACGTCAAGTGGCACAGCTTTGGCAAGCCAACCACCTCTGACGCCGCATTCTCCTCTCCTCGGGCTCCTCCCGCGCAATGCATTATGGAAAAAGCACCACTCTCAGGCCCGCGGTAGCATTTAGTGGTTCCGGTTGGCTGCCGGTGGAGATGGAGGCGAGCGCCGTCGCCGAAGGCGCCGTACAAGATTGTTCGCCAGCGTTGCGCTCCAAGCTTCGTATCGTGGAAGTACTGCCGCTGTCGCTGTTCAAAGCAAGGCGAGACTTCGATCGCCTTCTTACGAAGCACCCTCACGAGCTGCAAGCCGAATTTCACTTCTGACGTTGGATCGCTCGAACGCGCCGCCGTAAGCATTCACAAGCATGGAGCGGCCTACAGCTGCGCGGTGTTTGCCAGGTGTGCTGTGACGATTGCGTTTGGCATTCTGCTGAGTTATCGCGCGTAACGAGTGTCGCGTTGGCGGGGAGGTGGTGAGACTAGCTTTGGTTTCGCGCGCGCTTTTGCATACGTTCGCCTTTCCGGTGCTCCGGCGTGATGGTACGTTTTTATCTACTTCAGTGCCACGGCCGCTGGATGAAAGATGCTTGCGTGCGCTCTCATTCAGCGGCCGTGTCAGTGCGCTGGAAAACAAAGGGTTCAGAACCCTTATGTTGGGTGTGACCACCTCGCGTCGCAAGCAGTACTCCGGCTGTTTGTCCGCTGAGGAACGCTCGATCGGTGCGATACGTATATGAAAAAAAAAAAAAAAACGAATGCTAGATTACACCTGGGAGGGACCTTGCTGAATTGTGGACTGACTGCGCCTTGCCAATAAATGGTTAAAGAAACGGTTGAAATGGTTGATCGTTTCAACTTTGCCTGAGCGGCAAAGTTGAAAAGATCATTTCCACTTCTGCACGCGGCGGCGGCACACAACTCTCCCACTGCGGCGTGAACTTCGACGGGTCCGAAAGCTCAGTAAACAAAGATGTTTTCTGCCTCTCCCGTCCGACCACTTTGCCCGCACGATCAGGCCGCTGCGCTTTTCGGGTTGCAGGCAGAGCTGCGCGCAACGACTCGTCGCCGAAACTCGAATACGCGGACGGCCCGGCAACCAAACGGATAGACGCACGCGCGCAGCGTCGGCGAAGGGCCACATGAGGCTAGAGGTGTGCGCCGTGTCGGTTTTGACCGGCGGCGGCGTGGTGGTCGTTTTTTGTCGGCGGCGTCGGCGGCGCGGCGCCGGGTATTCATCGGCGGCGGCGCACGGCCAATTTTTGTTGGCGGCGGCGGCACCGGCGGCGCCGAAACCGGAACCGCAAATTAAAAAAAGGCCAGCCATTAAAAAAATCGTTCCGCTACATCCAACGCGATTTGGACAACATTCAGCTGTGGTGTCACAAGCGGCACATGTCATTAAACCTGAAAAAAACCTGTACACATGTGTTTTACGAAGAAAAGAAATGCCTCGAAAAATTTTTACGCTATAGACGGGTACTCGTTGCAAACTGTTGGTGAAAACTGACCAACGACTGTACTGCAGCATTCAGTTCCGAGTCCGCGAGCTCCTCCAGGTCGGAGACCCGGTAGTGCACAGTCTTCACAATGTCACGGCAGTTGACCAGCAAATCGTGGAGTCTTGGGACGCTTCCAAATCCGTCCTTGATGACCAAGTTGTGTAGGCCGTGCCCAACACACAGAAACCACAGGAACCATTCGGAAATAATCTTTGACTGTCGCCGCCTTCTTGCAGTCGTCTTGCAGTTTATGGACATCCATCAAGTGTCTCTGCATGTTCGACGTGCTTACGGTGCTCGCGTAGCGTTTCACGTTGCAGCTGCGGAGGAAACAGGCGATTATTTAAACTCTCACAACTAAACGATTAGGCTGCTCACAACAAACGGTTTGGCAGGCGCCTTGGTAGGCGTTATGAAATTCCGCCCCCCCACCCCCCCCCCACCCCCGGCCCCCTCACCCGAACCCGAAACTATGCTAATTCCTGCGAGGTGATATGCGCGCATTTCACCGTCAATTTCAACGTATGTGAACTCTGAACTCTAGACGGGCGTCCTGATGTACGGTCGCGAAAACGGCAGCCGGTCTCGCGAGCACAACAGCTGAGGAGCGCACTGCACGGTATTAAGTCTCACAAATTTCACAATTCCTACGAGGCGCCAGCCAACGGTTCAGTTACTTAGAGAAACAAAGGAGCGCTACTTACGATTCGAAAGGCTTTGAGTCTTCCTTCTTTGAGGAGTTGGTCAAGCAGCTCTTGCAGTAGTAGTCCGTTCCAACTGTCTTCTGCTTTCCCCCCGTGATGTATGCTAGGCGTCCAAAATGTTTCCAAACAAAACTAGACTTCCCCTTCGAATGCAAAGGAACAATCCGAAAACTTCCAATCGGCATCTTAAACACATCGGGGCCAGGAATTTCTTCCTCGCAACAAGTTGCAGATATGTCGCCGATTCCATCCGCAACCTCAGTACACGCGACCGTCAAGCCGTCATTCCGGCGTTTCGAGGCCGTGGCTACCGTAGCAGAGGCCGCTGCTTCTCGTTGCGCCATTTTGCGCGCGAAAGAGTAGTTAGGCAATCCCACGTTGCTCTGGCTAGAGACGACACGCATGCGCAGATGAGCGGAGAGCAGGGTTGCTTTTGTTTTCTGTTGCTTCATTATTCTCCTACGTGACATTGAAAAATGCCCGAGGCATGAAAAAAAATTTGAACAAAACACAAAATCTCAAACAAAGCTGGATTAATTTTTAAAAGTCATTTTTATTCTATATACGTAAATGCCGCGCCGATCACGCCGAAACAATACGTCGGCGGCGGCGGCGGCGGCGCGCCGATCAGTTAGTGTCGGCGGCGGCGGCGCGGCCAGAACAGTCGGCGGCGGCGCGCCGACGTCTCGGCGCACACCTCTACATGAGGCGCAAAGAACTACCGCTTGCCTGTCACGTGAATAGAACACCTCCCATCAGTCTTTCCTTTTTATTTTTTATGACTAGGCTTCACGATTGTCACGTGATGCTCCCTCCTAAACTTTTCTTTCCTCCATGCGAACAGGTGCGGTTAGCAGCGCGGTTGGGCGTGAAAGGGCGCGCGCTGCTTGCGCATGCGCGCTCTCCGCCCCGTACTGCTCTCCCTCTACTGCGCGCGCTGCAAAAATAAAGCGGCTAGCGGTCGCTCGTGCTTCAGTCACTGCGTTGCTCCTTCCTTCCTTGGTTGACTCTCGCTCCACCCTAACGCGACTTTACTCTCCTCTCTCTACCCCAAACCAACACCAACGCAACTACGACCCAACTACCCACCCTAACGCGACTTTATGCGGCGTTAACGACCCCCAATGCTCTGTATTTACTCGTGTTCCCCTCGCGGGAAGGCGAGGGAATTTTTTTTTATTTTTCGGTATCACAAGGTCGCAGCGGGAAAGCGTTGCAGTAAATACATCCGAAAAAAAAAGGCCTACCAACGTGGGTGCTTTCTCTTAGCTCGAGATGGTGTACCGACTATTTTGCTTGTTTTGATATATTTGCGGAGTGAGTGATGGCTGTTTTGTAATGCGTGCTCAGCCCGTTTTCTTAGAATACTGGCGCCGGTAATCAAATAAGGGAATCTCCTGCGCGGAGCTTAATCCGCCTCTTTCACAACCCCACTGCGCATGCGCAATCCCCTAGCGGCCAAGTCCCTAAGCAGTCCGGTAGTGGCAGCAGACGACATTCCCCACAGCTCCCGCACAAGCGGGAAGGGGTCGTGGTTGTATTTACATCGTTAGATTTTTTGTGTGTGCTCGTTGTGCGCGGAACAATGCCCACAACTTGTGCTGCATTCCGCTGTAACTCGGAGTGCCGAAAAGGGAACGGTGTCGGCTTCTATCGCTTCCCGTCGGCCGCACGCGATCGGATACGGCGGCTTGCGTCGCTCGCGTCGGCTCGGGTGATGGGAACTTTGGGCTTAGCATCCTGGCGGATATTTGATCGCCGCTGTCTGTGCTACTGCGAATGACAATCCGCAACACAACTTTTCACTACACTATCATCCCCTTTCTCGCATGAGGAACTCTAAGCTATAACTGCCGTTTCAGCGATTGGTGACCGAGACATCTGCGTAGCCTGTTTCGATGCTTCCGCGCAGGTATCGCCATCTCTGGGCCGCTCGGCGCACCGCGCGCTGCGGCGACCGGTCAGCGTAGGCTTGCATCGCGGCAGATGTCTGATCGCCGCTTTTAAAATAAGCCCTGACAACAATCCTTAGCACAATTTTTCACCACACTAACACCTACTTTCTCGCATGTGGAACTTCTTTTTAGCAATCAGATTGATTCAGAAGAGCAGCGACAACCGCGGTTGCTACCGTGGTCTGCGCCGGTTCGAGCCGCTGAGTGTACCGAGCTGGCAGGCTCGGCCGGCGTGTGCGCGGACTTTTTCCGAAGGCAGAACACGCTTCACGATTGCTTGCTTTATCCATTTCTTGCGAACAAACGCGCAGAATCTACAAATTCAGCTCAGCGATCATCGTAGTTGACCATGGAGCAGAAGCAGTGGGCGGAGCGACGCCGACGACGCATCTCATGCGCGCATCGGGCCGTCTCAAATTCACGCGTACGACTAGTCGGGGCGACAGTCGTAATGATCAGTCGCATGCGAATCGCGTGTACCAATCGTACATGTGTAGGCATTTTGCGAACTGCCGGCCTTTGTTGAGCTGGCGATCGCACTTCATTCCAGACGACTCCAAGTACTGCTCGCTCTGCTACTCGGACGGCACACGGATCTGTCCGAGATTTCTCTGCCAGCCCTCATTCAGTGATAAGAAGCCGCCTGGTATCACGTGATGACCAGGGGCTGTCATCTTAAGGCGTCATAACACCAACACGGAAGAAAAACTTCGGCTGCTCCTCGCCGTAATGTGGGATTGCCGTGCATACAACGAGAACGCAGCCGGAGGAAGCGCCGGCAAACCCTACCGCCTCAACTTCCGCTAAGCACGCTAGGTGGCAGCACACCGCAATGAAAAAGGCGGATTTTAGGCGTGCATTCCAAGGCGAGGGATTTTATGGAGCACCCGAGTTTTTTTAAGTGCGAATGCACTTTATAAGCGACCCCAAACCATCCACCGCCGGCGGCGTTGGCGTCCGCAGTGCTCCTCTATATTTGAACAAGAAACAGCATCCGGCGCCAGGTTTCGATCCGAGGACTTTGCGGCCGCAGCGCGACGCGCTACCGACCAAGCCACGGACGCGACGGTGATATCAGTGTTAGACGCGCCTTATATCTTTAACGCATTCAAACTACGTCGTCAGCGGCGTGCGTTGGCGACTCAGCGGCGTTATAGCGGCTTGATAACTGCGTGGTGTACACGTGATACTACAAACCCGATGGAAGAGATGGAAGAGAAGGCGGCGAGGCGGTGGGCTGCGGGGGCCGAGCGCAAGCGCCGCAAGCGGGCCGACAACCGTGCATTCGCACTTTCACATTCTCCCCCTCGGGGAAATGCGGGGGAATTTTTTTGTTAAGTAATGAAGTTTCTCAACTGAGATCTTTGTCTTGTTGTTTAGCGTGATATTGATAAACGCCTTCAAATTTCCGCATGAGAGAGACGGAGTTGGGTCAGATGGCTATTTGTGTACACCCTAATTTACTGTCGGGTTGGCCGTTCAGCGGCCTAATGTTGACTAATTGATAGGTCCTCGTCACTCTCTATTGTGACGTCTCTTTGGGAGGGGGGACTTTTGTAATTAAATTTAAGTGTATGGCGTTGTGAAATAAATAGGGCTAGCCGCCCGCAGGACTTGGGATTTGTGACCTCCGATTTTTTATGCTAGTGGTACTCGGGCTTTAGCGCGCCGAAGACTCCTTCTGGACTTGCAAAAGTGGTGGGGGACCCCACGATGAAATACGGTAATACGTGTCCTATTGTCGCACAATTAACCCTTGCAGCCAAAGTCGGTCATACACATATCTCCATGACCGCCTTTTGAGTGTGGCTTTTCTGCATAATTGATACGTTGTTCAAAAAGACAGCTTTAAAATTTGTTCTACGCGGAGGCACTTTTCAAACATGTCATGCGGAAAATCCACTTTTTTTAGTTCGCGGCAGGGTTTGGGGAAAAAAAGGAGCTTGGGAGTATCGCTGAGGGACCCACAGAGTCCGAAGTGTCTTCACGTTCCTCTTTTTGCCTGCGGACCCCCCCCCTGAGAACGACGGCCCTCACTGTGCAATGCTTTGTAAAATAATACGTGTAAATAAACTTGGCTGTTTTGAAGTGTACTGTCGTTTGTTTGCCGCATACCGTACACCATAATCTAGTAATCTTTTTATCTTCAATCATCGACTGAACGACCCCCTGAACGACGACTGAACGAAAAGAATTGAAGGATTTGGATGAAGTCCTTAAATTTCAACGCGTGTCACAGAAGTGCGCAAAAATTGTCAATGATGTTTTCAAGTGCAAATAAGTCTAATCGAAAAATGTAGTTTGCTTGCATTTTGATAGTCGCTGGGCACTCAAGGCATGGTTCAATAGGTATCTCGTATTGCAATGTAGTTTTTGAACAATAAATGTATGTGTCGGTGCCTCGAACCTGAAAAAATTGCCAATCTGGATTTTCCTGAGCAAGTGCGAAGTGGCACATATGCCACAAACGGCAAACCAAGTTTCATAAAGCAATGCAGTACATACCTAAACACCGCAGTATTTGTCAAAACATTAGCATATAAGGTTAGAATCAATAATTTTTCGAGTTCGCTACATTCTACATTCTCGCTACAAAAAAAAAATGTTCAATCCTGGACTAGGGACGCTTCACCACCACCCTTTTCCCTTTCCCTTTTTCTCCAGTAAACGTTTACTACTACTACTACTACTTCAAGCACTAGGTAATCACCAACTCTGCCAGCGGAGCCGCGTTGGCGCCAATTGCGCCAGCGCGCCGTTTCCACAGGTCTGTTAACCAGCAGACAGCAAAAGGGCAGCGCGGTTCCTCCGGCGTCATTTTATCGGAGCGTGAGACAATTGCGGAGAAGGGAGCGATAGCGGCATGCGTGCTGTACTGCTAGGCCGCACCTGCGCTGTACGCGGTCTCGACAGCAGGCGCCGCGCAACCAGACGGCGCAGCGATTAGTTTTGGCCACCGCTCCCGTGGTCCGTTTCCTTCAGCTCACGGCTGTACATCCGCTAAATATTGTCGCCCTATGCCCACCAGATAACTTGGAATCATGCTCAATACTTTTTAAATGCAGAACATTTCAGTAACTCACGATGTCACCCGCGTTGACGTCCGTAGTCGTAGTCCGCACCCCTCCCCCTACACTATATAAAAAAAATACTATCCGGCGCCTGGTTTCGATCCCTCGACCCTGCGGGCGGAACGCAATGTCCATGGTGCTCTACCTACTGCGCCACAAAGCCGACACAGAATGGGAGGCTACGAACGCGCCTTATATCCTTGACTCATTCAAACTACGTCAAGAAGCTCCTGATACAACGCATTCACTACCACCAACTCCCCAAACACTAAACGTTAACGCAATACACCCACCCCATCCCTATGCGACGCATTTACTCGAGTCCCCCTCGCGGGGAGATGGGCCCATTTTTTCTCTTTCCCGAGTCTTGGGGCTCTTTGAGCGCTCGCATTACGCCAGTACATCAATGTAGCGGTTACTGGCCACGTCGTTTCTGTTGCTGTAACCAAAGCATGCGATAGCTAATACAGAAAAATACCATAAAGCAAAGAAAAAACGTAGTTCCCCTCCGTGATGTAATAACTATAAGTTTGAGAATGCTTCCAGGTGCGAAATAAAGAGGGAATGCGTTTATGATAACTGTTGCAGACTCCCTTTAATTAGGAACGAAATTTTTTTAGAGCGGGAGACAAACTGCTCTAGAGCGGGAGACAAACTACTTTAATCTTATCTATCGCTTCAGCCAAATCGTCGCGAACTCAACATGCTGCATTGAGCAGGAAAAACCTGACAAAATCCGTGTTTGCTAGGATGCTGGTGATTATGTTTGACCGAGTGAGTCATATCATCAGTGTCTCTACCTCACCTTCAAACACGGCATCTAAATTAACATCCATGCTTCGTAATTGAGAAGGCTGTGTTGTTATTACAAATTTAAAATAACACTTGTTTCTTAATAGGTAGTCATAAAATCTGATGAAGTAACACAGTTCAGCGCACGAAGTCGAGCCTACAAATGCACGAGCTTAGCCTTTTGTACGTTTATCTCTAGCAATATAGTGCAACATTGTTTTTAGCTGTATTATTGTGAGAAGAATCGCCGAAAACCTGCGCTTTTGCACGCCCTTGCCTTTCTTTGGTGGGATGTCCTTAGCTGGGCGCCGTTTGAGATCGTGCCTGGTGGCCGCCTGCTCGACGACCTTTAAGGCCAGTTATTTTTGGTGAAACACCAACATCTCGGCCCGGACATCTCTGCCGGGACGACGTCTCCAATGCTCTCAATTTCTTGCGGGGGCGGATAGCCTCGAGCTGATGCGTCCACAAAGCCGGCGGGCGAGGCATAGTAGCGGCTATGACTGTGGAGGCTTAGCTCACCCTTCTGGGTGGCCCAGTCTTCTTGTTGCAATAAATGGCATTCCGATGGCCTAAAAGGTTACCTGGTAATGTCTAGTGAGTCCTTGCACCTTGCCTGTTAACCTAGTACCACACATTACTGCTTGACAATCGAAGTTCATTCATTTAAAGTGTATAAACACTGATTAGGTAAAAACGCGTCTCCATCCCTCGGGTCCCTAACGGATTTTTCCTCACCGACGAGAAAACCCGACGAACACCGAAGGGTGTCCTTCAAAACACGTCTGAGAATTAACTCTCTGCATCCAGACGCGTGCCGTTGTTCGGCTGTACGGAGCTTACCGAAAGAATGACGTATACCCTGAGACCTTACGTCGGCTGGTCACCTCCTGAACAGCGGTTGCCAAACATTCTGCGGCCGTTCGCTTGCCGTAATTTGGCCCCGGACCACTAACCGAATCAAAAACGTACGTTCTGGGGCCGTACATCGGCCGGTCTCGTTTACAACACCGATTGCCCGAAGAAAACGAATATTCTGCCATCGGATGCGCGGTTTACCGTTGAAAAAGCGTATGCACGGCAGCCGTGCTCCGGCCGGTCTCCTTTCGCAGACCACCTGCCACATGAATACGAATATTCTGTGCCCGGTCGCTTGGCGTGCTTCGGCTGAACACCGTTTCCCGAAGGAAAAACGAATCCCAAGTCTGTACTTCGGCCGTTCTTTTTCTGAACATCAGCCGCCGAAGGTGAACTGAATATCTGGCACCCGGGCACCTACCATTGTTTGTCTGAACACGGGCAGCCAGAGAAATACCGAAGCGCTGGTAGCCGAATGTTGGCTGTTCTACGTATGATCAGTGGCTGCCAGAACCTGGATGCTGGCGGGACATGCGCGAAAGCGGCCAATAGATGGGACGGTCTTGGGAAACACTTTTTGTGCCGCCTGGGTTCTTCATATTATCGAGAGGAATTTGTACGTCGTGGGCTTTCCTGCAGGATGGTGGGATCACTTCACCATCGGCGGAGAATTCGCGGGATTGCATACCCCGAACTACCTTTTCGTTAAAATATTACCGAATTTTTAGGTGTCCACACCTGAACATTTGGCCGCGTATATGCTCCTTTCGAAGCAAATGACGGCGAAAGGCGGTAGTCGTCAAGCGCCCCTACCAAGTTAATGTCTTTCTTTTCTTTCCTACCCACCTCTTACGCTGTTCCTCTGTCGTATCGCTCCTCCCAAAGTAAACACGCTAAAGGCTTGCTCACGGCAATTTAAATTACCCGCGTCTCACATATCCAGGACGCATGCCGTGATGCCAGCGCTGCCGAATGTTACAAAACGTGTTACTGTCACCTTCACAATAAAACCTTCACTCCAATTGAATACGTATTCCGTCAACTATGGTGCTTTAAGAACAGCCGGTGGTGGTGGTGAACGTTTATTGGAGCAACAGGGGAAGGGGAAGGGGTGTGGGAGGCCTCCTTAGTCCAGAAGGCCTCGTGACCGCGCTGACTGGAGAGCCCGGGAGACCAGGGCCTGTTGGCGGGCTGGGTCCGGGCTGGTCAGCTCAGTCTCCCACTGCTCCAGGGAGGGTGAGGGGAGGGGGTTAGGTGAGTATGGGCAGGAGAATACTAGATGGTAAGTGGTGAGAGGGGTATTGCAGTGCTGGCAGTGGGAAGGGTAGATAGTTGGGGCGATATGGTGTAGGATGGCGTGATTGAAGAATGTGCCAGTTTGTAGTCGGCGGTATGTGTAACATTCGTAGTTGGTGAGCGTGTGATGAGGAGGAGGGTATGTTCTTCGTGTGTGGGTATAGTGAGATAGAAGTGCATTGGAAGTGGAGTCGAGGGGTGTGAGTAAGTCAGGTGAGGATAACTGAGGTGTCCGGCTCGCCGGCTCCTTGGATGGGAATGCCCGGGAGTGAAGCGCTCGGGCGGCAGCATGCGCTGCTTCGTTCCCTGGGAGTCCAGCGAATATAAATAACTAGAAGTTTATTTAACGAGTGCTCAGAGGTTAAACAGGCACGTTCGCAACATAAACGTTACGGCTGCACGTGTTTCTGGCATTCTGAGAGAACATTTTAGCGAACCTGCATTTAACTTAAAAGAACAATCGTATTTCACTTATGTGCGCTCAATGTTGGATTAGGCATGTGTTTGCTGCGATGCCTACACCAATGAGCTGGTTGATACGCTCGAAAACATACAGAATAGGGTAGTGCGATTTGTATTAGGTAATTCGCACTGTCAACTTAGCATGAGGGAAAGTAAAAGTGAACTTAAATAGTAAGACGGGAAAGGTGACCGACGAAACCTCAGATCGAAATTTTTTTGTATATCTATCATTCGAAAACTGAAATCGCAGGGGAAGAGTATATCCAAGCTACATTCTACATATACCAAAGTGGGACCGCTATCCTAAAGCAAAATGTTAACTTTCCTTTAAAGGTGACGCCGTGCGTGTTTAAGTTTACCTTTTAGATAAATACTAAAGTGTAATTATTTTCCCCACATGATTGTATCCACTGTTTATAATGACCATTTTCACCGCGATTTCTAGAATTATTTTGGTATTTGGTCTAAAATTTGATGCATATATAGTGTTATGCAACTCCGGGCTGCAATGCATGCAAAGGCGAAGCAGGTATCAAATAAATAAATAAATAAATCGACCAATAAAATATTCTTTCATTCATTGCAATATGCAAGGTTTGCTGTACGCATAGTACCATTGCTATGTTATTGGTTTGAAACAAATTATGAAACTCTGGTCTTACGTCTTTCCTTGCGTGAGCACACAGGGATACAACTGCAGCCACCAGAAGCACGGCGTCATTTGCAACGCATCTAGAATTTTTTTCACGTAGTACGACATTAGAGGAAAATTAAGTTCTTTTAGACTATTATGTGGTGTGTACGTAACTCATGAAAACAACATAAAAAATAGATTGAAAATGATACTACTTGTTTTTCGCTCCTAAAATCAGCCCTGTGAAAGCTCATCAGAAATATTGATCGAGCCGTTAATTTTTTTTTTCAAGAAAAATGGGGAAAAACGGGCAATTCATTTTGCGTGAAGGAAATTTTATTGAATGCTCCTGAGTGTTTTGTGGAGAACCAAACGCTCCGGTTTTATATACAACTCAACTTGTCAAGCAACTGTTGTAAAAGTAGTTGATTTAGTCAGAGCATGAATGTGTTCAGGAAGATTGTCCTGAAAGAAATCGGCAAAAAGCGGCGCTTCCGTCTTTGTGAAATTCAACCCACTAGCGTAAGCGCCTTCCCCCCCCTCCCCTCCTTCGCCATTTATTACAGGTAAGCCGCCCCACAGAAGATAGCACCTGGAGAACTATCCCACGCTGCAAAGAAATTATTATTTTCTGAATCCTACAGCACAAGATTCACAGAAATTAAAGGAACGACAATTCATGACCACTGTTTAATAAGTGACTGTTCTCAACTGCTGATAATTAAGCAAGGCTCCGCTGAAGGCAGAACGGCTGGGGGTGGCGCGCGGGCTCACTTTGATGTAGGTGCAGTGGACACGAAATTGTGGGTATGTACTGCTGCATAGCACGACTGCGTCATATTCTTGCGGTGCATGCTCAGGTCGTTCACCGGCCTCAGTACAGTTAACGTACTGTGGCTGAACCCCAATGCCCGTAGCATGGGCGAACTTCCGGCAGCTTTGTTCTGGCTGGAGTCCGACGACCGCATCTCGGCTGTCCTCGGGTGGCCGTACTTCGGCCGCACACCGGTGGCTTTGGAATAGCCGGAGCCATACGGCAGGAATCTGGCCGTATGAATGTAAGCCGGTCGACTGGGCGACGAAAACTGGCCGTTGGATACACATGGGAATGCGGCCGTATACGGCAAAAAGGCCTACATTTGGACACGGGCCAAACACGCCTTCCGGAAGAAGGCCGGACAGAAAATCACCGGCCATAGTACACAGGCTTGAATTAATTAGGCCGAACAGTCCTGTGCTGCCTGGGAACGCGCTTCTGTCACACTACCAACTTACCTTCAGAGTATACCATCATCCGCACCCCACCCTAACCGACCAGCAAGCCATTATCTATCGTTGCCTTAATATCGGTACCTTTACCTGCACATTTGCTTCCACCAGATCGCACCCACTATCTACCCCCGTCGATGTCAACGCGGCGACACCCCAGTCAAGACCGTCCACCTAGTATACAGCTGTCCCCACACCCATAAAACGCCCCCTTCTCCACCCTGGAGCAGTGCTAGACTAGTGGCCAGCCCGGAACCAGTACACCAGAGGGCCTTCTTTTTTCCATGTCAGGAGGCATCCTCGAATACAGGCGCTTCACAAAGAGTGTGTTTCATTTCGATTTGCTGCAATATCCGTTTGCTACCACTACCAGCCGCTTTTCTGATGGATGAGAAAAGTAAAAACGCCCGTGTGTACGACATTTCGGTGCACGTTAAAGATCCACAGGTGGTCAAAATTATTCCGGAGCCCTCCCCCACGGCGCGCCTCACCGCCTGCGTTGCGTCGGCGCGTTAAATCCTACAATCAATCATTTACTTTTCATTCAGATCCTAAATCGTGCTAGAGACTTCATAAAGCCACCCACGATAGACATGACCGTGGGACTTATTACTATATAATAATTGGACCGCTTCATTGTACAGCTTTGATGAAAATAACGGCACAACACAATGCCAATTCTGCTTGCATTACTTCCTTCATACGTCACTGATGGCGTTGCGAATGAAAAATTGTGAAGTTTTTAGATGGTTGTCATGTCTTCTTGTGAAAGAAACGCCGTTGAAGCTATAATGAAGTTGGGCGAGTCACAAGAGGCTAGTTCTTTTCAATAAGGAAAAGTAGGTTTTTTAATATTGTATTTAACCTCCTTAGCCAAGGGTATAAGGAGACGCCAACAGGCAATAGGGCGGATAACTGCGTTATAGGGCATGCCACCACAATGGCCAAGAGGGAATTGTGCCTGATTTCATATAATAAGCAATCTATAACAAACTTCCCCGTCAATCACGCACACAACTGGGCGCTCCATCCGCCTGGGAAGAAGAGATGTACAGAAGACTAGGATGTACAAAGAAAGGATGCCTCGCGGAGCAACCAACCAATCAACAGCAGCCAACCAACTAAGCCACGTGCTGAAGAAGAAGAACGGACACGCGTGGCGGCGCGAGAGAGTTCAGTGGCAGGGGGAACTTGTGCCTCACTAAAAGGAACGCCCTAGTCCCCCTGCCACCGAGCTCTCTCTCGCGCTGCCACGCGTGTCCCTTCTTCTTCTTCAGCACGTGGCTTAGTTGGTTGGCCGCTGTTGATTGGTTGGTTCTTCCGCGAGGCATCCTTTCTTTGTTCTTTGTGGCCGGGCGCGTGCAACGGGCCATGCCGTGACATTATAGTGTATGAAAGGCTCCAATGGAAATCAACGGACGTGTGGCGTTTTACGCTTGACACACTCCACAATTCATAAAGCACCATCTCTCGAATTTCGAATACACACTAGAAATTCTGCGATGGGACATTCCTTCCGCTATACCCGCGCGGTGCGTTTTGGAAGTTATTTCTGTGGCACCGCGATGCTTTTTTTCTCTGTTTTTTGCTGCGTATGGCTCGCCTCGATTGTATGAGGCCGATGCCGAAGTAACAAAAAATATGGTTCCAATAGTAAGCGCAAGTGTGTGGCTCTTTGTTAAAGCAAAGCCTTCTAGTTCTACCAGCGAACGGTTCTCTCGTGGCGAGTGGAAAAACAAACTCCCAACGCGTCAGAGGCGCCAGCGGGGGGAGGGAGGAGAGCGGAGGGTTTCATTCACCGAGCACAATACAGATGGTGGAGAGAATTTACCCAGCGTTCCCCAGGCGGAATGCCTGCTTGCCGGCGTCGGCATCGGCGGCGCAGCTAGCTGGAAAACTACTGAACTCAACATCCATAGTTACCCACAAACCCGCGATCGCAGAACAAGTTGCGATTACTCTGGCTATGGCCAACCCATCGAGACCGAACATCTACTCGGACTCAAGGCCATCAGCCCGTGCGTTCCTACAAGGAACGATTAACGATTCCCAAGTAAGGAGTTCGAACCATTAACAACAGTAGTGAGAACGACTACCAGAACATTACATGGCGACCTGCCCACAAAATACACTACATCCCTAACGCCAATGAGATGGCTCATGACTGCCCGCGTGAAATCACCCGCCGCGGCAGCGTAGGACGCTCGACAACCATTACCGGGACGAGTATAGAGACCCACTAAAAACTTTCAACGAGAACACGGCACACTACAAGCTAAAGTAAAAGAAATACCCAGCCCCGGATACTTTGTTTCAGCGATCACAATACACTGTCTTTAGAATGCTCCAAACGGTACGATTCCGTCGAGGAACGTATTTACCCACTTCGAAAATGACATCCAAGCACACTGCACAAAATGTAGTAGCACCAGATGCTCTGGCAATGTTGTGCCTTACCACACGGTGACGTTATAACGGAAAAAGAATGGGAAGAAGCCCTACAAAGTAAAGAGTACTTTACTCAACTCAGGAATATTCGAATTACTTGCGAGATAGCGGAGGAACAAGGACGACCGCCCCCTTCGAAGATTGCGGCCTGCGTCCGCAAGACTGAGTCACTAAGACTGCCACGCATTTTCTGGACATCAAAAAAGTTCTTCGTTGGTATGTCCGTCCGTCCGACCGTCTGTCTGACTGTCTGTCCATCTGTCTATCTGTCCATCTGTCCGTCTGTCCGTACGTCTGTCCGTCGGTCGGTCCGTCTGTCTGTCCGTCTCTGTCCGTCTGTGGGTCCGTCTTTCCGTCCGTCTCTGTCTGTCTGTCTATCTGTCGGTCTGTCTGTCTGTCTGTGTGTCTGTCTGTCAGTCGGTCCGTCTGTCAGTCTGTCGTGCGCTTTTGCGACGGTTGATTTGGGCCTGTTTTGGTGCAGTTTCGCGTCCATTGCGCGGCGCCTTCGCACTGCTTGTTTAACTTATTCGACAGCACCTCCAGGGTAGCCCCCACCCACCGGAATACGGTGGTGGTACGGCAAACATACGTTAAGGATTGGTTTGCAGGGTGGGAAAATCAAATGTTTAGTCCAGATACAGGCGTCTGACCGCTGGACAAAGGCTACCTTAAGCGAACAGCTTGCCACGAATGGGACCCTGTTTTCTAAATTGCTGAAATGGGTGTACACTGATTCGGTTGTGTTTTAGGAGGCATTACAAAAGGTGAAAGGAGTAACTGGTTTTAAGAAATAGCGATTACAAAAGTTTCCTCACCTATCTCGCAATTCTCAATCTTGCCAAATTATCTCGTTTAAATGGGTATAAATGAGAATCACTAAACTTACGCGCCGAATTGTTTCAGTGTCTGCGCTAGTGTAGCGCGCTGGTGTAACCACAAGCTAACACATCAGGATAGCTAGGTTCCGTTATCTCGACCTACGAAGGACGCTCCTCTCCATTTTCTTTCTACGGATGCACGGCCGGGCTGCAGCAACGGCGGCGTCCGCCGCTCAAGCCCGGCCGTGGCCCACGCATCTGTGTTCGGGACGCCGCCACCGCGAATACCATGTATCGGCTGGCCGAATCTCTGGTTTCACTCTTTGTAGAGCCACGTGTGTGAATTCAAGTAACTTCGCATAAGCCATTGTTGTGGGTGTCGTTTAAAGCCTTGCTTTTCAACCACCTTCACAGCGTGAATTGAAAACTTATTTTTTTGTCTCATCCGTAGCGCTGTTGTTTTATATTGTTATGAATGTGTACTAATCATCGAAAATTTCAATACTTTTGAGGTGCTGCCGGTACGTACATGTAGCGTTCAAATTTGAGCAATTCGCACTGCTGCCATCTCGCGGCCTCATGGCCCCTGCACAGTTCTGGAGACGAAGGGGTGATTTCGGCGCTTCAACCCTCCTGCAGGTGACTGGGAGTGCGATATTTCGTTTAGCCAGCTTTTAGCCATTTTATTTAGCCAGAAAGCCTGTCTCAGTCCTCTTCCCTGCAATACCCTCGTCGCGAAAATGTGACTCTGCTTCTTTGGCTAATATGTCCAGTATCGCTGAAATGATCAGCCCCGAAGTTTCGTGCTCACGATACTCGTGAAGCACATTGGTTCCTTTGACGTGAGTTCCACCACTCTCAAACGGATGACTGTGGCTGCCCAGCGAATTGAGACAGAAGGCTCAGCGATTGTGCCCCCGCGACCGTACCGTGTGTCGTCAAATGAAAGGAGAATCATTGAGCAGCAGGTCACCGAAATACTCAAGCGCGACGTAATCCGCCCATCGTCGAGCTCGTGGTCATCGCCAGTAGTGTTAGTCGAGAAGAAGGATGGGTCCATTCGCTTTTCTGTGGACTACCGGGCGCTGAATAAAATCACTTGAAAATATGTTTATCTTATGCCTCGCATCCACGATGCTCTGAATAGTCTCCAAAAAGCGGAATACTTCTCGAGTCTCGACTTACGGTCGGAGTATTGGCAGATCCCGATGCACGAAGATGACAAAGAGAAGACGGCCTTTGCCATCCTAGACGGGATTTTTGAGTTCAACGTGATGCAATATGGGCTGTGTAACACGCCTGCAACGTTTGAACGAATGATTGACGCCGCGGTACATCGTGGTCTTAAGAGCAAAACATGTCGGTGCTACCTAGGCGACATTGTTGCTTTCTCAACTACATTTGACCAACACTTACAACATCTGGACGAAGTACTGAGCTGTCTTCCAAATTCGGGACTGCAGATCAACACTAAGAAGTGCACTTTTGCCAGCAAATCTATGAAAGTATTAGGACGCGTAGTAAGCAAGAACGGAATACAACCTCACCCTTTGGAGATTTCGGCCATTTTAAATTTTCCCCATCCACAACAGCAGAAAGACCTCCGCAGCATTCTCGGACGCGGATCATACTTTCGCAGATTTATGCAAAATTTCGCACCAGTTGTTTCGCCTCTCCATAGCCTTCTCCGTCCTGGCATCCCTTTCGTTTGGACAGAAGATTGCGAACGGGCTTTTCAGGCGCTCAAAGACTTCCACACATCACGCCCCGTGCTTTGTCATTTTAAAGACACCGCTTCAACGATCCTGCACACAGACGCCAGTGAAAAAGGCATTTGTGGCGTCTTGCTGCAACTGCACGCTCAACAGAAGGAAAGGGTGGTCGCCTTTGCCAGTCATTCAGTTACGGCGACAGGACAATACTACAGCAGAACGTAGCAGGAATGCCTTGCCGTTGTTTGGGCCATCCAAAAGTACCGCCCTTACCTATACGGCCGGTATTTCGCTGTAGTTAACGACCACCAAGCGTTGTGCTGGCTGTCGACAATCAAGCACCTTTCCGGACGCCATGCCCATTGGGCTTTTCGTCTACAGGGACACAGTTTTACCGTTACATACACGTCCGGCAGGAAGCTTTTGGATGCGGACGCCTTTTCACGTTTTCCGTTGTCCAGATCGCCACCCCCTGCCTCCACATCTACCCAGATCTATCGACATCTACATCTACTCTGCCCATCGCACCCATTCCTCACGCCATGGCTTCAGACGCAATCAACCTATCGGCCTTGCAACGTGACGATAGTTACTGTCGTCGAATAATAGAGGCTCCGCACGACAGAATCCGCAGTCGTTTCTGTTGGTGGGAAATGTGGACCAGCGTGTAAAAATACATTTCTTCTTCAGACAAATGCCAGCACAGGAAACGCACTAGGTCTTCCCCAGCTGGTCCGCTACAACCAGCTCCCTGTCCACCTTCGCTGTTTGATACAGTGGGCATTTATCTGTATGGGCCACTTCCGCGAACACCTGCCGGCTATTGCTGGATTGTGACAGCGGTCGACCATTTGACCCGGTACGCGGAAACATCACCTCTGCGATCTGAATGCGCTCAGGAAATTGCAGATTTTGTGCTGCGAAATATCATCTTGCGCCACGGTGCCCTCCGCATTTTTTTGAGCGACCGCAGGAGGGCTTTCATATGGAAAATTGTGGCTTGTACTGTAGAGTGACCGATGGGTGGATCAAAACCAAGGCTGCTGGTACTGCCGCTGGCTTGTGTGGGGTCTTCCCTCGCCTCACAATAAATAAATAAATAAATAAATAAATAAATATATATATATATATATATATATATATATATATATATATATATATTGTATTGCAAAATATTTGCGCCCAATCATAGCATGCCGTGATATTTGGCGATGGGCAATAACGGGTATGCAGTGAATGAGGACTGTGAAGACGAACAAAGATACAGCACGGACCTCGCTGAGCGCGCGCCACGATCTCCGATAGCTCGCTGCGCTACCTTGATCATAGCTCCGGCTATTCATCTCGGCATCTACGCGAATACCATCGCCTGTAACGCTACCATTCCCTTCCGATAAACTTTTTTTCAGGTGGTAACGTGCGGGTTCCCGTACTCACCGCCGTCTGGAGTTAAGAAGCAGAAATCTTCGTCCAGCCCTTTCCACTGACAACCATCGGGAAATGGCGCCATCTTCGCAACCTCCCATCGTCTCCTCCGGTGCATTCCGCGAGTGACACCCACCTATGTTCACTGGCCATCACTACCAGGACGTCGAGGATTGGCTGCAATCGTATGAAAGGGTGAGCGCGCATAAAAGATGGGATGACTAGACTAAGCTGCACAATGTCTCATTTTCTCTCAAGAGATTTTCTGAGACGTGGTACCTAAACCAGGGGGCCGACTTGCAGTCGTAGTGATCTTTGAAGTTCGATTTTATGAAAGTATTTGTCGGCCAGCTGTGCGGAAACTTCGTGCCTAACAACGTTTGCGAGACCTGGCGCAGCGTGCTGAGGAAACATTTACGAGTGACATACAATACGCAATCGCCCTGTGCAAGCGTGTAGACCCTTCAATGAGCAAGGCTGACAGGATCAAGCATCTCCTGAAGGGGATAGACAAAGACGCCTTTTAGGTGGAGCTGAGTAAGGATCCTCAGTGTGTCGTCGGGGACATCGTCAACTGCTGTCGGAGCTTCCACGAGCTTTGTATACAGCGTCTTCCCACGCGGCGCTCAGCGTCACAGCCACGAGACCCCCTTTTATGATTGGCAGTCGGAAGTGAGGAGTCTTCGCGTCAGCTATCCCTTCTATCGTGTGCACCCGCTTGAGTTCTAGAACGTTCCCCCAAGCTCTGCCGTACTTGTACTCATTCTGTGCGACGGTTCCCGACGTCACATTGCTGCTCAGCACTTCCAACCTGATTTATCGCCGATAATGCTTCCCGGTTTCATTCGAAGATTTAGAAATGCAGAATGCGTTCAGCTCCATGTTTTTTGCAACCCTATTCGTCTCCAGCTACACTGTTTCGTGGTGAGTACCTGGGTCATGTATAAAAGATTGGCGCCCTCCCCGTCACCGACGTTCCCAATAACTCATCGGACGTTTCAGTTGCTGTCCTCGACGTTTCCGCGCCAGCTCCGGATCACTATTTTTGCCATCGCTCAGTCGACGAGAGTCTCCCTGCATCTGAACGAAACCGACTTCTCGTGATGCTTGAAGGGTTCTGTTCGTCTTTCGACTGCCAGAAATCCGCCTTGGGCCGCTCATCTACGGTTACTCCCCGCATTGACACAGCAGCTGATCCCATTACGGCAACGGCAGTATCCTGTGGCAGTGGCAGTAGCAGTGAGAAGCTTCTGCGACGATATTTCGGACCCTACCAAATTCTACGACGTGTCGGCCAACTTACCTGCGAGGTGATCCCCGATGGTGGTTCTGGAACATCACGACGACGCACGCGGCCCGATGTCGTCCACATGGTTCGCTTGAAACACTACTATGCAAGAAGACGGACTTTATTTTTTATTTGTTCGGACTGTCGCTTATGTTAGCATCGGGTCAATGCACTCTTAGAGGTGGGTAATGCCGCGAACCATGCATTTGGTTTGTTTATTTTTATTTTGTTTTTACCGCCGTGCTGCGCCGGTGTGTGTACTCTGCGTTCCATGCAAAGCGCGTCTTCCATTCTTTTTTTATGCCGCACGGGCTATCACATTCAGATAAAAAGACTGTTTCGCCCTAACGTCCCTAGCGCAGAATATTGCCGCGAACCATACATTGGGATTGTTTATTTGTGTTTTGCTTTTACCGCCCGGCTGCGCCGGTCTGTGTTATCTCTGCGCCAAAGGAAGCGCGTGTTTCATTCTTTCTTTCTGTGCCGCATGTGTTATCTGTTGTGATAGGGAGAGCATTCCGATCTAACGTGAACAGCCCAGAATAATCTTCTTGGATCTACTATGTTCTCGATGCGAATCGACGTTTGGAGAACCACGCGCGCCAAAAGATAAAAAGCCTGCAGTGCCGACGCCGGGGCATTCGATTCGACGACACTCGCCTGTGCAAGTCATTTTGTTGACCGCTGCTTCGCCGCCTCTGTATACTTTTGAGTTGTTAGGGCAGCAGAAGTTCGCTCCAATAAACGTGTTTCTCATTCAAGACAGCTGCATTGTCCTTGTCTTCGTGACATCTGGTAGAGGTGCTGGGTACGAACCCTTCATGCCCACTACAACCTCGGGAAGCCGCAAAGCCAATCAAACAAGAGCCAGCCTCCGCCTGCAAGATTTACCACCTGAGTTCGGTTTGATGCCAGAAGGGCCTAAGAAAAGGAACGCTGCATCCAACACCATTGTGCAAGAAACAACGTCGCCAATCGTCCTGCAGCAGCCCCGGGAACCGCTATCGTTCCGGGGAGCCCCCGCTGAAGACCCCGAAGAATGGTTGGAGAAGCTGGAGCGCATCCGCATCTTCAACAGGTGGGACGACGAAGAAACTTTCCAGCATGACTTCTTTTACTTAGAAGATGCTGCTGGAACTTGGTTCGAGAACCATGAGAGTTCTTTGACCGACTTGGCTCACTTCAAAAGGGAGTTCCTTAAGACATTCACTACCGTTGTGAGAAAAGAGCTAGCTGCGCTTTTACTTGAAACTCGGACACAACACCCCAACGAAGGGGTCGTGATCTTCGTTGAGGAGATGAAGCAACTATTTCGGCGCGCGGACCCCGAAATGACGGAAGAAAAGAAGTTACGCTTCTTGATGCGCGGTGTGAAGGAGGAGCTGTTTGCTGGACTTGTCCGCAACCCGGCCAAAACCATCGCTGAATTCGTGACCGAAGCTATCACGATTGAGAAGGCTCCCGAAATGCGGGCTAAGCAGTCTGACCGGAACTTTGTTGGCGCGGCCAGTGCGAACTACGTCGACAACATGCGGATTCCGGCTGATAGCCTACGCGAGACCATCCACGCAGTAGTGAGAGAGGAGCTGCGGAAACTTCTCCCGACGACGCCGCAACCCCAAGTCGCTTGCCTAACTGACGTGATCCGGGAAGAAGTTCAAAACGCTTTGGGAACTTCTGTGGCATCCGAAGTACACTGCGAGCCCCAAGCTATGACGTACTCCGCGGCTGTTCACCGACCCCGCCCTGCTCCAACACGTCGTCAAGAGGCACGTCGTCAAGAGGCCCCGCCCTACCCCGCCCACTGTCGCCCGCCCGACCCCCGGTAGCACAAACCCCGACGCCGAGGAAGACTGACGTATGGCAAACACCGGATAATCGTCCTCTGTGCTACCACTGCGGAGAGGCTGACCACATCTACCGTCGCTGCCCATACAAAAGACTCGGCCTACGTGGTTTCTCCGTCGACGCACCACGCCCCCGACCCGGCCAGCACCCATCTGAGATTGAAGAATACCTGTGGACCACCAGCCGTGGACCAGCCCGTTTCAACCGTTCGCCGTCGCCCTATCCGTACCCGTCGCCGGACCGCCGTAGCCGTGCTGACTTCGCACGTGGAAGGTCTCCCAGCCGACGCGGGGGAAACTAAAGGCGCAAACTTCTGGAGGTGAAGTTGCTCTACGGCGAAAAACTGGAAACCCTCCAACGACACAAGGACGCGCTGAAGACAGTGATTCACGACATGCACTCATCCCGACGACCCGACCTAACCCTGACGAGACTCCCGAACACGACGACAGCTACACGGCGCGACGCGTTCCCGACCTGACCGAGACGTCCGTTGAGAAGACGACGACAACGACGATGCACAGTGCCCGATCATCAACACGTACAAGCAGAGATACGACGCCCCGACGAATTCGGAACTCGAGGAAGATTGCATCTGACGTCAAGGTGTCCATCGACGGCTTTGACGTAGTCGCCCTCGTAGACACGGCAGCTGACTATTCGGTAATGAGCGGACCATTTGCGTCTAAACTGAAGAAAGTTATGACCAGATGGGACGGTCCGCACATACGCACAGGAGGAGGCCACCTTGTGACGCCAAGTGGAACGTGCACATCGCGCGTCACCATAGACGGCACAACGTACCCTGCGGCGTTCGTCGTTCTGCCTAACTGCTCCCGCGACGTAATTCTTGGAATGGACTTTTTGATGGACAACGGTGCAATAATCGATCTGCAGACTAAGCCAATAACTTTTTCCCCCCATCACTCCATGACGCCGGAACCGAACCCCGAACGACGTGCTGCTGTAAGGATTGCCGATGATCATGTCACCCTAACCCCCGCGCAAGCTTGATGGTCGCAGTCTACTGTGAAGATGCTGCGCCTGACGTCGACGCTATCGTAGACACTGATCAAAGGGTGCTTCCCGACCGTGGTGTGTCTGTCGCAAGAGCCATTGCGCGCTTCAAGGAACATCAATGCCACATTTTGGTTACTAATTTCACCGAGGAGTACCAGCATTTAAACAAGGGCGTGGCAATTGCATTCCTCGAAGAAACGGAAGACGCAAGTGACGTGATCGCGGTCGCCGACTTTGAACGCACACCCGTAGAAACCTTCAAGCTCCCGCAGCCATTCGACGTGAATCCGGCGCTACCGCAAGAACAACGGAAAAAATTATTGGCTTTGCTGCGTAGCTATAGCGAATGTTTTTCGTCGAGCGCAAAACTACGTCAGACCCCTCTAGCGAAGCACCGAATAATAACCGAAGATGGAGCCCGACCTACCCGACAGTCACCGTACCGCGTCTCTTCACACGAACGGGAAGCCATCCAGGACACAAGTCGGCGACATGCTCAGCGACGACATTATACAGCCATCGAAAAGCCCCTGGGCTGCGCCCGTCGTACTCGTAAAGAAAAAAGACGGCACATTAAGGTTTTGCGTTGACTACCGGTGGCTGAACAAAATCACGAAAAAGGACGTGTACCCCCTCCCCCGAATCGACGACGCCATTGACCACCTCTGCCACGCGAAGTACTTCTCATCGATGGACCTGAAGACCGGCTACTGGCAAATTGAAGTGGACGAGAGAGACCGAGAGAACACTGCATTTATAACCCCAGACAGCCTATACGAGTTCAAGGTGATGCCGTTTGGGCTGTGCACAGCACCGGCGACGTTTCAAAGAGTCATGGACACTGTGCTAGCTGGCCTTAATTGGCACACCTGCTTCGTATACCTCGACGACGTAGTGGTATTCGCCCGGACTTTCGACGAACACCTTCAAAGGTTGGAGTCTGTACTCGAGGCCATTCGTACGTCGGGGTTGACGCTGAAGCCTGAAAAGTGCCGTTTCGCATACGGGGAACTCAAGTTCTTGGTCCACGTCGTCAACGCCGCGGGAGTCCTACCTGACCCGGCAAAAACTTCAGCCATTGCGAACTTCCCAAGGCCCAAAGACAAGAAGGGCGTGCGAAGATTTCTCGGGCTGTGCGCTTACTACCGGCGCTTCGTCGCAAATTTCGCACGCATTGCAGAGCCACTCACGCGCTTGACGAAAGATAGCACACCTTTCAGCTGGCAAAACGACCAAGAAAAAGCATTCTGCGAGCTGCAAAACCGCCTGCAAAGCCCGCCCGTGCTCGCTCATTTCGACGAAAATGCCGAAACGGAAATGCACACGGACGCCAGTGATATAGGCGTGGGTGCCGTCCTTGTCCAAAAGCAAAGCGGCTGCGAAAGGGTGATCGCCTATGCCAGCCGTGGTCTGTCGAAGGAGGAGAAAAACTATTCTGCCTCTGAGAAAGAGTGCCTGGATATTATATGGGCGATTTCAAAATTTCGCCCATACGTGTATGGAAGGCTATTCAAGGTTGTAACAGACCACCATGCGCTGTGTTGGCTCGCCAATTTGAAGGACCCCTCTGGCCGTCTTGGGCGGTGGAGCTTGCGCCTGCAGGAGTTCGACGTTACAGTCGTTTATAAATCCGGCAGGACACACTCCGACACCGACTGCCTGTCCCGCGCCCCCGTCGACTCACCACCACAAGACTCTGATGAAGACAGCGCGTTTTTCGGGATCGTGACGGAGAGCGACCTAGCCGCCCAGCAGCGTGCCGACCCCGACTTACGCTTCATAATCGAGTACCTCGAGGGATGCAACGTTGCCGTTCCTAGGACCTTCAAACGCTGCTTACCAGCATTCAGCCTAAGAAACTCCATCCTTGTGAAGAAGAATTTCAGCCCCGGAACAAGAGCGATTTACCTTCTCGTCATCCCCGCGGACCTTCGTGACGAAATTTTGGAAGCGTGCCACGACGACCCGTCTTCCGGACACCTGGGCACAGCCCGCACTATTGGAAAAATCAAGGCGAGGTACTACTGGCCCGGCCTTACGACTGACGTCACCCACTACGTCCGTAGCTGCCGTGACTGCCAGCGACGAAAAACGCCGCCGACAAGACCCGCCGGACTTCTGCAACCGATCGCCGTCCCATCGAGACCATTTCAACAGATTGGAATGGACCTTTCAGGCCCGTTCCCTACGTCACAATCACAGAACAAGTGGATTGTCGTAGCGACAGACTACATCACGCGCTACGCAGAGACCGCCGCTCTTCCGAGGGGGACTGCACAAGAAGTGGCGAAGTTCTTTATAAGCCAAGTTGTGCTGCGACATGGAGCCCCAGAAGTCCTAATCACAGACCGCGAAACGGCATTTACTGCGGAGCTGATGCAAGAAGTATTACGCTACAGCAACACGGATCACCGAAGAACGACGGCGTACCACCCCCAAACGAACGGACTAACAGAACGTCTGAACAAGACAGTCGCAGATATGCTGTCAATGTACGTTGACATTGAACATAAGACTTGGGACGAAGTGCTCCCGTATGTCACGTTTGCGTACAACACGGCTATCCAGGAGACGACGCAGCTGACGCCGTTCGAGCTTGTCTACGGTAGAAGGCCGACTACGATGCTCGACGCCATGCTTCCGCACGTAGAAGACGACGACCTCAACGCCGACGTCCACGGATATCTTCAACACACGAAGGAGGCCCGCCAGCTCGCTCGAGTTCGTATAACAGACCAGCAGCTGGTGGATGCGGGCCGCTACAACCTCCGACGCCGAGACGCCGAGTACCAACCAGGGGATCGTGTGTGGGTTTGGACTCCCATCCGACGACGCGGACTCAGTGAGAAGCTCCTGCGACGGTATTTCGGACCCTACCAGATTCTACGACGTGTTGGCCAACTTACCTACAAAGTGATCCCCGATTGTGACTCCGGCACATCACGACAACGGACGCGACCTGAAGTAGTCCACGTGGTTCGCTTAAAACCTTTCTACGGACGATGACGAACTTTTATTTTCATTTGTTCGGACTGTCGCTTATGTTAGCATCGGGTCGATGCACTCTTAGAGGGGGTGTAATGCCGCGAACCATACATTGGGTTTGTTTATTTGTGTTTTGCTTTTACCGCCCGGCTGCGCCGGTCTGTGTTATCTCTGCCCCAAGGGAAGCGCGTGTTCCATTCTTTCTTTCTGTGCCGCATGTGTTATCTGTTGTGATAGGGAGAGCATTCCAATCTAACGTGAACAGCCCAGAATAATCTTCTTCAATCTACTATGTTCTCGATGCGAATCGACGTTTCGAGAACCACGCGCGCCAAAAGATAAAAAGCCTGCAGTGCGGTCGCCGGGGCATTTGATTCGACGACACTCGCCTGTGCAAGTCATTTTGTTGACCGCTGCTCCGCCGCCCCTGTATTCTTTTGAGTCGTTAGGGGAGCACAAGTTCGCTCCAATAAACGTGTTTCTCATTCAAGACAACTGCATCGTCCTTGTCTTCGTGACAATATTCTTCTGTGATCTACAATGTACTGGATGTGAATCGACCGTTCCAGAAATATTCGCGCCAAAAGATAAAAACCTGCAGAGCAGACGCCGTGGCATTCGATTCCACCACACTCGCCTGTGCAAGTCACTTTGTTGACCGCTGCTTCGCTGCCTCTGTATTGTTTTGAATTGTTAGGGGAGCACAAGTTTGCTCTAATAAACGTGTTTCTTCTTGAAGACCACTGCGTCGTCCTTGGCTTCGTGACAATATGCATAAACGTTCACACAATGGCCAGCGGGTGGCGAGTAAACACGACAGTAAATCTCGGCCCAGCGAAAGTTGCGGAATCTGTGCAGTCACATCAACCGACACGCGCGCAAAAGCACTGCGTGTGGTACTAATCAAGTTATGAAATTCACGCCTTGCGCAACACGTGTGAATTATCACATCCCCTTATCCCCGTGTGGCAAAGCTTACGCCGGTCAAACAGGCCACTGTATTACTGATCGCCTAAGAGAGCACAAGGCTTCCCTTTTCATGAGTAACCCTGCTCGTCAGCCGAGGGATTGTAGGCAGTGCGTGTGCACTCCTGCTTTTGATAATGCTAGGATGTTAAGCCAGGGAAGTAGGAAAATCCAAAGTGAAATTTTGGAGGGTTTCTATGTATTGAAAGGTGGAAACAATAGCGTAAGTGACCCGTCATTGCTCATGTTGGGCAATGAGATGAGCTTTTTAAACGGCGTGGTTGCTTGTTAAGAAGTTGTTCGTGCAACATGTGACTATTCACGCATATGCAATGCTGTTGCCGGAAGGTATTGCCAGCTGTTCAAGTGCCTTGTGCTTCCGTTGTTAGTGCCAACTTGTGCCTTCGTTTTCTCATGTGTCGTGTGTTTACGGCTGCTTTTTCATCCATTTATACATCATTGTTCTGGTTTAGAGACTGGAATTCTCACTACATTTGCCCTGATATTCTTCTTTCGGGCTTGGGTTATGCCTTACTCTGCGACAAAGCGCTTTCTACTAAGTAAGGTTCTACCTGGTTTGTTCAAAGCGTTTTGTGATACAAGTTTACAAACAGAATAATCCTATCCCCAGCGGCCAAACGTGCGTGTTGATATGAAGCCCGTGTTTTTGGCCTGTTATTAGGGTGAAAGCCTGATAGGTCTCGGCGTTCAGTCGACCTTAAAGATCCTTGATCTAAAACGGTTTTCATTGTATAAAAGTGGTTCTTCTTTCCAAGTGTTCCGTAGCACGAGCAACAACATTGCGAGAGCTGGAACTGTACAGTAGCTTGATGTGGCAATCCACACCGCTACACTTCAGATGAAATCAGTGCAAGAAAGTAGAGAAAGGAGCTAACAGAAAAGCCGTGGAGCTAATTAGGAATTAGTTAAAAGAACTTTGCTGACAACTAATATTGCTGACCAGAATGGTAATAATTTCCAAGAATATAGTCATGCCATAAATAAAAGAAAAAGAGTAAGGTAGTAGATGATGTAATTTGAGAAAAGATGTAAAACAATGAAAATCTTGCGCCATTCAATGGAATTGGCGCTGAAAATGTTTCCTTCGAATAAAACAAGGGGAAAGATCAGAGTCGTTGTGAATTTTTTTTTTATAGAGGACAGTGAACTCTAATAAAGGCAAAACTAAGGCCACTGTATTTATTGGGACATCGGTCACAAAAAATATGCGCTACAATTTTATGTAGGGGTCATATGAGGTTAGAAAGTAAAGAGCAGAGGGTGAATAGAGGGCATTGACTTACTACGTAGAAAACAAAATTTGCAGTCAGATACCTTCTCTCCATAGTTTAAATAGTGTTTCTTAAGGACAACTAGGCTGTGTTTTGGTCAGAACTGGTCTAAAGAACTCCTTTCTAATGATATAGCAATGAATTAAACGTATAACAGAAAAGCCATAGTCCGGCGTCGCAGGCAGCGAAATTGCGCTGAAATGGCTTGAGGGGTTCAAAGAAATAAAAGCAAATTTATTGCAATAAAAAAAGTAGTGAGGAAAATTTCAGCTGGATAGGAATCGAACCTCACGAATGGACACCATCTCATATTTCCGACACCATTTTGGCTAAGTGATGTTGCTGCTGACGTTAGGTGGCACATCTTTGGTCTCGACGTTAAGGTAATCACATATAATGCTGAAAATCGGCCTGAAAACACCCACCTGGCTGCGGGGTAGCCAATATTTTCTATTGTCTACAACGTTTGTAGCCCCCCTCTCCCCACTTCAATTCTGCTGGCTAAGGATCATAAATAAGCCAAGCTGTTCTAGTCTACGTACCAGGTATATATGAAATCTAAACCGTCAACGTCGTCAGAACACGGTGCTTTTGAACTTGCGTACTGGGGTTGTTTATGCCACTTACACTTCACAATAAAGTGGAAGACGCAGTAGGTCAGGTCTACCATCTTAGTGCTCGAAAAGAATAGAATTGGGGTCCATGTAACCCAGCGCAAATGATGATGGTATACAGTGGTCCTGCCAGCGTACAACATCTGAAAAGTAACCCGCATTGTTTCAATCACAGAACTGAAAACATGTGGACCATCATAATTCTTCGTCTTTAAATGCATCAGGAAACTCGGAATGACGTAACGCCTGTTCAAGGGGACAATAATAATTTCGCCCTCACAACTCATACGAAATTAGTATTTTTTTCTCGAAACTGTTGATTAATATTATTTTCTATCAGAAATTGAGTCTAATCTTCATTTAATTCCATATATCACTCCTAAAAATGGTCGTCTGGAAATAAGGCTCAATTGACTTTGGAGACGCATTTGTAAAGGCGGTGCATTTTCTTTGCCAAAGTATCCTGACAAAGGTTTAATACAGGACTTTGATCTCTTTGGCTCAAAGTGCTAATGACGCTCTACACTTGGCACGCTGGCAAGAGGGGTGAGGGGGACTACGAATCCTCTGCTAAAACTTTCAGCACAGATTCACCAATGACAAAGACATCACTTCGAGATAAGCGGTGCCATTTTTGCCATCACCCTTCCTTTGTCGTGTTATTCGCACTCGAAGTATTTGTAGTACTTACCAAAGTGCTCGACGATGTGTTTTACGAAGCTTTAGGGAGCGGTACTTCTCAAGTCCTACCTTACTACGCCAGTTTGAGGATGTGAGGTAAAAATTGTTCGTACGTTAACAGGTCAATAGGTTCAGGCTTTTTACGCCGATGTACAAAAGTAAAATAACACTTTGCTACATAGATGTACACTACATCAGCATCTCTGCTTTTAGATAATAGCATTAGGTGTGCTGTGTGCTTTTCCAAATGAACATACAACTGCTTATTACAGTTTACAATCACATCGAAGGCATGCTTTTTGATTAAGCTGGCCGGCGAAAAAGAAAACCTAGCCGGCTGGGGACATTGTAATGATATTCATTTCTTTCAGTTTTCAGCCATGTAAACTTATCGTGTCTTACTCTAGATTCTCGATGATCTAGATTCTCGATACTCGATAATGCAGCATTATAAAACAGGCAACGATTAATCCTCCTTTGTTCACCCAGTGAGAGCGGAAGGGCTTACTGAGGAGCTACCTATAGTACGTAAATCCTGAATTGTACGTCAATCCTCAATTTCGTCACCCGATCCTTGTAAAATGTTTTCTTTCCATTTCTGCTTCCAGTCGTGTCCAGATAGTATGGTTTGGATATTCGCATATATCCCTCATATATGTTGAACATCCCTAAACCCATGCTACTCTGTTTTGCCTGCGATGTTCTCTGAAGGCAGCTGTTTCACTATAGGGGCAATTACTTTTAATGTGTCGCCACACGTGGTACCTATGTTCAGCAATGAAATGTCCTCGTACGAAAGTTTGCCTGACACCAGTTGTTTCCGTGGTTCTGACGCAAACCACAATTTCATTCGTAATTAAACATAATTCCTCAAAACATTGTCATTGTTAGATATCACGCCCAAAATATCAAAATTGCTTGTTACTTTGCTGAACTAAATTATAAACTCCTAATTGTTGTGCGTGTTAACAAACCCAGGCCGTACAGAACAGTTTCGCCTGACATTAGCCGATGTGCTTTGGCTAGTGATTTTCTATCATCCCTTTTTCCGGCAGATGTACTCGGCCCGAGTCCAAAGTGGGCCTTTTGGCCGTATACAGCCGTAATCTCATGGCTATCCAATGGGCGGTTTCTGTCGGCCAGTCGAACGGCTCACTTACATAAGGCTAGACTCCAGCCTTAGGGCACCGCCCAAGACAGCCGGCAGTGTGTGGCCGAAGTGCGGCCACCGGAGATCGGTCGTCGTACTCAAGCCGGACTACAGCTGCGAGCAGTTCGGCCATGCTACGGGCATTGGAGTTCAGCAAAAGTACGTTAACTGTACTGACTCCGGTGGACTGCATGCAGCGAAATGACTCAGTTGCTTTTGTAAGTTGCACAAACCCACCATTTTCGGTCAAGTGCAATTTCGGAGTATATCAATGCAATTTCGGAGTATATCACGGCAATCAGACTGCGGCTTTGTACTACCAAGTCAGAAATCTATGATATTCCACCCAAACTCCGAACCATGGTAGCGAATCCCCCCAGGGAAGTACACGGCTCACAAGTCTTTTGGACGACGCAGGTCAGATATTTCAGACTTACTACTGACTATCACCGGACCTGGGGCCCAGAAATCAAACAGCTACTCGGCCACTCCAGTCATGTCCCGAAAGCCATCCATTAACTCTTGGCCAAGGAGCGTGGGTGCTCACACACGCGTGCATTTCCAAGTTACTATGCTATGATGTGCTCTGCAGTACTCTACGCTATGCCCCTTGTCGCCGTCAAGGCAACACGGTGGAGGAAACTGGAGACTGAGCACAGGAATGCACTTCGCACCGCTCTAGGCTTGCCACGCTCGTCGCAAGGCGCGTGCCCTCTTGCTGAAGCAGGTGCCTGGCCCCTCTCACTCCACGCCCTACTCCGGGCACTGAATCACGTTAAGCAGCACTTTAGGTTTCCAGACGGAGGTGCTCTCCTCGCACAACAATAAGAACGACCTCACTCTCAAATTGCTGATTACCTGCCGCCGTGGCTCAGTGGCTAAGGCGTTGCGCTGCTGAGCACGAGGTCGTGGTTTCGATTCCCGGCCGTGGTGGCCGCTTTTCTGACGGAGACGAAGAGCAAAAGCTTCCGTGTTTACAAGATTTCTGCGCAAGTTAAAGATCTCCAAGTGGCCAAAATTAATGCGTAGCCCTCCACTACGCGTGCCTCATCACCTGCGCTGCGTCGGTGCGTTAAACCTTACAATCAATCAATAAATCAATGATTATGATTGTCCGTACCATCGAAACGGTGACCAGCCAGCCCCCCCACATATCACGTCATACCCCCTCCACCCCACGTGCCGAATGAGATTACCATATGTGCAACTCTACCGCTCGTTACCTGAGAAGGATACTTCCACTATGTGTATTAAGGCATAAAGCAGCGGCCGGCTTTGAGAACATTGAGGGGCACGTGCTGGTATTCACCGATGGGTCCGTGCTTCCCGACAAGGGCACGGCGGCTGCAGCATTCATCGCGCCTACCTTCGCCTCAGCTAGCCAATGCCGCCTGACAGTGGCCAGCAGCTCCGGCACGGCATAGCTCGTGGGCATTCACTTGGCTGCGGACAATATTAGGAAGTGCGAGTAGAATCTCATCAGCCGGAGAGCAGCCATACTCTGAGATTTGAAGGCTGCTCTCCTGAGGCTCGACCGGGCCCATCTCAGCTGTCTCGCTGTACAAAGTCTTGCCAGGACACTGCACAGCCTCCGGGGCGAAGGCCTTAGCATCCATCTGCAATGGCTACGTGCTCACTGAGGCGTCAAGGGAAATGATCACGCTGATCGCCTGGCAATGGAAACCCATGATTCTTCCACTCCGATGAGTGAGGAAATGAGGCCCTTGGACGTCGCACGGTACCTTGTCCGAAGAGACCTCAAGCCATGCGCCCTGACTCCCGAGTTGCATCTGGCAAGCCGCTGCACGCGCTTCCTTGGAGTGGACTGAGCCAAGCTGACCGTGCTCTCATTGTTCGTCTGCGAATGGGCTGTCACCGCTGCGCAGAGAGAAGTCACAGGCTTGGCATTGCTAGTTCACCCGCCTGCCCACACTTTCCTGCAATAGAGACAATCGCGCATGCACTACGCGAGTATCCACAACAATCACCGGCTCGATTAACGCTAGAGCATCGTTTGTTCCCCGAAGGTCAAACATCAAATCGCGAAAGAGTGTTCCGTGTCCTTCTAGACTTTTCAAAGGACACGGGCCTCTCGGACCGGCTGTGATGATGGCAGTGGTGTCCAAACTGCTGCGCGGCTTGTTAACCACCTTCTTATACTCCCTTTTTATCTTCTTTTCTTGTCCATCTTCTTTTCTGTCTATCCTCCTCCAAGACTCAGGCTTCATTGAGGTGCCCTCAACCCGAGTGGCAGTTATCGGCTGAGTCGACTTTCGTTTGTCTTCTAATAATGCCGATCTATCTCTCTCTCTCTCTCTCTTTCCGCTGACGCACGTTCGTTCGGAACGCCACCCACGCGTAGCGGCTGGGGAGCGAAGGTGGAGGGCGCTCTTTTGCGAGAATATCAGGTAACCGCTGGCCAGATCTCTGCTTTCACTCTTTGTAGAGCCACGTGTGTGAATTCAAGTGACGCCGCATGGACAATTGTTGTAGGTGACGTTTAATGCTTTGCTTTCCAACCACCCTAACATCGGGGATTGGAACCAATTTTTTACGGCAATTGCCACTCAGGGGAAACAATGTTTGTGCCCTGATATTCCCAGTTGCTAAGAAATGCCCACAAAAGGCGCTTTTCAATGGATCCCTATTTATTTTTTTATTGTTACCAGCTCAGCCTTTGCATGTTTTACAGTAGGGGGATACATAAAATTAGGCATGAAATTTAATACCAATAACAAAAGAATTCTGGAAAGCGGGGCGAAAATCTTCATTAGAAACGATTTACAAATTTATAGCTGGAAAATATTTGGACTCTCGAATTGATCTAATAATTATTTGCTCGAGGAGTCACTTTTAAAGAAAAGTAAAGTACTTTAAGATTTTAGGATAATACTTCAGGATATGCAAATGGTATCATGGACACACTTCTCATTGCTTCCGGTTTTCGAATGATAGATATGGAAACATTTCAACCTGTGGTTTTGTTTGTGATTTTTTACATTTTACCATTTCAGCTTACGTTTGCTTTCCTTCATGCTCAGTTGACCCTTCCACTTTCCTAAAACTAATTGCGCTGCCATATTCGGCAATTTTTCGAGAGTGTCGACCAGATCTTTGGCGTACGTATCACAGGAAACACATACGCCGTCCTACATTAAGTGCACATGTGTGAAATATGGTTGTTCTGTTATGTTAGATAGAGGTACGCTGAAATTTTGTCTAGACAAAACCCAAAACACGTGCAGCCCTAACCTTTCTGTTGTTAAAATGCACACTTCACCTCAAACAACTACTTAAACAAACACTTTGTAATATTTACTTGCAGTTCTTAAGGCAGCGTCATTTAGGCTACACGTATTCAAGTGTTATGAACGCTTCCCTTTAAAGGTGATTTGAACACACTTTGTAATATACAACAACATTTGTGAATTGGCCAACCACGATGCTATTGCATTGATATGCTGCAGGTATTCGGAATCACGTTCCTTCTCTATAGTCCCGTAAACTACACAGTCCCCAGCCGGGGCCACCTTCAGCAATCATGGTGACGGTATTGGCGACACCACGGACCCCGAGTCTCCAACATAATCTTTAACCTACCATGGTGGTGTGTTTAAAAGTAAAGGGTAAGAAACCACAAGCGGTGGCCGTCGGGGCCCAGGTCAAGCTCCGGCGGATGGGCTTCCTGTTTGTCTACCAGACACAGAGCCCCGGTACCTTTTCAGCTAATAATTAAAGGCTCACGAAGTACCCCCGTTATATGCTTTTATACTATACCATATGCTATTCTCTAACCCCCCCCCTCCCCCCTTCTCCCTCCCAACGAAGTTATCGGGCCCTGAAAAGGGCCCGCACCGAAGTAACCTTAAAACCTCTTCCGAACATTGACCTCTGAAGCAATGACAACTTTCCTCGCTTTATCATAGTGGAATCTCTTGACAAAGAAACCAATGTAAGCAGAAAATTAGTCTCCCGTGTTGCAAAGTTCATTGAAAGTGTCGCTGGAAGAAACTACAAGGCAAAAAAACTTACTTGTGGAGATGTGCTAATAGAAGTCAGCCACAAAGAGCAAGCAAATAAGCTCCTTTTCAAACTAACATCCATTGTCTAGAAATTACAATCACACCTCACATAACTCTAAACTTTTCTCAAAGCGTCATCTGTGAACTCGATCTAATCAACAAACCGAAACCGTCATCCTGGAAGGACTGCGTGATCAAGTGGTCACATCAGCCTGCGCATCACAATAAGACGAGACGGCAAAGAAATCAAAACAAAGCACATAATCCTGACCTTTCACAGATCCCCACTACCAGAATTCGTAACGGCAGGTTTTCTGCGATGTCCCACGTTCCCGTACGTGGCGAACGCACGCCGCTGCTTCAAATGCCAGTCGTATGGGCAAGGTACGAACTCTTGCCGGGGGAGACCAAAATGTGGAAAGTAAAGTCAATCTGACCATCTTACAGACACCTGCGTCGCAAACAACTTCACCTGCCCTAAACTGCCATGGACATCATGCAGCGCACTCACGATCGTGCGAAACGCTCATACACAAAAAAAAAGTAACATTGAAGGCCAATGAAAACATCAGCTTTCCGGAAGCCCGGAAGAGGTTTGCACTATTCACCTCCGGAAATTATACCGGCGCTGCTCGCCGGAGGGCATGACGGCGCGTTGTATCGGCGGGGACGCAGTACAGCTCAGCTGACTTGCTCCTGCCACGCTCCCCACGTAGCTGCCATTCGCAGCCGCACCCTTCACCACGCCACTTGCCGGGCGGGCAGTGGTTAAGGTGGCCACCCACACGGATGACAGCGGAGTCACCCTGGTTCCTGCCTCACAGACCTCGAGCTCGGCCGAGAGCCTCTAGGAAAGGGACACTGGGGCAACCGCGCCCGCTCCAATAGTCGCCGTATCACGTGTCTTGTCCATTACGTCCGCGACGCATTTGGCAGGGGTGGTTGAAGAGAAGAGTGCCCGAAAGGTCCTGCCCTATCGAAAACCCAGCGGTGCTGGAGCTCTGCTTCCAGCGTTCGGCTGATTATGGGACTACCTAACGCTGAAATACGCCTGACGCGGAAACGCTGGAACACGCCGGACGCGGAAATGCGTGGATCCGGCGCGAGCTGTAGCACGCCGGAAACCACGCTGTCTCCAGCGGATAGTGCGGCCGATTCTCGCGCTGGGCCTTTCTTTCTTTATAGCCGTGTATTACAAACTCGCATGGCTGTTAACACGAAATACAAAATTCGTTCCCCCGGGGAAATCTAAGCAGCGCTACAAAATTTAACCACACTCATTTTGGCACTTTTGAGCTGATTTCGCCCTGCTGAATGCATTGTTCCATCGTCGCGTTCCGTCAGTAACGCTCAATCTGTTCATAAAAGCAAATTTATTCTTCCGGATGGAAAAAACTTTTTAAACGAGCATCGACAATAACCGTTCGAAAATTCGTTGCTTATATTCTTTAAGGCCACTAAAACACAAGTAAGCAAATATTTGTTGAACCTCTTTTAATTTAACAGCAAAACGTGTGGGAATTAAAATGGAAAGTAAATCCTTAGCTGGATTCCTTGCATTGGTGAACTTTGATCCGTTGACAGTGCATTCGTACGGCAAGGCCTGCAAGTGTATCCTGTGGCGAAAAGCGCACGTCTCCGTGGTGCAGCACTATCTCGAAAAACAAGCGGGCATTATACCTGCCCAGGTCACGCAGGCGTCTGCGATATCAGTCGATTGTCGAAGCACATCGGGCGTATTCCAAATCACGCTGCCTTCGAGAGTCACCGTATCACTCACATCAATGTGCCGATAATCCCCAGGACCACGGTTTCTTGTCGCTAGAGGAGTCCTCACTTCGAGATGCTTAGAATCCGGACCACTGTTCTGGGTTATTCGACAGCTTCCTTAGCTTCACATTATTGCTGCTGACACTTCACGGAGACATAGGATGCACGTTTTCACAAAACAGTTACGCGTAACTTCAACTAAGCACAGTGCCGATGTGAAATGTGGACGGGCCACTTAGCCACGCAGCCACCTAGGAATTTTGACCCGTTGGCGAAAAGCAGGGAGGAACAAAGTGCTCCCCAGGCGATCACGAGAAATTGTTCCGCGACACCTCCTTACCCCTTTCATTTCTTCGTATTGTGGGCTCCCCCCGCCCAGTGAGTGCTGTCGTGGGACAGGCCTTCGGCAATGATTATGAATACCTGGACTTTCTTCCGAACGGCCGGGCTGGAGCGAAGGCGCGCGTTTTCTTTCTTTCTACGTTTATTCTTTTTAACACATCGTGATAATGTAATGGGATATTTTTCTTTTAACACCGGAAGCGGCAACTGGTTATCTAGTTTTAAAATCTCACTTTCAATATTTAACCTTGATTGGACGCATGGTTCGCGTTAAAATAAACAGGTTGCTCGCTAATAAAATAATACGCAGATTGAGACAATGGGGCTCTCAAAGACCCAAAAATGCATGTAGAAAGGTTAACTGCAATATTTACACCACGTCCTCAAAAAGCAAGTCCTGCTTGTCCTTTATGCGTCTGTTTTGCCAACGAGCTACTCTTATTGCCTGATTTTTTCATCAAAGGTTGTCCACGGTACAATATATGCAATTGCTGTTCACTCAAACATCCCCAGGAATTTCTGAATTTCTGTATCTATCCATTTGTTTCGTTAGCGGGCTACGCTTAGATGTTCCAACATTACCGTGATTCGCGATAAGTGGCGTTGTTGTTTGCAAATTTCTCGCGAAGGTTTTTTCTAACACGACCGGAATTTTAATGGCAGCAATACAACAAACTTTGATTACGACAGACGTTTCGCTCATACGGAGCATTGTTAGCGTGCAGCGCACGCTAGAAAAGTGAGATTTGCGGCTCCGCACGGGCCGCAAACACCAAGTTTCGGAGCATCTGCGTCAATCGCGGCGCTGGATTACAACCCTTCGACCACGTAACCGGTGCGCTGCATTGCCGTGCGCAGTCAACCAGCGGCGTCGTGAGAGCGTACTATCTCGTTCACCCAATCTGAATCCCAGTCACCAGAGGCATCGTCCCCGTGTTATTCGATGCTTTCCAGCAACCTCCCGCGTTGCTGTTGTCCAGCGCGGTGTTTTCGATTGTTTTTTGTTCTTTCCGGTGTATTATATCGCACTTCTAACGCTGGAAAATGGGGTCTCCACGTTGCTGTCGCCCAGCTCGGCGTTTTCAAGCGTATTCCGTTATTCCTGGTGTATTCCACCGCTCTCGTAATGCTGGAAAACGCGGGGTTTTCCGACAGTGTGGGATCCCACTCTGTCGGGCACACGCAAGACATCTGGACATGAGATGGACGTCGGGCAGTACGTGTCTGCATCGCAGTACAAGGATTAACCTTTGACGTCCAAGCTAACAGAAACGCTCAAAAAGCTCCTTCCAGGAATACAAGCATCGAGAGACAAAACATGAATATGCACACATATTCCAGTAGCTCCTAAATGGCTATAATGAAAAGACAAAATATCATCCAATGGGACTGCAGAGGCATCCTTAAAACTCTTGATGATGTATAGGAGTTACTGCATGCCAGCCAAATAAGTGTCCAGTGCTTATAAGAAACACATTTAAACAGAAAACATACCAACTTCCTCAACAATTATATGGTTTTCAAAGGGACAGTGATAGATGCCTAACTTCTGGTGGTGTGGCCATATTCACCAAAAAATCCTTAGGATGTAATCCATTGAGTCCTGTAGCATGTAATACAGGCTGTTGCTATCCCTACAATAATCTTAAACAGGCTAGTGACAATCTGCTTCATATACATCCCTCCTGATTATAACACGTTATGATTGTGAAACATTGATAGATCAGTTACCTGAACCATACATATTATTAGGTGACTTGAATGCACACGACTCACTCTGGGGCTCTTCTCCCACCGATATGTGGGGTTGGCTCATTAAAATGTCTCTAACTTCATCAAGAGCATGCCTATTTAACAAGAAACAGCCTAAATACTATAACGTAGCACGCAGCACACTCAACCTAGACTTAGCTATTGGGTCAGCAGTTCTCGTCCCATCTCTTGAATGGGAGGTGGCCACGAACCCGGGTGGTAGTGACCACTTCCGTACATCACTATCATATATAGGCCGAAACAGTTCCTCTTCCCACAAAACGTTCACTGAACCCAGAGCTTATTGGAACTTACTCACAGATACATCTAAACTACACCAGACATGAATATAACACCTACACGTAGAGGAGGCAGCCCAACTGCTCCCGGCGCACATCTTCGACGCAGTCAAAAGTCGGTTTCCCACGCCTCTGGTGCTCCGCGTAACCAGAGGAGGCCGTGGTGGAATAGCGAATGCATTCAGGCGCGAGAGGCCCAGAGCAAGGCGTAGGTACTACACGTCGGGTAAGATCCTATTGTTCGAGCGGGCTAAGGCGACGGGAAAGCGTGCGTGCCGTCAGGCAAAGCGAGAGAGTTGGCACACCTTCTAGACATCCATACACTCATACACAGACACTGAGAAAGTCTAGACACGCATAGGAAAACTCAAAGGACAAGCCACACAGCCTGTCTGGTTAGCACCAGGCTAACACACTCGCACAACACTTCCAACACGTGTCCAGTTTAGCACACTACACAAACACTTTCATGAAACACAAAACATCTGCAGAAAAGAAGTCCCTGCGTGATAGCAACAAGTCGCACAGTTCCCAGAATTACTCCTTTTTCAATTGATGAGCTGAAAGCTCCTCTGTTGACATGTCAGCTTTCGGCTCCAGGTGCAGACAAAATTACACACACCATAATACAACACCTACACTCAGACACCCTTGCAACATTTTACATATACACAATAAAATAGGGCTTTCGGGGCACATTCCACGCTCTTGGAGGGAGGCCATAGTAGTGGCTTTCCTGAAGGAACGTAAGGACTCTTCCTCTCCTGCCAGTTATCGGCCCATTGCTTTGACAATCTGCCTGTGCAAGCTCCTCGAGAAGATGATAAACAGGAGACTCATGTTCTTTCTTGAGTACAATGGTCTTCCCGAGAGCTGCAAGGCAGGCTTCAGTGCAGGGCGATCCACGAACGATCAACTCGTCGCGCTTGAGTCTTGCATAAAGGATGCCTTTATTCTTAAACAGTTTTCTGCAACGGTGGTTTTTATCTTGAGAAGCCCTATGACACCGCTTTTCGCTACGGGATCCTCAGAGACCTGAAGTCATTTGGTGTCTTAGGCAACATGGTGAACACTCTTGCTAGTTGTATGTCCAAAAGAAAATTTTATGTGAGAGCTGCTAGAAAACGGCGTTCAAAAAGGTAGAGTTCTGACCTGAACCCTGTTCATAGTTAAGATTAACTCCCTTGGGAAGGCAGTGTCATCTAGAACTTCTTATGCAATTTATGGAGATGACGTCCAGGTATATTTAAATCATGCAATATGTCGATCTGTGACCGTCAAGTCCAGCTTAATGTAAAAAAAACTTGCCAGCTGGGCAGACAGGAACGGTTTTAAACTAAAGCCCGAAAAAAGCATTTGTGTTGCCTTCTCCAGGAAGCGTGGGATCCATCCGGAACCAGACATTACTCTAAATGGGGTGTCTTGATTCCTGTCAAAAAGAACAGAAGTTTATTGACATAGTGTTGGATGAAAAACTCACATTTATTCCTCACATTAATAAACTCAAACATAAATGCCTCAAAGCAATCTACATTCTTAAAATTGTTACACGAGTCCTGTTGAACTGGCAAGGACCTTCTGTTACGTATTTTTACTAGCCTGGTGGAGTGTTGATTGGACTATAGAAGTGCCGTTTATGGGTAAGCAACAAAAACGGCCCTAAAATATTCGACCCAGTGCTGCATCTGGGGCTTCGCCTTGCGTGTGGTGCTTTTCGCCCTAGCCCAGTCCTCAGCCTGAACGCCGAGCATGATACATTTTCCCTACAACACAAGAGAATCTACATAGACTTGTTTTAAGCCTCGACAATTATGGGCCTGACTAACCACCCTTTCAATTACACCATTATTAAAACATTTTCACAACTTCGATTAACTCATCCTTTCATTACTGTTCCTTTTTCCCTTGGGGTATGGCAGGAAGCCTCTGAACGCAAGGTACCCTTTTTACACATTCACAGTTCACCTATCACTGATTTTATAGAACCATGGAACCTGCGCCTTGTGTTCTGTGATCTGTCATTTACGGAGCTTGATAAGAACAGGGCACCCCCCGCATGGGCACCTTGAGTAATCTTGGTGATGGTATTGGCGAGACCGCAGACCCCGAGTCCCTAAACATAAGATATATCATACCATGGCTATTTGTTTAGAGGTGGAGCGTGAGAAACCACGAACTGTGGCTGTCGGAGTCCAGGTCAAGCTGCGGCGGATAGGCTCCCTCTCTGTTTACAAGGCTGGGAGCTCCAGGACCTCTTCAGCTATCAGGGTGAAGCTGACGAAGAAGGTACCCGCGTCCCCTGCTTTTTCCTATGCCGTATGGATAAATAAAAACCCGCCTCAAAACGTAATCGGTCCCTGAAAAGGGGCCGCACCGAAGTTTCCTTCAAATTCCTACAAACCATCAGCATTCTGATACCGGACCACTATCCCCGTTTTTTAATCCTTGAATCAATAGATAAATCCAAACCCGTCTCCTCAGAGTGTGTATTCCTCCTGTTCAAGTTCTATGAAGGGATCATTGGCGAATCGTTCAAGGCAAAACAAACTACGAACAGGCGAAGTGTTGGTTGAAGTCAAGACGTAGCAGCAAGCCACAAATCTCCTGACCCAAACCCGCATGGCAGATCGGGACATCACTGTCACACCCCACCGCAGCCTCAACAGCTCGCAGCGTGTGATATCTGAGCCAGACCTGCAAAGCAAAACAGAGACCGACCGTCTGGAAGGCCTGAAGGATCAGAGCGTAACAGCTGCCAGGAAAATCACCATCCGTCATGACAATGTAGAAACAACAAAAATCCACATAATCTTGACATTCAACAGATCAAAGCTTCCTGAGCGCATCAATGCTGGTTTTATTAGGTGTGGTGTATGTCCGTACGTACCTTACCCGCGCTGCTGCTACAACTCCCAACGGTTCGGGAGCGCTACAACTTCTTGCCGCGGGAAAACGACCAGCACGAAATGCGCCGCACATAACCACCCGGCAGAAAATTGTGCCTCTACCACCTTTACCTGTGCAAACTGTCAGGGGCCGCACGCGGAATGGTCCCGCAGCTGTGAAAAGTTTCAACGGGAAAAGCGTATCAGTATGAAAGTAACCGGCGCGTAAAAGGTTTGGCTCTTTCCCTTTGGGGAGGTACGCCGACGCACCTCGCCGTGGGGCGGAGTGGCGTCTGGTTTCGGTGGACATCCAGTGCCGTGAGTCAGACGTGGTCCCTCCCACGCCACCTCCCCAGGGTTACCCCTGGTATCTCAACCTGCCTCCGCACCGCTCGCTGAGCCAGCAGCGGCTGTAGTGGCAACAGCCAACGTGGGGACCACTGTCCCTCCAGCCCCTGCTTCCCCACCCTCCCTCCCTCCACTGAAGCATGCGGAGGAGATGGAAACTGGGGGTCCCGCATCGGGTCCAACCTCTTCCGCACCGCCCGTGTTACCTGTGGGGCTCCCGACACCTTCGGCGGTAGCTGCTCAGAAAACGAAAGGCACGCGAACGGGTGCAAAGCCCAAGGGGCCTGGTCCATCGGGCACCCCTAGCACATCCGAGGATGAGATAGACGTGCGACCGTTGCTGTTTGTGTCGCAGCAAAAGGAACTGGTCCCTACATCCATACCTGTAGAGAGGCCTAAAAAGCCCCCTCCGAGAGTCCAATCCCCGAAAGACGATACGTAAACAACATACTCCAGTAGCTCCGAACACTTCATAATGGGAAAAGAAAACAATCTAATGGAACTGCATAGGCCTTCTTAACAATCTTGAAAATGCATACGAAATACTTCATGCTTATTATCCAAGTCTAATGTGTGCTCAGGAAAAGCATTTGAATTCCAAACACAAATTTCTTGAATAGTTACATGGTATTTAGAAAGAACAGGGAGAGCTGCACACACAATTCTGGCGGTGTGGCCATAATCGCCCGGAAATCCTTAACATGCCATTCTGTCACTTTGAACACTGCTCTTGAGGCTGTAGCAATCTGCACAATAATATTTAATACGTTGATAACCGTATGCTCTATATATATTCCTCCCGATCTTGAGCTTTCGAGCTCTAACTTCTAGGTGCTGGTTGACCAGCTCCCTGAACCATACGTCCTCACAGGCGACCTCAATGTGCACAATTCTCTTTGGGGCTCTTCTCGCACCGATGCCCGAGGTCGCCTGATAGATAAGTTTTTAACCTCCACTGGAGCACGCTTTTTCATTAAGAAACAGCCTACATACCATAATATAGGACACAACATTCACTAATTCCTTGACTTGGCTATTGGCTCCGCAGTTCTCTTTTCATGTCTTGAGTGGGGTGTGAGCACATACCCATATGGTATTGAGTACCTCCCCAACTAACTAACATATATAGGTAAAAGCCCATGAAGTCCACCTTCCAAGAACATGTTCAATGAAGCAAGAGCAAACTGGAGTACATTATTTACAGGGACATCTAAACTACACTACGCAACCATAAGACACCTACACGTAGATGAAGCCGCTCCAATGCTTACTGCGCACATCCTCGACGCCGCTGAAAAGTTTATTCCCAACGCCGCTGGTTCCCCGCGCAACCAGAGGAGGCCGTGGTGGAATAACTACTGTAGACGGACGCGAGATGCCCAGAAAAAGGCGTGGGGTATTTTCCGTCGGTACCCCACATCGGCGAACGTTTTATTGTTCAAAAAGGCAAAGGAGAGTGGAAATCGTTTGCGCCGTGGGGCAAAACGAGAGAGTGGGCGCTCATTCATAACATAGATGCTCCTACACCGAGACACAGAACGTATGGACCGGAATACGCAAACTGAAGCGACCAAAAACACACAGGCTGCCTCTGGTCAGCAACACAGGCGACACAGCCGAAGACCAGGTTGACACGCTCGCACAACATTTCCAACAGGTGTCCAATACAGCACAATACACAAACACTTTCATAAAACAAAAACAATTGGTCGAAAAGAATGCTATTCTAAAAAAACAATAAGTGAACGTCTTTTAACTTGGAGTATTCAATGCATAAGCTGAGGGCTGCCTGAGCACGTGTAAACCCTCAGCTTTGAGCCCGGACAACATCACATATACAATCATACAACACCTACACGCAGACACACTTGAAACACTTCTGCATCTATATAATAAAATATGGCTTTCGGGGCACATTCCACATTCTTGGAGGGAGAACATAGTAGCGGCTTTCTTGAAGGAGGGAAAGGAATCGTCGTCCCCCTTGAGTAATCATCCCGTAGCCCTTACGAGCTTACTGTGCAAGCTTCTCGAAAAGATGATAAGTCGCAGGCTCGTGTACTTCCTTGAGTACAACGATGTTCTCTAGACCGGCCAGGCAGGCTTTATTTTGGGGAGATCAACGAATGATCAACTGGTCGCACTTGACTCGTACATCAAGTATGCCTTCGTTCATAAGCAGTATTGTTTAATTGTGTTTTTCGACCTCGAGAAGGCATACGACACCGCTTGGTGTTACGAGATTCTCAGTGACCTGAAATCATTGGGTGTTTTGGGAAACATGTTAAACACCCTCGTTATTTACTTGTCAGAGAGAACGTTTCAAGTGAGAGTCGGTAGTGCACTGTCAAAGGTTCATGTGCAAGAAAATGGCGTGCCGCAAGGTGGAGTGTTAACCAGTACCATCTTCGTAATTAAGATGAACTCTCTTGGAAAGGCATTGCCACCGACAATCTCTTATTCCATGTATGTAGACGACGCACAGATTTCATTTAAATCGTGTAATATGTCAATCCGCAAACGTCAGGTCCCACTCGGAGTCAAGGAACTTGCTGGCTGGGCTGACAAGAATGGTTTTAATATTAATCCTAGATAGAGCTCTTGCATTGTGCTCTCCAGGAAGCGTGGGGTCCACCTGGACCCAGACATCACTCATAATGGTGTCGCTTCATGTGAACAAGGAGCACAAGTTTCTGGGTTTGCACACAACAAGAAACTTAACCATAAATGTCTCAAAACAATGAATATTCTTTAGGTTCTCTCGCACCAAACGTATCGGGCTGACAAAGAACACCTGCTGCGCTTTTTATACTGCTTTGGTTGGGTCTCGTTGGGATTATGGCAGTGTGGTGAATGGGTCGGCGATTAAAACAGCGTTGCGAATGCTTGACCTAGTGCTACACTTGGGGCTTCGTCTTGCGTCGGATGCTTTTCGCACTAGTTCGGTTCAAAGTCTGTATGTAGAGTGTAACAATTGGAGCCTTGAGAACTAGCATATACGTACATGGACTTGCTTTATGCTCTTAAAGTTTCATCGCTGAATTACCATTCTCGTTATCATGTCTTTAATAATACATCCACATCTCTGCTGTTTGTAAATCGCCCATCTGTTCCTCTGCCCTTTTCGCTTAGAGTGAGAGAGCGAGACTTGGGTCTCAGCGCTTCATTTTTAGATGTGTACAGATCATCCTTTCCAGATATTTTACCACCTTGGCAAGTGCGCCCTGGGTCCTGCGACCTTTATAAAAATGGAGAAAAATCTGGTACTACGAGATGCAATACTGCAACACTTTCTGTCTTTGCAGCTTAAATACACACGTGGAGAATTCAACAGTGATGATTGTTAAACCTCCGCTATGGTGTCGTGCGCTGATGATGGTCCGCATTTTGATGCAGCCACAACCATGAGCGTGCAAACAATAATTTTTTCAGCAGAAGCGTATGGAATTTTACCGATTGTACGACACGTTCTTGGAAATGAAATTCCCAGTTCCATCATCTATACAGATTTCTTGAGTGTTGTTCGCGCACAATAATCGCACAAGCCCCCCCAAAACCACAAAGCTAATATTGTATTCAACACTATCATGTCTGTGTATTCTTAAAAGCATGAGCGGCTCCCCTGCTGGGTCCCAGCACACGCTGGGATTGGTGGGAACAAAGTTTGGAGACGAGAGGGCCGCTGCTGCTGCAATCGTGAACGATGTACACTTTACAACAGTACCCTATACAGACCTTAAGAACACATCATACAAATTAAATTACACCATCTTCCCGTGGGGAACCCTGATGAGGATGCGAAGCATCGTGGTGGTTCCGTGTGGTTCCATTGTGTCGCCGTTATGTTGAGTGATGTGGTTTGTACTAGCGCCAGAGGGAATTCCGCGTCCGGGTCCACACCGGTGGCAAAGTAACGCAAGTGCTGTTGTGTTACGGTGAGTAGGCGGTGGTTCTCGAGGCGCCGAAACTCCTCCATCATGTTCTTGTCGATGTTGCCTCTGTGGTAGAATCGGTAGTCTCCGTCACCTTTGGTAAGGTAAAGGTTGTTGACATTGGTGCACCGGCTGAGAGCAATGTACACGCCCTCCTCTTCGCCCTCACCAGTTCACATTAAAGAGCATTCTCTCTCTCTCTCTCTCCTCTTCGCAGCTTTGTTGTTGTTGTTGATCCAGATAATAATGGCGCATACCCAATCAGGGGATCGGCAAAACAACAAAGGATTGTAAAAATGAATGGTACTCTTATCAATTCACGACACGCCTAGGAAGGATAATTTAAATCAGTTGGTTTTGAGAAGAAAAAAAAACTGGAAAATTAAAGCGAGGATGACCAATCTCAATCATAAAGAGAATCGTTTAGAATTTTCAATGTAGCGCAGGAGAGCAGAGCATACATCCCGGCGGCAAAACCCCGTTTCGGATGCCCCGAACGATAGTATAGCCGGCCCTGTTAGTGATATCCCCAAACTGCAAAGCGGCACCTCCACGGACTGACGTCTCAGTCGGGAAAAACGTCGGCATGTCGCACAGGTAGTGTTCGACAGACTCGTCTTCGTTGCAATAGCTGCACAGAGCTGTTGGCGCCAGACGAGACCTGTGCAAGTACCTATTTAACTGGGGTACTCGACAACGTAAGGCTGTGATAACCACCTCTAAGTTGCGTGAAGGGCACCATTCAGGTTTTTATGAGAATTTAGGATGATTATATTCACTTATTGACAGTAAAACCGATTCTTGCTGTTCTCGGAGTTTCAGCATCCTACGGTACCTAGCTGCTGTTATTAAAGGCGTCGGCTCTACGACGTCTACTACAGGACCAGAAAGTGCTGTCCTTGCTAGAGAGTCGGCTGTCTCGTTGAATGTGATCCCCGCATGACCAGGAACCCAAGGAAGGTTAATTTCAGTGAAGTGAGGTGGCAGGAGTGACCGAAACGTCCGCAGAAGAGGAGTGTCTTTAGGGGAAGAAAGGGCTAAGCATACAGAAAAAGAATCAGAAATTATGATTGGAGATGTAATTGATACATCCAGCTTTCGTAGTGCCAGGACAATTGCCAGGAATTCCGCGAAGAATATCGGGACAAAATCAACCAGACGAACCGAAAAGGACCAGTTAAGGGAAAGGGAAAATATTCCTATACCGGATTTTTCTTCTCGTTGAGAGGCATCTGTATATATTATAGCACCTGGCTGCATGGAGGCCAAATAACCTTCGAGAAGACGATTGAGCAGTCGGGCTGGTAAAAGTTTAGCATTTTTTGGGAAAATGTTCTTGAAATTGATAGAAAGAGGAGAACTCCTGTCTCTAAATGAAATAACCTGATTTATTGCTACACCCAACGTAGAAAGAAGGCTCTGTACCAAAGTGCTTTGCGGACATGAGGACCTGGGCCATTGGTGCACCATAAATAATTTTTTCAATTGGTGGAAGGGCAGCCGCAGATTGGAGGTTAGAGATTTTGGTATGGCGTGGTAAGCCAGTGATTGTACGAAGAGTCGCCTTGTGAAGGACATTAAGAGCGCGTCGTTGGGTACAATTCAATGTGTAAGATTGGGCTCCATATGTAAGAATACCCACTGCAACGGCGCGGGCAAGTGTCTGCACTGCTTTTTGCTTTGCTCCTCCATGCTTATTAGATAGTCTTCGTATGGCATGTTGAGTCGAATTCCATTTCTGTTTTAATTGGTTCAGCCATATAGTCGGGCTACTTTTGTAACCGACGGGGATGCCTAGTAGGCGAATGTGGTCGAGTTTGGCGGTGACAGGTGTGGTGCTAACGATGATGCAAGGCGGACTAAAGTCAGGAGCTGGGTTGCGGCCAAAAACTGACAGAAATTCGGTTTTATTAGGGGCTAAGGAAAGCCCGAGATCCGGTAGGGTAGATTCAATGCTTTCTACTGCATTTTGCAGGGCCGTAATCATAGTTCGTTCATTCGGGTAGTCCCTTCACTCGGTCCATATTGTGATATCGTCCGCATAAATAGTAAACCTCGCACTAGTGTCTCTTTGAAGGTTCCGGGCGATCCTGGTCATGGCTAGATTAAAGAGTGTGGGACTAAGGATCGAGCCTTGACGAACTCCTCTGTCGAGGTAGAAGGTACGAGGGGTCCAACCTGGAAATGTTCCTTGAAGCTTGATGGGGCGGGCTTCTAGGAAGTTTCGGACCCATGTCTGTGCTCCTTGGCTAGGAAAGGCCTTAGCAAGTTCATCGAGGATGGCTCTCTGACTGACACAGTCAAAGGCCTTTCGGAGGTCCAGTGCGAGTACATAGTCCGGGAGTCTCGAACAGCTTGAGCGATTAATGACGCGTCGCAGCAGCCATAGGCTGTCGGTAGTGCCGAGATTCGGGCGGAAACCAGTTTGCGCTGGGTGGAGGTATGGTTTGACATACTCGAGGTAGTGCACTATTCGATTGTTAATGAGTCGTTCGATGAGTTTGCATAGGACAGGTGTGAGGGAGATTGGCCGAAGATGGGAAAAATCGTTAGGAGAGGTCTGTTTTTTGTTAGGTTTCGGTATGGGATAGATGAGGGATAGCTTGAGATGTGGAGGTACCTGCCCGGTTTCCCAGGAATCATTGATTTGTTCCAAGAGTTTATATCGTGCTGGTTCTGGAAGGTTGCGGAGGTGGGTCCATTGTATGCCGTCGTGTCCGGGGGCAGACTTCGGTCTACCTTGATGAATACCTGTAGAAAGTTCAGCGATTGTGAAGGGGCTTTCAAGGTCGGAGCACGGTTCCGGGATCGGAAATTCAGGTAAAGGGGGTGGGAGAGTTAGTGATACGTGTGGAAAGAAGCTTTTGAGCAGCAACTCTTCGGTATCCACGGGATTCATGCTGCTCAGCATGATAGTGCTAATTATTGGTGTCTTACTGCGTTTTTTGTCCCCAAGGCTGCGGTAAAGTTTCCATAAAGAAACATAACCTGGTGTTTTCCCGAGGTTGTGACACAGATTTACCCAGTTGTCGCTTGATAGTTCTTTTTGGTATTGGTTAACGACCTTGCACTGATGTCGCATACGTCGGAGTATGTTGTGCCTTTTTCCAGTAGAGCGGTAGAGCTGGGTGAGGTACTCCATTCGTTTCCAAAGGTTGGCGAGGTGATTGTCGAAGGTAGGGGAATCTTCATCGCATGTAATAGTTTCCAATGCAGCAGCAGTGGATTTCCGTATAATTTCAGCCATTGCTGCAAGTGATGTAGGGGGATCGTATTGAAGCAGATGATCTCGGAAGGAAGACCAATTAAAGTGGGTGCACTGTTTATTGTTCCGCCCGTCCCGGATTCGTTTACCACGAAATGTGATGATAATAGGGAAGTGATCACTGCCCCACGTTGTAGAGAAGGGTACCCATGAATTTGTAAGACCTGGCGAGGCCCACGTAAGGTCTGGTGTGGTATCCTTTTGAGACGGATGTAGACCGATGCGGGTAGGGTATATTGTATCATTGATTAGTTGAAGATTTAGCATTTCAGTAAATTCAACTAACTTTGTTCCACGAGCCGAATTTGTTGAGTATCCCCATGCCGTATGATGTGCATTGAAGTCACCCCCTACGAGAATGGGGGTATTTGGATGTGCATTGATAAGCTATTGAAGCCATGTGAAGGGGCCAGTGCCGGTGGAGGCAGTATATGGCTGATAGTAGGCGGACACCAAGACTAACTTTTTAGCGTGGGGTGGCTGGGCGACAATCGCCACAACTTCGTGCATCTTGGAGTTCGAGGCGGGAACCTGTAGTTGTACAGCCGGAATCGACGCGTCGACCAATATTGCTGCATACCCGGGGGTGGCTCCTTTTCGTGATATGGAAGGATTTACGAAAGCGTTGTAGCCAGAAATTTTCGGGGTATCCAAAGTTTCTTGAAGGAGGAGGAAAGCTGGTCTGAGTTGCTTTACTTTACTGGTCAGAATTGTTTTCGCTGAAGAGAAGGTTCGGCAGTTCCATTGTAGGGCTGTGCGTGATGTGGGAGTCATGGTTTGGATCGAGGTTGAACTTTTCTTGGGGGTTCGGGGATGGGTTCCGGGGGGTGCATTGATTTGAGGACTTGCTGGAGAAGGTCTCTGATTTGGTTGAGTTGACCTTCAAAATATTCTTGCATGCGACGGCCGTCGTCCAACCGTGCAAGCCGTTCTTGGTGGATCTCCGTGCGAATTGTTTGCAACGTCTGGGTCATCTGGGTATCATTTTTGGCCTGAGAGGTAGGGGTTCGCTTAGAGCTGGGGCTGCGGCCGCGAACTTTGAGCGGCGCCACAGATTGTTTTGACGGAGGGTTATATGGGGGGTTCCGCTTGGGGACATGCGCTCGCTTGAGCTCAGCGATTTCAGCTTTAAGTTGCTGATTTTCAGTTCGAAGAACATTCAACTGAGCAAGGATGGCGGCGAGTTGTGGATTTTGGTCGGTTGTCCTGGCTGCATTTCTTATTTCGTTTAAAGGGACTGTAAGTGAAGGAAAGTCTATTTCTTTGTTGCTGTTCTTGACACGGTCTACCCACGAAATTCCTTGAGCTTTATCTTTGGATGGGGAGCTTTGGGTGGTTTGGGGTACGCGTCCAGGGCAAGTTGGGTTCAGCGAAATGTGACCGAACTCATCACAGACCACGCAGTAAATCGTCGAGCCACAGTCCTCTGACTCTGGGTGCTTTTTTCCGCATAAGCGGCACACCGTTTGGGAGGGGCAGTACTTTGACATATGACCAATGTTATGACAATTAAAGCACACCATTCTGCGTGGTTGGTATGGGGACACTTTCACAATGGCCATATAGTATTTGACCACTTTGGGTGGCACGGGGGAATCGAATGTAATGACAGCTTTGTTAGTGCGGCCAAGGCGGTGGCTGTCGAGCATTTTGGCTTGTTCACATCGTAGGCAATGCTTGATTTCATCATTGGTGTCACTGGGTTCGATTTCGATAACCCCACGAGAGGAGTTGGGCCGGTAGAGGGAAGGCTTTATTTCGACTGGGAGGGTGAAAGTGGTGCCAGACTGAGGAAACTGAAGGTGAGTTAGTGTTAGGAGGCGGTCCTTGTGGGTTTCGTCGTACGTGGTGATGTGCAGGCAGTTTCCGAGAGTATCGTATCGATGAGAGGCTAGTTCTGCAAGGTACGGTTGGGGCGCGGTGTTACCGATAAGGTGGGCGAGAGTTTGTTTGGGTATGTTGTTAATGTTAAATTTGGATAGCGGTCTTAGCACGAGCAGATAGCGAGGTCTACTCACCCGGTCGGTTTGGTTGACAGGAGGGTGTGCAGCGGAGGATCTCTTCCACGTGACCGACTTGCAACGAGGATCGGGGCCTTGATGTGCAGTCTGAATGAAGTTGTTGGAGGCGTCTTGATGATTCCAGCCGAGTTGATGACCAGGATTGGTGTCCTCAGCAGGAACAGTTTCTGTTTCATTCATCGCGACGTCTTGCGGTGTGGCTGGATGGTTAGCAGGGCTCGGGTCAGATGGCGTTGGAGAGTGCTGGGGCTGCGCGGTAGGTGGGGGCTCTTGCAATTGTGAAGACGATTGCGGAGGCCTGGGGGGGTCATTCAGGTTGGTCGGCGGGCATGGATACGCCAGCAACGGCGGCCGAAACAGCCCCGGTGGCGTCGAGGAAGACATGCCCCATTCACTAGGCCTAACGGCCGGACGTCGCTGTTGATAACGATATTCCAATGTAACTGCGAAGCAGTGGGCGATAAGAAATGCCAGTAAGGAGCGGTGAAAGTCCACTCACTATAGAGGCACGTTTGAGGTGACCAAAAGCCAGTCTAACGGGCGAAAGAACATTGAAAAAGAGAGCCGTTGCAACGTGGCCGGGCTATGGTTCACTTCTTCTTCTCTCTGGCCGGAAAGAACTCACCATGCTGGTTGAACGCGAACCTATCTCTTGATGGATTCTTTGGTTGGCCAATCCCTTGGGGCCTCCCGCCACAATCAGCATCAGAGGCGCTGCGGACGGGGCTGGTTGAGCTGCAAGGCGCGTGGCGCATCCCGCCACAGCTTTCCCACGGGAAATTCAGCATCCCCCTCTAAAGTTTTCACTTTGTCGTTTCCGTCGACGTTCAGCTTCGTGGGCCTTCGTTGTATCAGTAGCTTCTTGACGTAGTTTGAATGAGTCAATGACATAAGGCGCGTTCGTAGCACTTGCTCCGTAATGCGTGCGTTTGCTTGCCTGAGTTTTGATCCTTGTTCGACTGTCTGTTAGTGCTTAAATTGTGTGTTAAGTGTCTCGTCTTTTGAAGTTTTCTAACATTTCCATGCATTAAAAAAAAAATTTTGTAGCGTAGTGGGAAGAGCACCGCGTACCTCCCGTTGCGGCCAGAGAGTCATGGGATCGAAACCGGGCACCGCTAAATATTTCTTTTTTTTATCGTGTATTATCGCGGAGCTTCAGGTGTAAGGAGGAGAGTTGGGCATGCGCAGTGAGCGTGTGGACCGCGCCGCCATCAACGACGCAGGACCAGGCGAGCCTAACAAATGCTCCACATTTAAAATTGCCTAGAACAAGGCAAACACACTGGAGTGAACAGACAACGAACTACATGTAATAAAGCCACACTTGGGACGGTACACAGCTGACTCGCACAAACGACACACGTAAGTCGCCTTGGGTAGGCTACGGATAGGGCACACCCATGCAATACACTCGTATCTGCTGACGGCATCTTCAAGACCCCAGTGCAGCAGGTGCGGAGAGGCCCTATCCATAGTTCACGTAGTAATCACATGCAAGGCACTCACACGACACGATGCAAACACTTTCCAGAAATCTACAAACGAGAAATCTCACTCCAATAACCGCACTTCTTAGGCGATGAACCAATATTTTCTGTCAAACGTGTTTTTAAGAATTTATCTGAAGTTAACTTTCTGAATCTCTTATCGTATCATGCATAATCACAACCTGGCCCGCTACACCACTCATATTCATTGTCTTTATTTGTTTTTACTTCTGTTGCTATTCAATTTTAGTATTCACCTTTATTCTGTGGTAACTAACGATCTGTTTTTGGCGCTGCTTGCCCTAGTCGGCCTTGCGCCACTGAACTGCAACCATTATCATCAAGAACAGGAAACCAAGAATTGCGATTCTGCAGCATTTCTTGTTTCTGCAGGATAAATACCGGTGTGCAGAATTATATATTGACGCGTCAAAGACTGCAACTGCTGTGTCTTGTGCTGCGCACGGAAAGACGTTAAGTGTCTGTGAAACTATGAATGTCGAGAACAGTATATTCATGGCAGAGGTATACGGCATCCTATTGTTTGTATATCGCATTGTGCACAACAACATGCCAAAGTCCATCGAGTACACCTACTCCCTCAGCGTTGTACGTGCACTGTCCTCAAAAGGCTATTATTCTATCCGCATGCACCTCAAACCTTGATGTGACCATCTGCAGGGTTCTAGCCCGTTTGGGGATCGTCAGGGATGAGGTTGCTGAAGAAATGGGGGCCGGTGCTGCACTACAAGGCACAGCTGATATAACAGCAGTACCGTAAACTGACATGAAGCCACGCATCAGACAATTGCGTGAACATGGAAAGCAGACTGGAGTGAACAGATAGGCAAGCTACACGTAATTAAACCACACTTGAGACTATACATCAGCGACGCACACAACAGGTACACCGAAGTCGCTTTGGCTACGCTACGGATAGGGCACACACATGCAACACACTCGTATCTGCTCACGGGATCTTCAAGACCCTGTGAAGCATGTGCGGAGAGGCTCTATCCCTAGTGCACATACTCACTGAATGCAAGGCACTTAACTCAACACGACACAAACACGTTCCCCAACTCTACAGATAACACATCCTACTCCACTCATAGTTGTTTGTGGATGATAATGGCATGGTACCTGTCAAATGTGTTTATTAGTATTTGTCAGATATAAAGTTTTCAAACCTCATTTCCTATCAGGTGTAATCAAAACTGGTCGTATACACCAGCCACCACCATTGTCTTCAACTGCTTTTACTATCGGCCTTATTGAGCGATTTTAGCGTTTAAATCTTCACTGCTGATACGTAACCACTGATTTGGCGCTCTTTGCCCTAGTTGGCTTTGCGCCATAAAAATCCAACCGTCATAATCAAAGTGCACAGTCATTCGTGGAATGTTTTACGAAAGTTTAAGGCCGATAGTATTATATATTATATATAACCGAAACAAATGAGGGCCCACAACTGAGCCCTGGGGAATTCCTTCAGGTTATGGGAACGTATCGCGAAGAACAACCATTGAGAACGAGTGGCTGCAGTCTTAAAGAGAGATAATGGGGTAGCATGCAAATAACCGATTCACTTAGTTTATAGCCCCGCAATTGAATAACAAGAGCGTCATACGGCACGACGTCGAGATATTCTCTGAAGTCACAAAAAGTACTGTCATCTACTTTACGCTTACCTACTGAAAGAGCCAAATCATGCGTGAACTGAACAAGTTGCGTTGAGCAAGAAAAACCTTGACGAAATCTATGATGACTAGGATGCTGGAGATTATGTTGAGCAAACCTTTCATACCCAAATGTAGCTTAGCTCACCGTGAGGACGCGTGTTAAGGAGGCGGGCATATGACCCGGGGAGGAGAATCGAAGAAAAGTGACGCCACGTCACGAGAACAGGACAAAAACATCTATTCTTCTGCGGACACACACACACACACACACATTCTAAAAAATAAACTAGGGATCCAAACGAACGGCAACAAGCTGCAGCACACGCGCAAAGTGAAAAGTCACACAAACGTCTCAACTAGAGTTCAAGCGGGGGGAAAAGAAACGACAGGCTCTATGCAGCGACGGGGTGACGTGACTTTACCGTCCAAGTGACGCCTCGAACTCGTGAGTCGATGGTGGTGCAGTCCTGCAGACGTGTCGAAGCGGGCGAAGACATTTTCCTGCGGCGATGGTGCACACCGGGAAACGGGAGAGCTGTGGTGGCCGCAGCTAGGAAGACACGACCCGAGCGCTCGTGCCTCGCCAGTCTAGGCTTCGTCCCCGAACCTTGGCCCAGAATGCCACGGGAACAGGCACCCCGAGTGGCAGCAGCGGGACCTCCAGACCAGCTCTTGGTCCTGGTCAGGTTCTCTGTACTAGGCAAAAGCCTATCTTTGGCCCAATCCGGAACCAGCTCGCGAACGCAATGTTTTCGTCCGTTCGCTGTCTGGCAACTAGCTTCTCTTGCACACTCCCCCTCGTGCTTCTTGCCCTGCGTTCCGGTGGTCTTTCTCTTTTTTTTCTTCCACCGCCCGTTGGTCGTCGCCGTCTACTAGCACGCTTTCCCGGGGCACGGGGATTTCACTTATCACACTCACCTTCAAACACCGCAAATAAATTCAGGATTTGCCATTGAAAAGGATCTGTTGTTATCGCAAATTTAAAATAACACTTGTTTTTAAATAGGCAGTCATAAAATTAGATGAGAAACAGTGAGATTCACTTAGTTGAGCCTACGAATGCATCGTCTTTGTTTAGTATGAAAAAAATATTGCACCATGGTTTTTCGCCATATTGTTGTCATAAGTGCCGAAATACTGCGCTTTTGCGCGACCTTACCTTTTTTTGGTAGGAGTTCTTTGGTAGCAGAGGAAGCGCCGGTAAATTTCCTCTGTAGTGGCCGCTTGCTCAGCGCCTTTGTAGGGCAGGTATTTTAGGGGAACCATGGCCATCTCGGCTCGGACATCTATGCCGTGTCGATGTCTCCAATGCTCTCCATTTCTCGAGGGGGCGAATAGCCTCGATCTGGTGCGTTGGTGGCGCTATGGGGGCGCATGGGGGCGCTATGGCTGGCGAGGCTTAGCTCACCCGTCGGTGGGGCACAGTCTTCTTGTGGCAGCAAATGGTATTCCGATGGTAATGTCCAGTGAGTCGGCAATGTCCAGTGAGTAATGGTAATGTCCAGTGAGTAACTGGTAATGTCCAGTGAGTCGTTGCACCTTGCCAGTTTACCTAGTACCACTCATTACTGCTTGAGAAACAAATTTCGTTCATTTACACCGTAGAAATACCAACCGTATCAAACACGCGTCTGTATCATTCGGATCCCCGACGGCTTTTCCCGCACCGAAGGAAAAACGGGACGTACACCAGCTCGTCTCCTTCAAAACACCGGTTTCCAGAAGTGCAGGGGTTCTCGGCGACCAGACGGGTGCCATTGTTCGGCTGTACAATGCTTACCGAAGGCATGACCGATAACGTGAGACCGTATGTCGGGTGGTCTCCCCGTGAAAACTGGTCGCCAAATATTCTGCGGATGTTCGTTTGCCGTAATTAGGCTGAAGATCGCTAAACGAATGAAAAACGTGCATTCTGGGACCGTAAGTCGGTCGGACTTCATAATACCGGTTGCCCGAAGGAAACGAATATTCTTCTGGCGGACAAGCGGTTTACCGTAAATAGAGCGAAGGCATGGCAGCCGCATTTCGGTCGGTCTCGTACTGAACATCAAAAGACAGAACCTGGATTCTGTCAGGACATGTCAGAATATTTTATTTTTTGCCAAAACATTTTTTGTGAATATTTTTGGTATACTAATTTATATTGTTTGGTTTTGTAAAAATTATCGCCAAATTACCTCCTTTAGCAATTATAAGAATAACAGGGGGCTCTGTTTTGCCAAATCTCTTTTTTCATGAAATGCAGGGCGTTAGACGGCGTTACAAAGGGCGTTACACGCCATTTCACAATGTTTTATTCGCCTTTGGAATGTTTTATTCCGGACTTTTCTCCTTTAGTCTGCTGTTTTTTGGGCGGAATAAAAAAATGCATGTTTTAGGGGTAAAGGGCCCTAAGGGCTCGCGATGTCGGCGTCTCTTGTCGTACTCGTCTAATCTAGCACGGTACTTTAGCACCGGGCCTCGTTTTAAAACCCCTGGCGCTAAAAGGTAATGCGTATAAAAGAAAAGAAAAAGAAAATTCTGCCGAAATTCAGAGTACTATTTACCAATCTGTAGCATTATTAGGCCACTTCTATTGCGTATGATTTGTCGCACTCAATTTCTTTTATTTTTTACATCCTGTCCGAACAATTATCTACATTTACGCTAATAACGATTAGAAATGGACCACTAGCGAAATCAGCATTATTGTAGAAACGAAGGGCTCTATACGGTTTGCAATTTTCTGTAATTGCGTAATATTTTATGCAGAAATGCATAATAGTCGGGGGTTGTCGTGCGTCCCTTGGCCGGCGTCCGCAGCGCATCTGATGATGATTGTGGCATGATGCTCCTAGGGATTGGCCAACCAAACAATCCATCACGAGATAGCTTCGCGTTCAACCACCATCGTCATCTTCCCGTAGGGGAACCGCTGAAGAAGAAGAAGGAGAAGAAGACAAAGCTGAGAGAGATAGAGAGAGAGAAAATGACTTTATTGAAGGTTCCTGCGTAGGGTAGGGGCCTCGGCCACGCAGGGCCTGCCCTTCCTAGACGAGTATTAGCTCGTCCCCGAAGCAGTGCCTTGCGGGCGTCGGCGCGGTCGGTGCGTGGTGGGTGTTCAGGTGTTGACCCGCCGACCCCCCGACGACGCTTCCCTGCGCTTCTGCCCTGCGAGAGCAGCCTCGAGGCGCTGGATAGTTCGTAGTTGCACCTCGTGCTCACCCGAGTTCATGGCATACGTAATGTCCTCGGGCAGGCGCTTTGCACCGTCTGCCTCCAGTGAGTGTCGTTCACATCCCCACAGCAAGTGGGCTAGCGTTGCGTTCGTTCTCGCGCACACACTGCACAGCACACTTTCGTAGACCTCTGGACACACGTGGCGCGCCAGCACCGGGGTGATCACCGAGTTCGTTTGTAGTTGTCTGTATAGCACGGCTTCCGCTCTGGTGAGCTTGGGGTGGGGGGCGGCTTGAGTCGCCTGCCGAGCCTGTACCACTGTAGTATTTCCCCGTACGACGCCAGGGGTTGCTTCCTACGAACACGTTAGTGCGTATAATAAGTGGGACGACAATGCCAAGCTTAGCAACGCCGTCTTTTCTCTAACCCAAGTCGCTGAAATGTGGTACAAAAATAATGATTTCAATCTGGATTGATTAAACGTTTCGGCCACACTGCTTTACGAAAGCTTCCCGCAGAAACAGCGCTTACGTGCACGCGAACAGCGGGCTGGCGAGACATTCACCAGCTATATCGAAGACGTCATTAACCTATTCATACGCGTCGAACCCTCTATGATGGAAGCTGACAAGGTCTGGAACGACTTATAAGGCGTTGAGGACGACGCATTCCAGATTTTCTTGGCTAAAGACCCCAAAACTGTTGTGGATGCCGTCAGCTTGTGTCAGAGTTTTGAAGATTTACGCAAGCAGCGAGCTCTGACTCGACAAACCTGCGCTCACGGGGTGTCCGCGGCGAGCATGGTGGCAACGTATGGCGAGGATTCCGCTGTTTTACTGCATCAAGGATTTTATCTGAGAAGAGGTGGCTGGCCAAGTGTCATTGTTCCCCTTCACCTCGAAGCCGCCGTGTCCATTGCCGCGTACACTCCGGAATACGATACGGGAACAGGTAGCTAACGCATTACTACCAGCCGAACACACCGCACCAGTCGCTGCCCGTACGCCCCTCTCCCCTCTCAGCTACGTCCCTCTCACTTGCGCTGGAGCGACAGCCAAGCTGCCACCAGAGCCTGCTCCATTCTTCCAGTCCGCAGCGCTGCAACCAGCCGTGTCGTTCCCGCTTGCGGTGCGCATTGCGCCGACTCACGTAGCATGACGACCACTTCCAATTGAATGGCGGACATCAGATAATCGCCCGCTCTGTTTCGCGTGTCGGACACCCGGACATGTCGCCCGCTACTGTAGTCGTCATGTGCTGCCACCCGCCAACATTTTCAAGCACCTTCTTATGCTAGCCCCCACAGCCCGTCGTATATTCCGCTGGAAACTCCCCAGAATTTGCCCACCGAGACTTCTGAATAGCCGCCACTTACAATCCCCCGTTCGTCCTCCACAAGTCGCCGCTCAATTTCGCCCATTCGTCGACGCCCAACCAGTGGCGAAGTCGAAAACTAACACCCGCAGGTCCTGAGGCAAGAGCTCCGTCACCGTCGAATTGCACAAGCCCTCAATTTTCGCCAAAAATTGTTATTGACGGGACTGTAGAAGGTGCCCCTACCGTTGCGCTAATCGACACAGGAACCGCTCTTCCTGTAATTCATGCCCTTCTTTGCTGTTCTCCGCGAAAAGTGGTGACGCCACTTTCTTAACTTTCGTTACGAGCCGCCAAGAGAGAGAGAGAAAGACTTTATGTATGGCCAGCAGGGAGTGGGAGGTTGGGATGCGCAGAGCCTCCAATTACACCCACGTTTACTACGTCTTCGGGACTAGGCCCCGCCGGCGTCGTCGTGAGCGGTGCGCGAAGGGTACTCTGGAGTTCGTCCCTTTCCCCCCCGTCTGCGACTCGCTCCGCTTCTGCCTGGTGAGAGCAGCCTCGAGCTGCTCGACGGCTAGAGTTTGTGCGGCCAGGTCCGTCGAATATACGGCACTCGTTATGGTGTCCGCCAGCCGGACGTAGAGGTTGGCAGCTTCCACGGGGTGCACTGCACAGTTCCACAGGATGTGGTCCAGAGTTGCGCGATGTTGCCCGTACACACTACACACGTCACTGGCGTACATGTCCGAGAACACGTGACGCGCGAGCGCCAGCGTGATCACTGACTGTGTTTGCAGTTGCCGTAGTAGCACTGCCTGCTGTCGTGTTAGTTGCTGGTGGGGCGCCGGAGCGGTGCGCCGGCCGAGCCGGTACCACTCCAGCACCTCCCCGTACGTGAGGAGGGGCTCCGGGTCCCATTCCACGTCATCGTTGTCGTCTTCGTCGTCGTTGTCTTCGCGTTGGCCTCCCTCTGTCGCGGAGCTCGGCAGTGGGGAAGAGACCACCGCCGCGCGGTTGGTCAGTCCTCGCGCTGCGTCCGCCGTCTCGTTGCGGTTGGGGAGACCGTCGCCCACGTTGCCTCTGATGTTGGTGTGCGCCGGGAACCACTGAAGGTGGGTGGCCGGCACCGCTCTACTGATCACCGCACTGCAATTCACCGCGCGCACGGCACTTTGCACTTTCACATACGGTGTTCTTGGCGTAGTTCGCGATGGCCGACCGGGAGTCACTGAGCAATGTGGTGCACTGCGGATCCGTCAGCGTTAGCGCGATCGCCGTCTCCTCTGCCTGGCTGGCGGACGGCAGGTGGACGCTGCAGGCGCTGCATATTTCTCTTGTGGTAGCGCGGACCGCCACCGCTACGTAGGCGTCGGGTCGGTTGGTGCACCGGGCGGCGTCCGCGTACAGGGCGCCCGTGTCGTTGGCGTGCGTTGTGGCTAGAGCATGGGCCCTCGCCTCTCTGCGACCACGGTTGCGGTCGGGGTGGACGTTTCGGGGCAGCGGGAGGATCCGGAGTCGCCCCATCACCTCCGGCTGGAGCTGCTGCCGCTGCTGTTGCTGCGTTGTCTCGTTCTGCTGCGACGACGTGCCGCCAACCCGAGGCGTTCCAGGATACGCCTGCCCGAGCTCGTTGTGGCGAGGCGTTCGAGTTGCGCCGTTTGTTGGGCCTCGCTGATCTCCTCGAGGGTGTTGTGCACCCCGAGCTCGAGCAGCCGGGCCGTGCTGGTGCTATTTAGCAAGCCCAGGGGTGTCCTGTACGCCTTGCAGATGGCCGCGTTGATGCGGTTCCTCTCCTAGCGCAGCCAGAAGTGAAACACCCCGACGTAGGCGACGTGGCTCATCGCGAAGGACTGGAGCAGGCGGAGGAAGCTGGCCTCCTTCATTCCGTCGTGCCGCGTTGACACCCTCCGGATGAATCGGGCCGCCGCACCGATCTTGGTGACGAGGCGGCCCACCGCGGTGTTGTTGCTTCTGCTGGCCTCGATGTGCATGCCGAGGACCCTGAGAGTGGCGACCCTGGGGATGACTGTGCCGTCCCTCGTTGGTATGTGGATGTTTGCCGATTCTTCTGCCTCTTTCTTGCGGTACCTGCCCGGCGGTGAGACGATCAACAGCTCCGACTTCTGCGGCGAGCGCCGCAGTCCCATGCCGATGAGCTGGTCTTCGATGGCGTTCACCGCTGTCTGCAACGCGTCCTCGATGTGGCCGTTGCTGCCCCCGGGGACCCACAGCGTGATGTCATCCGCGTAGATGGTGTGGCGGACCTGCGGGATCTCCGAGAGCCTGCGTGCCACGCCTATCAGGACTAGGTTGAAGAGCAGCGGTGATATCACCGAGCCCTGGGGGGTTCCCGATCTCCCTAGCTTCTTGGGTGGCAGCTGTAGGTCGCCCGCGTGTATTGTGATGGTTCGTTCTGGAAGAAAGTGCCGAATATATTCATAGGACCTTCTGCCCATGCCGAGCCTAATGACCTGCGCGAGGATGGCGGAGTGCTTGACTTTGTCAAACGCACTCTGCAGGTCCTGTTGTCGTGGGTGCGTACGGACGCGTCGAGAATGTCGTTTTGTAACTGAATCATTACGTCTTGTGTGCTCAGTCTCTCCTGGAAGCTGAGCATGGTGTCCGGGTAGAGTCTCTCCGATTCTAGGTATCGTTGCCACCTGTCGTTTAGTATGTGTTCTAGGATCTTCCCCACGCATAACGTTAGGGAGATTGGGCGCAGGCTTTCTATGCTCGGCCGTTTGCCCGGCTTCGGAATGAGTACCGTCTTCGCCGTCTTCCACTGCTTCGGTAGTGTTCCCGAACGCCAACAGCGGTTGAAGTATGTCGTCAAGGACGCGATGGCTCCGTCTCCGAGGTTTTGTAGGGCCTTGTTCGTTATCCCGTCCGGTCCGGCCGCCGACTTGCAATTGATGCTCTGGACCACAGCCCGGACCTCCCACTCCTCGATGTCGCGGTCGAGAGCCGGTTTGTCCACGCCCGCGTATTCGCCGTGTCGTTCAACGGGGGTGCTTGGGAGGTACTTGGTATCTATGCCGTTTTTCGTCTCTTCTCCCAGCGCTTTGTTTGCCGCGTGTATGACATGCGCGAGGCGGTGTTGCTGGTCCAGGAGGTGGCGTGTTGCTCCTCGTCCACGAGGTGGCGGAGTAACTTCCACGTTCTCCCCTTGTGGAGTTGGCCGTCAGCCGCCAATTCGCAACCAATTAAGCCGCTTACTGCCTGCACTGCACGGGTCGCCATCACGAACACCACGGACGTCACTCAGTTCATCGTCCTGCCATCCTGCTCCCATGACGACATCCTGGGTTGGGACTTTCTTTCCCGCCACAACGCTATTAATAACTGTGCTCGTGCTGAAGTGGAATTTTCCACTGATATTTTAGAGGATTCCGATGATGCCCCTACGACCAAGCTACTAATTGCTGAAAACACGCACGTTCCACCTGGCTCCTCTGTCCTCGTTCCGTTGTGTTGCACGTCTTTCCCAGACGCAACTATTCTCTTTACTCCCTCAGCCATTTTACTCCGTCCGAAATGTCTTCCTTTGCCTTGTGCCATTTTATGTACTCCAGATGGCGCAAGCACAATGTTAGTCATGAATCCGTCGGAGACTCCATGTTCACTTTTTTAGCGGAAAGCACTTGGTTTTATCAAGATTGTGGATACCCGGCTAGTCGTCAACGTACCTGAACATTTGCACCCTCAACAGATTGACGGACTAAGCGTAAGTTGCGGCGTGCCAGAACAATTGCCATCTGCAGCTTTCCACCAATACATTGACGAATAACTGGACGCAACACAACGAGAGCGACTTGCTGCATTGCTTCGGAAGTTCTGTTCGTCGTTTGATCACGCGCAAAGCTCACTGGGACGCACGTCCGTTGTCACACACTCCATTGATACTGGTTCGCGCGCCCCCCTTCGACAGCGCCCGTATCATGTGTCACCGACTGAGCGCCCCACCATTAAAGACAACGTGACGGATATTCTTACGCGAGGTGTCATTCGCCCTTTAAAGATTATCTGGGCTTCGCCTGTGGTGCTTGTTTGAAAGATTGATCGATTGTAGGGTTTAACGCGCCGACGCAACGGAGACGATGACGCGCGCCGTAGTGGAGGGCTCCAGATTACGTTTGACCACCTGGGCATCTTTACTTGTTCGGATGGTGGCTCCATTAGGTTCTGCGCAGATTCTTGACGTTTTAACACCATTACACGCAAAGCGTTTACCCTCTTCCTCGCATCAATGATGCACTTGCCTGTTTGCAGGGAACAGAATTTTTCTCATCTCCCGACGTACGATCCGGGTACTGACAGGTCCCAATGGCGGAGGCTGATCGCACAAAAACGGCATTTGTCACCCCTGATGGCCTCTACGAATTTAACGTTATGCTGTTCGGGCTATGCAATGCACCAGCCACGTTCGAAAGAATGATGGAAAGTCTTTTCCGTGGCCTCAAATGGAAGACGTGCCTTTGTTTCTTGAACGATGTTGTCGTTTTCGCTCTACATTTTGAGACGCACCTGGTTCACTTACAGCAAGTTTTGAAATGCCTTGCCATGGCTGGACTGCAGCTCAATCTGAAGAAGTCTCGCTTTGCCGCGCGCAGACGGACCATCCTGGCTCAAACGCCTCCTGTGACGAGGCGTTTGAGGCACTCCGTCGTCTGCTGACATCGCCGCCTATATTACGACATTTTAACCCGTCTGCTCCAACAGAAGTCTCAACAGATGCTACTTGTGTTGGCCTCGGTGCCGTGCTCGCGAGGCGAAAATCTGGCCTTGCGGAGCACGTCGTTGCATACTCAAACTGGACGCTGACAAAGGCTGATTCCAACTACTTAGTCACTGAAAAAAAGTTTCTGGCCGTAATATGGGCTTTGGGAAAGTTTCGCCCATTCTTTATGGCCGCCGATTACCCGTAGTCACCGACCACCATGCACTGTGTAGGCTGGCTCCCTCAGAGATCTTTGTGGTCGCCTGGGTCGAGGGGTTTTCGGCTCCAAGATTACGAGATCAACGTCATCTACCATTCAGGCCGGAAGCACTAAGGAAGCGCCTCTCGCGTTCTCTGCTACCGGATGACGTGTCTCACCTCGCCACGACCGACTGCAGCTTGTCTTCTCAGCACACATGCTACTAACATGTGTGCTGAGCAGCGAAAGAACCCATGGATAGCTTCCATGATCAGCTTCCTCTCCGGTGCGTCACCTACCCATGTATTAAGGGCGCTGCGACGGCGAGCTTCTCACTTTGAATTGCGCGACGACCTGCTTTAACACCAAAATTATTTTTCGGACGGTCAAAGTGGCTTCTTGTTATTTCACGTCATTTGCGCGCAGATATATGCGCTTCATTTTATGGCGGCCGGAGTTGCTCCCATGCTGGCGTCAAGAAGACATACGAGCGATTCCGACTCCGTTATTATTGGCGTGGAATGTACAACTTCGTAAAGAAGTACGTTCACTCGTGCCCAGAATGCCAACGCCGCAAATCGCCACCTACTCGCTTGATCGCTCTACTGCAACTACTACCCTGCCCGGCAAAACCCTTTGACCGCGATGGCATCTATCTATACGGGCCACTGTCTTCTACTGCTTCCGGGAACGGATGGATAATTGTTGCCGTTGACCACCTGACAAGGTATACTGAAACTGCTGCATTGCCCGCATCCACGGCTCGGGACGTCGCCACTTTTTTCTACGTCGCTTTAAAATTCGGCATGGGGCGCCGCAGGAGCTCCTTAGTGATCAAGAACTGGTCTTCTTATCGGAAGTCGTGAAAGCGCTAGGCGCCGAATGTCGCCCGCTACTTCCAGTCCGGGAGTCTTCTTCCGGGATTACGAGAGTCTTCTTCATGAGTCCAAACACCAATAAACGGTCACAATATATATATATATATATTGTAGTGCAAAAAAGGTAGAAGTATCTCGTACCCTTTCAGGGAGATTGGCCATGGTAATATAGCTACAAGGAAGATGAAGAACCAGTGAACCGGACAGGGATCATCATCAGCCTGCACCTCGAGAAGAGCGCGTGAGAGCTAGCCGGCTGCCCCGCTTACTTCGGACTGCCTTCGCTGAGCGTCTTGCTGCCTTGCATTCGCAAATAAACCCATCTTACAGTTTGGTGGAGTGTGCGGGTTCTCCGCCTCAGCTCACCCCGTCTACCCTCGAGACTGGAGCTCCGCAGTCGTATCCTGCCATCTCCCACTGAGTCAACCATGCCAGGTGATGCCCAACACACCGCGCCACCTTCCCCGCCGGCTGTCATCTGCTCCGGCGCGATCCGCCAGCGTGACCCGCCGCAGTTCAGTGGCGCAGACGACCAGGACGTCGCGGACTGGCTTTCTTCTTTTGAGCGAGTAAGCGCTTACAATCGGTGGGACGAGGTCACGAAGCTCAGTAACGCGGGTTTCTCCTTGAGGGGCGTGGCTGAACAATGGTTTCTGAACCATCCAGCTGATAGGTCAACGTGGACCGCATTTACGACGAACATTACTCGTGTATTCCGCCGCCCAGCTGTGCGCAAGCTTCTCGCGGAGCAGCGCTTAACAGAGCGGGCTCAACAGTCCGGTGAGACCTTTACCTGTTACATTGAAGATGTGGTAGATCTCTGCCGACGCGCGAATCCATCGATGCCTGAGGAAGACACCGTCAAGCACATCCTTAAAGGCATCGACGAGGACGCGTTCCAGATGCTACTTGCGAAAAATCCCCAAAACGTAAACGAAGTCGTCAGCCTGTGCCAAAGTTACGGCGAGTCGCGCAGGCAGCGCACCTTGACTCGTCGCCGACTGTCGCAGCGTGACGACCCACTCTGTGCGCTGGAAGTCGATGGAAACCCGTCCCTGCTGCGGCGCATCAAAAAGCTGATTCGTGAGGAGGTCGCCCGGCAGATCTCTCTCTTGCCTTGTTTACCGCCGCAGTCGTCGCCGACAGAAGATCCTGGCCAGTCGTAGCCACTCCATCAAATAATTGGGGAGCAAGTCGCTGACGCCATTTCAGCTGCTCCCGAGCCCTTGCCTGTTGCGGCGCCACTTTGCTACGCTGAAGTTGCGGCACGGACCGCGACTCACGCTTATGTGCCTCGACGCCGCCCACAGCCGCCGCCACATCTTACTCAGGTTCGCCCGTCGCCGCTCCACACCAACCCCTGGCGAACGCCTGATAATCGGCCAATATGTTTCTCTTGTCGAATTCCTAGCCACGCCGCAGGTTATTGCCGCCGTGGGATTCGGCCACCAGGAGACGCTTACCGACGGCCAGCCTACGCTGATAACGCGTATGTTCCTTTCCGCCCTTACAACGACGCCCATGCTAGGCCGCCCTATTCGCCGCCTTCTCGTGACGTACTTTCTTCTGGTGCCCGTCGGTCCGCCTCTCCTCGACGCCGTTCCATCTCGCCGATGCGGCGTCGTCTGACTGTACCGGAGGAAAACGAATCGCCGCGGTTCCGGAGGCAAGAACTGCGGCGCCGTCGAAATACCGAAGTCCTTCTCTGTCCCCTGCGAACACGATAGAAGTAGACTTGGAAGGAATCCCCACTTTCGCCTTGGTTGACACAGGAGCTGCTGTATCAGTTATAGACGAAGAGATTTGCCGCCAATTAAGAAAAGTGAGGACGCCAACTTCCGGTTTTCATCTCCGTACTGCCACAGCGCACCACGTCGAGCGCCTCGCAGTTTGCACCACCCGGATTTTAGTACAAAATGAGCTCTACATAATCGAGTTCCTCGTCCTGCCCTCTTGTTCTCATCGCATCATCTTAGGGTGGGACTTCTTGTCACGTCATAGCGCCATTATTGACTGTGACCGTGCCGAGCTTGCTTTAATTTCTCTGTTTGACGCCGAAAGGGACAGTATTCCACTTTCTTCTAAGCTATGCGCCGCCGACGATTGCACCATTCCACCAGCTTCTGCTCTTCTGATACCAGTGACCTGTGACACAATTTCCGAGGCAACAGTCGTGTTCACGCCCTCTAATCTTCTTTCCCACCGCAACGGTACCTCTCTCCCCTATGCCGTCCTTACTATCGAGAATGGGGCAGGCACTATGGCTGTCTGCAATCCATCTCCTTCCCCATTACCTGTGCTTCGTGGTGAGTCCCTCGGGCGTGTGGAAGCTGTTGATAGCCACCTCGTCGACTTTTCGGATGTGTCAGCCCCTCTGTCAATCAATTCAATCAGCCGATCTCTACCTTTTGACACTGCTGCCTTCGTTACCGCCGTAGACGACAGTCTAGATCCTGTTCAGCGCGACCAGCTTCTGACCCTTCTTCAGCGTTTTCAATCCACCTTTGACTGTCAGAAGGACGCAAAAGGTTGCTCGTGATCCCTCGTCACTTGCGGACTGCCATTTGTGAAAGCTTCCATGCGGATGTGCATTGTGCCCATGCAGGCGTGCTGAAGACGTACGAACGACTGCGACAGCGCTATTTTTGGAGAGGCATGTACACCTTCGTGATGAAGTTTATTCGGGCTTGCGAAGACTGCCAGCGTCGGAAGTCTCCGCCTCAGCTACAAACCGGTCCATTGCAGCCTTTACCCTGCCCAGCGCGACCTGTCGATCGGGTCGGAATTGACTTATATGGGCCGCTGCCAGCTACATCTGCCGGAAACCGTTGGGCCGTGGTTGCTATCGACCAGCTTAGGCGCTACGCTGAGACCGCTGCGCTACCGGCTGCCTCGGCGAGCGAAGTTGGTACTTTCCTTCTACAGCGTTTCATCCTCGGTAACGGAGCACCACGTGAACTTCTAAGTGATAGAGGGCATGTCTTCTTGTCGGAAGTGATAGCAGCTCTCCTTGAAAAATGCAACGTGACTCACCGCACCACTACTGCCTACCACCCGCAGACGAATGGGATGACGGAGAGGTTTAACCGCACTCTTGGCGATATGCTCGCGAAGTACATCTCTTCCAACCACTCCAACTTGGACACGATTCTTCCCTTTGTGACGTATGCCTATAACACCGCGATGCAGTCTACCGCGAGATTCTCCCCTTTTTTCCTTCTTTACGGTCGTGAACCATCCTCGACAGAATTCTCCCCTATCGACCTGATGTTCCTGAGCACACGACCATTTCTCGACTCTGCAGCCACGTCGAAGAATGCCGCCAGATTGCCCGCGATTTACCGTCTGAAGACCAGTCGAACCAAAAACATCGTCGTGATGGTGACCGCCCAGAAGCGACTTTTTCTCCCGGCTCCCTGGTATGGCTTTGGATACCGACTACTACTCCCGGTCTCTCCAGCAAGTTGCTATCCAAGTACACGGCCCACGCCGCATTGTCGAACGCGCGTCACCTGTTAATTACGTCGTGGAGCCGCTAATCCCGTCCTCAGACCTTCGTCGCCGAGGCCGCAAGACGGTCCTCGTGCAACGCCTTAAGCGTTATTACGATCCTGTTGTCGTAGCGTGCCCCTAAGTTGCCAGGGTGGCTCCCTTCGCCGCGGGGGGATGATTGTAGTGCGGAAGAGATACAAGTATCTCCTACCCTTTCAAGGAGATTGGCCATAATAATATAGCTACAAGGAAGATGAAGAACCAGTGAACTGGACGGGGATCATCATCAGCCTGGACCGCGAGAAGAGCGCGTGAGAGCTAGCCGTCTGCCCCGCTTGCTTCGGACTGCCTTCGCTTAGCGTTCCGCTGCCTTTCCTATATATATATATATATATATATATATATATATATATATATATATATATATATATATATATATATATATATATATATATATATATATATATATAAATATATATATATATATACATCTAGCGAATCAGAAAGGAGAAATGAGGGGCCCGGTAAATTAAGACAGAAAATAAGGGTTGCAGTCAAAAAAACCTCGGAAAGCAAAGGGGAGGTTGCGGTCGGTCGTAGAAACAAATGAAGAATTTTTGCATCAGAAAAAAAAGTGGTGAAAAAATTCCCGCCGGGTGGGATCCGAACCCACGACCTTCAGAATACTTGCCTGGTGCGATAACCACTACGCTACGGCGGGGCTCTTTCCCCACCACTTTCTCGGGCATTTATGTTAAGTATTTTTTGTTTCCTGTACTTGGGGGTGGTAGCCAACGCCACTCGGACTATTCGGGGTGAAAGGGACCTTCTTTTCAACCCCCGGGCCGTGACTCGAGTGTCTACGACATGTCCAGAGTGGTCGACCAGACTTGAACCCTCTTAAGCTACCTTTGGCACCAAGGCTGCCAGAACAGGGGCCCTCGCTAGACTGCCAACATCTGTGATTGTCTGGGGCTGCCAACATCTGTGACTTTATTGTTGCAAAAATTGAAGCAAGATTGAAACATGGAGGGAGTTTGGAATCGACTACAAGGAAGCTCACTATTGGCAAAAAATACAATATATGTCCTCCCTCCGGGACGCCTGTGGTCACATAACAAACAGTATTGATGATTTATTAAAAGTAGCTGGGGAATTCTACAGAAGCGTATTCATTTCTAGCCCTGCCTCACGCACAGGTTTTCCTGGAAGTGGTGTGGAACCCGTTCAGACGGGTACAACCCATGAGGTAGCGATAGTGCCCCAATCAATGAAGAAATTCAAAGCTGCAAGAGATGATGGCATTACGTCCGATATAATGTGCCTCGGAGGCAACGGTGTCCTAATGAAGCTTCCAGCCCTATTTTCGCAGTGCTGAAGCTCCCTAAGAGTGCTAAAGGAGTGGAAAAGTGCAAATTTAGGTTTTCTGCTTAAGAAAGGTGACGCTAATAGGCTTAAAAATTAAAGGCCCGTCAGCCTCCTCTCAGTTACATACAAATTGTTTCTAAGGTAATTCTTAACCGCGTCTGCACCACTTCGAACTCTCAACAGCCACGAAAACAAGCCGGTTTCGGGGTTTCTCAACTTTAGATCATATTAACGCTATCATCCAGATAATGGAAAAATGCTCAGAATATAATGCACCGCTGTATATGGAATGTATAGATTATGAAAGCCACTTGACTCGGTGCCCACTTCAGCAGTAATAGACGTGTTACGTGATCACGGTGTCGACGAGGCATACATTGCAATAAATATTGATACCAGCGGTAGTACCCGGCGGTGCCCGGGCGTGCATTATATTAAAGACAATAATGGGTATAACACGTGTTTATTGATTTGTTAGTTGTCCTCTTTATCTAGCTCATCCTGAAGTGGCACGCAATTTGGAGCTCCTGCCTGCTGTCAATACAGGTGCTCCAACGACAGGCGCCTTGTGGTAATGTGAAACACGTGGCACTCGTTTTGCTACAACTGTCGCTAAACCAATAGCGCCACGATGTACGGTCGAGCGATTGAGTCAGTGAGTGAAAACAAAGGCAGCGTCTCCACAACGTGGGTGATGGCGAAGGCGCGGAGTACACGGACTAAAAATGACATACAAGTTTCGCTCTGGGTGGCATCCGATTTCTGCCCCGACCGCCATTCGACTTGAGCTGTGATTTGCGCCTTGATTATTCCCTAATTAAACTGCAACTCTCGGCTCAAATCGAATTTCCCTTGATTTTCGCTTGATGATGTGCGCACGGATGGACGCGGGCGGACATTGAGAGGTCCTGAGGTACGCCGCAGCACAACAGGCAAGAGAGTAAGCCGTTGTACTCTCGGGTACCAAAACACGGTCGTACCTTAATGGGTAAGACGGCTGACACTACCTCTGTATGAACTACCAGAGACAGGCTCTTATCCCGCCGCTGCCTGCGTGATTTTTTTCGATTGCAAATGCTGTGCGCACGGACGCGGACGGACATTGTGCTATCCTGAGGTTCTCCGCACATAAAACGTTTTATTGAGCCGGTGAAGTCGGAGTGGTTCCTAATTTCAGAAAGCCATGTGATGAGCGGGCAGCCTTCGCTGAGGAGGAAGAATTACCCTGACATCCAATCTCTGTTAGTCACCAGGTTCTGCCACAGCCCAATGGGGGAAAAGAGTAGATGGAAAAAGGGGGAGGTGGTTTTGCTTGCACCCTTGATATGACATGGGGAACAGTGCCTAGCTTTATTATGAAGGACATTGCGCTGGGAACACACAATGGAGTGCGACTGGGTGAGGGGTATTCCTACTCGTGGGAAGTGCTATATGAGCATATATAAACGCTGCTCATCGATACAGTTTTATGATAATTAACATGGGCTCCCTACGGGAGGCGCGGAGTTGAAGGAAGCCCCACTGATGGCGACCGCTAACCTTTGCACTTTTTACTGGTCCCTCTTCCCTTTTAGACTTTAATGACAGGGCTCCTACGAGAGGCGTGTTTGCATAACGTGCAAGAGATGGCGAGCACTATGCGAACTCGGGAAAATTCAACTGAATGTCACGTCCAGCCGGGTGAAAAAAAAACATCGCTTGCCTTTTTATCGCCATGTTAGGACAAAATCCTAAAATTGATTTTTGGGCAAATGGATGGGCAGCAACAAATCGGATATATCAACTGGCTCGGTGGTTATTGACGAATGTGTAAAAATACAGTTTTCCCGTAATCCGCTCGCCTGTATTGGGTGGGTGTCATAGAAAGTTGTTGTGGAACAGCGTTTAGATACCTAAGTAAGTTACCTATCTCAACAAAAACCAGTTGAATATCTCAAATGCCCGGCGAAGAAAAACAATATCTGAAAAAAATATTTACCGCTTTTCACTCTCCCCATGGTTGAACTTCTAAAATTTCCAGCAATAGTTGCCTTCAGCACCGTAATCACAATGTGCTCGTAAAATCTGAAGACGTTTGAAAGAGAAGTTTGGCTAGGTGTTAAAATCACTTGTTAGGCTCTTTTCGATCGTCAGCCATGTCATCTGGAAAATACAATTTAGCCTCTTTATCGGCGCCACAGGGCGAAATTCTTGAAAAAAGTTCTCTCCATTTGTATGAGTAACATATGCTAACAAAAATCAGTCTGATAAACGAATCTGTGAAACATTTATTTGATAATCTTTAGGAAACCAATTTTTTTCCGGAATGCGGAATCTCCTCGGTAGTGTGGGTAGGGCGAAACCTGAAAACTACTTTTTAGATATTTTAAAGGCTAAATATATCCGCAAAAAGCCCTTGAGAATGTGAACGGGTGAAGGAGATAAAAACAAATTTAGAAAACAGGATTTCCCTCTTCCTCTCGCTTAGGAGTGTAATTTCTAAAAGCCACCCCTTATGAGCGCCTAGGCCATGTCACAAATGTACTCCTCCAATTTCAAGTCACTAGATATAGCAGTTCTCGCTGGGTGTGGATGAGTCATTCAGTCAGTCGGGCACTTCATCTTAGAGGTATACATATACGACGGATGCACGGGAACAATGCGGCTCAACCACAGAACTTGCAAACTTACTAAACAAAAGGGGTCCGGCAAGGGGAAACAATATCACCACAGTTTTTACAGCCTGCGTGGAGGGTGTGTTCACAAAGCTTTGGTGGAGGAAAACAGGGGTGATATTTAATCTTGAATAACTCAGCCACCTACGGTTTGCGGATGACAGCGTCCTGTTCAGTCAGAGCAGGATGGATTTGCAGCACATGCTTTCCAAATTGCGCTCAGCAAGTATGATTGCAGGCTTAAAAATAAACACAGAAAAGTGCAAGGTAATGTTGAATCGGCAGGCCAAGCTACATTACTTCCAGGTAGGCAATGACGTCTTCGAAATAGTCACCGAATACGTATATCTTAGGCAAGTCGTAGCTGCAGTTCCAAAGTATAAAAGAGAAATTACCCACAGAATAGGATTGGGGTTGGCTGCGTCTGGTACGAACTCCGACATCCTCACTGGTAAGCTTCCCCTGTCACTCAAAAAAACTTGTATTTATTCAATCCGTTCTTCCAATAATGACTAATGGGGCAGAAACTTGGGGTCCCACCAAAAGACTTGAAACCAAGCTTCGATCGGCACAACGGGCCATGGAACGCCGAATACTAGGAGTCACATTGAGGGACAGGAAAGACGCCGCATGGATTAGGAAACAGACCAAGGTGGAGGGCATTTTAGTTCAAATTAAGCGAAGGAAATGGGGATGGGCTGGTCACGTAATGCGAATAAGGGACAACAGATGGTCCGTCCGTTTGACATACTAGCTGCCAATAGACCGCAAACGCAGAAGGGGTCGGCCGAAAACTCGTTGGGGAGATGAGCTACAAAAATTTGGGGAAACACATGGACCCAGCTGGCACTTCGTAGGCGTGGCTCGAAATCTTTAGGAGACGATTTTTGTCCTGCAGTGGACACAAACAAGCTTAAGATGATGATGATGGCGTTATATATAGTTTAGAAAATGGTTGACTTACGACTAAACACAAAACAGTGGTTAACTGTTTCGACTATAGGACCAGTCTTCATCTGATTACTCAGATGAAGACTGGTCCACCAGTTGAAACATCGGTAACCTATTGTTTTTTTATGATTATAGGGTTTAATGCGCCGATGCAACGGAGGTGATGAGGCGCACTGTAGTGGAGGGCTCAGGATTAATTTCGACCACCTGGAGAATTTTAGCGTGCTCCAAAATCTTGTACACACGGGCGTTTTTGCTTTTCACCACCATCAGAAAAGCGTCCGTGGCGGCCGGGAATCGAACCCGCTAAGTCGTGCTGAGGAGCACAACGCCTTAGCCACAGAGCCACCGCGGTGGTTCACTGGTTTTTTGTAATCGTGAGTCAACCATTTTCTCACCACTTTCTTCGAGCTCCTCGAGACGTTTCTGTTACCTGCCTATATATATATATATATATATATATATATATATATATATATATATATAGCGATGAATAAGTTCCGGGATTCGGTTTCAAAAATACACGAGAGGGTAGCCACACGTATGAAAACGATGATCGAACTAACGTTTCGATCGGGGTCCGGTCTTCGTCAGAGTAAACTTCGGTAATTGAGCGCGCTGAATATATAGGCACGAAATGATAAAGGCTGACGAATAGTCTTGCCACTTTGCAGATACAAATCAACAATAATAAAATAAGAAGAGCACACCTGGTGTTTGTACACGTGTGAATTAACATGACGTTTTCAAATACAGAACTTGTACGGAATATCGGAACGGATCAGGGAGGATCAACAACTACCCTTTAGAAAGAAAATGATAACGTTCGGGGATTACAGCTTAGCACTTAATACGCAAACACATCAGGAGCAGTTTGTAGATATAAAAAAGAAAGAAAAGATGTCATCGTTTCTGGAAACATTTCATATCGCTTCCGTTCGCGTAACCACACAAATGAATCGGTAAAGCCTCATTGAAAAAGGTGGCTCTGCTTCTACGGTTCCAATGGGGATAATGCAATGACGCCAGCATATCAGGGCAAGAGGCACGTTAATGTTCCTACACTTTCATTGATACCCCGTTTGACTGTGTTAAATTTATGAATTAAAAAAGACTCACGCACTTCCCTTTCGTGATGCGAACGGAAACCTGATTCCAGTATAGTAGCCCTAATTTTTTCGAAAGAGTGACCGGGAATATTTACATGCTTAGACAAAGGAAGCCCCGGAGAGGAACGTGCGTGCGCCCAGTGGTTATTAAAACGGAGCCTGAAAGACGTCTCGGTTTGGCCGATATACTGGAGTGCGGCCGATATACTGGAGTCAGTGGGCTTTCTATAGAGTCGACTAAACTCTATAGAAAGCCCACTGACAGGCATCAGTATCTGCACTTCGAAAGCTGCCATGTTAAACTCAATAAAACTAGTATACCATACAGCAAAGCTCTTCGTTTCAAAAGAATATGCTCTGAGCAATCAGATTTTGTTGATAACTGCGGCAAACTCCGGGAATCTCTAATCAAGCAAAACTACCCTCAAGAATTAATTGACGATGCTCTGAAGCGCGCGGATTCCCTGGACCGCAAAACGCTTCTCGAACCGCAGAATAACACAACGGCTGATTCACAACCCAATCTCGTTCTTACCCACTCGGCGTCTGCGCCGAAAGTCACAGGTATTTTAAAGAAGCATCATAATATCCTTATGCAAAGTCAGCGACTTAGAAGCATTTTTAAAGAGCCACCGCGCGTAGTCTATCGCCGTTCAAAAAACCTACGGGACATGCTGACCTCTTCCACGATCGCATCGCCATCTTCACATGGATGTTCTCCTTGCCAAAAAGCTCGTTGCAAAGTGTGCGCCCATATGACCACGTCACTAACGGTAAACAGCACAGCTTCTGACTTTTCCTTAAAAATTAAAGGCAATTTTAACTGCGATACGTCGAATGTAGTATATCTCCTAGAGTGCTCAGTCTGCGCACTCCAGTATATCGGCCAAACCGAGACGTCTTTCAGGCTCCGTTTTAATAACCACCGGGCGCGCGCACGTTCCTCTCCGGGGCTTCCTTTGTCTAAGCATGTAAATATTCCCGGTCACTCTTTCGAAAAAATTAGGGCTACTATACTGGAATCAGGTTTCCGTTCGCATCACGAAAGGTAAGTGCGTGAGTCTTTATAAGTCATAAATTTAACACAGTCAAACGGGGTATCAATGAAAGTGTAGGAACGTTAACGTGCCTCTTGCCCTGATATGCTGGCGTCATTGCATTATCCCCATTGGAACCGTAGAAGCAGAGCCACCTTTTTCAATGAGGCTTTACCGATTCATTTGTGTGGTTACGCGAACGGAAGCGATATGAAAAGTTTCCAGAAACGATGACATCTTTTCTTTCTTTTTATATCTATAAACTGCTCCTGATGTGTTTGCGTATTAAGTGCTAAGCAGTAATCCCCGAACGTTATCATTTTCTTTCTAAAGGGTAGTTGTTGATCCTCCCTGATCCGTTCCGATATTCCGTACAAGTTCTGTATTTGAAAACTTCATGTTAATTCACACGTGTACAAACACCACGTGTGCTCTTCTTATTTTATTATTGTTGATTTGTATCTGCAAAGTGGCAAGACTATTCGTCAGCCTTTACCATTTCGTGCCTATATATTCAGCGCGCTCAATTACCGAAGTTTACTCTGACGAAGACCGGACCCCGGTCGAAACGTTAGTTCGATCATCGTTTTCATACGTGTGTCTACCCTCTCGTATGTATATATATATATATATATATATATATATATATATATATATATATATATATATATATATATATATATATATATATATGTATGTGTGTGTGTGTGTGTGTGTGTTTGTGTGTGTGTGCGCGCGTGCCTGTGCGTACAAATGCTGTTCTTCCCTATTGATACACAATTCGCCAATACTGGGTTTCTCTCCTTCGAAGTATCGCGTATACACATGACGGTCAGTGTAAGCATTTATCACAGGAGAGCCAAAACAGGTGGGACGCGTGCGGCCCAAGAAGAAAAGGGGAGGTGGTGCACAAGGTGCGCAAGGAGCGGTGTGGAACGAGGTTTGTGCGCTGGCTGATGGCGGAATCCGAGGCACTGTCGGGCTGACGATAACTGAGAACTGGCCCGCAGTTCCTGCAGATGACTGGGGCGCAATCACGCTACTGGCAAAACTGCGTAATCAACGGCCAGGCCGAAACCCTCACCGCACCTTCCACGCAGGATATGGTGCTCCCTCTCGTTTTCTTGTCTGGGCAGTAATTGCGATCGGCAGCCAACGCCCTGACTCGACCAGGACTGATGACGATTCCCAAATCATGGCTTGGCGTGGACCATTGAGACTTTGGGAACGTTTATGTCTCTTATATAGTCAGTTAAAGTTGCGATAAAGAACGTTTACGCTTTACGTATTTTGGTTTGCGCTGTACTTCGTTTTTTTTCCTAACTCTCTCAATATACCCCAACCGCACTGCTTTCTCTCGAGTCCCGTTCCTACGCGTCCGCGTCCCACGCTTGCGATGCCAAACGAACAATCACGATCAGTTGTGGTTTCTAATTATGCTTCAGCCAATTTTTCGTATGAAGAAATAAACCATTTGGTGAAGCCTGCTAGTATTTCATAGTTTATAGCTCGGTCAAGTCAAGGTTTATGCAATACAGATGCATCAGGCAATGCGGGTACGCAAAGAGCTGACCCAAGTACTAAATTTGTGAGCTCCAAGAGCGTCTCTACTTGTGAGGTTCGTGGTAGAATAAGTAAGACTTTAAACGGCATGTCGCGAGATTGACTGGCGCGTTACCGGCCGCTATGCCTTGATCAACGGATTGTTGGCCTAATATCTTCCATCGAGGCCCCACGCCTTGAATGAGACAATAAAGACAAGGTACCCATACAACTCATGTTATTTCAAATAGCACATACCCGTTAAGGAGAAAAAAGGCCTGAGGCGTGACCTGCAGTTTCTGCTGTTATAGAGCAGATACACAACTGCAGCTGTTCGCATACATGTGGTACGATTTTTGGTAACTGGATAGCATACAGCTCCAGTGGGCGTTGTGTGGGCCCCTGCTGACGCTTGGCACAAAACAATCAATAGATCACTCAGTGATTTATTTCAGTCCGACAACTATTATAAATATCAGCCATGATAAAATTTGTGCTCGTATTTGGAATCCTGCACCCATACTCTGAAGGACCACAATTTGTATTATACGCAGAGCCGCGAATATGCACAATGAAGTATTGTATAAATCTTTGTAAGCAGGAATCAATGCTTCTTTCTAGAGACTATATTAGGTGACGCCGTCAAACCGTCGGTCTTGAATTAAAATTACGTCCACAAGTGTTTTAAGACTCCTCTTTATTTTAATCCTGTGGGAAATGTTGGTGCCGTATATTTTTTCGCGTAAGTAGAATAAATCATATATTCTCGCTATTACATCTTTGCTGCTTGGAAATGTCATCTTCGGCGAAATTCCTATTGGGTTGCTGGCGCTGCTCCATTGATACCAAACTATAAGGTACTGCATGGAATCGGTCATCTTCTGCAGATATTCTGAAATAACATTAAAAATGTTGACGTTTTTTATACCGGAACGAATTTTGAAGACAACACTATAAATATGTTTTCAAATGTAACCACATATTCAGGCGATTTGTATGAATAGATTTGTTGCACAAAGTTTGTCGTTACCGACTCTTCCAAAGCGGCACACCCAATGTATTAACAAATGAAACAACTAAAGAAAATTGTAGTTAAGGTGATGGCATTCAAATTGCGATAGCGCTTCACTATTCAATCTTTGTAGTACATTGTGCGCACCTTATATCGTAGGAAATGCAAAAGCATTAGCATTTAATTGTGGACGAGTTTTAGCGGTGAAGATATAGAGCTGGTGTGAAGTTTTACAGTTCGGATGAGCACAGCTCCCTTTACTCTTTTTTGGGGAACGTTTTTCAGAACAGGTGTCACGTGGAAGACAGCGAATGTATTCTATGCGACGTAGTGACCTTATGCCGAGCGTGGCACTCCGCCAGTGGTACGATCGTGGCCTTCTATTCTCCATCTGAGGTTTTTGCCACACTTCATCCTTTTCATCGTTACTATGACTGACTAGCTGGGCCACTTTCGCTTGTTCGCCCTGCATACGCGCTATCAGCGCGAGTGTGCTTTGCCGTTACCCTGAATTCTACTTTTGTAGTTACCATGCTGAGCCTTTCTCGTTAGTTCTGTGTGCATCATTTTCACATAGCGAAAATTTGAGAACAAACACAGTTACCAAACTAATAAGGGAAAATACACGTTTCAAAATATACAAACAAAACAAACCCTCACATCAGGGGATATAGCTCCATGTCTCCACCATGTGGCAAAACATTTAAAAACATGAGACAGTTATCCGGTCAGAAACAGAGAAATGACATAATAATTACGTAGCGCGAATTGAAACGGAAGATGATAGGCGTAACATTAAGGGACAAGAAGAGAGCGGAGTGGGTCAGAGAACAAACGCGTGTTAAGGACATATTAGTAAAAATTAAGAAGTAATGGACGTGGGCAGGGCATTTATTGCGAAGGCAAAATAACCGTTGGTCATTGAGGGTAACAGAGTAGAAACCTAGAGAAGGCAAGGGCTGCAGGGGGCGGCAGAAAGTTAGACGGGCCGATGAGATCAAGAAGATTGCTGGGATAAATTGGTCGCATTTAGCACAGGACCATGGCAATTGGAGAATAATGGGAGATCCCTTTGCCCTGCAGTGGTCGTAGATAGGCAGGTGATGATAATGATGATGAGGATGATGATGATGAATGACGTAGCCCTTCAATTTGTTCATTGAGGCTACGGAATGATCTGTATAACCTATCTCTTTTGCGGCAATAAAATGAGAGGCACAGTAATACACTTCTCTGTTTCTGTTGCTATTTCGGCTGCCTCGATCATTACGTGTTATATATGACGAAGACGGTACACCAGGACGCACTCATGAAACAAAGGCTGCGAGCCCGCATGGCAATATGTTTGACAACGTAAGCAGCAATGCCTTTCCTAATCAAGACGGACATTTTTACCAAGCTCATGCAACATGTCATTAAGCCAACGGCCAGTTTGCCCTACGTAATTCTTAGCGGAGGAAGGGGTACCTACCTCTAACACTTTCATCTAACTCAAGTGCTACAACCCGTTTTCTAGGTTGAGCTTTACTCACCAGAATCGTCGAGCTATGATGCCACAAGGTTTCTATACTGCTATAAATCTGACGTCCATGGTTCGAATCCCAACCTGTGCAAAGATCGCCTAATTTTTTTGACGCCCGTTATTTTTGTGTTCACAATACGTTCGCTGATAAATATAGAGTCAGTACAAGCGATCGTGGACTTGGCTCTTATTTTCTGAGTGTTCAGGGTTTTTTGCTCTCTTCGTCCGCCACGCATTGCACATTCTATCGGCAATTCTGTCTACCGTAACGGCCGGGTTTTGACAAGAACAGCTAACTGTTGCGCGCAGATTAAAACACGCATTCCGTCCCTTCTTTAACGAATGTATTTTACACTGGCATACCGCCCTTACTCACTTGTTCGGCTGCAGTTGATCGGACAGTGGCATTTAAAAGGTTAGATTTTTTCGAATGCACAAATTTTACTTTACGTATGAACAAATGAGGTATGCAGCCCTTTGACGTTTGGAGAAGTTTTCAGTTTATTAAAGAGCAACAAAAATTTTGAAAATAACTCTATTGGTGAACTTCCAAACAAATAAGTTCCACCGCACCTTTCATCAAAACGAAAAAAAAATTTTGCCAAAGCCGTTTACACGCTATATATAGTGCAGTTGCCTTTTTATACTGGTAAGTGGCTGATAAGCTGCATCTGGTATTTTCTCTGTTGAAAATGGAGCGCTTTGTGTTCGGCTATGTTGCTGTTGTCTTTACTGTCTTCAGTTTAACGACTGCTGCGTCACAGAATCTTCTGTACGAGGTAAAAATGCATTTCTTGAAATACGCATTGTGCTTTTTTTGCAGTAGTCTCAAGTGAGGCATCATAAATTTTGAAAGCGATAATGCCTAGCGAAGTCTTCTATTCCGAATACTTTACTACTGCTTCAAAAGAACGAAGTCCTTGCGGCGCGCTGGACGACAACTAAAATGCCCAATAAAAGTCTAGTTGCTAGATATAGTTTCCCTTCTCGCAAACGAATATCATTTTCTTTAGCTTAAAAACGCGATGGTTCAGAACAAATTTCCTGCAACTCCGTGTAGACCATTTTATATAGGATATCTACTCCTGGTGCTGCTGGCAAACCTTTTAGGTCTGAGAAAGATGTTCTGTTGGTAACTCCATAGCGAGTAGAAACCCGTCATTATCGTAATAATTGCTCAACATAGTTTTCTGCTGGAGCGTTTACTTTCACACGAATAAACAAAGAACCTAAAGTATTATTTAAAACCCGCATTTAGCGTTGTCACATTTACAGGAGGCACAAGGCCGAAAGGAGCACCGCCTAAGCGGCGGAACAAACTAATAGCCATGGAATATCTTCTTTGCCGCGTATACTTCATGATCACTGTAGAATACTGCGGCGCTTCGAGGGTGCCCTTTTATTCGCTTTTTCACGCGGGTCCGCGTTTCAAATTGAGTGGAAAGCAATAAAGGTTCTTTTGTAAACTACGCTACGCCATACACTTAGTGTTTACTGTGGTGGGACGCCTTGAATCGGGAGATAGCAACTCAGCCCGCCCTGTACGCTTAAATGACACCAGGGCAGTCCACAGTCCAAGAAATATTCGCCAAAAAGTAGCGCCTACTTTCACAGGGGGGTGCAAACTTGGGGTGAAAACTTCTGTTATAGCAGGATTTGGAGGCCATGAAAGCTTGTGGGTATTCAGTTTGATGTTCTTTTCAAGCAGTGCCTCAAATGGCACGCCGGCTCATGGACGCACTGTATGGAAATGGGAAATTACGCAATGTTATTACTTCCTCTTTTTCACCACTTGTAGCAGACGACAATTATCATAATCATTTTGATTATGCTTCTCACGACCTGTCGCATGCTCTCGTGCCTTCTCCGGCTCGCGGCCACTTTTTCTACCAGATTCCAGTAGATCTTCATTCTATTAAGACGTGTCGCTCCGCTTTCTGAACATCGCGCTGCAGCTGGAGGACCACGAGATCCAGCACACTATATTATCAGGATTGTATCAGTTATAATAGAACGCGCAGTTAGGTAAGCCGCTATTTTGGTCCACGTGGCGGTCAGAAGCCCATGCAGAAATTATCTATATTTACATCTAGTAGGAGCGCTCCTTCGTACCGTTGCTATTCTGAGATAAGGTGTTGAAAATGTTTTCAGCATAACACAGGAACAATGCTCAATAAAAGCAAGCTTGCATGCGCGGAGCCCAGCCATTGAAGGGACCTGTGGTATGTTCCAAATATGCAGGAAACATAGCGCAAAAGATAATAATTTCTCATGACGAAAGTGGGTAGTCCACAAAGGTATGAGAGTTACTCAGTCTTATATATGAGCGAGCCGCCCTGCTCTACTGATGGAATGAGATTGTGTTCAGTTGAGCACCGGATACGGCTCACACGGATTACGACGTAGTAGTGGCCGCGTTGGCGTCTGTCGCTTATAGTATCAATAGTGATGTAATTGGCAGCACATTAATTTTTTGTTATTGTGGAAACATCAAAGTTGCCTAATATGCCAGAATCATTAAAAAAATTTCAGCGTAGTGATGATTCCTGCTTTTTTATGTCTCGCGAATAGGTTGCCGACCATCTTGCGAATATTAGTGAGGGCGTGATTGACACGAAAGTGTCCCATTAGTTGCTTGATAACAAAGGAATTACCAAAAACGTGAAACAGGTGTGGCCGCATAATATGGTTTGGCACAGTACGTCATGACAAAATCTCGAATAATGAAGCCCTACAATAGCGTGGCTGGCTGAAGTTTTTATCTGAAACAAACTCTCAGGCAGCAAGGACATGTAAATATAAAATAAATGTATGCCGTAACATTTCCCCATAATATGATTTTTAAAAGACAAATCTCACATTTCAAGGAACAGCCACTTGCAAAATAGGATAATAAAAGCGCGATAGGCTCGCAACAAGACCGCTGGATACTGCGTGGGAAATGTTGCGGGTATTATGAACAGCTGCTCAGGGGCGGCAGAACGTACATGCAAGGCTGTGGCGGTGTCGCCAAGCTTCGCCTACCAAACCTGCCAGCGCGCCGCCTTATCAAAAATGCGTCAAATCAAGCCCTTTCTGCTTGGCATATACTCTTGGTACATAAATCAAAGCAAGAGGTCCTGCAGAAAGCGGTGATTGTCGAGTAAAAATGAAAGTAGTGCAGGTGACGTGTTGCTCAACTTCACCAAAAGTGGAAGTGAAAGAGGAGAAAGGAATATCAGCTGTATATATTGCTTTCTCTGCAAACAAGGCTTTTATGGCCGCCAAAAGCTGGTAGCACCAAATCACGAAATTTCAGATAAAAAACAGTTATTAGGATTTTATTGTCAGTTAAAATATGCGATAGTGTAGACACCAATAACACTGCGTATGTCAGGTCTAAACTTAGCATTCTTGATCTGTTCGCGCCTTACTTAAAGAACCTAAGAGTTAGCACGCGGCCACTTTTTCTGTCGAGCAAGCTATCTCTTTTACGATTCACGGTCAAAAATAATTTCGGCCGCTCCTGTAATGCAACATGACTTCTGGGAACTGCATGGCCTAATCTTGAGGGAGCAGCCCTTTGGCAGGCGTCTGCGGGCTGAGCCGCGATGTCGGTGTAACCGAGCGAACTTTGGCAAGACAGACGCGAGAAAGAAAAATCTAACAATTATTTGATTAATTGATTGATTGGCTGTTTATTGGAGGAGGTCATAGGACCCTGGAGGGGATGGGGGAGAGTGGGAAAATGGAAAAAATATGAAAATAAAAGTAATTGATAACACATTTGCACTTTTTGTCCCATTAGAAAGTCAGTTCGCACTTGTCACAGAATCACTGACCCATACAGGGCTGAGTCAATCACCAATCAAACTGCCTTATAGAGACCATTCTGGAGAGAGAACTCTACAATTGGCTCTAATAAAGAGGAATTAGCACGCATTTGGCTAATATGGTCCTGTTCATCACACGGGATGGAGTGTAGTGTTTAAAGTTCCGATCGTCCTTGTGAAAAGGCAGAGCACATCCAGATAAGGTGGTAAAGATTGGAAACGACTGATTCACCACAAAATATGCACTTTGAAGTATATGCTGTACGAGGATAGGTCCATTTAAAGAGAATGTCGGGGGTATATGCACAGTTTGTGTATATCTTGTTTGCAATAACTTCTTTTCTGGGGAGACGTTTTAGAGGTGTGAGGAAACCCACAGGGGAGGGTTCCTGGAGGCGCTTACGACTAAAGATCTTTGCTTTGAGGTAGTTTTCAGGCCAGGTCGCGTCCTGTGGGGGTGGGTCAGAAGAAACCATGGGAGGATGTGAGAGACTCTCCCAGGCAGCCATGTGGGCTAACTGGTTCCCTGTGTCACCCTCGGAGTGCGCCGGGGTCCAAATCAAACGAACGGATCCGAATTCTTGCCGTAGCTCCTGAATTTGTCTCAGTATAGTAGTGGCAGTTCACGAAGTAGTGGCAGTTCATATTTAATTAACGAAGTGCCACGTGGGAGTCTGTGATAACGCGTAGCTTCGTTTGAGGAATTGACGGGCGATTTATTTGGATTCTTTGAAGGGCACCTAGAATTCCTAAAAGTTCGGCTTCTGCTACTAGGCCACGGATTTGTGAGATATTGCAGGACCCATCCAGGGGTGGAAATTCAGGGCAAGTCCAAGCTACCGCTGCGGCATTGTTGGCTACTGCTGCGTCTGTGAAAACATCTAGCTCGTCAATGGCTTTGTCTTGCCGTATACGCCTAACAAGACGCTCTCTAGCCGCCGGGTTGGAGCGCCGTATAGGCTGTCGTCTGATGAGTCCAAGCGGTGGACGTTCCCATGGGGGGATAGTACCTTGAAAGGGTGCCCCCTCAAAGACGCTGTTCAACGCGTCCCATTTTAAGATTGCTTGTCTTTGCAGTGAGCATTCTAGGCGCGTTTGAAAACGTAGCTGAGTTTTCTCCACCAGTTGTCGTATCGGAGGAAGAGGAACTGCCAACTCTAGAAGATCATTTCTGGTGTGTCGATGGAGATCCGTGATGGTTCGAATCATAGAACGATTTAGTATTTCCAAATCGCGCAGGTGCCGGGGGCTGAAGTTATATACTGGAAAACCGTATGCTAGCCGGCCATGGGCCACTGCTCTGGCGAGAGTTTGACAAGAGGCTTGTGGTGAACCACCGTACTTACTTGAGGTGCGAGTAATAAGATGCATCGTAGCACGCCAGGTGGTACGAAGGCTCAGAATCCATGCTTGAGGGCTATTGCAGCTGCTCAGTTGGAGACCGAGAAGTCGGACGGTTCCGTTTTGGGATGAAATTGATGTACCGCCGAAATGAAGGGTCAAGATATGAGACAGATCAGTTTTGCGTTTGCCGTTGATGCGTTGATGCTGACAAATTCCGTCTTCTGTGGTGAGAGTTCTAGGTTGAAGGCGGACAAAGAGCGTTCTAGGCTAAAAACGGCAGCCTGAAGTTCTGACTGCATGGCTTCCTTGCCATCGTAGTCGGCCGCTTCTGTCCAGACGACGACATCGTCGGCGTACAGGGCGAATCGAGCTGAGGTATCCTTTTCAAGCTGTCGGGCCACAGGGGTCACCGCAAGGTTGAACAGCATTGGTCCGAGTATGGAGCCTTGAGGAACTCCTCGGTCTACGTAGTAAGTGGTGACTTCATGACCTGGATACTTCAGTTGTATAGGGCGATGTTAAAGGAAATGTCGAATCCAGGCTTGTGCCTTGGCACTGGAAAAGCCTGGGACAGCTCTTCTAGGATGCCGTTTTGGCAAACATTGTCAAAAACATTGCGTATATCTAAAGAGAGGACGTAATCTGGGATGCATTTTCTGGATTTACGGTTGATGACTCGTCGCAGGAGCCATAGGACGTCATGCGTTCCGAGATTCGGGCGGAAGCCAGTTTGAGCTGGGTGGAACCAGCCTGTGCGTTCAGATGATACTTCAAACGATTATTTATCAGTCTTTCTATTATCTTGCTTAGAGTAGGAGTGATTGCAATGGGTCGCAAAATTTCAGGTTTCCTAGCATCCTTTCCTGCCTTGGGAATAGGGTGTATGATCGTTGTTTTGAGGTATTCAGGAACTTCGCCTGATTCCCATGACCGATTAATAAGCTCGAGAAGAATAGAATTCTCTTCTTGGGGCAGATTCCGGAGGTCCTGCCAGGTGACTGCGTCGTGTCCTGGGGCAGACTTAGGCTTCCCTTGGTAGAGTGCTATTGGGAGTTCCCCATGTGTAAAGGGACTATCTAGAGAAGGGTGAGATTCTGGTATCTTAATAACAGAAAGGGGTTGCAGGCAACTGGAGTCGGATGTCGCATTGGGAACAAGGTTTTCACGATAGCCTTTTCAACATCCGTGTAATTCATGTGTAGGCATATTTCTTCGACGATTGAGAGCTTGGTCTTATTCTTGCCACACAGGTCACGAAAGATTGCCCAAAGGCGTGCTAGTTCGTCTAGAATGTATTTGCATCTTTGGCTCCTTGAGAGGCGCTCGTGCTGTGCTAGTTGTTGTGTTTTGATTATCTCATTCAGCGTGTTTTGTAGACCAAGGGCCTCTAGCTTCTCATTTGTGGTTCTGATCGGTATTCCTATGGCCCTTTTGTACGCTCTTTTAATCAGGTTCTTTACCTTGGTCTTTGCTTCGGTTTCAGTTTGAGGAAGGGAGTCGTGTACGCAATTTTTGATATTATATACGCTCGTATGAGTCTTATTATATTGCCTTCTTTGAGGCTGTGCTGAGCACGAGGGCGCGGGTTCAATTCCCTGCCGTGGCGGCCGCTTTTCCTATGGAGGCGAAAAGCAAAAATGTCCTTGTGTGCGAGATTTCGCCGCACGTTAAAGATACCTAGGTGGTCAAAATTAATCTGGTGCCCTCCACTACGGCGCGTCTCATCGCCTGCGTTGCGTCGGTGGGTTAACCCATACATTCAATCAATCAATGCTTGAGTCCATAGTATCGATTGGGTACCCTGGATATGAACCTCATAATTTGGTTCACATTTTTCTCCGTGGCGTTGACCACATCGGTGTTTTAACCGTTTTCTTGTATTCTGAGGCATATTGTTTTGATAGTGTTCTCCTTCGGAATAGGTCTGTTCTGTGGGGTAAGCGTGATCATCTCATGCTCTCTTAGCGTTTCTTTGGTCGATTCTCGCTACTTCTTAACCAGTAGTTCTGATTTCTCCTGAGAGAAATCCAGGCCTCTCGAAGTTAAGAATTCCACAACCTGGGTTATGGCTTCTTGTAATGTGCTCTGTGACCATCGCTTCCTCCTACCACCCATAATGGGAAGTCAACCGCATGTATGGAGTGGTTGAGTTTCTCAATTTTATTAAGTTTCTCAGGGAGGCGTATTATCGCCATGTTGATAAGACAAGGTGATAACACCGAGCCTTGCGATGTTCCACTATTAATCATGTGGAATTCCTTCGATTCAATTTCTCCAAGCTTTATCTTGGCAGTTGTCTTCTTGAGAAAATTTGCTACATAGTTAGGGCCTTTTTTCCGAGTCTGAGTTTATCGACGGAATTTAGGATCGCCTGGCGGCTGACCCTGTCGAATGCTTTGTAATGTCGAGTCGTACAAGGGTTCTCGTGTCCAAGATAGATGTTCCTTCTCCGTCTATTATTGCTGGTTTTAGTTGTAGGAGTATATCCTGCTTCGAGAGGTTTGCTCTAAAGACAATCATCGTGTCTGGGTAAAGGCCGCTTGACTCCATGTGTTTGTTGAGTCCGTTAAGGATTATGTGCTCGACGAGCTTCCCAAGGCATGATGTAAGCGAGATTGGCCTAAGGTTGGTAAGATGTATCTTTTTTTCTAGGTTGGAGAAGCATTACTATATTGGCTTTCTTCCATGTTTCGGGAGTTGGCCCTCCTTCCAGACTTGATTGAAGAATTTGGTGAGTGCTTCTATGAAGGTGTCGTTCATGTTTCCTATGATTTTATTCGTGATGCCGTCGGGTCCCGGTGCCGATTTCGGCTTGAATTATTGTATGGCCGCACTGACCTAGCTTTCCGAGATTGGTCTGTCGAATGTGGCGTTCAGCGCCCCGTGGTTTTATTAGGTCCTCTTCTTTGCCTTCGTACAGGAGAATAATCTTCTTTAGGTTTTCTCCTTGAACCGTTTTGCTGCCTTCTGGATTAATTAGATACATGAAGATGTTCCACGTGTTTGCTTAAGTAATCTGCAAGTCCATTTTATTGCAACTGTCGTGCCAGTTTTGTCTCGATAGTTTTTTTGCGTGTTCTTCTGTTTGCTTGTTTATCGTTGCTATTTTTTTATGTTTCTGTTGTGTTTTTTGGGAGCCCAGTCTTCTGTGTAGGCTTTTCTTTGCCTCCCACATGTGTAAGAGTCGGGAGTCTGCTTGCTGCAGGTCGGATTTTTGTGGTATTGTTTTCATGGCTGTCCAAGCGACCTCTTGTAGTTTTTTATCCATTCATGTATATTCTTTTTTAGCGCAGTGTTCTCCGTTTTGCCTTTTTTCTTGTGTATCTGATTTCTGTGAACTTATCTTATTCCGTATTGCGGGTTTCTTTGCCTTTTCGTTTTTGAGGAAGTCCTGTTTCCAATGTACTTGGTACTATGTAGTGGTCGCTTCCGAGATTTTCGTGTAGGTTAACCAAGCCGAATTTTCCTCTGAAGTTTTTCGTGAACGTTACGTCTGGTGTCGTGCCTGTGCTGACACTGTTGCCCGTCCTTGTCGGAAAAGTCGAATTGGTTTAGAGAAAAATGTCAATTAAAGCGGAGAGTTGGGCGCGTTCGTTGCTGCTGACTAATGAACTGATACTTCCAGCGAACTTTTGCACTTAGCGAAATTTAGAAGACGTTATCGAACTGATAGAGAAGTTTTCGAGGCTTTTGTGATTAACAGGGAGGGCGAGAACTGCGTCAGTGCCCCATCTTTGGCACTTTCAACAAGTTAAATCCACTTTTTGGTAAGAGAGGGGGTGTCCCATAAATATGCGAAATCGGCGACTGTGTGCACACGTGTCGGGGAAGATCATTTCTTGTAATGTGACCAGGCGTTACTTGTGCATCAATGAAAAAGTGATAAGAGCGAGTGTAAACATTGCGCCGTTTCATTTCTGCGGAATCGTGTGCGTCTTTGTTTTTGTTTTTTCGAATCATGAACATATATACGTGTTTTCCTGTTCCCCTTTTCATAAACCAAGTTGAAGTCTATAGCCTGTGTTTCGTCTTTTCTTTCTTCGTCCTGTGCTAAAGTTCGCTAGAAATACGAGTTGGAGAAAAAATTATGCCCACACCATCACACCCAACGTTACTAGAATAAACTCAGTTTCGGAGCTCCGCATCTCCGCCAGCGGAGGAGGGTGGGCCAAACGGCGGTCGCGAGAACTAGCGGCGCTGCAGTCAAGTCTTGCGCTACTCCCGGGGCGTCGTCTGCTACTGCGGCGGCGGCGGCGTGCCGTGGTGGGCCGCCGCGGAGTTGCTCGTGGCGGCTTTCTAGTAGTGCTATGGCCAAACTTAAACATTTATCATCCTTGCCGTCGACAAACTTCAAAATTAGTCATCCTTCCAGTTGACACCCCGCATCACATTTGCGCACTGTTTACGTAGATATGCAACTAAGGCGGTAAGTTGGGCGAGTTGGGTACTGTCTAAGGAAATCATCGTACTAGCGGACACTGAACAGAGACAGAGGTAAAAGAGGCGACGAAACACAAGCTAGATGTGTTCTAGCGTGTGTTTCGTCGCCTCTTTTACCTCTGTCTCTGTTTAGTATACGCTAGTACGATGATTTCCTTAGTAGATATGCATACGGTTGTCTGTATGAATTGACTTGCGTGCGTTGCTCATTGGTTGGCTGATTCGACGGTGGGCCTATATTTGAGCTGTGTAGATTGCGTGTAACTTCCATATACAGGATTTTCTTAGCGAGTGAGCATTTTCAGCGTAATTCCGATAACTACTGAGCTGTCTTATCTCGACCAAAAACGACCCAACAAGTTCGTAAGATAGTGACTTTTATTTTATTTATTTATTTAATTGAGGTCACCCTCAAGGCCCGGGTAGGGCGTTACAGAGGGGCGTGAGTATAATAGGTACAGATTTATAATAAGCAGACAAAAAAAGCAAGCGTACAATGCAAAATAATGACGTAACAACAAAACAATGTACTGAAGACAAGAGGCACAAACAGGGTATGTGCAAAAAAGTGGACTTACACAATATACAAGAACATTGTAGAAAAAAAATATTCTTGTTTCCTGCTATTTACAAAAAAGGCGTTATAGAAAAACAGTAACCATGCTTTACACTATTTTACAATGCTTTACAAGTTTTCGCGACGGCTATCCTTAGCGCAGAGTGCAAAATGTTACAGCAACTTCACCTTTTTTCTTGCATTTTTTTACTTTTTCAGACAGCTGTAGTTCCTGATTGCTTTTCTTGCAAAAAAGAACATTCGCATCACAATGTAAAACTTGACTACTCTAGCCATCATATCTTGATCATGAGCAGTGCAGCCCAAAGAAGGCAAAGGAAACCAACTCCTCCGAGGTCGTTTCTAACTTCCCTTTCAGCTCCACGATTTCTTTCTTCTGCTTCTCACGAGCTGCTGTGGCCCTGAGAAACTTTCTTCTAAGATTTTTCATTTTACGCTTCTTAACGATTGCCCTCGCTGGTCTCTTCTGTCGGATCTTTCTACGTTGCCTTAAGCAATTCGGACAGATCGGCCGTGATGTGAGAACCGAGCAGTTCTTCGCATGTACTCTGATTGATTGATTGATTGATTGATTGTAGGGTTTAACACGCCGACGCAACGCAAGCGATGAGGCGCGCCGTAGTGGAGGGCTCCGGATTAATTTTGACCACCTGGGGATCTTTAACGTGCGCCAAAATCTCGGACACACGGGCGTTTTTGCTTTTCACCTCCATCAGAAAAGCGGCCGCCGCGGCCGGGAATCGAACCCGCGACTTCGTGCTCAGCAGCGCAACGCCTTAGCCACTGAGCCACCGCGGCGGGTCGCATGTACTCTGTCGCTAGGCGAGTCGTCAGTATGGACTAGTGCTCCTTCACACACCTTCAGCTCTTCAACTTCACCAAGCAGGCGTTTTTACACTTTTTACACTGTACGACAGCTGTTTGCGTTGCGTGCTGTAGCCGTTCTCTACGCAGTTAATCTGCTCGTCTACTACAACTGTCTTTGGCACAAGCAAGTCTGCATTCACAAGCCGGCTAGTGTAAAATATTCCACACCTTTTGTTCGTTGCCTCGTCGTAAAAACGCTCGAAAATCCACTGCTTTGAAGGCAGCGTGACACTTTACAATTTACCAATTGTCAGTGTGAGGCAGGGCAACTCTGAGTCACGGCAGCGTTGTTAATAATCGCTTGCCTTTCGTCTTGCTGTTCTACTTCCGGCGGCTCCACCGCCGAAGAACTAGGCACTGGACTTTTGCGGGGCACCGTGCGTTTTTGGGGTGATTTGCGCCTTGATCCCGAAAGTTGCGGCTTCGATATATGGGGTGGAAGTGCTGGGAACAAACGCGGAATGGCACCGGGCGCGAGCTCCCACTTTCCGCGTGCTATCAAAATTTCTTGTCCGGCAACAACATGAAGGTAGTGCTTTACAATGTCGTCATCTTCAAAATCAATGTCACAGACTTTGCATTTCGCAGTTAGCTTTTTATCTTTGCGATGTAAAGCTTGCTCCCACCTTTTGAATTCCGTAGGGTCCTTTGGTGGCCCGAAGAAGTGGCGTGAAGTGGAGTCGCCGTTGCGGTAGCTGCTCTTGCACCCCGGCCCAAAGCAAGTCGGCATGCCGAACCGTGGATGAATCTCTTGCTCCTCCTACGCTTTGTACATGACGTACGTGTCTTCGTGCAAGCTCCTTCGCATGGCCGAAAACAATTCCAAAAATGACCGACGAGCAAAGCGTCCACATCGCTGCCAACGTTACTAGTAATGTTGGTCGCTGCAAAGCACGCGAACTTGCACCGACCAGCTTAATGAAAACCTTCTGTAGTGAAGGAGGCGCCGACGCTCGCTAGGCAGAACAACACGTGTTTTGCCTGGCTTCAGGCAAAACACGTGAGGGTGGTCGTTCCGGCCCGCATGGCAGTACGACAGTTTTTGTGAACCTCATCAGTGGGAGGCCCCGTTAACCAGCTTCCGGTGTAGAGTTCCTGTGCTGAATTTTTATGTGCGCCGGGCTGGTCCCACCTTCTACGGCATTTCTAATTAATTCCGGGTGAATAAAAATCATATGCTCTTTTGTTGCTTCCACCGAGTACCTGACTTTTGGAATGTTTCAAGCGAATACGCATTACGCCCGCGAACGGCTGAATGCGTATTCGATCATATTTAATCGCGTACTGCTAATATGGAATTGCTTAAACAACTGCCTTATGCAGCTCCTTTGGAAGGTAGTAGGGTTGTTGTTTTTTGACACCCCTTTCCTTTTACGCAACCAAAAAATGCTTTCAGGTGGTTTTGAGGCATCTTGTGCGTGAGCAAATTCTGCATCTTCCCTGTTTCCACAAGCCTGTCAAAAGTTGCCATGACACTGTTCATACGTATGGGGAGTCCTAAAAATACGGTTTTCTTGAGACCCTCAATTGCTTATTTTTTTTGTGCATCCTGGAGTCCTGTTATATACAATTCAGCCTTTAAGAAAGTCCTCATTGAATCCTCATTCGCGTTTCGCAGAGGTGCCTTGTACGATCAGGTGGAGGGATTTCTTGAGTTCAAAACATCAAAAAGGCGGTCAAAGATCCTTATGAACGTAGGCGTGGAATCCGCACCTTTAAATTGTGGATTAAAGCTTTAACGTGATTTCGCAAAAGTCGAGTGCATCTGCGAGAGATGAACTGAGCGCCAGAACTGTAGGCGAACTTTCATCTTCGGTGATCTAATGTCTCGTATGCACCACAAACAGCGCTGAGGCCAGAGGAGGTGAGACGAACCCGGCGCATATAAAAGTTGAGAATAGGAACTCTACATCGGAAGCTGGTTAACGGAACCTCGCACTGACGAGATTCACAAAAACTGTCGTGTTGCTGCACAGGCATAAAGGCACGGCTTTTACAAACGTGTTGGTTCCTTTTTGGTCGAGATACGACAGCGCAGTACTTATCGAAACTACGCTGAAAATGCTCACTCGCTAAGAAACTCCCGTATATGGAAGTTAAACGCAATCTACACAGCTCAAATATAGGCCCACCGTCGATTATTAGCCAGCCAATGAGCAACGCATGCAAGTCAATGCGCATACAGACGATCGTATGCATATCTACTCAGACAGTGCACAAATGGGATGCGGTAACGTCGACTGGAAGGATGAAGATGTTTAAGCTTGTCGACCGGGAAGATGATATATGTTTAAGTTTAGCAATAGCAGTACTAGAAAGCCGCCGCGGTACGTCGGGGCGGCGGCCCGCCGCGGACGGCTGCTGCGGCCAGCTGCGGCGGCCCGCCGCAGTGGCAGACGACGCGCCGAGAGTAGCGCAAGACTCGACTACAGCGCCACTAGTTCTCGCGCCCGCCACGCGGCCCGCCTCTCCGGCAGAGCTTTCAAATTGAGTTTATTCTAGTAACGTTGATCACACCAGGGTCCCCTCGCGGGAACCCTGGTGTGATGCGACGATGAAGGGGGTTCCATTGTGCGTTTCCGTTGGGTCGATTACTCGAATTGCGTGAGCAATCGTCGGGTAATGTGAGAGAGAGAGAGAGAGAGAGAGAGAGAGAGAGAGAGAGAGAGAGAGAGAGAGAGAGAGAGAGAGCAAGCGTAGCGCGGGCGACCGTCGACTGAGAGCCGGGCCGGAGCGCGGCACTCCGCTTATATGCGCAGCGCGCCCGAAGGAGAGGAGACCGCGGAGAGAGAAAGCGCTGCAGCAGCACAGCGCGCTTGCGCCGCGCGCATCGCTGCCCACCGGCGGATTGAGAGAACGCGCCGCACTGCGCGCGCCACAGATGTTGGGGGAGAGGGGGCGCAATCACGGTGAGAGGAGAGGGGGTGAGCGGAGGAGAGACGCAGCTGTGCGGATGGGGACAGCGACGACGCAGGAAGGACAGGGCGGCCTGCAAGAGATGCTCCTCTCAGCGTCGCATCTAAAAGGTGGAGGTGTTGGGAGTCCATCCATGAAGTACGGCCTCTTTTGGCCTATCTGTGGTATCCCCCACGCGCTGCAAAACGCGACGGTGGTTGCCTATCTCCCATCTAGATATCGGGGTTTACCGACAGTTCGTTTGCACAGTTGCGGATAACCACTTCTGATGACATGCAAACTTTCGAACATCACTCTTCTCCGGCCTTAGCACCTCAGCTCCCAATACTCTCAGCCTGGCGCAGTTGATAGCTATTGAAGCCATTACCGCGAGTAGAGATTTTAAAGACCCTTGAAAGTATTTCGTCGCGGCCATTGTGGCGGTAGCGGCCGGTTGGACGGAAACAAAGTTTAGTTCATTTGAAGCAAGCAAGCTGTCCGTCATTGAGCCAAAAAGCTTAATTTGTCACAGAAGAAACTGTTCGACATGTTGGCCAATTTGCGCACGTTTTAAATGCCAACTACTGATATAACGGTGGCTTTTCGCGACACTTTCGAGTTCGTCATCCGCGGATTTGCCTGTATTTTACAAAATGCAGGTGCCAAAAATTATAGGTGAATTCGAAAAGTATCGTAAACAGTGCTCTCAACCTTGTTTGTGAGGTTTCAGAAGCTGAATCAGCTGGGGCAGAATAACCTAGTCCTATTTTAACCATTCGCAAGCCTCACTGTACGCCTGCAGTAACTTTGCACAGTGTGGATTTTACAAAGAAAACAGTGCAAGCACAACCTGAGATGAATGCAATCGTACTTCTTGTATACTGCGGTGGTCCCGTAGACGAGATTTTTTGGCTCCGGGCTAGCACAAGCAGCTGCAAGTTGAAGTAGTTCTTTTGTAAATGCGAATTTTGAAAGAGCGAAATTACGCTTTGCTAAACACTGAGGTTACCAACTCAAAGTTTACAGGTTTTTAAAGGCGCCGCATGGGTAAAACGAAAGATAACTGCCCCCCCCCCCCCAAAAAAAAACTAAAAGGACGAATTAAAGAAAAAGCTTACCAGGGAGTAGCCCTTAAAAGACCTACTTATAGCATCGTCAAAAGCTTTTACCGTTGAAAAAGTATAATTTTCCATTGATCAGCATATTGTTTATTATTCTATGTTGTTTATTTACGCATTCTGATAAGATAAAGAACAAATTCTCCTAAAAAACGCAAAAATGTGATGGATTTGAAAAACGTTCTGGGCCAAAAATATTCTTCTTGCTCTGTAATGCTACTGACCTAATGTTAATGCTGAGCTTCTAGCGGCAATACAGCGTACAGTTCTAGGCAGTTTTGTATGCGTTGCAAGTACAACAATATGCCATTCCACCAAATTCAAATGTCTATTGTTGTCTAGTGAACACAGAAAACTTGCTGGGTTTTAGCGAAATATGACAAACGCTAGTAAATATAAGACCACCGTTTCGCACAATAACCCTTCATTAGCTTTAAAAATTGTTGTCTTCGAAAAATCTACTAAACAACAAAAAATATTATTCTCTAAAAACAACTCATGGTGGTGATGATAGTCATTACGAAGAGCTGCGGACGTCTAATAAAGGAGGAGAGATCCACGACAGTAGCCACAAGCATTCTCAGAGAAGGGATACGGGAAACTGTTTCTGTGAACTTCCATTTACCAATTATGTGTTTTTCGTGGGTTCACAATATTGTAAACTTACTACTGCTGTAGATAAAGTGCTAAGGCTCGTTCTTCACTAGTGCTTTGATGTTTGTTTGCATTTTCTTCGCATTTCTCGCATGGCGTAAGGCTTGATAGAAACGATATATTTTCGCCGCTTATTTTGTGGAATTGTGTCTGTGTTCTTATTAGTTTTTACAACAGAACGAAGACATTTACGTCTACTTTCAAAGTGGAAGAGTCTACGGCAATCTGACTTATCCGGACTGTATTCGCACTCACCGAAAAAAACTAAACGAAAATGAGTACTCCTTTCTTCAGTATTCCCAAAAAGGTCCCTCTAAGTAAGTCACTTCATTGCGCCGGTATTGTGCCTTCCCCTTCTCGTAGTGCTGTCTTTGCCTTCGGTCGTATTTTGTGCAGCCTCAGCAGCGCAATTATGCTAGCCCAAATCCAACGTATACCAACCATCTCAATGAATATCTTTACTAAGTGGTTTATACATCAGTTCTATACCTCAGGACTCAAGAGATATATAAACGGTTGTTTCTCATAATACCATAGCTTTAACGTGTTGTATGCCAGTACTACATAATAGATCTCCTATGACCACAAAAATAAAGCGGTAGCTGCTGGTTTCTCCCAGTTCATCAGAATCATCAAATCCTGGTCGACAAGCGCTTCCTCACACTTTTCAGCGGTGTCATTTTCAGTAATTGCCCGAGCTCCTGACAGCTGTTCTTCTTCTAAGGCAGATATGAAAACAAAGATTTTTATTTCTGCGGACGTGATCACTGTGAGTCATCGGAAAAACCCATCTCTGGGGAGAAATACTGAGGGGGAGTCCACATTGAGTAATGTAATGACCTACACAAAACATTGTGAAAACGCATGCGTAGATTACGTTTTGTGACGACGTACAGCTTGCACTGCTATTTAAAACGAAGCAGTGTGTAAAGACACCAAGGTAACTTTCAAATAAATGTGAATACACAAAAAACTTGTATATTGTCCGTGAGATGGATGACCTATATGCATTAAATTATGTTACAACTTTATGCAGCAAAGCTGGGGGAGCTTTGTCGTCAACTCTAAATAGATGAGCTATACGCATTAAAAATTTGTTTTAACTTTATGTGGCAAAGCAAACAGAGCGTTATCGTCAAACGAACCATATATGGCAGGAACGTTGTTTATAAGCATTTCTGACCAGATTATAGTTCCCCGGCGGGTTGGTCAGTGGGTCCGTTGAGGTATCGGGCACTTTTCTTTATGGGTCTAGGTTTGGCTAGGAGTTCCCGAATATGTTTAGTCAGTGTATTGTTTGGTAGTATTGCTTTATGTTCGTCAATAATGTGCATCTACACTAATGTAGCGCCTTAACCTCGCCGATATATTTGTGGAGTATCGAGCCCTAAGGCATGATTAGGGGATTTCACAATATCTATTAGTGTTTTAAATGCAGAGCAATTTTTTAACTCACGATGTCACCCGGCGTTGCAGGCGTTCCTCGGCGTCCGCAAGTGCCGTTCCAGGTGTGCCCTCTCCTCCACTCCTCCTCTCCCGCATCACGCTGCCCTCCTCGCTCTCAACAACAGGTCCGCATCCCTCCCCCTACACTATATAAAAAAATATTACTTACCGGTGCCTGGTTTCGATCCCACGACCCAGCGGGTGGAACGCAAGGTACATGGTGCTCTACCCACTGCGCCACAAAGCCGACGTAGAATGGAAGGCTACGAACGCGCCTTATATCCTTGACTCATTCAAACTACATCAAGAAGCTGCTGATACAACGCATTCACTACCACCAACTCCCCAAACACCTCACGGTAACGCAATACACCCACCCCCTATGCGACGCATTTACTCAAGTCCCCCTCGCGGTGATATGGGCCCTTTATTTAAATTGCATGACTGCAAAAGGAAAAAATATTCGCTACAATCGTCGGATAAAAGATCAATGTTAAAATCAGCGTGGACTACGATAAAATTGTTGGGAGATGGGCCCTTCTGGAACGAGCCCATCTCCCCGTAAGTCAAAGGGCCCATCTCCCTGCGAGGGGGTCTCGAGTAAATGCGTCGCATTTTTTATGGCTCGTTTCATGCATATTTTTTCCTGCACGATTTGGGAGGGAGTCTATTTCATACGTCTATTTTATTTGTTCTTTATTTTCTTAATCTATACATGGGATTGCTTTGATTTTTCACGTACGGTTTGACCAATCTTCTCTGTTTACGGTAGCCAAAAGTTTAGTGGTCAACCGCTTCAATTATGCAAATCAACTTCCAGTTGATGGAAGATGTTTTACTGTTAGTCAGCCTTTGGTGATTTTAGATGCAACGCATCTGTTTAACTCGCCTTGTCCCGCGTCGTTGTCGTGGCGTAGTCTGCATCCCTCCCCTGATCTCCTCGCCGCGGCAGCTGCGCGCTCCACCGCCCTCACCGCAGCGCCATCTGTGCGTCAGCGTGGTCAGCGCGCAGCTTGCACTCGGCTGCGCTCTCTCCCGTCGCCGTGCCAGCCGTGCGTTAGCGCGCAGCTTGCGCTCGGTTAAAAATTTACACCATCCTCCCGGGAGGGGAACCATGGGGTAGATGCGACCCATCGGGGGTGAACATGCTGCGTAAATAGGATACACAACAACAGCAATCCACACGCTGACATCGCCAACATAACGGAAACGCAACGGCAACCTCCAATGCGTTGCACCTACTCCATGGTTCCCCTCACGGGAAGATGGTGTAAATTTTTTTCTTCCTGTTCTTGTCGTTTCTTATGGAGCTTTTTTCATCTTCGTTTACTTGGGCGTTAATGTTAGGTTCGTATTTGTAATACCGTCAGTACACTTTTGTAGCCATCTATTTTTTATTCACCGTGCGCATAGTTAACAAAAATTCGGTATGATGAGTTGTCTTCAATTATGCGATGATGACTAATACATATGCAAGTTGGCCAGGTATGCATTTCTCAGCAACTGTTTGTTCTTACACGGCTTCTGCTTTCTGACAATTTCTTTTTTGTGTGTTGCTGTGGTTATTTGAGCAGTTTTATACTGATATCTTCATTTTGGAGGGTCACGTATAGGGTAATTCTTTAGTATGCATTCACTTTTACGTTTTTCACTGTATTTTCAAGTTCGGCCCGATATATTACCTCCATTTACGCTTTTATACGAATAAATTGTGTAGGCCCCCATTTATGCATTTTAGTGTAAATGCAGTGCTTTAAACTGTGGGTCTGTTTTCAGGACATTTGTGCTGTTGTTTCCGTCGCTATTATCGGGGATTCTGTTTTTGGTTGTCAGGCGAATGTATATTGGTACATCTTTTGTTTCACATGCGCAATATTGGTTTTACTTTTCTGGTGGTTTTCGGTTGTTAAGCTGAATTCAACAAATTATCTCTTTTCGCGGTAGTACGACGATTAATTATGTTAACTTCCGCTCACATATACATTGCACGACGTTACAGCATTGGTACATTTCCATGTTTTAATAGTGTTTCCGTCCTTATTTCTTGGGTTCTTAATTCTTGTCTTAGTGATCTGGGGGAGATTTAATGCATTCTTTTAATCTTGTAAATTGTATAATATATTTCTGAAAAGTTTCATATTTTTCGGTTTTTAAAATTTTGTTTCACCAATTTTCCCCGTTTCCACTATTATAGCAAATTTAATGTATTACTTGCGCCCTTGCGTATATTTGTACAAAAGGAGAATGCTACAGTGTTGGGCGCTTTTAAAGATAGTTTGGTTCGTGCTTCCTTGTTTCACGGGGCATTTTCGTTTTTCGCCTTTTTAACCCAACTCCCCTCCCCTCTTTTCTTAATAAACGTTTTCAACGTTTTAAAGCATTTTGTAGGGAGAAGCATAACATGTGATTTTTATATTACACATTTTGCTAGATAATTGTTTTACCGTTCTACCTTTAGCATTTTTTGGTTTCTCAAAATTCCTTCTGAGAACTAGCTCCGTCGATGTTTTAATAATAAATTTAACTACCCTAATGAAGCATTTTGCGAAAATCCCGGTAGTCATGTGGTTGTCTGTGCTTCCATTATTTTAAATTGTGTTTTCGTCGTCATTTTAGGCGCTTTTTGTTTTTGTCTGATTTTGATGCTGCAGACGCATAGAATGTATATGGTTGATTTCTCACTGCTCACTCTTGTATTTTTTGAGATGGTCAGTATTTTGTATGATAAAGTTTCACCATTTTTTACAACGATCAAAACTATCAACTCCGCCTGCTATATATATTTGGCAAAGGCTTGGAAAAGGTAGGGTAGTCGGCAATAAATGCTACTTGTTTAAACGACTTGACAACGTACACAGATCCAGTTGCAGTTTCATACGCGAGTCGTAATGTCACAAATTATATCGCACAAAAATGTATGAGGCGTCAATTCCTCAGCATAGTTCGTGACATTCGTTCTAGAATGCCTGGTGTAGGTTCCGAACCCAATCACCTGGGCTCTGTTCCACATGGCAGGCGGCTCACGAAAGCAATGAAGGTGAAGTTCTCAAAGATGTTGGCCGAGTTGATAAACAGATGACATTGTTAAGAGAAAAGCGAGGCTAAAGCTTTATGTATACCTATTTCATTAAAAAAACACGGTACGTGAGAAATGAACGGGAAAAACTCCACGTTGTTGCTGGAATGAGTGCCCAAGTACAGAAAGATGACTCTAGATTTTCAAACTCGCAGTCTCATTATTTTAGGCTTCTAGGGTACACAGACCACTAAAGCGACAACCACCATGACTCTGTTTCTCCGAAAGATCCCTCTAGTGGCACGGTACGCAGCGTTAGCCTTAATTTCCGACGCCATGAACTCCACATATACCTCCTGCTTAGGGAGCTCATGACTCCGGTATCATAACCCGACGATCGAAACGCCACGTTATGCCGAGATATGCCTATCCCTATTGCTCAGACAAAAACACTCATTTTTGCAAAATATCCGTTTATGATTCCTCTGCAGTTCTCGCTCTCGGGTACGCTCCTCCCAATTCGGTACATAAGTAGTGGTAGCGCCCAAGGTCACACATACGGCTGTCGCTCGGAGTCATCTGCGAACAACTAGCCGCCAACGCTTACGGACCAAAAGCATCAGCAAGCACGCGGCGGTTAGAACGGGCGCCCACTCTGAAGGAAGGAGCGGGAAGCTCAGACGATCCAGCCTGCACAATCCTGCTCTCGTATAAAACAGGTGATGCGTAGATCAATATTGCACATTCCCGTACAGGAAGCAGTCCATTAGTGGGAGGGCTGACGCGAAAGGACCCTCAAGCCTTCCGCAGCCTTTAACACGCTTGTTCTTACTCCTCTGTATTCCCAAAGCTCGAAGGGAACTGCTTTGCTTAGGCGGGACACCTATATAAGCGGGATCTACGTCGAGTCGAACTGGCGGCTCAAAACGCCGCGGGGATTTGAGACCGGCGGAGGTTTAACTAAGGCAACGATAGAGGTTCAGACGATCTGATGGCTGGAGTTGTTTTTACCATAGAGGCGCGAAGTAAAGGCGAACGACGTCGCGAGTGGCCTTACGACCTCGTATTCATGTTTTTGGCATTCTGTTCCTTAAACAACAACTGCTGCTGCGGCAATTAGTACACTTCTATTCACGACAGGACATAGGCAAACTTAATTTTATAGTTTAGGGTACTTTTTGCAACGCGTGCTGCGCAACATTACTCCACATGAGCCACAGGCGTTTAAAATATATGTAACAACCACACAGTATTTTGCACTGATTGTCTGTCACATATAGTCTCGTCGACAAGAATAGGAGGAGGACGGAAGGCGTTGATGGTTGCAATACGCACGTGTAAAGCAGGTTATTTATGAATACGGAGGTTAAGTCTAAACTGGCGAAGATGCCAGGCAAGGGACGTCGGACGAGGACAAACTTCATTCACAGGACAAATAGAAAACCAAATACATAAATGAACTTAAAACTAATCTACTCAAAAAGTAAATGTCCTACATATATAAATTTCTTCCTTCAAAATAGTTCTCGATCTTACATTTTTGAGTCGACGGCGTCACTCAGCTGGGTCGGTGCACTGGGCTCGGTGCCGTTGTCCATGCCGGTGCTGCGGCCAATGAACGACACTTCGTATTCTGCCCTGGTGCTCCGTGGCCAATCTCGGCTGAGAGTTGCCTCGACGTCAACGGCGAATATGCGGCTCGGAGTGAAGGTTCCCCTAACGTTCTCGTCCGGCAGGTTGCTCCCTGAACCTCCTTCTTCATGCTGTCATGCCACCACCGTCTGGCTTTCTCGTCTTCCTTCCTTCGTTGTGAAACGCGGCCTTCTTACTCCCCACCGCACGCTCACATCGTTCTTGTCAATTCTGTGCACCGACCACTGTCCCTTGAGCAGCACCTCCACACAGTATGTTTATTAGGAACTATAAAATCGCCAAGCAAGCGCAACTAACGAAAATTTACAGATCCGGAGAAAAACAATTAAAAATAACATATAAGAGTAAACAGTAAGAGCACACATTTAATAAAATATCTGCAAAGTCGTAATACAATTGTCTCTACCACAAGGCCTACCCCAGTCACTGCGGTCGCCGTGGCGTCGGCCTCCCGTGTCCTCGCACATTGGCCGTATTGTAGCCGCGCCAGTAGATTTCTTATGGCGACGAGGCACCGCTGTTGTACCTGTCAGAGATCTGCACTCTACGACTAGTTCAATCGTAGCCACGAAAGGTAGTAACCACTGCCTGAAACCGAAGTGTTGCCATGGAACGCGTTGAAGCTTAGTAGGTCGACGGTGCCGTGGCGTAGCACTTGTGTTGTGGCCGATAAACCCTAGTTTTGAAGTGGATCAAAGGGGCTGTAATCGATGTGCCGCGCTCGCGTCACGTCGTTGCCCTGCCCGCGTCAACCCTACCTTCAATCTCCGGCACCTCAATGCTTGTTCAGGCGTTTCTTTCTAGTCATATACTCCGCCTCCCTTCCAGCACTCGGGTACCTTTCCGATTTGGGACTGCTAAACTTTGCTTCCAGCGTCTAACAGTCATTTGGGTGTTGCAGACTGTTATTACTCGGGTGCTCTGCATGCTTGCTCCCTCTCTAGGCTCGAAATTTCATTTCCGAATCTCGGTCTCCTTTTGCTGTTATTGTTTTGGCACCATGCTCTTAGGGGATAGCCTTCGACGTTTAACTATAACATCGACTCTTCAAGGGCATTCATTCGAATATATAAATTTTAGCTTGTAACAAACCTACAAGAACCTGTTTATGGCTCCTTAGAAATGAACCCCCTATGTATTTAGTTCGCGCACACTTTCGACAAACCACCTCACAACCACCGAATGAAAAATATCCAGACATAAATCATAAATATTGCACAAGCATTTCGATTGCTGATTTCTGAACTGTTTTAATACGTTAATGTTCGTGATAAATATTCTCATATCAGGATAAGTTATGCCAGGATTGCCTGAATGCTGGGTAGCAGAATCAATTTTGATTCATTTACAATACAGGCGTAGCAATGACGTGAGGTGCAATCTTTAATAGTCTGCATAGGATTATGTAATCTATGGTCAAACTAACTGGTATCAAGAAGATAAATAGGCTGCAGAGGGACCTCAAATATATTGCGACTTGCTTTGAGCACTATCAAGTGAAAACAAATTGTGCAAGAATAAGAGAAATGACATTTACCAGGACTATCAATTAGCGCGTAGTTTCTATTTCATCTTTACATGGTTAAAAATATATCTGCACTGAAATAAATGTGGGTCCGTGTCTTTTCAGGATCGAATACCCTTTCAACACGATCTTATTCACGTTCAGAAATGATGTCAATTGTGGCTTTTGACGACGCTGAATTCCAATAATGCAAACCCGTTTCTTTTTAGCAGCGCATCACCATTTTACTTTCCGCTGCACCAAACTCTAATACCATCGTGTAGCGTGTTCAAGTTTACAAGCACCTCGGTGTCATAATGTCTAAGGATCTAAAAACTATATATCAACAATATCTCCATCGCCGGACAGAAAAACACCCGGTTTTCAAAGACGTCACCTTCGCCACGATTGTTCGCATGTTAAAACGACTTGCCTATCAATCCCTTGTTCAATCCGAACTACACAAAGCATCCCCTATCTGAAACCCACACCAGGCATAAATGTGCCACGCCTTATGGTCCATGCACATCCGCGAAGCGAAATTCCTTCCTTCTTTATATTCGGATAATGTTAGCGAATCTCCCTATAGGGACAGAAAACCAATTTTTGAGGAGTACTTGCTCTCCATGCCAAACAAAACGGCATCACCTAAAACCACTCTAACAAAAACAGTTTGGCTAACGGGGTCAGAGAATGTTTGTAAGCGTAATATCTAGATCTAGGAGTGTTAAGCATGCTGCGAATACGAATGCTAGAAACAATGTCAGTCGGCCGTGAGGTAGTATCATTTGCATAGGTCGGCAAAACGGAAAGAACTCACTCAAACTCAATCACATTTTTTTTTATTTACGCTGTACTCAATCAAACTCAGACTGAAAAAGTTCGTCTGGTCACAAAATCACTCGTACTCACTCATCAAATACTCATTTGTAATCGTACTCACTTGTACTCAAACTCATTTGTCCTTACGAGTATTCGTACTCAATCTGTACTCATGAGTACTGAATCTGTACTCATGAGTACTCACTCTGTACTCATGAGTACTCAATGAATACTACTGCTCATGAGTACTACTCATGAGTACTACTCATTCTGCACTCATGAGTACTCAATCAATACTCATGAGTACTCAATTTTTATTACTCACGAATAATCAACTTATCTGCACTGTTAGCTAGGTCGTAGCTCGAATGAAAGACTAAGTAGAAAAAATGAATTGTTTAATTGATTAGAAAAACACAGGTTACATATAAATCAGGACAGAGGAAGAAATAGGCTGACACGGTGCACTGTCGTTGGGCGACTTACTGTGCGAAGGCAAGTACTTTGTACATGTGAGAAAGCGAAACGGAACGTAAGCACTCGCGTTGCGCCTGGCGTCTCGTCTTGTTCTCAGGCCGGGTCAGGCTCAGGGGAGCTCGGGGCTTGTTGGTGCCGCCGTGGCCGTAAACTGCGTTTTTCTGCGTGTCTTCGGGCGGCAGCTTTTGTCGTCCGTTTTCGTTTCCGGGCGCGCTGATACGTATCCTAATCATGCTCTGAATCCGAAATGCGCCTGCCCCCAGGCACAATGAAGCGTTCGCGTAGATTGACGTCGGTTCGTATCCAGATCATTGTCCGCTTGTTCACAGATGCTCGATGCTGGCGTTTGTTTTTTGTTGTTCCAGATACTAGAAACTTCGTTAAGAGGGTGTTCGTCTCGTTGATTTTCGGTGAATTTCAAATCTGCTTGATTTTATTGTGTGTGTGCCTTGGGATTCATTTCGTCAGACCTGAACTTGACAGTGTTTACGGCGTTGCGTTGGTTGCGCCGCTTCCGTCGGCGATTGTGTTCGTGTAGCTCGTCGCGTGCTTGATGCATGTGGGGGCGTAGTCGTCTGGTTTGTCCGGTGGCGAGCTGCGCTGTGTAGGGATGGCATAGTTCCGCGCGTTGAGGACGTTGCTTGAATTGACGCGTGCGTTGCGTATGGTGCGGGAGCCGTTTGTCTTTTCGTTTAGTGTGCGGTAGCGGGGCGTTTTCGTAGGGCGGCATGGCTCATCGGTCAAAGTCGTTGCGGCTCCGTGCTCGCAGTCGCCGTGGTTGTTTCGGAAGTGAAACCGTTGTGGTGGGGAAGCGGGCGTAGTTCGTGCCGTCCGTTCGGTCCTACATTCCTCGGCGTCGCAAGCGTGACTTCATCGTCAGGGCATTCGATGCTTCGTCTGGATGGGGTTCATTCGTTGCCGTTCTTGCCGTGTCCGTGTCGTCGCTCAAGACCTCGTCTTTTGCCCGTTGTTTCGAGAATGCTATAATCGCTATCTCTCCCATACAAGCAGGATCCGTTTATCGCGAGTCCGCTTGCTCGCGGTTGCGTCCTCTTGTACGAAATGGTGTTTGTCGTGTGAGTCTCGATCGGGGCGCGGGTGCCGGTGATCTTGTTAATTCTGGCTCGGACATGCCGCGTGCGCTGGCCGTGTCTTTGCTCGTTGACGGACCTACTTGCACGAGTGTCATGTCGTTCGTCCGCTGGACTCGGGCGGGAGCAGCGGGTGTCGGAAAGCTCGTACTTTCCGGTAGGGTTGAACCGCGTGCGCTGGGTCTTTTGTTGCTTGTGGCCAGGTGATTTCGGCGGTTGTAACATTCGCTGGCCAAGTCCGGATAGCACCTGCAGTGGGAGCGGAGGATGTCGCGAACAGCAGTTTCCTCCGTGTGTGCTGCGGCTTCGTGGCATTCCGTGCGTTGTGCATTTCGTTCTCCGTGGTCAGCTCCACTGGTTCAAGTTGGATGTCGTTCGTCACTTCTGGTGCGTTTCGTGCGCTGTGCGTCTCGTTTTATCTATGAAACTCCCCTATAATTGGGGTGCGGTCGTTCGCCACGTATGGTGCATTTCGGGCACCGTGCGTCTTGCTCGCTTGTCGTGGCCATATCCACCAATCTGGATGCGATGTCGTTGGTTGCGTGGACCCGCGCCAGGACAGCACATGCGGAAAATGTACGTACCGGCCCCGTTGCGTTCCGTGCTCTCAGCGTTTCCTTCGTGTACGTCTGTAGCGGAAGAGCGGGTGACAGGAACGTGGTGCCTTCTGGCTCGTGCGCGCTGCGTACGTTGCGAGTCTCGTTGCTCGTTGCTGGAATGACCTGCGCGTGGGCGATGTAGCAGAGCAACGTGTGTTCGTGATCTCGCCAGAAATGCACTGACCTTCGATGCGTCTCCGTAATCTTGGCGATTACCTGGGAAAGGTCCGGTGAGCACGCAATCACAATTTTGCATGCGTCGTCTCGTTCATGTGCGTGCCGTCGTGCATTCTGCCTGTGCTCGGATCTCGTGCAGTCCAGGTACCGGGGAAAACGTGCGGCCGACTCTCGCCAGTTGTCTCAGAAAACTTTCTCGTTCATCACGCAGCCTTCTGCTCTCAAACAGGGCCGCTTGCAGGGTCATCTGCCATTTGTTGTCGGAGGCAGCCTGAAGTACCGTTGGCACATTCCTTCGTTTGGAGAGATGGCGACGTTCTTCGTTGTACTCTAGAAGACGCAAGATGATGTCGTCCTTACGGCCAGAGCAGGGTAGCCCTCGTAATCGTAGTGCGCTAACGAACTGCTGTTTCTTCGTAGAGCATAGGACGTAGCGTTCCGTTGAAGTCAGCACTGTGTCGACCACCGCTGGCGTGGAGTGCGTCGGCGCCCCATGTCTGCGTGCTGCACTCTCGTAGTCGTGGTGCGGTCTGTCCAGGTTGTTCGTCCGTTCGTCCTCCCGTGGCCTTAAATCATGATCCTGTCGACTGCAACATCTTAGCTAGGTCGTCGCTCGAATGAAAAGCTAAACAGAAAAAAATAAAATGTTAAACTAATTAGAAATACTGAGATTACATATACATCAGGACAGAGGAGCCCGAGAAGAAAACTTCTTACACGGTGCATTGTCGTAGGGCTACCCACTGCGCGAAGGCACGTACACGGGAGAGAGCGAAACGGGACGTACGCACTCGCGTTTTGAATCGCGGGCTGAATCGCGGCTGAATCACGGGGCAGTTGGCCAGTTGTAGAGAGGGCGCATTATGTACGTGAAGCTACTTTACGGCGACCCCAGTAGCTCCCATGTCTACAGCGGGGCGTGATATTAAGTTTATGACGGACACAGACAGACTGACATGCCAACATTGTCGCGCTCAAGTGGCCAAAGAAAGACTATCGTCTTTAAAACCATCTGGAAAGAGACGGTGCCGCCGCTGTTCCGAATTCTGCGAACGTTGCGCAACCATACCCCTCGCAACCGCCGCCACCCCGCAAAGTAAGAGATAAACAGAAAGACGAAAACCGGCTAGCGCGCGAAAAGCCAAAGAGGGAGGTCCCGCCGCGAAAAAGGGACAGGACGGGCACTACGCGTCGTTGTGTCTATTTCCGTTAACAGCTAGGCCATAACCCACACGGGTCTGATCTTACTCATTTTTCTATGCGTGTGTGTGCGGTTAACCAGAGCGCCCGACACAAATTTGCTGCACCTGGCGACGCGCCGACGGTGGGCCCGATTCGCGCCTCGGTCAGCCAGCCCGCGGCAGACGTGCCGCAACTGGAGGCACACGGCGCCGCCGAGTCTACTCTCCTTTTCCCATCGAGACGGCCGCACCAAATCATGCTTGGGACGACCGGCCCGCAAAAGACACGCAGCGACGAGTAGACTCTGCAGACGGCGCCGCTGAGTCGCCTCCCCTTTCCCATTCGTGGCTCGGCTGACGCAATCACTGCGCCTGCATTCGCCGGATTCAAACTGCGGCCAGTGATAGTCCTGATTGGAAAGATTCGAACTGCACGCGGCTGCGGCGGAACCCCGGGGGTATAAAACCAGCCCTGAAGCAGCGGCTGTGCGGCGGCATTTCATCGGAGGCACTGAGTTGAGAAGTGCCTTTGTGCGAGCCATGTAACGCTCTTGCTACCTTTGTATATATTGTATATGAATGCAGCTTAAAATCACCGTCGGCTCGACAACTTCATCGCTCTCCTCTGCGCCGCGTCGATGGCGGACTGAGCAGGGCAACGTCGCAACATCTATGCATCTGTATTGTTAACCTGTGGCTTTTGTATCTATGCTGTACAACGCACCCCTTATGTAACACCCCCTGTGGGGTCTTTAAGAAAATAAAGTGAAATGAATCGAACAGTGGTGACTGAGCTAGAATGGCCCAGTCCCAACAGTGTGTGTGTGTGTGTGTCCGGGGGGGGGGGGTGGAGAGGGTATCGGTCGCAGTCGAGGGCCGCAGTGCACCCAGTTGCTGCCGGTACTTGGCAGCCGTTACATCAGCGTACAACAGCTCTGCCGTGCTTTGTGTACTCGAGAACAAAGTTTGTAGATGCGTTTTTCGGAGGCGTGATAGCTTGCACTGACGTCACTGTATTGCCGTGTTGGTGGGTTGGTTGCACAGTGGAAATCTGCAGCTCTTATCTCGAGCAACGCGGATGAAGCTGACAGCGATCGATCAAAAAGTGCGGTGACGTCGTTATGTGCAATGCACATGTTTTACGAGACGTTCCAAGATGCGAGCTTAAGCGACAATCCCGGCGTCTGGCGTTGGCGTTCATCAATTCAAAACAATTCCTTCACGAGGCCACTCACAGTGCGAGCTTAAACTCCGCGGTATAGTTGCTTGCGAGGGGTGGTCGCCCCGCCTGTAAACAGTAGTGAAGGTAGGGGAATAACAACCACCGAAATTCACCATCATCATCAGCGCCCTCATTACACGGTGGCATAAACGAGAAGCGGCGAATCGGGTTGCCACTCGAAAGTAAAGCCATTCGAAAGCAAAATGTTCCTCCAGCGGCAAGATGACAGAGCTCTTCGACAAAATATGCGAGACTAAACAAGGCGCCGCTCGCGTTGAACTGGATATTATGATGTCCAATTCACAACTCACAAACGTGCTTAGGTGTTCTCGGATATTTTATTTCCATTGCTGGGGCAAACTCCACTGCCGCGCCTGCACGCCGTAGTGCACGGTGGGGCTATATGCTCACTTGTAAATGGCACTACACGAGACCATATTACTAGCGAACCTGAGCAAAATTTTTCGAAACGGGAACCTAATAAAACGATATGGGCGCACGTACATCAGCCAAACTGTCGCGTGAATACGCACAGCTAACGTTACAAACCACGCAGTCGGTTTGACGCGAGTTACGTAAATTAACTGCGACTGTTGAAATGAGTGGTTCGGCTCACGAAACGACTACACAGCGTACCATGCGTCTACGGAAACTTCTGAAGACCGAAAAAGAGGGACTTAAGTACGCCTAGTTCGTGCGTTGTTAGCAGCCTCCACCGCCTCTCCCCTAAAACAATTAAAGCAAGCGCAATGAAGCCGCCAAGCGTTGACAGGCCGCGTCAACAAAAATAACTGCGGCAGTCAACAAGTCCCATCAGAGAAGAGCAACTGCGGCCGCGTTTCCCGCCGGGCCCTCACCCCCTCCTTTTTCCCTCTTCACCGCGACCCCTTTGCGAGCGACCGCCGAAAAACGCTTACAGCGCCAAACAGGGACCGGTAAAGGAGGGAGGTGCAGTTTTCGTTGTGTAATTTTACCATGCTTGACAGTTAAGGTGCACAGCGGCACCGCTAAATGTTTGCGACTCGTACACGCGCGTCCGGACTCGAGCTCGTGATAAAACTTGTTTGCACTACTGTACTCAGGAGTGCATATACTCATGAGTACTGTATACTCATGAGTACTGTGTATTCATGAGTACTGTGTGCTCATGAGTACTGTATACTTATGAGTACTCATACTCATTAGTACTCAAACTCATGAGAACTCATACTCATGAATACTGTACTCATAAATACTCATACTCATGAGTAGTGTACTCATGAGTACTGTACTCATGAGTAGTAGACTTACCCCTGTACTCACTCGTCATCGTACTCACTGTTTTTTTTCTGGGTGTGTGATCACTCATCATCGTACTCACTCGTGAGTTTGAGTACAAGTGAGTACAAATGAGTGTACTTACGCCGACCTATGATCATTTGACAGTACCTCAGATGAAAAGAGGCTGAAAAATTAACAACATACAGTGTTTGTTATTCTTTTATTAAGTTTTTTTATAAACGCATTTCAACGGGACTGCTTAAGTACTAACGTTCGTGTAACATTTTGACCGTGGAGGGAACCGCCTGTCAGACTTCCGACACTTAGTGGCAAATTAAAACTTTTCGGCTGTTTATTTGGGTTTGTTAGTCGTTACCCCACGATATAATACGCTGGCTTTCGTACGAGCTAGCGGACATGCACTTCACAAAAATTGGTTGTGCGACCCTTTAGAGTAAAATGTGGTCTTCCTAGCATCTTTGGCGTCGCCACATTGCTAGACTCTTCGTCTTTAGGGAATTTACTACCCTTACTTTGGCCGCCAGCTTCACTTCGTTCTTCCGCACGCACGCACACCTCATCTCACCTCTTACACTTTACAGGTCTCCCATCGCTGTATTCATACCACTATTCACTCATCATAATATTCACTCGTAATGTTGAGTACAAATGATTGTAAATGAATGTACTCAAGATTGAGTACTTCTACCTATCGCCGTACGTGCATTACAAGCCGCCTTGACAGGTGAAGATATCGAATGGGGCGACCAGGAGGTTTCTCGCAATGGCGAGTGAGAGGAACGAGGTTTAAAGGTTTCACTCGCGGGCTGATCAAGTTGGCAAACAGCCCAGTCGGAAACTTGAAGAGACTGTTTAGCACCAGAACAATAGCAGGTCAAACTATTATTTTGCGTTCACGCTCCTATGTTGTTCTGAGCATCGCGCATCATGTTTCACTGCGAAAATAATTTTTGCCTGAGAGGGATCATGTGCAATCGTGGATAGTCTACATGTGTGTCTTATTGGCCTGAAAGAGCAACCATTCTTCGGCTCTATCCAACAAGGCCAATCGGGCAGGCATTGATTTGTTGATACATCCACAGCTACCAAGCAAACGGCGTGGTGATTGAACTTTTTTCCCATGAAAGTTTTACTGTATTTTTACTACGGCCATGAAAACGTTCTGTGAGTCTGAACGTTGTATACGCTACCACTTCTTACCTGGTAAACAAATCATATACACCCCTTTGAGAAAATAACAAACTACCACCACTAATTATGAGAACAAAGCCATGTCCTGCAGCAAAATTATGGTGTGGTGAAACAGTGTAGATTTTATGAACTGCCCAAACCCTAGTATCCAGGGGTTTGTACGAGGGCGCAAGAAAGGCGTGTAAATTTTTGAGTGCTCATTTGACCATTCAGGTATTCCTGAATAGAGCTGGCATAACGGGGTAAGCAGGGTACGGAGAATCGTGGTTCTGCGGCGACTGCAAAGGCAAACCTCAGTGTGTCGTATCCACTGTCACCTGTGTTTTGAAGCGCTGGTGCAAATTAAGACCTTTGTACGCTATTGACCGTAATCAGAGGCATTCAAGAATGATTAGAGGGATAGAAATTTGTCTTGGCAAACCTCTACCATTCATTTGAACTTGTTGAATAATTGGTTTTATTGAACAAGCTGAAGCACGTAAATAACAATTTACGAGGGGGCTTAACTACAGGCGAAAAAATGAATGACGTTCCCACTAATGCACAAGAATTGAAGGTAGCGAGGCTGTACGCAACAGTAACCTTTTTTGTTTCTCTGTTACGCCTTGCGGCGTTGTTTTGGCCTCGCCTCCAAACGAGGGACCAGAGCTGGACGTTCGTCTTTCTCAATCGCACACAGTTCTGCGCAGAACTTGGCTCGTGGCATTCCTTAGTGGCGCGCGCTTAAGGCTGCGACGGCAGCTGGTCGCCTTCCTCTGCTACGTCCCGCACACAAGTACCCCGCACGTCTCCGTGCCACCCTCGTCAATGTCTCCTCTCCCGCCTATCTCTCCCCGTTATTGGGCCGCTGCCATGCCGGGCGCTTACGGAAGTGGGTGTGGTTGGACCTCTAGCGTGCAAGGGCAAAACTGTTCACTCAGCGAAGGCTGCTAGAGGTAGGGTAGTGTAGGTTGCACTAAAAAAGATGCAATAGAGCTGCCGTACATGCCCTCAATCGTTCACGTAACGTGAGAAATAAAACGCCGATTTAATAGCATACTTTTTAAATAGTGGCGGGTTTGTTTTATTTGCATATCTTCATACTTTACATCATGCGGTTTTATCTCTGTTGCTTATGTGCTCTACGATTTCTGCTTTTCTAGACATAGTAGAAAGCAAGAATTCATGGGAACAATAGGAAAGGACAGTAATTCTGATTTTCTGGTCGTCACGTATCCACCAGGTAAGATACTATTCGTTTCCCATACTTAGCAAATATAGTTTTATGTATTTACCTATCGAAATATAAAGGGAAATAATGCTTGATTCGCACCCCTTCAGGGCACTCATAACTAGTATCAAAGTAAAAACCAAAACTTTCAATAAATAATATATCGAAATCTAGTGCCATTCCACCCTGTGAACGTAGAGAACGAGCGCAGGATTTTGGCAGACGACTTCGAAATGGCACAAAATTAAGGCGAGAAGTATAACCTAATTTTATTTAGTTCAGCTTTGACGAAGCTCACCCCTAAGATAACGTTTTCTTCTGGGACACGATACCCACTTAGAAGCATATTTTTCCGTTTTCGAGGTGAACTACGGTGTACCAGGTTTATTTAGCGAGAGCTCGTTTCTGGGGAAGCGGCTTCCATGCAGCTATTTTTAAAAGCTGCTATTGTATTTAAAAATCTTTTGAAGCCGGCGTCTATCTGATTGCGCAAATTGTGACATGGTAGAAACTGCAGATTTGGAGGGGGGTACAAAAAAAAGCGAAGGGTGAAATGAAAAAGCGAAGGGTCAGAAAGCAGCTGCGATCAAAACTCCATAGTGGTGAGAGTCAAACGGAAAGCCCAAAAAGTCAAAGTTGACATCATGTGCGATTCAAAGCCCAGATTCATACGACAGCCAAGAAATCACTCCTGAAGAAGTTTCGCCTTCAACATTTGTCGTCGTTAGACGGAGGGGTGCATAATAATCTACAGCACAACCCCAGGCAACACACAGGCACTTCTTGACACTGCCGTCGTGAACCCACCGTTAAAATAATAGTTAAATGTAACGGCGATGAGTTCGGAAGGAATGCGGAGTCTACCAAGCGGTGCCTGATTTGTTGCGGCGCGTGAGCACTGAACACATGTCGTTTCTTATGACACTGCCCTTACTTAATCACAAATTCAAATTTATTTCAGCATCTACATTTCATGATAAAAGGCGTGTGGAGAAAACGTCAACGCCGACATTGGTTTGACGACCAGCCCACCCTATATACACACGTCTACGGTAGCGCAGCACTGTCGGCCTATAGTTTCAAAGCGGGTGTCATTTTTTACGTAGTAAGCGACTGAACAGAAGAAAAAAATGTGTAACCTTCGTCGACCGCAAAGTAGTAAAAAAAACAAGGTGGAAATGAATATAGCAATTCCTAGAGGGTAAAATTCCTAGAGAGTGACGTAAGTAAAACGTAGCTGCACTAATCTGATAACTGCAGCCCTCTGCACTAAGCAAATAAGAACAAGGAAAGAGTATTTCGAAAAAGAGAACAAAAATTTGAGGCCTCTCCGCTGTTTGGCAATCGGCGCTATACATTTTCCCTCCGCCTTCTGCGCCAATGCTCTTCTGAAAGTAAACAATTTCCCTACGTAACAATGAAATGCATATCGCAAACGAAGGAAGATATACACCTCGTGTATATGCTGAATATGTGAAACATATACCAAGGGGATACACAAAAAGCTCACATGCAGCGACAAATAAGGCATTTTGAGCAAAAGAGCGAACAAACAACACGGCATTTTTTTCATGATTTAGGTGTCAAAAGGTAAGGCAGGGAGCACCGAAACCTTGCTGGATATCCAGAACGCACAGTACACTCGGCTGCCAAATTTTGTGCCTACAGATTTCTTTTTGATGGTACCCTGTTATTCATTTATTAGAAATGACCCTCCGCATAAAAGTGGCGTAACTAGAGTGCATCAGATTGCGAAACCACAGCAGCCATTTCCAAATACCCATTGATACATTCAAATGGTGAGAATACATCCCCAAGTCATTACGTCTTTTCTATTGGGAAATGCATGTACAAGATAGTTGGAAAAGACTATGATGCAGAAAGAACTAGTGTGAGAGTACATTTGCATTGAAGTGGCATTTGTTTACCTGTACGGTCTGTTTTCCCGCTTCAATTGGCGTGTTCACTTGTCCGAGTGATTCAACCTGCTCCTACAATGTGCTGAAGGCCATTATTACATTGTCGTTGCAATGGGTGACGCCGCTGATCCTGAGGAGGATTCTATGCATCAGCTTCGTGGAGACGGCGGCAGCAGCTTTAATTCCAAACGGTTTTTATGGGAACTCATAAACAATTGACGTTGTGAAAAAGCTGATTTCGCCTTGCAATCTTGTGAGAGAACTATGCCAGCAACCCTTCACAAATTACGATTTGGAAAAGTATTTTTGCTTGCCACCTGCACCAGCAAATACAGCATCGGCTCGAGGCATTGGTTCTATATCAGCAACGAGAATGCTGAGTTTTTGGTAATCTACTTGGGGTGTTCCACATTTTTCACCGACAATACGGGTGAGTTATACGGCGAAGTTGATTCTTTATGATTCTCAAAGCCCTCATGTCCTGTACTTTCATCTCCATGTTATCCACCGTAGCAAACGGTAGCCGATATATTTTTACGTTAACAGGGGTGTCGTTGGTGAGCTCTAGGGGACATTACATGAAGTTAATTTGCTCCAGAACGTTAGAACATATCTTTGACTGTCGCTCCAATTTTGCCTCAATTTGCCTCTTTTGCGTTTTTTCAGGTGTGACAAACGTTTAACACCTGGGACGCTTTCCGGCTTAACATAGTCCGGAACCTGTGTGCTGCACCCTTCGCTCAGCTCAGTCACGCCTTTTCTTGGTTGGGCTTGTCTTTTCGTACTTATACAGCAGGTTAGGATGAGAGAGGTTGGCTCACCAGTATTTGCGAAGGTGTAATGTGATTCACCTTTTTTTATTTCACCTCTAATGTTTTTTCGTCTTCCGTCTTCACTGTGAAATTTTTTATTTCACAGTGAAGACGGAACTTCTTGTTATCTGCCAAAAAACTAACACTTTGTCTACAGACGGTCATTATCAGTTCCTAGTTTTCGGTTCTATAACTTCGCAGATCGGGCACCTGATTGTTGGGTTCCTCGTGCACCAAGCGAAAGGTTTCTTCCAGCTTCTTTCTAAGTCGGAAGACGTGCTCCGTCGTTTTGGTATCCTCGTGAAGAATTTCATCACTTCAGATATACTTCAGGAGGTACAGCGGCCCTCGGATGTGGCGGACGTACAGCTACTAGAATGGAGAACCTCAGGCTTGCGTATTGTACTTCCCTTTACGTGGAGAGCACTAGGACGAGGTAGAGGTCTCCGTCTTTGGGCCTTATTGGCAGACGTGCATGAGCATGTTTTATATTTCCGTTGAACATTTCAACCACCCCGTGCGTCACTACCTGGTAGGGGATACCGTGGGGTTGGTGTACCAAAAGCAATCACGACGCTTCTACCAATATTAAATAATGTGAAGCTGGCCCCACACTTTAACAACCTCTTTGCGAACTTCAACGCCAGAGAACAGCCTGGCAATTGCTTCAAACATGCGCTCTATGGCGCACGGGTAGCGTGTTGTGTAGTAGATCATCGTAAACATGAACTGGTTTCGAGCCTTACACAATCGCTGGATCAGGCCAAAGATTAAAATCGCCACTGTGTGGAAGGGTGCTTGTATAACCAGTGTCCTTCCTATGGGTGCACATGCGGCACTCTTCGCTTCGAGATTGTACATTTGCAAAGGTCGCATGAAGCGACATTTGCCAATTAAGCGACGAAAGTCTTCACGTCTCCTGTGATAATGGGCTAGAAGAAGCCTTCCTTTATCCAGTCCTTTATCTTTTACACACAAATTACTAGCCATTATCCCGTTTTTAGGACAGCCTGTCGGCGGCCTTTATATGCAACGAAGCACTTCCGGGCTTTTCTGCTCTGTAAACCATCGGTAAAGAAGGTTGGTTTGCTTCTTGAACTTTAGCTTACACTTATTCGTTCGGTTCTTTAACTTCTTGCCGATGTGAGGAAGGAAGCTGTTCACAGATTTGTTTTTTTCTTGTTCTTCCGCCTAATCGTCCTTTTAGGCTGGTTCGGACGTCGGCATCGTAGCTTTTAACAGATGAAGGTGTGGCGCCTTGTTTTGCTCCTGGGTTCGCGCTATCACGGCCACAACTTCTTTAGCCCAGACATCGAGTCGGCACGCTTCAATAGCTGGCGGCGCAACCGTGTCGTAAGGGAGGTTTCTTGGTGGGTCGGTAAACCCATTGGGATCATCAGGCCCTTTCACGCCATGGATTTTGCCAAGGATGTGGTCGTCCAGGAGCTTCATGCAAAGAGCGCTTACCCTTCCGCTGTAGTAGGTAGTCTCAAGCTGAAACTGTGCTTCGTGCAACTTCCGAACCGCGCCGTCCACTAGGTACACTGTGCTCGTCTCCCCAGTGAGTTCCTTCTTTCGGACCAAATCATTTCGCAAAAATAACTCCGCTGCAAACTTCGTCACGCAAAACGGTAACGTCTTGGTTAGAGAACGTGCCCTATGCCACGGGCTTACGCTCCCCTAGAAAGTTCGGTACCGACGTAATGACAGCGTTTCCGATTGGGTGCCTTTTCCCATTCTTGAATTCCAGACATCCGTCACTAATATCGTCTGGGTTTCCCTGTCTGGCATAGATTCCAGGCATCATCATCACTCATCGGAGACGGACACTCAGGACAAGTTGCGTGGTCTTCTGATGTGTGTCCCCTAATCTAGGTGACGGAAGGTGTCAGGGCCACCCCTGCACGAAGCTTCCTGAGAGAAACCTCTTCCATCTAAGAAAGCTTTGTTCATTTAAAAACTTTGCGCGCCAGAATAACGCTGCCACCCCTCTTAACAAAAAGTCACGAAGATAGGTCGTATATAAGCAAAATCAATAATACAGATGTCAAACCCTAGCTACTTTACCGCACAGGTGTCGTGACTAACTACAGGGTAGCTCATTGCGACTGGCTGAAGAGGACAAAACTCAGTGCGATAAGCAGGGATTATAAGCTTGCAGGGCAAGCTATTTGCGCAACAATTCAGTCGGCATTTTTTTATAGCAGTAACTATAGAGGGGCTAACTATCGAAGGTACGAACTGACACTTAGAAATAGAGGCACCAGTGCGTACTGTGGCACTACGCTTGCCATTGCTGCACAGCAGGCCGGCATGTTTGGCTTTCCTCTAAACACACTGTCTCGTTAGTATAAGCGTCATTGTCTTACGCGACAGCGTCTACCAGCCGTCTACCGCAACAAAAATAAGCCAGGTATCATCATCATCAACCTCTCTACGTCCACAGCAAAGCAGCGGCCTGTTCATTAATTCGCCTGTCTTGCGCTAACTACGACCAATTTATCCACACTAACGTCTTAATCTATTTTGCCCCCCTAACGTTCTGGCACCCTGTGCCACTCTTGCCTTCTCTGGGGTTCCACTCTGTTACATTTAATGAGCAACAGTTATCTTGCCTTCGCATTACACGCCCTGACCACGCCAATTTCTTCTTTGTATTTAATATTATGTCCTTAACACATTGTTGTTGGCTGACCCGCTCCGCTGTCGCTTACATTTCCTGATGACGTTGCCTAAGTAAATCGGGCGACGAATTTCAAAGCATAATTACCACACTGGGCAAGCAGAGTGGAATTGAGGGCCCGAAACTTTATATCCGAGAAACTTAACGAATGCCTAAAGGGACCCTGCCACACTTTCGATAAATGCTTTCGCTCTTTCATTTGCGTCTGGAAGCACTGGGAAAGCTATATTTATCTCCAACAGGGAGCTTCACTGCGTGATTTGCTCGTTGCAGCAGATACGCCTCCCGTTCCTGTTTGTTTTTCTGGCTTAATTCTTTAGTTGCTATCGTAAAGCGTTCATTGCTGCAACTGAAGAAAACCCGTTCAACAGCCGACACCTGCCCTTAATTACGTAAATCCACGGTCCAAGAACGTCAAGACCACGAAAGAGAAACGTTTTTTGAACCACTCTCCATTTTATGTTATGGGCATAAAGCCGTATTTTTGGCTGAGGTACTTTGCGACCCCTAATCTATGTGCTGGGTGTGTTGACTGACTATATTCCGCAAGCATTTAAGATTTCAAATAAAAGTTTAAAAAAGTATCGCATTCACTTTAATAGCCTGCGGAAACAACAGCGGTTTGAGATAGGTGACAAGGAAGCAGAAGTGGTCAGCGAATAAATAGGCCCAACCACATGCAGCGTACATTCGGCGTTTTCACATGCCGACGTCATCCCTCCTCGACGCGCCAAAGCGCCCGTCGTCAAAAATGCATGGCGACGCGAGCTGACGCGCAAGCGATGCCGATGCCTATGCTCTCCAGATATCGGTGTCGTAGCAGCGCCAGATAGCATCGGAAAGCAGGCGGCAGCGTCAGGGTTTCCTGTCCTTGTCGTGGTTTGGGGTCATTCCTTTTAGTAGAAAACAATGAATTGTTTTTTTCCCTTGCGGTAATCGGTTCGCCTGAGACAAATCGCAAGCTGTTTCGGTACTAAAGCGTCTCATTTTTTTGCGGCTTGCTTGGCTTTCATCGGAGATGTAGGGGATATGTGACAGCTTTGCGTGAGTTAAATGAGGAAGCCCTGGCTACATCGCTTGCAGTATTAGCATTGTGTGGCTTGTCTGCAAGATCGGTTCGTGACGAGCAAGTATTATCAACGCCAGAATTCCAACGGCGCATTCACTTCCATTCGTGGCCAACGTGCCTACCGCAGGGGAGACCGCGGATGTGCGATAGCTTTTCTTGACTCAAATAAGGGAGCTGTGGCGGCATCGCTCGTAGCACTAGCATTATTGTACTCAGCTCCGAGATCTGTACGGAAGAAACAAGCGTTGCAACTGCTCAAACCTCTCATATACGACCAAAACAAAGCCACCCGACAATATCCATGGGCAGCCTCGTTTAGTATATCCAGTTCATCGAGATCGCCTCGTTTCCTGCCGTAGTCGAGCGGTTGAGTGCCGTACTTCTGTTTTGAAAGTCCGCAGTTCGAATCCTGGCAAAGCCTCGGTGCTTTCTCATTTTTTTTTAGGTGAGGGTTTGATCAGTTTTTTTGCATGTATAGAAAGGGTTCCAGAATACCTTGCCTTTTACCCTACAAATGACGTTCAACACTAACCTCAGTATCAATACAGCGCTGAAATATGCTATGCTTACACTTTAAATCCATGAACGTGAACTCAATACGTAAGATGAAGGTTAAGTCAAGCACCAAGTAAAGCAGTTGTGTGAAGTTCGTCTTATTTTATCATGCTGTCTTATTTTTGTCCAGATTTCTGACTCGAGATACATTTCGCGGCATTTCAATATTTGCCCGTCAACATTTAGCAATGAATACAGACGCCAAGTATTTCTCTTTTTGGGTAAATCTAGAGTATTGATAAATGCAATTCAAGAATCGACTTCTCATAAACGACTTCAACATGATGGCATACGTGTCTAGCAACGCCCGCCGACGCAGCGACTTGCGCGTGACTTCGCCGGTCTTATGCGGTTACTCGCCTTCTCCGGTGGGTCTGCGCGGTGGCGCCGAACGACGCCGACGCTGGCGCGGCGCGTTATTTCGCGTCCATGTGGTTAGGGCTCATTGAGACTGGGTAGACGCGGTTAGAATTAGCTGCCTTTTTTTGGTTAAATGATCGGTGCATTATAACTGGTACAATCGAGTTTTTAAAGTCGGAAGGCACGTTCGTGATCAGACCTGCACGAAAAATGCACATTTTTCTTGAGAAGCTGCGTTAAAGGGCGTGTGATTTCGTCAAAACCTTGTATAAAGCGTCGAAAGTAGGAGCAGAACTCAAGAGGGCTGCGTACATCTTTGGAAGAAGTAGAGACAGAAAGCTTTAAACTACCTTGAGCTATTCTGGGTCAGGTTGTACGCACTACGCCTCGACACGATGGCCGAGGATGGTAATTTCCTTGAGTCCGAAGGGGCCCTTGGATAAATTCAGCTGGAGACCGGCATTTTGGAAAACGCAAAGAATGGCCGATAGACAAGAAAGATGAGTCGAAAATGTAAGGGAGAAAACGATCACATCGTCAAGGTAACAAAGCATTTGGACCTCTTGAACCTGTGAAGGAGTGAGTCCACCATGCGCTCGAATGTCACAGGCAAATTGCAAAGCCCGAACGGCATGCCTTTAAACTGATAAAGAACGTCCAGTGTCATGAAAGCAGTTTTTCTCTGTCCATGCCGTCGACGGCGATTTGCCAGGAGCCTGAGTAAAGGCCGATGGAGGAGAAGTACTTGGCGGCGTGGAGACTGTCGAGGGCATCGTCTATTGGGGGTAATGGGAAAGCGTCTTTCTGGAAATCTTGTTGAGATGACGATAGTCGACAAAGAATCTTCAGGTTTTGTCTTTCTTCTTGACCAGGATCACCGGCGATGCCCAGGGGCTGGACGAAGGATCGATGATGTCTTTTTGAAGCAACTTATCGACCTCCTTTTGAACGACCTGGCGTTCAGCGGCGGAAACACAATATGGCCGCCGATGGAGGGGCTCGCGTTGACAGTGTTGATTCGGTGTTTCGCTAAGGTGGTTTGGCCTAAAGGGTGGTTGTCGAAGTCAAATATATATGTCGCAATGCGCTCAACAGGGTCCGAGTGTCGTCAATTTGCGCTGGTGCTAGATCAGGGCAAATAATGTTAACAAATTCATCACATTTGGCCTCGCGGGGCGGCGTATCATTCTGAAAATTGGAATCCCCATCAGTAGGTAAGGTAAGACTGTGGCAGTGGTCAAGGGAACGCAGGTCTACGAAGGTCATTCCTTCGTAGACGACTGGAGGCGAAGAACCAAAATTCAAACGCGGAAAGGTGGCGTGGCTGTTGGTGACTGTAATGAGGGAATGAGGTAGAGTAACCTGACGTCACAGCAGAACATCAGTGATCGGGGCAAGGACGTACGAACCATGGGGTACAACAGGAATAGAAAAACATTAATTTATGTGATTGTTTTTGGTGCCAAATGGGTGAAACAGGAAATAAGCAGTCCCAGTGGAATTCCACCCACGCAGCAGTCGATCAGCGCAGAAGTTTCTGTAAGGAAGTGGAGTCCAAGGATGACGTCGTGAGGGTAGTGCGGTAGGACATGAAACGATGCATGCATTTGGTGATTTGCGATGGTGACACGAGCGGTGCACGTGCCAAGAATGGGTGGCGTGGCCCCATCGGCCACTCGCACTAAACAGGGAGGGGAAGCAGTGTGAACGTTTTTGAGCCGTCGGCAAGGTAAGAACATACTACAGAACTTTGCGCAGCAGTGTCCAGTAACGCCTGAACGCATACACCATCGACACGTATCTCGAGAAGGTTCGGGCCGGGTGGTCGATGCAGCGTTATCTCTAAGCGCTTCGCCGCCTATTTTTACGAGATGGGGTGTTCACGGTAGGGGGAGAAGAGAAATGGCAGGGCTGGGGTGACGGCGATGAGCGACGGTGAGGGGACGGTGAGTGACTGTGGTGGTCAATGGGTTGTTCGACATGCGAGTGGGAGTCCGTGGCCAACTGGGTTCGGCGAAGGACAAAAGGTCGGGCCGTCATTGGGCGTTGGTAGATATAAAACCCGGAACAGGGTCGTGGTGGCAAGCGGCTAGGACAGTAGCGAGAAACATGACCGACGCGGTGCCAGGTGAAGCCAACTGGTTTGTCGTCAGGTGTACGCCATTACACCGGGTTACAATATCGAGGAGGCAAGTACTGGGTACGGAGAGCACTGGTTGGCAGGAGATCGTGAGTGCAAGGCAGTTTACGGAGCACAACGAACCGAGGCCGCGATTATCAAGTTGCTGGAGTACTATGGTCTGGATCAGGGATAGCATGAGTGTTACGTGGTCTGCTGGGGAAATGGAGGTTGGCGGAGCTGTTGCCTCCAGCTCCCGGCGCACAATGCGTAGCACATTTTCCGGCGAAGAAGTGCCGTTCGGAGGAGGTGTTGAGCTATCGCAGGACGATGTGGCCGCTGTGTTAGGGAGCCTGGTGAAGTTTTGTACAATGCGGCGGTATTTCGCTTCCTCGAAGCGTCGGCAATAAGCAAAGACTCCATCCATGGTCGAGCCGTCCTGATAACAAGCAAGTTAAAGGTGTCGTCGGCGATGCCTTTTAAGATGTGGCCGATCTTGTTGGATTGGAACATTGTGGGGTTGACCTTGGCCCTTAGGGAAATGACATCTTGTATGTATGCTAAATACGGCTCCTTGGCCGTCTTAGCACGTGTGGAAAGCTCTTGCTTGGCAACGAGCGGACGTCCTAGGGGCTTCCAAAAACCCCTTTCAGCCTCTCTTTGCAGATATCCGAGCTAGGGCCTCATGTTTATATACGTCATACCACGTGAGGGCCGTACCCTCGAGATATAACACGATGTTTGCCAGCGTGATCGTGGGACCCCAGTTATCATGGTTACTTACACGTTCATACATGGTGACCCAGTCGCCCACGTTGTCGTCGCCGCTGCCATAGAAAAATCGAGGATACGGGGGTGGGTGAACACAATATACTCTCACATGGCAGGTTGATGAAGCTGCCCAGAATTGGTAGGTTTGGTGTCCTGAGAAAGCTGGCGTCAAGCTCCGAAGCTCCGTCGCATCGCGGGATTGTTGTAGCACCTCCACCACGATGAGACGCGGTAGAAGAGCTAGAATTAGCTCTGTTTACGCTATTTACAAAAGGAGAAATCAGAGGCACAGCAGATGACCGTTTCTGCTCCTTTGGGCCGCCACACCGATCGTCGTCTTTTTCGTCCTCCACGATTGAACTCATGCCGTGCGGGGGGATTTCTCTTCATAGCAGTTGCTTCACCACTTCTCCAGAAAAGTCGGCACCGTAACAATATGTACTTAGCCAAGTTGTGACCCCGGATCCCAACCATGAGGCAGAGATAATAAGAAGGATGATAATGGGGTGGAGGTCGTTCGGCAGGCACTCTCAGATAATGAAAGTCAGCGTACTATTGTCCCAGAACAGGAATGTGTATAATTGCTGCGTTTTACCTGTACTCACCTACGGGGCAGAAACTTGGCGGCTCACTCAAGAGGTACGACTTGAATTGAGGACGACTCAGCGTACAATGAAACGGAGGATGATTGGTGTAACGTTAAGGAACCAGACATAACAACTTTTCTCAACAACGAAGCGAGTGCGGATAGCGGTCCTGAGCAATATCTTAGCGCCATCTTGGAGAACAAAGGTCCTACACTGCAGCACTATTCACTATACTAACAAATGCTTCAAGTGCTTCTAGTACCTGTGCTGGGTAAGTCATCGCAGACATCCCACATCACACGATTAAGCGGCAGAAACAAATGTTTTGCAGTTAACAAATGATAACTGCTTCATTTCGAATTGAATAGAGCATTTTGTGCTGCCGTACAAGCACTGCCGACACTATAAAACACCTAAGCTCTGGAATAAACTACGGTACATTTCATAAAATGTTATCAGAAGCGCAAAAGCAAAATATGCGTCGAGCATTTCCTGATTGTGCATCTAAATGATCGTGAGATCTTCGAAGATGCCAAGTGGCAAACGAACACCAATTTTTCTCTCAATAAGTAAATGCAATAACGAACGATCTAAATATATGATGATATGTGTTTTTTTAGATAAAGTTCTATTGTACTGTTGCACTCCTTTTCATGACCGATGCGTATATTGTCTTTTCCACAACCATTGGTTTTTCGCTATTCTGAAGTAGCCGTTTGTACACAATGGAAGTCCGGATTTTCGCACGCACCATTTGTTCAGAGATAATAGCAGAGCTTCGCGGTCGACCAACCGGAATATAGGGAAGCATATAATCTTTTTGACAGAACACCATTTGTTAAACTAGAAAGTTCGACTATAAAAACAAACTTGTATTTTGCCCTAATGGTCCCTTTAGTAAAGGTTTGATTGCCCCCTTGAGCACAGTACACCACTTAGGGTAACTATGCCCTGGCCCCTATGCGTTACGGTACGACGGTATGAAATTGAACACACTTTATATTCCCACCGGTGGACAGCAACGTCGGGTGCACAAAAGTGCAATGAATAGGGATGTCACTCAAGCCACCAAGTTGATGATGTGTACTGTTTCAACCTTTGTCGTTTGCTCTGCTTCTCTAAGTTTACCCTTCTCAGTGGTGCTGCAAAGGGTCTAGCTGAACTGAAGAACTTCATGTGTCTACTTCTATTGAATTTGTGTGTTAGAGTTCATGAACCGGTATGTTTGAAGGGAAGGAATTTGGAACACTTGAACGGGAGGCCTGTTATATTCCTTCACATGATAGCGCCCCCTGCTACCGCCAGCGGAATATGAAATTCCTAGAAGTAAACCAAAACAGTAAAAAAATCAGCGTCGTTTCACGTGGCGTTTTAAGATATACAGTTTGATGAAAGGCTGCCCCTCGGTGCTTCTTGAGTATTTGTATAGCAACATTATAGCTGTGTTATTTGTAGCTTTGGCCTATACTTTCAGACAGAATAATTTGAGAGCTGTTTACCCTGTGACCTCTGCATTAGTGTGGCAGTTGTGGGGGTTTCATTGGATGCTACCGTTCCAACCGAGCCGATCAGGGTTTCGACCAGGCAAAACATGTTTGTATCTACCTTTTCCAAGGCTACGCAGTGGATCGCCATATACTCACGTCTCTTTTTTGTAATCACAACATTTTCAGGTTGACGGCTTTTTCATCCTTTTTCCCGGCTTTTGTACTCTTCATCGCAGCGTTCTGGGGCAGACCGCACTGCCCATTGAAGTCTATTACGGCTGTAAGATGATATTGCACTTTGCGTAAAGTCTGTATCGGGAGATAAAGCGCGCGCCTTGGAATGCCTAATTCTGAGCGCCTAGTCCTTGCATATTAAACAGCAGGGAGGCGAGGCTTTTGCATAGGCGCACAACTTTCAGAGCAGGTAGGAGAGAGAACTTGCCCAAGCATCAGCGTGGTTGGGAGAAGCCAAGCAATGACGGCGAGACCTCTTCAGTACGAGCGCCCGGTTTTTCGCTCACCGTTGGCTAATAACCGATGCGAGGTTTCGCTGGTTCGGCATTATTTTCCGAATTTTTGTTTTGCTTAGCCTGATTTCGTATACAGGTAGCATCCTTAAAAGTAGCAGAAAGAGGCTTTTACTCTGAACGTCAATGATAGGCCCATAAAAATGCGCAGGTTCCAAAAGCAATGTTTTTCCCAAAAGAGAAGGAGTTGGTTGTTTTGAAAGTTGTACAAGGCTCAACACTTTTCACTGTAGGGGAAGGCGTTGGGCACAAATATAGCTCATGTAACTGCGACATACTTTTCAGCAAGAATGGTTGCTGCTTTATAACAATTATGTTATAAATAACCGCGTTATATCATTTATCAAATTTAAAACAAACAGCCAACTACCTAATTCGTGTCCCTAAAACGTGAACGAAAAGCGTTGGTAATAGCACGATATATTTTAGAACAAAATATTGCCTAAAGTTAGAACTGGATGGTTGATTTACCCATGGCTTCTTTTTTCAGAGGATAAAGGAGTAAAGTACACACTGATAAAATGGGTGCCAACCGAATTCTGCGCAGTTTTCTCCGTGCAAACTTCTGCTTCAAGTAAGAGCAAACATTTACTTTTTTGTTGATCTTTCTTTTCAGAAATATTATGTGTTTGTCATTACATTCCTTACATAATTAGGAAGTCTGTAAAGTCTGTAAAGCTGTAATGTTTCTTCCGTCGCGTATGCAAGGGTTGTGCATTCTATTGAATATTTCTTTTCAGTGAGAGCATGAAATCAATAAATCAAATCCACTCCGTTTAATGGCGATGACGACAAAAGCTTTCTAGCATGCGACAATCAAATGGCGAAGTGCCGAAATCATAGCTGCCACCAATAAATTCAAAGCTTCAATGATCAAAGTGCCCCTCTATAATAGTCAAAGTCAAAGTGTCAACAATGAAAGTGCAAACTGCCTAAAAAACTCAGGCTACAGCTAAACAATCTCTCACGAGAAAGCTAAATTCTCCATCACCGATGGTTGACCTTGTTGAAGTGCAATGATGTTCTGTGCAGAGAATTGTTTCTTTTGGAGAATTTTCGAGCTGTAATTTGGTGAAAAAGGTAAAAGCGAATGTGTAATACGTGCAGGGAATTTTAAGTGCCGGGGAGTAAAAAACTGACGAAGCTTGCACTAAGTCACTCAAGGCTTGAACCGAAATGAAGCTTCTCAGTTTCTTTTTACATCACCACTGAATGACACTGCCCCACATATTTGTACAATTTATAAATTGTTTATTTACATGTTCCGTCATTGTTTTGCAGTGCGCTAGTACTAGTCATCGTCATATGAATCAATATCGTCGTGCTCCTCATGACAAGCATTACATGCGCGCTAGCGCTTGATGACAGATGTGACGCTGCGCCATCGCGTACGCGAGCTACACATGCGCGGTGTTCCTGGAGTCGCGTCGAGGTTCCGTGGAGCATGTGTTCCGGCAGCTGTGGCGTTGTTGGTTGCTAGGCAACGCAAGACGCTCTTTGGAGTTTTCTCTTCTCCAGTGTTTAGGGGCGAAGCTCCTCTTGCTCGGGTCCTGTCCCGTACCTCGTTGCTGCTGTATATGGCACGGCACATTAATGATGATTGTGGAAGGAGAAGAGGTAGAAGAAGAGGTTGTCGTTCGTCGCCTGCTCAAGACACGTACCGGGGGTGCACGACACAAGACGCTCTGCAGAAGGTGACGGCCAAGGTGGCTAAAATGTCACACACCGAATTCGCCAACTTACCCATAGAGCTTCTCATCGTCCAAAACAACCGCTACATAACCACCACAAACTCGACGTCGTCGACGGGCTTGTCAACGAAGCGGTGGAAAGCTTGACGTGTAGAGTCTTTATATGTTGTGCGCGCGAATATTTCACGGTTTTACCGATGAGCATTTTTGTTCGCCCCTCTCATCATCATTCAGTATGTGGAGATGGCGGAATTTTTTGCTAAAGCCGCTGCGCGTGCCAGAGATGGCGGGCGGTGGCCCAAAGGCACGTGCTCAGAAGGGCAGTGCAATTTCTTGGTGTTTAATGCGTTAGGCTTTGCAAGTCACACGGTACGGTCCGCGTGAACTGCTCCCCTGTTATAAAAGGACGCTAATGCCATTACACCGCCCCTGCATAATGTATTACTTTGACTTCTTTGTAAACGTTCCCTTACTACTTCGTCAGATTATGTTCAAATATCCCCAGTGGTGTTTCCTCAAGCAACAAGCATCGAAGACTGCTTCCAATCTAGATAATAAAACAGGAGGCAGCGTAAAAAATAATGCTCCATGAGAAAGAGCTAGTAAAGAATGATGCTGCGGCCGCTGAAGGATTGAAGCCCGTTAACAAAATACAAAAGGTATTTCGGGTGGGAGTTGGTGCGCGTGCTTTTAAAAAAAGTGAGCGAGCAGTTCCGGCACTGAGAAATTTACCTCAATTACCCTAGAATGCCTCGTTCGTATTTGTACCATCAGTTTAACTTAGATCTCTGGCATGCAAAGTAAGCATGTCGTTTGGTAGAAAACATGAAATGCATACTTCAATCGTGGTGAGCGGCTGATGTAGTGGGATTGAGTTCACGCTGAAACTGCGATTCTCTGAACACCGTATGCGTCCGATACCGTACGTAATGTAGACATGGTGGTGCTGGCTAACACCTAAATCTGAACAGGAATCGATGTAAAGATCGATCAGCTGCAAAAAGAGAGTGCAGAAAAACTTGCAGAGAATTTTTGAGGAACCTGGTGGGGCAATGCTTAAAATATCGAATATTTGAACCTAGAAATCAGAATTTTCCTGCCCAGTACAGAACGTCTCTGTTAGAATGGTGCAATCGAATAAACTTCGGCTTCAAAACGCGAGCAACATAGATTAAAGGGGCCATGCAGACAAAATACAACTTTGTTTTGTAGAAAACGTAAGTGTCTTATATGCCCCGGCACTTGTCTGAGAGCGAACGATTATTTATTCACTAACAAATTACACAGTGTAAGTCACATATCAATTTTCCCAATAGTACGTGTTTAGCGTCTTCAGCAAGAGTGTATCCATGTATCCAGTGCAGTTTTTTTTAAACAAAGGTTATCTATGCCATGTATGTCGAGTAGGGTTGCAGCGGAAGATGAAGCGTCGCCTGTTTTTTCGTTTACCGTCAGTTAACTAGATGGCGCCATAGTAACGCTGAGGCCCGCTGTCTACACGCCACGTTTTGACTAGATTACCAACTGTTTTCGTTTTGTTACGGTTGATAGTAATGATTTCGTGATAATATTGATTATGCTCGACAAACACAGTCACGCAAGACAGTGTCGCTTGCGCCATTTGGCCAGTGCGTGTGAGGCAACCCCAAAGTTGCGGACAGCTCTACAGCTATAACAATCATACTGCGCGCCGTATGCGCTAGTGCAGGTATGCTTACCTGGGCTGTCATAACTTCCAATTTTTATCCCACAGTTATTACTGCTATACAAATATGAATTAAATTTAAGCGCAACTTGCCCGTTCGGCAAACTTATAAGCCCAGCAAAAATTGCGTTTGCTTTTGCAGGCAGCAGCCAATCGCACAGCTGCCCATAAACGCCATATATTGAAGCGCGGGAAATGAGCTAGTGGTTCGCATGACCACTTTCTTTTTATTTCCTTCTAGTGTATCATATTTTAGTAAAATTTGAGTTCAAAAAGTGGTCAGTGTTATTCCAAGAAACCATACATTTGTCCGCATTTCCCCTGTAAGGTCCGACACTGGAAGCATTTTTATCTTGTGCCATCAATGTTATCTTCATAATGTGCGCCCTCACTTTGTAAAGTTACCTTTGCTACATGCTGTTTTGTTGAGGACACCGCCATCAGTTAAACCAAGAACGTATCTATTTAAAACAGGCGCCGGTGTTGGTAAGTAGGAGAGGCATTTTGCCGCTCATCAATTGGACATGTAGTTAATTCCGCCCACTGCGGCTGTTCTGCCAATAGTGGAGAACAGCGAAAACGGCCATGGGCGTATTAGTGTGAGCTTCCTTCATTTTTTACATGCTTCACGGTTACCTGAATGGGATTCGACGTAAATCAGAAATCGCCGGAAGGAGTTTTGTGTTTCTGTGGTTTTTGCCTCACTGTCTCGGGTTACTCGCATAACGAAGACTTTCGTTAACTTTGCAGAATACCCTGTATGTGAAATGCACGTAGGGAAGAATAAGCTCGACGACAAACTGACGAGTTGCAAACAACATTACTTTGGAAAATGCCCTGAAGTACGGAAGGTGTTCCAGGACTACTGTAAAAAAAGCAAGAACTTTTAAATAAAAGCTGTTTAGTAAGGACCGTACCGGGCGTATGTGGTTATATCTCCCTAAATAAACGCAACATGAATAAACGGGCTGCGGTCACCTCTTCTTTCATATAAAAATGAAGATATTAAGGCAGTGACTACATACTGTATGCTGCAGCGCCGCGGAATGCTTTCGACGAGAACCCATACAGTTTACTCGCTGAAGAGGACAAACTTTTGTCGTGTTTTAAACTTCGCGTGCGCACTACCGGCATAATAGTGTTGCCACAGTATTTAAAATATATAATGTTTCGAAGTGGGCAGTTTGCAACGTATGGGTTCGAGATGGTCTGAAATCCATGGTGCGAATTTCAAGCGCAAGAATGTAGGCAGGGTACGAACGGGACAATGACAAGCGCTAAGTTCAAACTAATCTTTTATTTAAAAAACGACATATATAAATGCAAAGTTGCTAACAAAACACATAAAAAATACAGTATTTCCGCAGTGTATGAAAGCACAGTATGTGTGCAGGGTGCAGGCACGCGCACGTATCTAATTCCTCATGACATGTTATCACCCAGGAAGGTCAGCTCTTTCGCTGGCACAGATACGGAGATCATGCTAACACAAGCTTCGCCCCCACCATGTGTCGCACCGCCTCCAAAGTCACCCGTGTGCGCTGATCAGGGTCGCGAAACACCATTGTATATTTGTCACACGGAGGGAAACGCTCGCAATTCTGGCAATGACTAGCTATGTTCCCATCTGCGCCTTTGTTCGCTCAATTGGCGTGCTCACGGAGGCGTTGATTAGGACACCACCCCATTAGCCGAATGTAAGCTCTAAGACACGACAATGGAGGCTTGTACACGACTCCCGCATTTCAGACCACATACTGATTTTGGTGGTTAACCGCGCACTTTTTTCGTTTATTTTTGAACCAGACGTATCAGTGTATAGCTGTGAAAGTTTTTCTGGAGCAAACATCAGAACTTTGACGCCGACCCTTCTACCAAACTTCTTAATATTGTGTGAAAGTGAAATTTCTTACAAGTAGGGAATAACTACCACCCTGTTAGGTTGGTGGGTCGCCAGATTCTTTTGGTCGGCTTGCCAGATGCCACCCCGTCTTTGCTTTTATCGCGTTCCAAAAGCCGCCGCTAAGGTCACGTTAGCGGGGTAACCAGCCGACCTAAGGCAATGCATTTGCAAATTGAAACTTGTATCCATAAGGTGCTCACATGTGTTGCCCAAAGCACTGTTGAGACCAGAGTTCGGCGAACTCACTCACTCACACTCATTTGGACTCAAACTCACGCGTGAGTTTGAGTTTGAGTGAGCGCGAGGCTAGTGTGGCATGGTGAGTTTGAGCTTGAGTGAGTTTGGACCGAGTGAGGCCTACTGAGTTTGAGTCCGATTGAGTTTGAGTACGCCAGTGACCTAGTGAATTCTGAGATCATTTTGAGTTCTTCGTACATTTTGAGTTTGAGTACATTTTGAGTACTGTTTACATTATGAGTTTGAGTCCATTTTGAGTTCTGAGTACATTTTGACTTTGAGTCCATTTTGAGTTCTGAGTACATTTTGAGTTTCAGACCATTTTGAGTTCTGAGAAAATTTTGAGTTTGAGTCCATTTTGAGTTCTGAGCACATTTTGAGTTTGAGTCCATTTTGAGGTTGAGTACATTTTGAGTTTGAGTACATTTCGCGTTTGAGTACATATTGAGTTTTGAGTACATTTTGAGTTCAGAGTACGTAAGAGTTGGAGTCCACTTTGAGTTTGAGTACATATGAGTAGACTAGTAGGCAGGTATGGTTGGCTGTTAAGTTTCATGCGGCGCTGTGGCTTCGGAATTCAGGTTACCTGCGGGTACGGCACCATTCGTGATCCGCATGATCGGTTGGGAGGGAGGGGGTGTCTGATTTTTTTTAGTTTCCTGTTGAATTTTCATGGCCATAAGCACTTGCTGTATACCAAGCTTTCGCGGCTCGGCGTGTTAGTGATAATTGACTGGTGAGGTCATAAAAAAGGATTGTCTTAACTTTTCCTCCTGATGGATCCACAAAGAGGGTGGGAAAGGGTGGTGGGAAAGCACACTGCGGCGCTTGCTTGCTGATTGTTCGCCTGCTACTGTTAATGGCTAGATATACTATGGGTCACAAAGGAAGAGGGGAGAGCCGGGGGGAAAAGGGGCGGGGGCTGTCCCTTCTGCTGTTTCAAACGAATAATCTGAATGATTGGGCAACGCCCCTTTAGACAGAATAATGACCGCATTAGATTGGGGTAAAAGTCAAACTGATGACGCGAAGGCGTGTTAGGTATCAAATGAAAGGTCCCGATTAACAGAATCACGCGGGGTAAATAAAAAAATCCTTCTTGATTGTAGTCATCAGGCAGTCATAATGAGTCATAGATTGGGTTAAAATTCAAAATGACACTGCGAGGGCATGTGGAGAATCAAATTCAAGGTCTCGATGTGGGGAATCATTCGGAACAAAAATGAGGTATGGTTATATCATGGCGTAGTCGTGGTTAGTCATAGATTCGTTTAATTAAAGTTTATGACGCTAGGGCATGTGGCGTATCAAATTAGATCCCTCGATGAGGGTAATCACGTTCTTCCTGAACGTTATCATGACATACTCACGGTGGGTCTTCAAATAGGTTAAAATTCACAATGGCGCCACTGGGTGTGCGGGGCATCAAACTGAAGGTTCCTATGAGGAAAATCACGTGGGACAAAAATGCGGTATGGGTATAACATGAGATAGTCATGGTTATTCATTGGTTGGTTTAACATTCAAATTGATTGCGCTAGGATGTGGTAAGTATAAAAATAATGGTCTTGCTAGCGGATTCACGTGGCAAAAATACAAAAGAGCTTCTTGGTTAAAGCCATTTGATAGTCATGGCGAGACTTATATTGGGTTAAAATTTGAAGTGACTACGCTTGGGCGTGTAGGGTATCAAACTTACGGTCTTGACGAGGGGAATCACGTGGTACAAATAAAAAAGGCTTCGTGGTTCTAATCATGAGATAGTCATTTTGAGTCTAAGTTTGGGTTAAATCCAATGTGAGGCCGCTATACCATGTGGGGTGGCAAATTGAAGGTTTCAGTTAGGGGAATCACGTCGGACATTTAAATAATGCGTCACGGTTACAGTTATGAGAGTCATGGTTATTTTGACTGGTTTGAATTCCATGTGATTCTGCTAGGGTGTGTGGGGTATCAAATTAAGCCTCGTCGAGGAGGATCACGTGGGACAAATATAAAAAAGCTTTCTGGGTATAGTTATGAGGATATAGCAAAAGGTATCTTTCTTTATTTGCTGGTCGGGTTAAACCAAAATTCCTTGACAACCCGTAAGGCTGTTGTGCTATATACATGGGAAGGCTTGTCCAGAGATGTCCATCAATGGGGTATAAAGTAATAAATATTGGTGTCCAATTGCTGTATTAAAAAGGCAGGATGGTATGGCGTAAAAACAAAAGCCATGCCAAGCTCTCGAACGTAAATCACCAGACTCCAAAACACTCTGCCAATAACTGCCATTAAAACGTTACTTCCTCCATTTCTCCGTGTTCCAACGAACAAGCAAAACCTTCGGCACATAAGGTGTCGTGGAAATTGTGGACGACCGTAGGTAACATGGGGCATCAGAGCTTATCAGAAAGGTGAATTTCACATTTGTTTATGAACAAGCCTTGCGGCCGCGTTTCGGGTCCGTAATTTTCTTCGCAGAGTGTACCAACGTGCACTGGAATTCCGAATTGGCCAATTACGTGTGAGATATTAACTCTTTGCTAGAGTGTAGGAGATAGGCAAGAGAGCCACCAAGACATAAACAGACATTGCGGCAGAAGGAAAACACTTCGGAAAAATAAGCAAGCGCAGTTTGTGTATGTGCTCGAACTGATTTTATTACAATAAGAAATCAGCACAAGACATCAAATCTAGCACATGATAACAATGTAAAAGAAAAGAATGAACTCGGGATCTGCAGTTCTCCAACGGCTACATGTCAAACACAATGAAAGAACAGATGACTGATGCAACACACACACACACACACACACACACAGACAAACACACACACACACACACAAACCCACACACACGCAAACACACACGCAAACACACGCGTACACGCACGCGCACACGTACACGCGTGCATGCTGGAACTTAACAGCTGGGTGCGGTGGCGGTAATTGTGTACAGCCATAGCGTGGTGCTTTTCCGAGCTACGTGAACTCATTCCACCAAGCAAATGCGAAAAAAAATTATTCAAGTGCCTCAGTAAACAACGTGGCACTTTTCTCTATGTCTCACGTGACTTTCCTCCTCAAGACCCTCAATTTGATACCCCACATTTTTTAGCGCCACATCACTCAGAATTTTAACGCAATCTGAGACTATCCCTGACACCCGTGTTACACGGATCGCGATTTTCGATATTTTTTCTAATTATTTCTTGTTTTAGTTTTTTACATTTTGTGTGATCAATTGTCTACATTTACGCCTTTATAATTCTCACAGGTCGAACTTCCGTGATATCGGCATTTTTGTGTGAATGCAAGGGCTTTACTCGATCCTGGCGGGGGAAGGAACAGGGGGGTACTCGGCAAAGAATGCTACGCATTAAAAAAGCAAAGGCATATCTATCAACGCCTAGCGCTTCAGAGATTCGCGGGGACAGTTCGCTTTGACACAAGGCGGTTTTTCAGGATGCAGAGCAAGAATGCATTGAACCGTAACCCTCCCCAGCTTCGACGTAAATGAGCGCACGTCCCCTCGCCTAATCTTGCTTGTTTCGACCTAGGGACCCAGCACACCATCGAGTCTGGACCACCTGTGTCATAAGCACGAACAGGGAGCCTACATCAAGAGTTTGGTATCCAATATATACGTATAATTGCTTGCAACCAGAGCTAGTAATCATGGGTAACAGGTATAGCTGTACTATACATGCAACGAAAATTGTTGCCGAACTCACAGGAGTCACGGTGTCATGTCGTGCCGAATGCAAGAGTTCGAGCTCAAGAATTTGCACCCTTAATATTTTTACCGCGCGTGAATATGAAAACACTGAATGCTAATGAAATCAGAGTCCATCTGAGCCTGAGTAAATTCCGAGCACGAGAGAGTTGCGAGGCCATTTCAGTTCTGAATTCATTTTGAGCTCTTAGCACTTTATGAGTTCTGAGTTCATTTTGAGTTTTGAGTAAAGTTTGGGTTTTGAGTCCATTTTGAGTTTGAGTACATTTTGAGTTGAGTACATTTTGAGTTTTGAGTACATTTTGAGTTTGAGTATATTTTGAGTTCCGAGTACATTTTGAGTTTGAGTTCATTTTGAGTTCTAAGTACATTTTGAGTTTGAGTCCATTTTGAGTTCTAAGTATATTTTGAGTTTATTCATTTTGAGTTCTGAGTACATTTTGAGTTTGAGTCCATTTTGAGTTTTCAGACCGAGTGAGTTCTGAGTTTTGCGGTCATTGTGAGTTTGAGTTTGAGTGAGCACAGATGTGCTGCTCAGCGTTGAGTCTGAGTTTGAGTGAGTGGTGATTCGAAAAAAAATTTGTGAGTGAGTTTGAGTGAGCCACGCCAACTTTGCCGAGGTATGGTTGAGACAGGTGCTGGCAATGGCTCGTTTCACCAGTTTTGTGCGAGCAGAACTGAACGGCAGTAGCGGCTCCCGGTGGCGAAGGTCCTACATCAAACAGACGTGTTCTACTGAGAAATGAATTCTCAGGTCCAAAACTTTGATTCTGCACTGTTTAGGTACCTTGTGCGTAACATCCAGGGGCTTAACGCAGTCTTGAAAAACAGCCAGTGATCAGCGCACACGGGAGATTTCGGAGGCGGCTGCGATGCATCCGGGGGGCGACGATTGTGTTAGCAAGACCTCGGTATCTTTGACAGCAAAAGGGCTGGCCTTCCTGCGAGCACGCATGTCATAATAAATAAGAAACGCGTGCGCATCGGCTTACTGCGCACGTACTCTGGTTTCGTACACTGCGCACATGCCGTACTTACCCGATTCTAACGCACCCCGATTCTAACGCGCACCCAATTTTCCTGGCGAAAAGACCGAAAAAACTTGCACCTCCGATTGTATCGCGCACAGAACGTTGTGACCCAGACAAACGAATGCGGGAGAAATGGACGATTTATTTCCCGAAGTAATCTTACTCATCTCACTCCTCGTCGCTTTCCACTGACCACAACATCTGGTCCTCGGTGTCTCCAAGAGCGTTCGCGATGCCACACTTCTGAACGAACGTTCAACCATGGTCGATGGGATCGTGGCCCACGCCTCGCACGCCCATCCCGCGAGCTTCTCCAGAGACGCACGCTTCAGCCGACCGCTCGTTTTGAACGCGTGGGAGCCGCTGCTGCCATTGCTGTTATCAAGTCCGCAAGTGGGACAATTTGACGATTTGTCTGAACGCCGATAGAAAAGCCTAGGCGCTTATACTTCCTGCATTCGAAAAATTGTTGCTAAGGCATTGGCGCCATTTTGCGATGGCGATGGCAATGGGTGGGACGAAATTTCCGCTGTTTCGGCAGTTTCGGTTTTGTATCCGATTCTAACGCGCATGCGATTTTTCGGCTTATTTTTTCGTAAAAAAGTTGCGCGTTAGAATCGGGTAATTACAGTACTCTGTTTTCTTCATGTCTTTCTCCGAGTCGTCGTTGCATTCATATATGTCGCTTTGTAAAAAAATTTCAGTTAGAAATTAGCACTTGTCTTTGCCCCGTTCGTACCCTGTCTACATTTTCGCGATTGAAATTCGTACCATGGGTACTTTGGTCTAAGTGCAACCAAACTGAAAAGGGCTTATTGGTTCCAATTGTTTATTGCAAGAAACGGTTCCGATTGCAAAACTTTATAACTGCAGATTTCCAATCTTAAGTGTGAGAAGGACGGTCTTGCATAAATATGCTTGCTTAAGTAAGAATAATTACTGCTGTGCAAAAAGTTTCTCCATTGACGGCTGCATCTTTGCGTCCCCTCACAGAAGCACTATGATTGCACTTTGATCCGTGAGCTAGACGCTCGTCAACCTTTCTCGTCAAAATACTGACGCTCGTCAAAATACTGAAGTTTTTATTGCTCCCCAAATCTATTTTCATGTTCAAAGTGGCTCCGACCCGCGCTTTCGATGTCAACGCAGGCTTGCACTCAAAGGTGCGGCTTGCCTGGTTTCCCGCAGGGCTACAAGGTAGCGTTTGCTTTAGTGAAGTTTTTGCAAAAAGGTGTTCACTGTACCGTTTTATAGAGCATGCGATTACTCCTTTTCCCTAGCCCTCTTTACAACTCCCCCCTTCCCCCCTTAGAACGAGAATTCAATTCAACGCTTTTTACAGCCCAACCGCAAGCAAGCCGGGGTTGGCCTTCGGAGATCGGAGGTCACGATGCTCACGCTACGAGAAACGTGCCGGTTTTTGGGTTTTACAGCTCTAATATAATTGTGTTTTTAAAGCCATTAGAGGAAAGATAGGAGCAAATATAGGATAAGGAATGACGAAGACCCAGGAGTAAATACAGAAAAAGGAATGACCAAGATCTGATGTTTAGCTCAAAATGGTAATAAAAAGGAAGATATAAGCAAGCAGTTTTAATAACTTCTTTCAAAATTAGGGGGGGGGGGCAGTGCAGTGCAGTCTGATAACCTCCTCTGAGCGTGAGATAATTCTGGTGAGGGGAATCGGTGAACCACGGTTGAGCTTCTGACGGCAGTTGCCGTAGTTTTTATATTTATTTACATAGCCTAAATGCCCCAATGGCCATTACGTAGGGGGGGTGGTGTATGGGATTATGATCGAAAGTACAGTACATTTTTCGAGCCGAACATAACACTGAAGGCAAGCATGTGGCACATGATTATCTCATCGAGAAACTGAAAGCACAATCCAGAAAAAACGCCCAAAAACAGTACATTATGTCGAATGTAAAAACGCTTCATGCAAAAAACACTTAAAAGAGAGGGAGAGAAGTTGTGGTTTTTTGGGAACAGCAACCTTTCGGCTTTAATGCGCCAGACGCACGGTAGAATAGTTATGCGATGGTTAAACGATGTTATTCAAGGTGTTGTGAAGATTAAAAACATTTTAAAAGGACTCAAAGATGCACATAGCAAAAACCGGGGTCGGAGGCCGGTGCCCTCAAAAAATTTGAAAACGTTACTAAAATCCACCAACGGTTCATCACTAAGTAAACGCGCAGGCTGTAAAGGGATGCAAAAGATGTTTAATGCTTTGAAATGTCTGATGCGTTCTGCTTCAAGGTGTGGGTAGCTTATTAAAACATGAAGCACAGTAAGAGGATCTCCACAGTGGTCACACATGGGTTTCTGTTCGTTCTGCATCAGGAAGCCGTGTGGGAGCACAGTGTGGCCTATTCGCAGTCGGCATAAAATAACCTCATAAAAACGATGTCTGTGTCTGCAACTTTCCCATTCAGATAGGTATGGTTTGACTAGGTGTAGCTTATTTTCGGTCTGTCTGTCCCATTCAGTTTGCCAGTACATTGTAATGGACTTTCGTATGGTGTTCCGGAGGTCCTGGTAAGGAACCTTGGACTACGTTATTGCACAATGCTTAGTATCGTATGGTGCTCTATCGAGAGTTCCATTTTCAGGAATGCCAATGTGGTTTGGTATCCAACAAAAGACGACAATAACCCTTGCCGATGTAAGGCACAACAGTCGATTTTTTAGCATACGTACAGCCGCAGTCTTTGAAGGGACAAGGGAGGTCAAAGCACGTATAGCGCTTAAGGAATCTGTAAACATTTGCACTGTTCGTAGTCCGTTTGCTATTACGTCTTCAATAGTTGAGGTTATACCAAAAAACTCTGCAGTGAAGCCACTGCCCTCATCAGCTATCCTCTCAGCTACAGTAACTGCCGACGAGTTTACAAAAGCATAACCAGTGTTACCAGCAGGTTTTGAACCATCAGTGAAGTAGTGGCAATAGCTACTGTATTTATCCTTAAGTGCGAGAAATTCTTTGCGCAAGAACTGGTGTGCAAAAGCTTTCTTGTCGTATTTAAACAGCGACAGGTCATATTTGACAGCACTACAGTCCCAAGGGGGTGAAGCGTCCGAGAAACTCAGAAGAGTTGGCGGGCATATCTTGAAAGAGTACAGAATCATGTGCTCCTCCAAACGGAGGGCCAGAGGGTGGAGCACCCTTGGTTTGCCCCATAATCTCATTCAGCCTAAAAAGCACTAACTGTAGGTTTTTCTATTTTGAAAGCGCTGTTTCGCGTGTGAGGCGTTGTCATATAAGTACCAGGCGTGCTGCCAACAGAAATCTTTCATGATCCACCAACACCAAAGCCATATGCGCTAACTCCTCGCGATAATTAGGATACTTATGTCAAAATTTAGATGTTTTTTCGCCCGGGATTTGTAAACTAGCTTTCTCTCATTTGGTCCCCCTGTCAAATTTATTTAACACACTCGAAGTAGTACAAAATCAAACTTCATGGTTTTTTAATTCTGCTGATATGACTACAGCTGCAGCATTACAGAAAAAAAACATGATTTAGCAATAGAAACATCGCCTGTCTGGCGGCAAATCGTTCTTGTGACCATTTTTCCTAACTACATTTATATCAACACACCTATTTATAGCAACACACGTCCCTATTACCCACTAGAACCCATGTTTCGACATCACACATATTATACAATCAACGTAGCTTTGCCCGAATCTGCGTCAACACGAACGCATTCAAATCATCTGTTCTACCCTACGCCATCCGCTGGTGGAATAATGTCTAACCAACGAGAAAACAGTCGGAATCATCCACAGCAGCCGTTTTACATTAAAGTTGACCACGAATAGTTCAAAGTCGCTTAACGGGAATTTTAGGTTAATTGGGAGCGTTGTTCTGGTCCCGGAACTTTTTCAGGTAATTCAATAGAAGAAGTCACTCAATAATTCTAAACTAGAACCCATTCCGTCGGTTATTTGGAAGTTATTCCGAATAAAAAGCATTTAAGTTACAGTCCTTTCGGAATAAAATTTGAAATTTTATTCTCCACAACACGGCGGCGATCTGCACTACGTCGGCAGTTACGTTGAGAATAGCGCCAGCGCACGCATTCCTGTCTTTTCACGTCCTCAACGTTGTCTGTTGCGCACAGCATCGTGCGAGCAGTTTGCGTGGTGGTCGCTTCAGGCTTGTCATTTAGCGATATCGGCTATCAGGGAAGCGCGTGTCGTACGCTCGAATGGCCGCCGCGACAGTGAAAATTCTGAAGGAAATCAAGAAAGGACGCGTGTTGCGGAATAGAAAAGATCCTGTTATTGTGCTTGTGTAATTATAAATTCTGTTACTTGGAAGTTTTTTGCAGTCCCTTTAGACTTCGTAATAACGGTAGTCGACTATTATACCACAAAACAAGAATAGTTGCGGTATGTTTTTGAGCAACATTTAATGTGTCGACCGCCAACTTTACTGGCCAGGGATTTACCGGACTGCGCGTGGCTACGTCGCGGCATATGATTTTTGCCGCCGTTGAAAAACGCTCCAATTACATCCCGCTGGGCAATTGCAACCTTTAGAAATTCCCAGCTGACTGTTTTATCTGGTTGGCTTGAACCTTTCAGGCCACTCATCGTTGTCCTCTTGTTGAAATAGTTGGATTGCAGAAGCCACAGATTTCGCTACCCGCTACGCTATCACATGTGCGCTCCCCATTAGATGTGCTACATGTGTCACCAATATCTTGCTGCAAGAATTCATAATTCGCTACCGTGCTCATCGGCAGTTGGTCACTACCGTGGCCGCGTTTTTGTCCCAGGTTGCTCACAACCTTCTACGCTCCTGTAAAACAAAACATGAACTGACCACGGCATACTACCCTCAAACAAACGGCCTTACTGAGCAGCTAAAAAAAAAACGGCTAAGCAAATAAATCTATTTAGGGTATATTTATCGAACAAACAGCCAATGTAATTCTTAGGGAACAGTACTTCACTTTACTCTCTTTCGTCGCGTCAGTGCGCGAATAAACCTGGGTATAAAGTAGTCAAATAAAAATCTTAATTACCAATGACAAAACAACCTTGAGAGGGGCAAGTTTGCGAGCTTTTGTGAGCGTCCACAATAACTGAACGAACGGTTATGAGGCGACAGCCATGACCACACATTTACTTTCGTGGACCTCTGATTGTTGCAATATTTAACCTGAAAGCGAAGAAATCTTTCTCTAGGATTTCAGGCATGGCTTTTGCTTTATCGGCACCACTTGCTTTGTTGATTTTTTTTGTTGAAGAGTGCTAATTTGCCTAAGGCTGCACTGGAAAGAGAAATTGGGTAAAGTGGCGTGTTATACTTGCACCGGATTGTTATATTGCTTGACATACATAACGGTGTCTTGTATTTAGCTGCCCTCAAAAACATGTAAATGCTCTTTCTGGTAACATATTGAAAGAGAAGGTCGACATTCCAGTTAGTCAAATGGAGCTGAGTGTACCTTGCTATACATACTACTTAGGTAATTATAAGGTGTTTTGAAAGTTTCTAGATGAAACGCTCCGACTCGAGTAAATCAATTAGCTGCTTGCTGTACTGTCCTTAGCCACTAGTTCCTCTCTCTATGTTTATACCGTATCCAAAATACCATATCGACTTAAAACCGGTTATTTAAGAAAGGTTTTTAAATAAATAAAACAGCACAAGGTTTTAAACTTGCCCTGAAGAAGTCAGAGTGTCCTATTAGATGAGCACGGTTTCTACGCACGTTAAAATACGTTAAGGTTAGATGAAACCTTCCAGATACGCATTTCAGTATTTGCAACCAGTGATGTTATATTGTACGCAGTTGAAAAGTCAGATCATAAAAAATCCCGCAGGATAATATATTGTTATTGTTTCATAAAGCAGTGGACAATGCCTCTTAGCTACAGGAGACAAACGGCGGCGACGATGAAGCAGTAGGTGGCACATACACAGCTCGAACTATCATGGCCGCTTGTAAATAGATCGCCTCGCTCTGTGCAAATAACATTTGCGTACGGCAGTTAACCATCAAGCATAACTCGTTCTACTTGTACTGAAGCCGCGTTACACCATTCTAGTGGTGGGAATAATTAGTATACGGAGGTTCTTCGGCGGTGAAACCGGCCAAATTGGGGCTATTGTGTTCGGCGTTACTGGAGGAACACGCAAATAGCTCGGTAGAGAAAGATAAGCTTTATTACACGATCAGTTTTAAAGAGAAGAAACTGTTTTTTAACGCATGGGAAAACGACAGTCTAATTAAATTCTGAATATTGGTATTTTAATTCTCCAAATCATTTATTGCTAAAATGTTCCTTATGTTTGGTCAGGTTGACAGAACTTCAGCTTGACAGAAGAGCTGTTGTTCTACACATTTCTCTGTCCCGTTAACAGCCAGTTTTTTTGGTTGCAATAATAATTTTCTGTTTATTTCTAATTTACTAATATTGTTTAAACATTTCCGCATCATGCCTAATGAATTGTTACGGGAAGGTCCTTAAGTCGTCAGCACACCCAAAAACACACTTTTCACGTGACTTAATATTGGTGGGGACGTACATTTACTGACCCGAGCGATGGCAGAAAACCTAGTGTTATCCGCTGCTGTTACGTCTGGCAAATATAGTTTCGCCAATTAAATGACTACAATTAATGCCAGCTTAAATGACGACCTTATGCAGGTTTGCAAATAATTGTTACTGGACAATACGGATTATGAAGTAGCGGTAACCAGCTTTTAAAATGAAGGTAATCATTATTAGGGCAGACTCTGCAAGAAAGGGCACGTGAGATGTCGTAAATTCCTAACTGGCAACTAAACTGTAGTGCTGTAAAAAGACGCCTAGTTAGCGACAACGGTAAACCCATTGTTCCAGGCCTAGCGTCAACGCCGCAGTGCTGTTAAAAATGCTGGGGAATAGCAGAATAAAAAAGTTTTAGGATTTACTTTCGCAGTCGTTGTCATCTCATTTCCAGCGGTATTTACAGCCTAGGCAGTATGCTTAAAAAGTCACAAAATGTTTTCATTTTAAACCAGCTTTTCCTGCTATGCGAGCTATTCCTCGGTCCAAGCTAGTATAGTAAAAGCTATATTTATCTTTTTGCTAGAGTATGACCAAGAACCAATTCACAGCAAGCTATTTCATATGTGGATATCATTGCTCCTCGATACAAACTAGAACAAGTGCATGCATTGGGAATTACAAACGTGAGAAGTGAGATAAGCTGATTTTACTTTGCATAAAGCGGTGAACAGGACGTATTTAACAGAATGGTTGGTTTCGTTTGCTTCGGTTTGTTTTTGAAACCCGTTGATTTAGGCCACCTGTTGCAACTTCACGAAACACCCGACACATTTTTTTTGTATTTTACCACAATACAAAATTAGCTGAAAGGATTACTGTAGACATCCTGACCTGAAATATTTTCTACTAAAGCGACGCAGCACGCATAATAGCGTGTTACAAGTAATTGACCATCATTACCGTCATTGTTTTCTCTGACATACGCGAGGGAATTTTCGAGACAAAGTTAAGTGAATCCCGCGGTTGTCGAGAGTAGGAGTCGAGCACGTTACCACTGTGCAACCTGAGCACTTTAGCAACGGCAAAGCAGAGGCGAAGTACTGGCGACGCTGAGTTCACATCGCGAGGCAGGTGAACGTGACTGCACATTAGTCTATCGGTTGGACGCCAGTGACGAACCCCTGTAACTCTTGAGAAGCCGTGACCTCAAGTGTCGCCATTTTGGCTGTCGGAAAACATTCTACAAAAGATAAATAAACGAAAACGAATAAAGAGGTGCAAATACAATGAAGCAGTGAGACTTTGATAATTATCGCCAGAACAGACTTGTTCCCCCAGCGATTTTTCAAAATTAGTCATCATTTTGTAGTAATTACAGCAGGTCCCGAATTGATTCCGGGAAGATATCCTACACAGTATGCGAGTATTTAAACGGTGTTTACTCAAGCTGTGGCGTTGCTGAGTCGCAAAATTACTGAATCGTTCTTATTGTTTTATTACGGCGTTTGCTGCAGGCCTCCTAATGACCGCCAACAGCAGCCATTCGGTTTACTTAGGCCCTTTATTCACGGCAATTTTTAGAAAATATTTGCTCTCGAATCTTTTTGCAGAAACGTTGCTGGGAAATTGCTACGACGAGTATAAAATGTTGTACTGGCATAGCAGAATTTAAAATAAACTGGTTGCTGTATAAAAGTTTGGCTTGCATTTTTGTCGTTACGGAACATGCACTCAAACATTCAACGATGGCGCGGCTGTTAAGTCAACAAAAATTAGTAGACACCCCAATTTGTGAAGGTATGGGACCAACAAAGGTGCATGAAATTCAATTCAGGCTCTTGGTTAAAAAATGTACACGTGTTTGTTTTTGGTATATTTGCCTGTGGAGGTGAATATGAATTTGTGATTTTGCGGTTACCTAATAAAACTTGGAAAGGCTATAGATTTATGCCAGGAGACAAACATCGCGGTGTCCATTTTTCTCCTGTAAAAGTACATGTATTGATAGCAGACAGAAATTAGGTAACATTGTCGACTTCACTAAGAAATAAACAATTATCGCAAAAAACGAACGGAATAATTATTGAGTCGCCATAACAGCCGGTTGCCATGTAAGGTCAGTTGCGAAAATTTGCACAAAACAACCGTGAAACCCGATTCATCCAACAATGCTTCGTGCTCACATGCTCACGTATTGACAGAAAACGACAATTGTGTAATGTTTCCAACTTATTGATGAACTAAGACAAGTGAAATAAACTCAGAGTTATGATAGCGTCTTCTCAGTAGCCAGCTGCCATGTCGTAGTTGTTTGGAATGTATTCAAGAAAAAATATTTCAGGATATTTCTGCAAAGCATTTTTGGTAAATTTGGCGTTACTTCAGGTATTTCTGAAAATCCATATTTGTGGGCGGACACCATAAATTTAACAAATTCTACCAGTGAACCGCTTACTTAAAAGTAAACAAGTCGTGATAAATCCATATTCAAAATCGCCGTCCTATAAAAGGTATCGAAATGAGGAAGCGCACCATTCCTTTTGTGTCTTCAAACACGTTCAGGACGCATTTCTGACCGGTCAGCTCTAAGAACTCAGTGAGTGTTTCAAGAGTTCCAACAGGAGGGACGGGGCAAAGAAAGGTCTAGGATCTAGAGTTGAAAGATCTACTGAAGTATCGAAACGAAAGCATTTGCAAAAACAATCGATGCTCTCTACCATATGACCCTAACGACTTTATGTTGAGTTGGTAAATGTCTTGGGGGAATTAAAGCTCGAAAAAACAATCACAAAAGAAGAATCACGGCAGAAAGGAGAAGTAGAGAGCGCGCCATGTCTTATTTCTTCGGCCCCTTCCTGCTTTTTCTCTGTTAGTGTATTGTAAACCTAAACGATGCGGTAATACAAAACCAAGTAACAAACAACAAAATAAGGTTCGGGATTTTAAATTTAATCCAGTTGGTGGAATTTTTCGTTGGTTTTCTAGGAACAGCGTTGCAAAGGGACATGGGCTGAAAAATTACACTGAAGAACGGGAAAGAGAATATATGATAAGGTACTCAGTAGTGGCCGTTTTTTTACGCCTATACATATGCACGGTACTGCAATTAGGGCTGTGAAACACTTCGAGCGAAGAGAAATTTTGATTAAGTAATTTTGTCGCAACGAAGGTGTACTCTACGAACACATGCAAGCGATACCGTGACCACACTTATCAGCTGCTAACCATAGGCTGCCCGAGAAGATCAAGGCAGCTTTTATTAACGTCGTCGACCCGCCTAATATGCTTGGCGACGCGGGGATTGTGATTATAAAATTACTTCCAGGGCACTGAGTCCTGCCGGTACAAGCGGGCTTATGGCAAAAGCAGGAAAAATGACAAGACGTTCAAAAAAGGCTATGCCCAGGTCTCAAATGTGAAAACTGCAGCGACCTAGGGGCTTCATATGCTCGGCCATCTCGCACATTTAAAAAGTGCAGGAAGCTTTCCACTTACAGTTCTCAAAGCTTAGTGGAAACGCAGATTCCTTGCCCCATGACACGTACAAAATACTTTCGCAACCAAGTTACACGAATCCGCACACCATTGTAGCGGTTGCCAGTGGAGGCTTCTTGTTTCGGGGCCACATTTCTCAGCGAGACCCAACTAGGTACCACTGCACACCTTCATCGACTGCTGTGGTCTGCACTATCGTTATGGTAACCTTCAGAACCACTACCTAGCGCTCTGGTTGCCTTATGACATATGCACGGAACGCGTACTCAATTTTAAGCCATGGCTACCCAGCAAGATTACGTAAATCTGTGAATAATAATGAGCGTTGTAGGCCATACTGAGGCCGAATGGAAATCGTTTATGGCGGAAAATATTTGCAAAATCCTTAAGAAGGTGTGCGATATGTGAATGTTTCAGGCGCAGCGATAGCGTGTGAATGGGACGCGGCACATGACAAAGTGCTCTTTTAGGGTTCTGGTGTATGTCCTTATACAAGGCATTAAATAAATTCTGTGGGGATGCCAAATTAGTTTCACTTCAAGCAAAAGATTTCTTGTATGAAGAACCATGCACAAGTCAAATGCTCTAAGGTGACACACACGTTGCGCCACTTTTATGGAGGATCGCCGTAAGTGAGCGGAAACCATACGAATACTTGTAAACTGACGTTTTGGGGTCTGCGTGCTAATTCATGTGTTGTGGACTACGTGTGTACCACTTCAAATTTCGGTAAGATGCGACTTGTATTAATTTTGTCACAAGCTGATCTCTTTCAGGTAGATAAAACGGCATACGCCACCTGAGTAGCGCCTGCAATGGGAATATGTGTCCTGGCTTTACTGCTCCCGTTTGTCCACAGCACATTGCGAACGTTGGGACAACAGACAGACACACACACACGGACAGACAGACAGACAGACAGACATACAGACAGACAGACAGACAGACAGACAGACAGACAGACCGACAGACAGACAGACGGTTTGTGCCACAATACGCTGCTTTTGTTTCAACACAAGGTAGTTAGCTCCACAATCATTTACTTAAGGGCAATTCACAACCACCCAAGATCCAAGATCCAAAAGGTTGGGACAAGTGAAGTTACCTGATTAGTTCAAACCCTAAGTGGCCCGAACCTGCATCTCGCGTCAAGGTAAGAAGCCAAAAAAACCGTGGAAAACGTGAGGTTGCTTGTATGACCTCAAGCTGGGGGCCAGCACAGGATGGTCCAAAGAGATAAAGCACAAATTACATTCTTAAACTGCACTTAGGTGCAAAAAGCAAACTTTGATTAGTCAATCTCAACCTATCATAGGGAATGGAAAGGTAATCGCAACTTTCTCAATTTATAACTCGCCGTTGTTAACGAGTACACATCTGCACTACACAGCTGCACAACAGCTTGTGTTTGTTTTCAACAAAATCGCTATGAGTGTCTGTGCATCTAATAAAACCACCACGATGTGCTTAATATTTATCGGTCCATGCATCGAGTGTGGCACATACACACCTGGGTTGTGTGTATAGTTGTACTTCTGAAACGCAGCACTGTATGAGCTGTACGATATACTAAGAGGTCAGGCTAGCTGACGTGGCAACACCCCCGCATACGGGGCTACACTGCAAATAAGTGATTAGGAGGAGCACCTTCAAACTTTAATAACAGTGCCTAGCTATTTCGTTTTTTCCCAGAAACACTGTCTTGGTTTTGTTGTAAAAATTTGTTGATAAGGTTTTATATTATAGCCACTATGGGAGGTCTAGGGCAGTGCAACATAGGAGGAGGGGAAGGTAAATAGGAAGAAGGCTTTTCCTGCTTGGGACCTAAATAGGCTGTTGTTGATGATGAACGAGATATGATTCTCCTATAGATTAGGGGATCGAAGTCATTCGGCCGCAACGCTCTTGCATGTTGTGGTGAAAGAATGGACTTCAAATAGCTCTTGTACAACACCTCCCCAAAATCAGTCACCTATGTACCCACTTTCCCTCTGTCTTATGAATCCCGAATTTTAGTTTTTTTATACACTTGTTTGCGTATGCCACAAATAATAACAGCACAACATAAAAAATGAAGGAAATTGTAACTAACGTTTGTGTTTTGAAACAAGCAAGTACGTTAAGAGCGAGAGTCAGCGTTTCGGATGAGAATTCCTGCAGGCACGGAAGCGATCAAGTAAGCAACAGGCGCGCTTTTCTACCATGGTACACAAATATTTCACATACTAAGAGCAGCCCCGTCGTGCGTGCGCTCTGCATGGCATCGCGGGACAAGAGAACCACAAGAGCCGTTTCGGGAACGCCACTGCTACCACACAAATCTGTAAGACGGAGGCATACATGCGTGGGCAGTTTAAAGCCAGAACATAGACCTTGTTTTCTTCCTGTAACGTTCCTCTGGGATATCTTCCGCAAGAGCCCGTCCTTCTCCCTTTCGGGTAGCTATTCACAAAAGCATTGCAAAGCACTCTGACTAGTGCTTCCGCGTCATGATCTTGATACGGATTCATAGGCAAGCTACTATAATTGCCGATCCTGATCTTTCGTCAATTAGGTAGTCAGTTAACGTTGGCGTGAACACTCTTATAGCGAAAAAATGTCAGTGATAACTTAAAGTTGAACCATTTGTCTTTTGGGGCGCGGAAACATGTAGCTTCACAAATCTTCATCACAATAAGTTGTCAGTATTATCAGAGTCCGTCAATGCTTTTCAAAAAGCATTGACGGACTCTGGTATTATTGTCGAACTGGTGAGTCCACAGGATGTGTTGTGCAGACAGTGTTACGAAACAACAAGCCATAAAACTGTAATCGCACAAAAAATGCCTACCACACGTAAAACAGTATCTTATCCCCTGCAGATAATTTAAGAAGTAGCGAGATATGCAGGTACTGTAGGGTTCAATGTACGTTGTATAGAACAGGATTGCGCTCACATGCTACCGGCAAAATTTCTGTCGTCATACCGAGCACGTTTGGTTTTATGTTTTAAATAATACTAGGCAATGCACAGCTGGTGTTTCATTATGGAAAATTTTCACGCAAAATATATATTCTATTTTTGCAGCTCGCACGCACGGCGACACTGCTTGTTACTATATATCAGATTTATCCCGTGGTAGAAAGTCTCAGAAGTGGGAGAGAGTTTAGAAGAACGGCCGTGTCCCTGGGATTTCACCCAAACAACTCCCTCAGTGTAGTCTCACAAGCAAATGTTACCTTTTATACACTGGTCACTGAGTAGGCAGGCGCTGCTCGTGCTAGGAGTATATTTATTGAAAAAGAGATTTGGCTGTGATATTTTTGCTTTTGATAGAGGCGCAATATGTATTGTGAAAAAACTCTGAATGCTCCTTGTTTGCTATAACTAGATAAGTGTAAACACCTTTTGTAAAAAGTACAGTGTGTGTGCTGTCTCGACAATTATTGTTTTAAAGATTTCAAAGTTTTAAGAGTGCATTTAGCTGTTTTCAAGTTACTATTACAGATATTGGAAGTCCCAAAATAGGCGTAACACACAGAAAAACACTGCATGCGTGCTGTCCACATAACTGTGTCCATTTGTATCAATTTGTCGCGTTATTACGGTAGTTTCTTTGGCTTTGATTCTGTGTTCTTTGTCAAAAGTATTGAAAGAACTATTAGGAACTATTGAAGAAGTACCTATTTCTAAAAAAAATTCTTGCTACCATTATCAAAACATTGCGATGAATGCCGTCGATTCTCTTAACATGAATATTTCGTGTCGAGGAAATATTCGCATACGAAAACAATGCATTGGCAGAATAAAAGTGCTGCACAAATAATTTTAAAAGAAATGTTTGCTTTGGGAATACTTCAAATAGCAGCTTAACCAAGGAAAGCCAAGAAACCGCAATATGTGCACATAGTCGACTAGTACAACCAAGGTTGCTGCTAAAACGCCTCTGTGTTTTTTGTGACTTCAGAGAAATTCTTGAAGGCGGTACGCGAGACAAATTACGTGACGTCCGAAAGCCCCTGTGGATGTATTCGCAGCCGGTACGAAAACAAATCGCTCCTCCACGTGCATGGCGGTGAACGGACAGACCGGAAATGCAGCAGCTGAAGCAACACGCGTTTTCTTCGCACTACACAAAGAACGCGCACGGGCCAACAGCAAATTCGTCACAAAAAGAATATACAAAATCACAGTCAAACATGCTACTCTGCAGGGTTCTCTATGCCGGGCTTTGCTGGACGGGACTTTTTTGTATCGGCGACAAGCTTTGTTTTGGGCCAGGAGGCGCCGGTGTCAAACCGACGTCAGGGGGTAGGCCGCATCAAGGATTGTCCGTGTGGATCGAATCGGAGCCGCTGGTTGGAAGCACTCGGGATTCCGCTTTGGGGCGTAGCAACGGCTACTTCGGGCAACATTATCCTCAGGATTCCGCAGCTTTCTCGATTGCTCGACCAGCAGTAACTTGCCCGATCAAGTTTGGGCCGGGATCTCGTCCATATGCTTTTTGTCCCGCTTTATCCAATTCGTCGACCCATAACCCTACCGCCGGCTTTTCCGTGAACAGCTCTCGGACACCAGCAAACACACGCCCTTTCTCACTTTTTTCTGTTGTAGATGATGGCTGGATTTTTATGGTGAAAGGAAAACCAGCGCAAAGAGCGCTCAACATGTGGCTAAGAAACAGAGATTAAAAGCAAATTAGCGAAATCGGAAGCATCATTCAGAATGAATATGGTTGGTGGACTGCGCCAGATTGTATTATGCATGGCATGAAATGAGCTGTAAAAATTTAATCCCTTAGAGCACTTTAAAATGCACCCAAAATAAATCATGTAATCGTCGGCTAAAAATATGATCGGTGCAGCTAGCCGTGTTGCACGTAAATTTAAGGAAACGTTTCCGTCGTGTTGTGTCCATTTCTTTGCGTTGAATGAGGTAATGCATTTCGGACAGCCCCTCTACCCCCCTCTTCACAGAGGTCTTGGAGATACAGCGAGTGGGTGGGAGTGAGGTCACATGTAGGCCTTATGTGAGTGAGGCCACATTTATGTGGCCAACGCCCGCATTACTCCTAGCTGTCAGCTTTAACTCCTGCAGACGGCTTGTCTCGGAATTAACGGTTGTCTCCGAATTTCTTGACCTTCCTTTTTAACATCGGGGCATAGGGGGATTGCTGTCGCTACGGACTACGAGACTGGTTACGCAATCAAACCTGCCCTACCGACTGCCTGCGCCCTAGTCTTCGCAAAGTTTCGTCAACACAATGTGATTTTGCTTCACGGTGCTCATTACCGCAGATTACAGATCGTGACCGCCACTTCCTCTCTCGAGTCATTGCTATCATCTTCGATCCTGGTCTGTGAAACCCAAAATCACCCCCCCCCCTTCGTAGCTGCAGAATAACGAACTTGCTTAAGGACTAAACAACACGCTCTGCCGTATGTTAACTATGCATGTATCTCGCGATCCCCGTTACTGGGACCCTCTGCTACCTAAGGTAACATCTGCGTACAATTCTTCGTGGCACGATACTGCCGGTTATTCCCCGTTCTACACTTATTCGCACTAGAGTAGTTTTCCTATCGACACCTTGTTTTCTGCATTCACCGCAGTGTCCACTAAACACTGACGCGGTATCATTAAAAAGATAATGTTGCCAGTCTCGTGCAAAGCGTTCTCCATCGCAGGTGGTCCACACTTCTCGATACGATCGCCAGCACCGTTTATCCTTATGCTCTCCCGGTTCCTTTGTCCTGGAGTGGTACTCTTGACGCCGTAACGGGCTCTCTGAGAAGCCGCTATTCTGATGTACTGGCCCTCATCGCGCACTTTGCCGAGAGACTGACGTTGCATCCAAAGTTGTTCCGGTTCGGACACCGCCTTGCTATACCTGCTGACTGACATCGTCCACGTCGTCCGCCTGAAACCACGTCACTCTCGAGGCTCTATTACAAACGCCACTCCTACCTGTGGCTCGAACCAAAACGGTGCTTCCACGGATGAAAGGAGCAGTTACACATTATTTTGAGGGAAGGCCCACAGACGACGAGAAAAAGAAGCCTTGAACGCATGTGGGGGTCGGTTGTGAATTACGACAAAAAAAACGTAAGCTCGCAGCTTGGTAAGGCCAGCCGTCTGCTGCTATACTACCGGAGTTTCCCCATCGCTTTCCGATTTTCCAAATGCACCTGCGTTGTTGCGACACGTCTCCATGTCGCCTCGGTATACAGTGTCACGGCGAAGACCGCTCCATATTCTTTCAAGTGATTGCAATACTTATGCGTATCATTTATCGCCTGGATTGTGTGCTTCCCTTTTTCGTAGCGTCGTGTGCGCCGTATTGTTTTGGTCATGCATTTTCGCATTAGAAGAGAAACAAAACCTAGCCCTAATTGAGGCAATATTCCTGTGCCTGAGGGAGAGCAGCCATGCAATTCTAATTATAAACAAGGTCGACTTATTTTTTCAATATTCCAGAAAAAAGCAGTTATTTACAACAGGATCGACGAGAACCGGTGTCAAAGCAAACCCTTAAAACATGCCGGCTAGTGTGGTTTCTGCCAGAAAACCAAGCAACCACTCCCACAAATAGAAAGAGGGGCACGCATATTCGTAACAAATCAGTATAAACCGTCCTATAACTTACTACTATACACCAACAATTAACCAACCCCTAACCCATACCAAACCAGCCCCAAACCAATCTCTGCAAAAGCCAGGCGAAACAAAACCCATGCCACTTCCTGAGCTTTACCCCACCTTAAAAGGAAATCATACCACGCCCACACGCAAAAAAGAATCACCTGTCATCACATACCAATCACGTCATTACCTAGTCATACACATTCATTTACACTGGCGAGTCTGATGTCACGCTATAGTTCCACTTTCAAACCAGCAGCCTTCTCCCGTCATGCAGCGCGGCATATCAAAGACAGCGTCATTCGAACGCCGCTGCGCTAAGCAGACACATGCGTCTAGAGCGCGTTAATTTCACATTTGTCGCTCCTGCGCGGCGTACAGTGTGGCCTGCAAACAGCGGCATCCGTGGCAACGACGCAGCGCGACGACCATTTTTAAAGATTTTCTGATGAATACCATGTCCGAATGACGATATGGGGTAGCCACGGCTTCTTAATGTGACAATCCCAGGTTCGAATCTGACCACGGGATCTGTTCAGCGGTTCTGTTCAGCGGTTCTCTTTTCTTGAACAGCATCGCGAGCTCCCATGACAAAAGTTAGTCAATAGAAGCTTCGCCAAAAAAGAAAAGAAAACCACTCCCGCAGCAGCAACAAATGCTACGCAATATGTGCGAGCCTGCAAACGTTTCATTTTATACAAGAAATCTCCACTGCATTGATCATGGTGGCAGCAAGAAACCAGGGGAGTACCGTGAAAGGTAGAATCAGGAGTGAGGAGAGGTAGAGTTGGAGCAGGAAAGGCAATGCCATTTCTAAGATATTTGTACCGAAACAAGCAAATACAAGGGCACTTTTTCTCTTGAAATACGCCCTACCCCAAGAGGGCTCAAATTGGGTATTATGTACGTTTTTTTACAGCGAGTTTGTGACTGTTCCGAAAAGGTACAAAAAATTCGTTGATGTCGTGACCTACACAGGCTAGTCGATTAAAGTTTAAGTTCTATTTGAATATCAGGCAAGCTCTCTTTTTGTAAATATGTGCATAGGCAGCTGGAGAAACCCAAAAAACCAGTTCAAGGCTTAGGGTAGAGCTGTATCACTCAATTACGAGCTACACTTTAACATAGCAAAAGAACATTGTTACCTCAAAGCAAGAAAAAAGTTAGCACATTCATACAAAAATTCGCAACACTTCACAGAAAAGCAAGCAGAACACAGACAAGATGCAACATAGCATTTCCTACAGGACAGTCAAGAACATTTGGGCGAAATACACTTTATGATATATCTGAAACTCTGCAAACATGGGAGTAACCGAAGCAGTGTTTCTGTTAGAAGTCTGAGAAATATTCTGTTACTTCTTTTTGCGTGAATTTGGCTATTTTGTTAATATTTTGCAACCCCGATGCAAGGTTATGGGCGAACAACTTGGTGTTGCAAATTTATATTTTACAATATACATTTACAATTTCTATGGAAAAAAAGTATTTTCCAGACATCACAACGTCTTGTTTCCATATTGGCTTGGTATGGTAAGCCGGACAATAGGGTTAGAACTATCTCACTCTTGGTGAAAAAGATATTTTTTTGCATGGGGCGAAATTCGAAAATTTTATTTATTTCTACTCATTCCAACCTTTGTTGCATGAAGGTATTCAATAGGCTCCATCAGTCGCATCTTTATTTTCTGGAGGTGGAAGTTCTTCTTATGTTTGACTTCGTTGTGCTGTTGTAGTATGGTGTTCACACATAAAACGCGATCGCGTGGCTCTAAATACAACCAGAGCATTGATTCATTGTAGGGTTTAATGCGCCGACGCAACGCAGGCGATGAGACGCGCCGTAGTGGAGGGCTCCGGAATAATTTTGACTACCAGGGGATCTTTAACATGCGCCGGAATTTGATACACACGGGCGTTTTTGCTTTTCGCCTCCTTTAACCAGAGCATCCCAACGACGCCGTCAAACTTCGCCTGCGTGTTGTGCAATCCTGGGGCGGCAGTGCTTCGTATTCTATTTGCATGCTCCTTGAGCTCAAGAAACAGGCACCCTTCATACTGTTAACGGTACAAACAATGGATATATTGTGCGTGTTTTTCCCTGCTATAATTTGGCGCGGCCGCTGCGAGCGCCTAAAATGAGAAGAGGCCCCTTTCTTATTCTCCAGTTAATCGCAGGTCTTGTTGACATTATCCGGCTAAAACATGCTGATTTTGAGCGAGAGACGGGCGCGTCCGGTATTTTCTTTTGCTATAAATGCCGTGGTCAAAAAAATGAACTCTAGTAGGAAGCCACAATTAAACCAGGAGCCGAGATCTACAACAAACTGGCATCGTTTCAAAGTTACGCGGTAGTGCCTTGCCAATGCATATTTTTTTCGGTTGCGGCGTTGGTTTGAAAGGCTAAGAAAGGAGAAATTGAGGCGGATAGTCAAGAAAAGAGCGTATGCACGAGGAGCAGTGCCACACACATAACGACCAGGGGCAGTGCGCGTCGCTTTACGCCCTTGGTACTGGGCTCCTTCCCGGGGATTTAGCGCCCCATTGTCCCCTTTCTCCGTCCGTAAAAGCGGCACACCAACCCAAGAATACAAGCATTTGCAAGGCGCTACCCCCTCGCTTCAACAAGACGACCGCTTTTTTTTTGTAGAATTTGGGCCCACAATGTTTGAAGTTAGGTTCACCGCTGCGCTTCTGTGGCGTGTTTTGGAGCTTGTGGGGTTAGCAATGGCTGTTATGTGCTGGGGAACATCGATGGACAGAACAGATAAACAGCAACCTGCTTTCTCTTCACTGCATCAATCATTGATGATATGAGAAACACTTAATTCAAAAAGAACAGTCTCGTTCTCGTTGTTGAAGGACTGGCCCACGTCGACACCACTTTAGCGCCGGCATCACGCCAGCAGCAGACCACGGGGGAACGCCGCGATGACGTGATGCGCGCTATCCGTGTATATTCTAGCGTGCTCTGTTTCGCTCGGCCCCCGTAGGATTCTTCCATAATAACTACAGCCACGTGCTTCCCGTTCATCTCCAAGTCTTAACGTCCTAGTAGTCCAAGTAACGGTAATTTAGTTGTGAGAAATACAATGCACACTAAATCTGGAGCTAACTTTCGCCGAAAGAACGAAGCAGGATTTTGATACGGCACCCCAAACAGACGAAAGTTTTTCTATAGCGATAGTCGATATATTCTCCCCAGTCTAGGTTGAAAGATATATACATGCATTTTATGCGTTTTATATATTTCCACAGGCTGGTCCTCAATGTACATCATTTGATGGGAATTCACATTTTTCTTCTGGGAAAAGAAATTCGTTGCTCAGGTTTGATTAGAGCAACATTTATTACTTAATTTTGCCAAAGTAATGTATTATTTTAGTACGATATAGAATTGATGTGTTGATGCAGGTATATATCGCCTCCAGAAAAGAGCAAAGTGCTGTTGTCGGTATATATATCCCGGATTTTGCTGATTAACCAGAATCGCTTATATTGTCTTTGTATCCGTTGAATAACAACGGACCCAGCACGCTTACTTAGGATATGGCACAACTTTTTGCGGAATATTGTATGTGTAGTTACTAGTAGAAGCAGATTGGCTTCTTGTTTCTAACTACAGCTCAATGAATGATTACAGCTTGCGACGATTTCGTTATGAAGAGCGCTTGCTTAGTAAAATTTTGTAATTAAAGAAGTCATACGCTATACTGAAAAAAAAAAGACCGCTTGCTATGTTATCCTCGATACCCTCGAGAAGCTTCTGTAAACTATAATGATAGTTTCTTTAAACCTGATTTATCGGGAGCGAAATTGGGAGTTGGATGTTTACTTTAGTGCCTTTGTATTTAGTCACAAGCGAATATATATTTTTCCACTTTCCTTTAAAAAATCACGCGGCACCTATACGGCTCTGTAATTAGAAGCAGAATTTAGGTCCACACCTCCATCCCAAAATGGTCACCTTAGTAGGTTTCTTTTTTAGCTGGAGGTTTCGCCGTAGAAAGCGATCGAAAATATCAGCCGCTGAATGGGCAAAATACTAAACATATTTATTAATTTTATTTGAAAGCTCTATTTATGCAAGGGTTTCATATATGAGGGAAAACGGGCGTAATTAAGTTTGAAGCTTCACACTCATTGGTTGGAACCAGAAAGGTTCTGGTGTTTTAACTATGACTTTGAGAAAATGGGAAGGGGCTGTCATCACAGGAACAACATTTACAAAGCACTGATTTCGCGGTGAGCTCGCGAGAATTCACTGTTAAACGTTTGGTGAAAAGTTTCTTTTATCTCCGCTTACAATGCCGATTATAAGTTTCTACGCCGCGTCAGGGCACCTTGGATGGCATCGGCGAACAAGCACTCATAATGCACTAATTCCGCCTCCCGCTACCCCTAAGTTCTGCGTTGAGCTAATTCTGCGGTTTCTTCAATTTATTTAGCGTTAACGGTGAAAGCATCCTGAGAAGCGAACAAAATATCTATTTTTTTATTATATGTCTACGCTCTCGCGTAATGTATGCCATTCTCATTTTTCCTGCCGATTTGCAGAACTTCGTGAGAGAGGTTATAGCCCAAGTGATTTTTAAAGGTTTGTCGAAATTTGATCTAGGTTATTTCATCATAGTGTAAATACAGGAAACTGATACTCGCTCCTCCTGTCACACTTCAATAACTGATGTTTTGCGAATAATAGAGGGAAAAAGGACAATTTCTGTGCTGATCTTTTTTCAGCGGAGCACAACATTGCATATATGTTAAATGGTCACTCATCGCGAATGTCACAAGCGATGGTTCTGGGGCAGCAAATATCAATACGGAGTTTCTGAAAAAAAAAATCATCCACTAAAGACGAACTGGAGCTTGTAATCCTTGTAGATGATATTCTCACGTTGCCAAAGACGACGGAGTTGACTTTTAGGTACAAAACGTTTACTAGAGCGCACTTGTGCTCCCCTAACGACTCAACGAATACACAGGTGGCAAAACAGCCGTAAAATAAGTGGCGTGCGCAGACTGCTTTCGGTGAATCGAATACCATGGCGTCTGCTGTCCGGATATTTATTTTTCGGAGCTCGCGTTTCCCGAACCGTAAATTAGATCGAGAACAGGGCAGATTAAAGAAGGTCATTCTAGGCTGTTGAAATTGCTTCGAAACACTCTCCTACAAAAGAGATCCGAAATGCTTCATACAAAATAATCAATAAACACGCCCTTCCCTTGGTACACAGATGACACAGACCGGCGCGGCCGGGCGGTAAAAATAAAACTTAGACAACTCCAATCCATGGTTCGCAGCATTGCCTCCCTCTAAGTGTCCTTCGACCCGATTCTAAAATAAAACGACAGTAGGAACAAACAAAGATGTCCGTCATCTTGCGTGGTAAGGTTTTAGCCGAGCCACGTGAACGACTTCAGGGCGCCTGCGTCGCCGTCATGTTCCGGAATTACCATCGAGGATCTCCGCAGGTTTGCCAACCCATCGTAGAATCCGGCATGGTCAGAAATACCGTCGAGGAAGATGCTCCCTGCTGCCGCGTCGTCTGATGGGAGTCCAAACCCACACACCATCCCTTGGTGGTACTCGGCGTCTCGGTGTTGGAGGTTCTGGCTTCCGGCATCAACTAGCTGCTGGTCCGCTGTACGAACTCGAGCGAGCTGACGGGCCTCATTCGCAAGCAGAAGGTATCCTTCGACATCGGCATTGAGGTCGTCGTCTTCTACGTGCCGGAGCATGGCTTCACGCATCGTAGTCGGCCATCTTCTGCGGGCCAGCTCAATTGGTATCATCTGTGTAGTTTCCTGGATAGCTGTGTTGCGCGCAAACGTGACATGCAGGAACACGTTGTCCTAAGCCTTTTGTTCAATGTCGACGTACATAGGCGGCACATCCGCAATCGTCTTCCTCAGACGTCCCCTTAGACCGTTCGTTTGGGGGTGGTACGCCGTCGTTCTTCGGTGATCCGTGTTGATGTAGCGTAGTATTATTTGCATCAGCTCAGCAGTAAAGACCATTAGCGGTCCGTGATTAAGAGATAATGGGCTGCGTGTCGCAGCACAAACTGGTTCGCGAAGAACTTCGTGAGTTCTTGTGCAGACCCTTCGGAAGAGTGGCGGTCCCTGCGTAGCGCGTCATGTAGTCGGTCGCTGCGACAATCCAGTTGTTCGAAGGGCCTCCATTGGACGGTGATCGGCTGAAGAAATCCGGCGGGTCTCGTCGGCGGCGTTTCTCGTCGCTGGAAGTCACCACATCTCCGGACATAGGGGGTGACGCCGGATTCAAAGCGCCGCCAGTAGTACTTCGACCTAATTTTTCGAATAGTACGTTCTGTGCAGAGATTTCCCGTAGACAGGGCGTCGTGGAACGCTCCCCCAATTTCTTCACGAAGGTCTGTAAGGACGACAAAAAGATAATTCCTTCTGAATGCTTGTAAGTTGCGGTTGAAGGCACTAGGAACGGCGACTTTGTGTCCTTCGGGGTAGTCGATCGTGACACGGAAATCGGAGTAGGAGCGCTGCTCGGCGGCTGGGTCTCTCTTCGTTACGACTCCGAAGAACGCGCTGTCTTCATCAGTCTTGCCGTGGTGGGTGGACGGGGCCGTGAGCCAGGCAGTCGTCATCAGAGTGTTTCCTGCCAGATTTATACAGGATTGTAACGTCCAATTCTTGTAGGCGCAAGGTCTACTGCCCAAGACGGCCAGTGGGGTCCTTCACATTGGCGAGCCAACTGAGCGCATGGTGGTCTGTCCCAAGCTTGAATGGTATACCGTATACGTATGGTCGAAATTTTGAAATGGGTCATATAACCGCGAGGCACTCTTTCTCAGAGGCAGAGCAGTTTTTTTTTTAATTCGGCAGATGACGGCTGGCATAGGCGGTTACTTTTTCGCAACCGCTTTGCTTTTGGATGAGGACGGCACCTAAGCCTATATCACTGGCGTCCTTGTGCATTTCCGTTTCGGCGTTTTTTTTTCAATATGAGCGAGCGCAGGCGGGCTTAGCAGGCGTTGTTGCAGCTCGCCGAATGATTTCTCTTGGTCGTTTTGCCAGCTGAAAGGGGTGCTATCTTTCATGAAGTGCTTGAGTAGCTCTGCAGTGTGTGCAAAATGTACGACGAAGCGCCGGTATTACGCGCACAGTCGGAGAAATCTTCGCACGCTCTTCTTGTCTCTCGGTCTTTTTAAGTTTGCTATGGCTTCGCAGGACGAGGACTAAAAAATTGAGTTCGTCGTACGCGAAGCGGCTCTTTTCAGGCTTCAGCCTTAACGCCGACGTAAGAATGACCTCAACTACAGACTACCACCTTGCAAGGGGTTCGTCAAAACACCGCGCGAATACCACAACGTCGTCGAGGTATACGAGGCAGGAGTGCCATTTCAGGCCAGCTAGCACAGTGTCCATGACTCTTTGAAACGTTGCTGGCACCGTGCACAGCCCAAAGGGCATACCTTGAACTCGATTAGTCCGTCCAGGGTTATAAATACAGTCTTCTCCCGGTCTCTCTGGTACACTTCAGCTTGCCACTAGCCTGTTTTCAGATCCATCGATGAGAACAACTTCGCGCGGCAGAGGTGGTCGAGGGCGTCATCGATTCGTGGCAAGAGGCAAACGTCCCTTTTGTTGATTTTGTTCAGTCGCCGGTAGTAATCGCAGAACCTAATGGGCTGCCTTTTTAAATGCAAAGCAGCTGATGGTCGAGCCTGTTCCTTCCGCCGTTGTGTGGGCGCCGTTGGGCGTGTCCACACCCCCACTGCGAATGCCTGGTTAGGCACCGCTGATGATGACTGTGGCACAATTCCCCCAGGAATTGGCGAACCAAAGAATTGATCATGAAATAGCTTCGCGTTCAACCACCATCGTCATCTTCCCGTAGGGGAACCCTGAGTACCCCACCCCACTGCGCATGCCTGGCCACACACCGCTGATGATGATTGTGGCAGGATGTCTCTAAGGATTGGCCAACCAAAGAATCCATCACGAACCACCGTCGTCATCTTCCCGTAGGGGAACCCTCAGTAGTATGCGAGGCATTCCTCCTCTCCTCGCCAAAGCTGCTCTCCTATCTGTGATTACGCAACGAATGGCAACAACTGCGGCTCCGCGCGCGATAATGCGAAGCAGCTCAGGGTTAGAGACGCCACGGTAACCGCTGCATACTCCGCTGGGGGTGCCACTGTAGCACCGCGCTATAAATGACGCGCGCGCGCGCTCCGCTCCCCTCATTCTCCTCCCGCAACGCCGCGATCGAACTGAAATCTAATGGGAACTTGAGTCGACCCCGTTGCTACTTCGCATACTACTCAGAATTCCCCTGCGGGAAGATGGTGAAATTTTTTTCTTCACGAGTACGACCTTCGCAGCCGAGGGGCGTTTCGATGGCTGTATAATGTCATCGCTGACCATGTCTACGACTTGTATATGGCTAAGTTCACGCTGGTGTGGATACACGCAGTTGATAGCGGTACGGCGAGGTGCCATGACGCCGAGTTGGAGCATGGTGGTGTAAACGAACAGAATAGGAGTCAGTGAGTTATAAAAGAGCTCGAAAAATGAGGCTACATACAGACAGGGCACAGATACAGGGCCTGTGTGCCCTTTTTTAGCCTCGCCTCCCGCGCTGTTTTATAGGTCTGTTATGTACGAACTGGCCCGCCTTCACTCTATGTTGCAGAATCGGAGTAGGTCATTGCTGGTGGCTCGCGGGGTGCATCGGATGCCATAGAAGTCCCAAGAAACTGTTGAACCGCTTCTCGGATGGCGTCAGTCAGAGAAGCGACTCGATGTTCAGTCTCCAGGGACTTCACCAGGTGATCCGCTTAACGATGGTGGTTAGCGGGGCTGTTGCAGGGCGATGGGAGAAGTGGCTTGTTGCACCATGTTGTCGTTTGCAGCGGTGTTACGCTTTCTCTTGGTTCGCTCTGGTAGAAGACCAAACTGAGGCGGCAAACACTGAAGTCGGTGGCTTGCTCGGATAGGGCTGGCTTGTCGGCTTCCAGAAGGCGTAGAGAGCATAAAAGGTACCGACCCCACACACCTGCCAGATGTCCCGTAACCAGAGACGGCGCAGTTGACTCGAAGGTAACACAGGTTTATTGGAACGAACTTGTGCTCCCCTAAAAACTCAACGATTCAAACGCGGCGAAACAGCAGTAAACAAAGTGATGTGCGCAGACTGATGTGGGGATTGAACACCGCGGCGCCTGCTCGGTGGGTATTTATCTTTCGCCGGGGGTTTTTCTCGAACCGTCGAATTACATCGGGAACACTGCCGATCAATGAAGATTATTCTAGGCTGGTCACGCTACTCCGAAACGCTCTACCTATTAAGAAGACAAAAAAGGTGGCATGCACAACGATTAATGAACACGCGCTTCACTTTGCACACAGATAACACAGCCCCGCGTGTCCGGGCGGTAAAACCAAAACATGAATAAACAAACCCGATAACACGATGCATGGTTCGCGGCAATATAATAGGTTTTACGCCAGCGAAACAATGACTTTAATGATCAACTCGCGAATATAACTATTACTTTTCAGTATCTTCAAATTGAAATCCCCCGAAAAATCAGAAGAAGATTGTTTCTGAAAACACGATTAAAAGGCGTCAAAACATTGTCATTGCTACATACCACGCCTAATATATAATAATTGCTTGCTACTTTGCTGAAATCAGATCCACGTTTACTATAGTAGGGTGGTTCAACCAATACAGCTACTCTCCATCCTGGTCTACTTGGCTAGTTCAAAAAAATTTTTGTACCCCTTCAAATAGGGCATTTTACAATCATTATATTACCCACGTTTTAGAAAGCATAACAATGCAAAATTAAACCAGAACTGTGTCATTTTTTATGTCGGAGACTGACCAACCACGGTGGCTTAGTGACTAAGACGTTGTGCTTAGGAGCACAAGGACGCGGGTTCGATTGCCGGCCGCGGCGGCCGCTTTTCTTATGGACCCGAAGAGCAAAAACTCCCATTTTATGACGTCCAGGTCGCTCGGCGCATGTTGGAATTCCATAAAGGTGTTTATCCCTAGCCTTCAACCACCCTCTCGTTTGCGGCCTTGCGAGCCTCAGGACTGCAGGCCCTAATATTCTCGGCGAGGGGGCTGTGTCGTGCTGGTCCTTGACTCTACAAGGTGTTCATTAACGTTATATTGCGTTTCCTTATTGGTGAGCGTCCCCGTTTGAGTTTGGGCAGCTAGCAAAAAGAAAAGTTTTGCATTCTTTAGATGCTGCAAGTTAAAGGTTCTCCGGCTTCTCAGTAGCAGTGACCGGGTTTAGCAGGAGTTCGTTTATTGGGGCTCTTGAATCTGCTGACATCTGCCCTGACAACGACCCCGGACGCATCAACCTATCCACTTGTTCCCTTATGACGTTAACGATAGCCTGAGTGCTATTTGGAGCACCTTGCAATGAATATTTCAGTCGATGTTTTTTTCTGTCATGTCGAGCAAGATTTCTCTAACGAACACGATTCATCAGTCCACTTGTTTTTGCAACATTCCAATAAATAGAGCTCAAAGGAACGCATTCAGCAACAAAAGTAGCGACAAATAAACGCGTATTGCATTACTTGTAAAAAAAGAGTTATTTTCCTTCAAATTCAGAGTCAAGCCATTAGCGCTTACTCGGCTCTCACCACTAGTGCCGCCTGGACGAACACATGACACCTAGCTCATGCAGATGACAGTAGAGTATTTCTCTAAACGCCTCGAATGTTTTCACGTAATATTTACAAATTTATGTTATGCGAAAAGCGACTGTAAAAACGAAAGCACGCTACCACTCCCCGTCCAGCTGGTGCAGTTCGTTTCCAGGCACGCTGGCGATTCCCGTTTTAATCGGGTGGGCTAATGTACTTTTTCTTAAGTGACAGACTATTTTTCACTACTATCTAACATATGACCGACGAATAATGACGGTAACTGTAATTACTATGCAGTGCACTGTAAAATCGAGGTCTGCGGCGTATCCCTATACCTTCGAGAATAAATTAGAACGTAATCATTTTTCTCCAGAAGAGTATTTCGAAGCTAAAGTGTGGTATTTTGTCGCAACAAAGTGTACTTTTTGCGTGTCAGTTGGGAGGCATGACGGTTTAGTTTATGCATTATTGTTTTTCATTTTTTGTTCGAACTAGGTAGTGAAGTACTAGATCAAAGCGATAGTTACAGCTATCTCGATAAGTTTTTTTGTGGAGGTGCTAATAATTGGTAACAGATTTTGAGCGCTGTATCGATCAATTTGTGCTGGGGCGCATTCGGTAAGTATCCGGAAGTATTCAGATATCTATGGGCCAGTAGAATAGGGTCTCACGGAGCCCCTTGCAGAAAAAAATCGATCGGCTCAGCGGTTATAGAAAAAAATTATGGTCGGGATAAAAATCTCTGGCCACCTATACTAACGTGAAACTTGGGGAGGGTCGAAGCATGCAATGTATAAGCGTATTCTTTGCGCCTTGGCGTTTTTTGCCAAATGAGGTGCAACAATTGCGAGGCAGAGGTATACAGCTTTCCGTTAAAAGTCTTGCGTTTGTGAAGCATAAAGATTTCTAGCTCGCCGCGTAAACGAGTGCCCCGATTTTTTAAAAGACGTAAGTCTTTCTTGGGCTACTTGTACGAGAAAATTTTGGTCTGTCTATATCTCTTTCTGTCTCTCTGACGTCCATTGGAAGCCACATCATTGGTGCTAAAATATTGGGTGGCACTGAATCATTTAACTTGGAAAAAAGAGTTAAGGAGATGGCGATTACCATAGTCCCGCACCGTACCCAAAACGTCATTACGGACGAAGATATGCTTGTGCACCATGACAACTGCCTGATTATTAAAATAGTAACCCCTGGTCACAAAAGCTGTTCGGCGCTAAGAATTGGCTTAATTATCAACAATGCTTCATTAACAGCAGGGGTTATCTGCTTTCAATATACTGCAATTAGGGCTGTGAAACACTTCGAGCAAAGAGAAATTTTGATTAAGTAATTTTGTCGCAACGAAGGTGTACTCTACGAACACATGCAAGCGATACCGTGACCACACTTATCAGCTGCTAGCATTAGGCTTCTCGAGAATATCAAGGCAGCTTTTATTAGCGTCGTTGACCCGCCTAATATGCTTGGCGACGCGGGGATTGTGATTATAAAATTACTTCCAGGGCACTGAGTCCTGCCGGCACAAGCGGGCTTATGGCAAAAGCAGAAAAAATGACAAGACGTTCAAAAAAGGCTATGCCCAGGTCTCAAACGTGAAAACTGCAGCGACCTAGGGGCTTCATATGCTCGGCCATGTCGCACATTTAAAAAATGCAGGAAGCTTTCCACTTACAGTTCTCAGAGCTTAGTGCAAACGCAGATTCCTTGCCCCATGGCACGTACAAAATGCTTTCGCAACCAAGTTACACGAATCCGCACACCATTGTAGCGGTGAGCAGTGGATGCTTCTTCTTGTTTCGGGGCCACATTTCTCAGCGAGACCCAAATAGGTACCCCTGCACACCTTCATCGACTGCTGTGGTCTGCACTATCGTTATGGTAACCTTCAGAACCACTACCTAGCGCTCTGGTTGCCTTATGACATATGCACGGAACGCGTACTCAATTTTAAGCCATGGCTACCCAGCAAGATTACGTAAATCTGTGAATAATAATGAGCGTTGTAGGCCATACTGAGGCCGAATGGAAATCGTTTATGGCGGAAAATATTTGCAAAATCCTTAAGAAGCTGTGCGATATGTGAATGTTTCAGGCGCAGCGATCGCGTGTGAATGGGACGTGGCACATGACAAAGTGCTCTTTTAGGGTTCTGGTGTATGTCCTTATACCAGACATCAAAGAAATTCTGCGGGGATGCCCAATTAGTTTCACTTCAAGCAAAAGATTTCTTGTACGAAGAACCTTGCACAAGTCAAATGCTCTAAGGTGACACACACGTTGCGCCACTTTTATGGAGGATCGCCGTAAGTGAGCGGAAACCATACGAATACTTGTAAACTGACGTTTTGGGGTCTGCGTGTTAATTCATGTCTTGTGGACTACGTGTGTACCACTTCAAATTTCGGTAAGCTGCAACTTGTATTAATTTTATCACAAGCTGATCTCTTTCAGGTAGATAAAACGGCATACGCCACCTGAGTAGCACCTACAATGGGAATGTGTGTCCTGGCTTTACTGCTCCCGTTTGTCCACAGCACATTGCGGACGTTGGGGCAACCGACAGACACACACACACACAGACAGACAGACAGACAGACAGACAGACAGACAGACAGACAGACAGACAGACGTTTTCTGCCACAATACGCTGCTTTTGTTTTAACACAAGGTAGTTTGCCCCACAATCATTTACTTAAGGGTAATTCAGATTTTATAACACAAAACACAACCAGCCAAGATCCAAGATCCAAAAGGTTGGGACAAGTGAAGTTACCTGATTAGTTCAAAGCCTAAGTGGCCAGAACCTGCATCTCCCGTCAAGGTAAGAAGCCAAAAGAACCGTGGAAAACGTGATGTTGCTTGTATGACCTCAAGCTGGGGGCCAGCACAGGATGGTTCAAAGAGATAAAGCACAAATTACATTCTTAAACTGCACTTAGGTGCAAAAATCAAACTTTGAGTAGTCAATCTCAACCTATCATAGGGAATGGAAGGGTAATCGCAACTTTCTCAATTTATAACTCGCCGTTGTTAACGAGTACACATCTGCACTACACAGCTGCACAACAGCTTGTGTTTGTTTTCAACAAAATCGCTATGAGTGTCTGTGCATTAAATAAAACCACCACGATGTGCTTAATATTTATCGGTCCATGCATCGAGTATGGCACATACACACCTGGGTTGTTTGTATAGTTGTACTTCTGAAACTCAGCACTGTATGGGCTGTACTATATGTATACTAAGAGGTCAAGCTAGGTGGCGTGGCAACACCCCCGCATACTGGGCTAAACTGCAAATAAGTGATTAGGAGTAACACCTTCAAGCTCTAGTAACAGTACCTAGCTATTTCGTTTTCTCCCAGAACCACTGTCTTGGTTTCGTTGTAAAAATTTGTTGATAAGGTTTTAAATTACAGCTATCTATGGGAGGTCTCGGGCAGTGCAACCAAGGAGGAGGTGGAGGTCAAAGAGAAAAGGCCTTTTCCTGCTGGGGACCTAAATAGGCTGTTGATGATGAACGAGATATGATTCTCCTACAGACTAGGGGATCGAAGTCATTCGGCGGCAACGCTCTTGCATGTTGTGGTGAACGAATGGACTTGAAATAGCTAATGTACAACACCTCCCCAAAATCAGTCACCTATGTACCCGTTTCCCCTTGTCTTGTAAATCCCCTAATTTTAGTTGTTTTATACAATTGTATGCCGATGACACAAATAATAGGAGCACAGCATAAAAAATGGACGAAATGGTAACTAACGTTTGTGTTTTGAAACAAGCAAGTACGTTAAGAGCGAGAGTCAGCGTTTCGGACGAGAATTCCTGCAGGCACGGAAGAGATCAAGTAAGCAACAGGCACGCTTTTCTACCATCGTACACAAATATTTCCCATACTAAGAGCAGCCCCTCTTGCGTGCACTCTGCATGGCATCACGGGACAAGGGAACCAGAAGAGCCCTTTCGGGAACGCCACTCCTACCACACAAATGTGTAAGACGGACGCGTACATGCGTGGGCAGTTTAAAGCAAGAACATAGACCTTGTTTTCTTTCTGTAACGTTCCTCTGGGATTTCTTCCGCAAGAGCCCGTCCTTCTCCCTAGCGGCAAGCAATTCACAAAAGCATTGAAAAGCACTGACTAATGCTTCCGCGTCATGCTCTTGATACGGATTCATAGGCAAGCTACTATAATTGCCGATCCTGATCTTTCGTCAATTAGGTAGTCGGTAAACGTTGGCGTGAACACTCTTATAGAGAAAAAAATGTCCGTGATAACTTAAAGTTGAACTATTTTTCTTTAGGGGAGCGGAAACGTGTAGCTTCACAATTCGTCATCACAATAAGTTGCAAGTATTATTGTCGAATTCGTGAGTCCACAGGATGTGTTGTTCAGATTGTGGTACGAAACAACAAGCCCATAAAACTGTCATCGCACAAGAAATGACTACCACACGTAAAAGAGTGTCTTGTCCCCTGCAGATATTTTAAGAAGTAGCGACATATGCAGGTACTTTAGGGTTCAATGTAAGTTTTATAGAACAGGATTGCGCTCACATGCTACCGGCCAAATTTTTGTCGTCATACCGAGCACGTTTGATTTTGTTTTAAATAATACTAGGCAATTCACAGCTGGTGTTTTATGATTGAAACTTTTCACGCAAATTATATATTATATATGTGCAGGGCGCAGGCAAGGCGACACTGCTTGTTACTATATATCAGATTTACCCCGTGGTAGAAAGTCTCAGAAGTTGGAGAGAGTTTAAAAGAACGGCCGTGTCTCTGGGATTTCCCAAATACAACTCCCTCAGTGTAGTGTCCCAAGCAAATATAACCTTTTATACACTGGTCACAGAGTAGGCGGGCGCTGCTCGTGCTAGGAGCATATTTATTGAAAAAGAGATTTGGCTGTGATATTTTTGCTTTTGATAAAGAGGCGCAATACGTATTGTGAAAAAACTTTGAATGCTCTTGATTTGCTATAACTAGAGAAGTGTAAACACTTTTTGTAAAAAGTAGAGTGTGTATGCTGTCTCGACAATCATTGTTTTAAGGATTTCAATGTTTTAAGATTGCATTTATTTAGCTGTTTTCAAGTTAGTCTTACTGATATTGGAAGTCCCAAAATAGGCATAACACACACACGAACACTGCATGCGTGCTTTCAACATAACTTTGTCCAATTGTATCAATTTGTCGCGTTATTAGGGTAGTTCGTACGGCTTTGATTCTGTGTTCTTCGTCAAAAGTATTGAAAGACTGTTAACCATGCACACAACCTACGTACTCCGAGCATTTTGTAGTCATATGATCCACGAATTAAAATGTCAAAAATGGAGAATCTGGTCAGCAAATTACTTTTATATTTCTCAGGTCAGCCGAAGTGTTCTTTGTATTTTGGTTGTCTGTATTTTGTAGCAGCTGCTTCTGAATATCTACGACAGTTTTAACTGGATTAATAATAAACGCTACGAGATATAAACTCTTCTTTTGCAGGTTTGTTTATGAGTAATTTCGAAGTTTTTATTTTTTATTACAACTCATAAAATTTATAATTATTTGAAAATAATTTTTTATTGGGATATTTAAGGGCTTGATACAACATTTACATCGGATGACGAGTAGCCCGCCATTATTCTGAACACTTTATCAGCTTTCCACAATTTGTGGTCAGTTAAATACAGGTGGATTGAATGTACAGGTAATTTGAGCAAGAAGAGACCGGCAACTCCATGCTGCAATGCCTAGGCAACTCGTTACAAATTGTATAAATTTTTTGATCTACATTTTTGACGAACACATTCACATTGAAAGCCTGAATTGTTTGGCTGTTTCATAATTGCGTCCGAAAATATTCGGCCAGTAGAGGCACTTTGTATTTCAAATGCCAAAAGCCGGACTCATTTGCTTCATTTCGATATAGGATAGTGCAGCTTGTAAAACCTATACCGCATTTTTGTTCAAGATGTCGAATTTACCAGCTCACCCCTTTAGAGTTTTTTATTGCATTCAAATTATGGTTTGACCAATTTACCTACCAGGTATGAAAATGATCATTTTCTGCTCGTTTCGGGTCTGGCTCTGGGGTTTTGTGTTCTGCAGTTGCCTGGCATGTTTTTTTTTTATATGTAACCAGATTTTAATGACAACAATTGGGAAGTTGTTGTTTCTTTTTCATGAGTGACTTGCTTGAGATGATAAAGGTTTGTTTAGAAGATTGAAGCACTCGGCTTATATATCTACGGGCAATTAAATTTCCTGAAATCGAACGCTCGTTATCGGGTTGAGTGATGATCCTCAACTATTCGCACATTACAATTTCACCCATAACTGTAACATTTGAAAGGTATATAACAAGTACTAGTGAATATATAAGCATCGTAATTAGGTAATGAACACGTAGTTATTTAACCAGTCAATTAGGGAGACGTACCAGTCAAATAAATTACTGATTCCACCACTGTGTAACCAGTGATTTCATAGGTTTGCGTACCAGAATCTTTCACCGACTTTTTGTTTTCTGAGGTATTTTGTGAAGTTGCGTTTTGTATGCAATGCGTCTTATGTTTCATAGTTACGGCTTGGAAATATATTGTTTCCTTGTGTTTTTGTGCACAGTGGTCGAAATGCATAGTGTACAAAATGCAGCGTACGAAATGCATATGTACGAAATGCATCTCGCACATTTAGGTTTAGCCGCTATTGTATTCCTTTAACTGTTTCATGTCTGCCATTACGCAATGCCCCTGCGGGGGCCTCTAAGGTGTTTGTAAAAACAATTATGTACCTGTGACTAGCACTTGAAACACGTTTAATTGCGCCCACCAGGGGCCACATCACTCCCCGCACAAAAAGCAATTTTCTGTCGGGCAACATCTATTTAAAAAATTTTAATTGTTCCTGAAACACCCTGTACACGTGGCGGAGCATGATGTTGCACATGATGATGATGATGATGATGATGATGATGTTTTCTATTGGTTTCCCCTTTGTGTCAGGGTGATGACATGCCATCTTACAAAAAAAAATATTATACCTATGTTTTACACTCTTGGTTCAATACTAGCGCTGCTTAGGGCAGGCACCAAAAGCTTATTAGGCACAAAATACTTTTTTTTCTGTTACAGGTGGTAACTGTCTTAGGCAATATTCTCCTCTCTGCTTTTCGTTCACCAGCATTCTAATCTTTTTTTCGTCCCCTCGACACCCTTGAAGTTAACTTCCTCTGTGATACCCTTAAATCCAAGCGCTTCTGGAAGTCGAATATTTCCCTCGTGTAGATTTGGATAGATACCCTCACATTCTAACACTATGTGCCGCATAGTTTCTGTTTCCTTTCCGCAGACCACGCATACCCCATCATTTTGTGAATACGTCCAAACAAAGCTTCTAGTTCGCAGGCAACGTGCTCTACCCTCAAAAAGCAAAGCACTTCCCTGTGAATTATCGTAGAAATTTTCCTTTCTCATGTTCAATTTCTCGGCCCTGTACATCTCTAACGACGTTTTAGCTTCCATTTTTTTCCCTCCATTTATTTGTTTCAATCTGCCTTGCCTTTTTTTTCTAAGCAAAGACATCCTAAGCAAAGACGTATTCGCACATTGTCAAGACCGTAGCAGTACATGTTTATTTATTTATTTATTTATTTGAATATACTGCAGACCTTGGCGGTCCAAGCAGGAGTGGTACAACAAAATACACTGAAGTATTACATACATCATGGTCACACGGAGAGGGACAAATATATAAAAAAAAACAGTAGTGACATTATTAGGATAAAGAAACAAAGGTAATAAAGACAATAATTAACAGCTAGATTTCTCTCTTCCAGAAACAAATACCACATGAGTTTTATATATTATACAAATTCCAAATCTTGAATATGATCATTAAATGATTGCACGGTCTCGCAGTTTACAGCACTTGCCGGTAATCGGTTCCAGTAAGAAATAGAGGAGGCAAAAACAGAGTATTTATGAGCATTGTTGCGACTAATTGGTTATCGAAGCTTTTGTTATGGTTTGTTCGTGAGGAATGATTAAAAGGTTCAAGGAGGTAATCGTCTCGTGAAATTTTAAAACGGCCATGGTAAAGAAGATGTAAAAATTTTAGTCTGGAAGTAATTCTGCGGCGTGCGAGTGAGGGAAGCGGGGCTTTGTTCAGTAGATTAGTTACGCTGGTATGCCTAGAATAATCTGAAAAAATGAACCGAACTGCCAAGTTTTAAATCCGTTCTTTTTTCTTAACCAGATATTTTTGATATGGATCCCAAATGATATCTGCATATTCTAGGGCTGGTCTTATAAGAGATTTATAGGCAGTTAGTTTCATTGCAAGAGGTCCATTGCGAGGCTTTCTCCTTAAAAAGGCCAATTTTCCTTGTGCTTTAGAACACACAGTCTCAATGTGCGTCTCCCAGCTTAGGTTAGACGTAAGCGTTACGCCCAGATATTTCACGTGGTTACTTTTACCAATTTCATTATTGTCAAGAGTGTAGGCAAACTTTAGCGGAGTTTTCCTATTCGTAAAAGTTATCCTCACAGTTTTTTTGGCGTTCAGTGCCATTCCCCACTTGTTACATGCATGAATTAATTGTAATGAATTATTCAGCTGAACTTGGTCTTCTGTTGTATTTATTGTTGAGTATATGACAGAGACATCTGCGAATAGCCGTAATTGAATGGGTGAGTTAATGCTGAAATGAATGTCATTAATGTAGATAAGGAACAAAATTTGTGCCAAAACCGATCCTCGGGGTGGGGGACGCCAGAAAAAACACTTAAATTACCTGATACCTCATCGTTCAAAGCAACGAATTGCTCGCGGTTTCGCTGATAGCACTCTACCCACTACCCACTTTACCCACTACATAGCACTATACATGTCAACCCTATATACCAATGGCTAGCGATTGATTCTTCCCTGTTGAGTTAGGGCATCTATGCGGTACAAAATTCTACAATTCTTTATCAGAAGAAATTGAGGCCGTAGGTATAGAGATACCAGAAAAAATGATTGATCCCAAGATATTCGGGAACAGATTTGCGGGCAATGGCCTGACATTAAGAAATCAAAGACAAAGGGCAATCACCCACTGGTCTGAATTTTTATAAGGAGAATAAAAACAACTTAAAGGACACGGGGAAGTATGGTCGGTAGTCTTTTTGTCTATTTTGTACGTTTCAGGATTTAGGATCATGAAAAAAGGTGCGTGTTCACGTCAACATTCCATCTCACTTGTGAGGAATTCACTGGCCATGGCAAGTAAAGTAAATCAAAATGCTTTCACAACAAGGGCATCTGGAGGCTGATGCCAAGAATGTTCACAGAACAAACACTGGGACGACAGACCAGTTTGTAGCATTTATTCCGAAATTAAACTTATTTGGAACTATTGAAGACGTACCTATTTTTACAAAAATTTCTCGCTAACATTATCAAAACACTTCGATGAATGCCGTCGATTCTCTCAACATGAATATTTCGTGTCGAGGAAACATTCGCATTCGATAACAATTTCATTGGCACAATAAAAGTGCTGCACAAATAATTTTAAAAGAAAGGTTTGCCTTTGCGAATACTTCAAATAACAGCTTAACCAAGGAAAGTCAAGAAACCGCAATATGAGCACATAGTCGACTGATACAACCAAGGTTGCTGCTAAAACGCCTCAGTGTTTTTGTGACTTCAGAGAAATTCTTGAGGGCGGTACGGGAGACAAATTACGTGAAGTGCAAAAGGCCCTGTGGATGTATTGGCAGCCGGTACGAAAACAAATTGCTCCTCCACGTGCATGGCGGTGAAGAGACAGACCGGAAATGCAGCAGTTGAAGCAACACGCGTTTTCTTGGTACCTACAAGAAGAACGCGCACGTGCCAGCAGCAAATTCGTCACAAGAAGAATATACAAAAACACAGTCAAACATGCTACTGTGGAGGGTTCTCTACGCCGTGCTTCGCTGGACGGGACTTTTTGTGTATCGGCGACGGGCTTTGTTTTGGGCCAGGAGGCGCCGGTGTCGAACCGACGTCAGGGGGTAGGCCGAATCAAGGATTGTCCGTGTGGATCGAATCGCAGCCGCTGGTTAGAAGCACTCGGGATTCCGCAGCTTTCTCGATTGCTCGACAAGAACTACCTTGCCCGATCAAGTCTGGGCCGGGATCTCGTCCTTTCGCTTTTTGTAACGCTTGAGCCAAGTCGTCGACTCATAAGCCCTACCGCCGACTTTTCCGTGAACAGCTCCCGGACAACAGCAAACGCACGCCCTTTCTCAATTTTTTGTCTTGTAGATGACGGCTGGATTTTTGTGGTGGAAGAAAAACCAGGGCAAAGAGCGCTCAAAATGTGGCTAAGAAATAGAGATTTCTTAGCCACAGAGAAATAGAAAATAGAGAAATAATGGGATCGTCGGCTAAAAAATATGATAGGTGCAGTTACACATGTTGCACGTAAATTTCAGGATACGTTTGCGTCGTGTTGTGTCCATTTCTTTAAGTTGAATGAGGATATGCATTTCGGACAGCCCCTCTACCCCCCTCTTCACAGAGGTCTTGGAGATCCAGCGAGTGGGTGGCAGTGACGCCACATGTAGGCCACATGTGAGTGAGGCCACATGTATGTAGCCTACGCCCGCATTACTCCGGATTACGCTACGGATTACGCGACTGGTTACGCAATCAAACCTGCCATACCGACTGCCTGCGCCCTGGTCTTCGCCGAGTTTCGTCAGCACAATGTGATTTTGCTTCATGGTGCTCATTTGATAAATGAGTCGTGATAAATGAGGGTGACGATGTTACCTGGGAGCTGATTCCAGTGCGAATAGCAAGTAAGAGTGGCGAGAAGAAAAATAGGTTGATACGCGCGAATATTGGTTCAACTTTGAATGCATGATCTAAACGGGGAAAACCCAACCAGCGGGCCTTTGTGCGAGGCAGCGAAAGAAGACTGGCTGTGGTATAGCCTATAAAAAACCGATAAAAGTCTATAAAGCCGGCGTTGTTGTAGAGGTGGTAAGTTCAGGGATTGTTTCATTTCTGTTATACTTGATGTTCGTGAGTAGTTCCTGAGAATGAATCGGGGAGCTTTATTTTGGACTGCCTCAAGTTTTTTTACGATATACGACTGATGGGGGTTCCAGATTAGCACTGCATATTCAATCTTTGGTCGAACAAGTGTTTGGTAGGCCAGAAGCTTTGTGGATGCGTTAGCATAACGCAGATTGCGCCTAATGAATTCGAGTGGTTTAGAAGCTTTGATGGTTATTGTATCGATATGGTGATTACAGGTTAGATCAGACGTTATGTGCCCCCCCAAGTATTTTACAATGGTTACGGTTTGTACAAGCATAGTATTTAGAAAATAGTGACGGGGCTCAGAGGCGCTAGTTTTGGTAAACGGTATGGCGTTAATTTTGGGCACATTTACTTCTATCTGCCAATCCCTACACCATTTCGTCAGTTGATTAAGCTCTGCTTGTAAGGATAAGAAATCTGGGGGGCTTTAATTTGCTTATAAATGACGCAGTCATCCGAAAATAATCGGATAGTAGAAGAGATATTAGTGTTAATGTCATTGATATATATTAAATATAAGATAGGACCCAAGAGTGAGCCCTGTGGAACACCGGAAGTTACTTGAGCTAAAGAGGAGGAATGATCAATAATGGTTACTGACTGAAACCGATGGGTTAGGAAGTTCTTAATCCACCTGTTAACCTTAGTGTCGATCTTAAGAGCAGAACGTTTTTCCATTAGACGTATGTGAGGGACCTTGTCGAAGGCCTTGGCGAAATCTTTGAATATAGCATCTATTTGTGAGGTCAAATGTACTGCATTATGGAGATCAGTCATTAATTCGAATAACTGAGTTTCACAAGAACGGCCTCTCAAAAAACCATGTCGATTAGAAAAAAAGAAGCACTGTTTTGTTAGGTAGCTCATTAAGGCAGATGATATTATGTGTTCTAGAAGTTTGCAAAATATGGTGGTTAAGGAGATCGGTCTGTAATTAAGCAGCACAGATGGGTCGCCTGACTTCAAGATGGGGATAACACGGGCAGTTCTCCAAGCAAACGGTACGCATCCTGTGTCTATGGATTGCTGAAATAAAGCAGCTAAGATCGGGTATATGACCACTTTAGTCATTTTTAGTAGTTTGGTGCATATTTCATCGGGGCTTGGTGCAGAGTTGGTCGGGAGTCTATCAATGGCTGCAGCAATACCCTCCTGAGTGATAAGCAAGTCATCCACTGTTGAATCTAACAACTGTATATTAAGAGTGGCTGGTAATGTGTTTTCATTTGTAAACACAGAACAAAAAACAGAATTGAATTCCTCTGCAGCCTCTGATGAAGAAAGGTCTGTACCATTTTTAGACAATGTTATGGACGATGATGATGAGTAATTTGGATTTATCATTTTCCAAAATTTTCTCGTGTTGTTCTGCAGTAAGTTTGTTATTCATTGTTGAAAAATTTTTCCTTGGCTGCCTCGACTTCTCCTTTGAACAGTTTAAAGTGTTCTTTGTAGCGCTTCCAGTCATCTGCTGAATCAGATCGTCTGGCCTTGGAGTTAAGTCGCTTTTATTTATTGATGCAGCGTTTAACGCCGGTCGTAAACCACGCGCTTTGCTTCGATGACGTGATACTCATTCTTGGAACGTATTTTTCTTTCAGTTCCAGAAGCTTATCGGGAACAATTTGCCAGTTTTTATTTACATTTCTGAGAGCAAAGTAAGTGAAGAACTGCGCGGAAAATGATAACAATTCGGTTTCTATCAAGGCGCGGTTCGCGCGGGTGTAATCAATAATTGTTTTCTTTTTATTCTCAAATTTGGAGCTTTTTAATGTTACCTCACAATGCAGTACGTTGTGATCACTGATGTTATCTTAAGGATGTAAGAGCATATTGCTTGGTTCTGTGGTCAGCACAAGATCTAAAATTCTGTCGACACGTGTAGGCAATCTGATCATTTGACTCAAACTAAAGGCAGACAACACATCGAGAAATTCTTGATATTCATGCCTTTTTGTGCTGCCATGTGGTATGCCTGACCGCCAATCAATCCCTGGATAATTGAAGTCTCCAGCAAGAATTATTGGGTATTTTAGGTACCTGTTTTTTGTATAAAGCACAGCGATTCGTTTAAGTGATCAATAAATTCTGGGGAAGAATCTGGCGGACGGTAGCAGACCCCGACAGCACAACGCACAGAGGCAGATACGCGTACCATCACCCATAGAATCTCTATACATTAAATTGCATCGACTAAATGGGTTTGCGAATTCTTTTTAATGGCCACTATAACACCACCACCGCGAAACACTGTTCTATCTTTCCTAAATACAGAAAAGTGTTTAGCCAATGACAACTCGCAATCACTAACATCAGAGGAAAGCCACGTTTCAGTTCCAAGCACAATATCCGCCGAACATGATTCAGTGAACGAGCGTAGGAGGTCCTGTTTATTAAATAGGCTGCGAAAATTTTCCAGGAGGCTTGACAGCTTTGAAGATCAACGATTTTTCAGTCACTTTTCTTTAGGAGCCGTGGGGATTGACTCCTCTAAAAGTTTCTCACCCTGTTCCGTAGCAGGGGTTCCGCGCCTCGGCAAGGGCACGACATTATTAGTTACTGGGTCGAGGTGGTAAAGTGGGCCATTGAGGAGAAGTTTATCAGAAAGTACCTTGTATTTTTCACCTGGTTTCTTCGTTGCATGGGCAAAGCCTCTGCGCTGTTTCCTGATTAATTGCATTCTTGGAGAAAAGTCTTCCTCAATACGACAATACGTCTTTCAGCTTCGATGCATTCTTTAGGATGTTGTGTTTGTCTTTAAATTTGAGAAATTTGACAACTACAGGGCGGACAGTTCCTTCTTTCCATTCACCTATTCTGTGTGCCCGCTCGATCTCACCGACATGTATGTCTAAGTTTTCGCTAACAAACTTGGTAATCGTTTCTTCAGTCTGTGCTCACTTTTCCGTACTGGTCTCAGGAAGGCCCTTAAAAATAAGGTTTTTGCGCCGTATGTGGTTGTCTAGGTCGTCAACAACAAGGCTCGATCGATGAGTTTGCCTTGAGTCAATGTTCCTAAGCTGAACGCATGATTCCTTTAGAAGGGAGCTGACACTACTGACGTCTACACAGAGGTCCTTGACAGAATCAGATTGCTCGAGCTCAGAGAGGCGTCTTTTGATATCCGTCACACTGAGCTGGAGGTCGTTCAATCTGCCAGATACCTCCTCCTGAAATTTGTCGTTTGATGTTATCAATTTTATAACAAGTGTCAACACCTGATCTAATTTCTCCTGCCCTGGGTTTGTTTCCACGTCGCCAGCAAAGACAAGCAAGTGGGCAAGACAAAACAAGACAAGCGAGAACCGTGCCCCAGTACTCAGATGACGAGTAAGACTTGAAGACTTGAAGCCACACCGGACAATCATTACGCGTAGAGCCACCGGCGCTAACAAAGCAGCCCACTCTAATACGGTACGTGCGCAGATCAACACCCATCGCGAAGCCTTCGGCCGTCAATCGTCTCCCTTTGAGCCACAATCGCACTAACAGGGTCAGGCGTGGTGAGTTGGAAACCACGCGTCCACCACAGTCGCTAGAAAACACAGACCACAAAATACGTCTGTAGTGGGCACTCCCCTTGAAAGCGGGCATACGCGGCTCGCGAGAGAGACGACGGGCACCAAGCTGCGAGGTGTCACCTTACCTCCCGGCGGAAGACAACGGTCCCGTTCGTTCCCCTCTGGGAAGGGGGTGCATCGAGTAGCTTCGGAGGCTCGAAGATCGCACCCGCTCGAGAAGAAGCGGCTGCTGATGGCGCTGTTGGGTCGCGGTAGAGGCCTCCCGCTCAACCAGTTCACGAAGTCCCTCTAGCTCCAGCTTCAACTTTCTTCAAGCTTCATCTCTGACCTTCTTCCATCGCGTCAGCAAACGAATCGCACTTTCTCTGGAACAGCCCAGAATAAACTTAAGTCAGTAAAAGTGACTAAGAGCGTTCACACAGAAAGATATATAATTACCGTTAAACATTGCGCCAGATACAAGGAATACACAGGAAGTGTATATTGTTGAGTGCTTTTTGGCGTTAGTATTACGCGTATGTGACCGGGTTTATAGCGCAAATAACGTGTATTCATCATTACAAGACAATCTAGCGTCAATTCTGCCAACATAAATTGCAGAATTCTAACAAATGGCGGAAAAGCAAACATTGATGAGGGCAAAATATACTTACTACGACTACCCCCTCGCGTAAGTGTTAACTGAAAGCTACGGGAACACCGCGGACGAATCTGTTTCGCAGTCGTACATTTAAAGATCACAGCGCCGGTACATTGCACGAGGCTGCGTCAGTGCATCTTCGTAAGCGTGCGTAAATCAAAGCAAATGAATCTTCACAGCACACCAAGCGTGAGCGCACCAGATATAAACGAAATGTTGTATCTTGTTTTGGTATTAATTATTTAGTCTTCACATTGCAAATATATTATTAGAGAAGCAATCTAGTTTGTCGTACAATAGGTTTACTTTTCTTGGTTTCTTTTGAAAAAGTAGTTTTGAGGAGTCCTGCTTCCGTAACGGCAATCCTTTCGAGGCGAGCAGCGTTTGCTAAGTCGTTTTAGTTCCAGAAGGAACTTCGTTGTGAAAATACTTTGTAGACAAGTTTATCGCGACATGTTGTTTGTTTACCCTCAACGCATTTTATGACGCCCAGGTCACTGGGCGCGTGTTGGAATTCCATAAAACTAGCGTTTATCCCTAGCCTTCAACCACCTCCTCGTTTGCGGCTTTGCGAGCCTCAGGACTTCAGGCCCTAATATTCTTGGCGTGGATCCTGTGTCGTGTCTCGTCCTTGACTCTACAAGATGTTTATTACATTATATTGCTTGCCCTTATTGGTGAGCATCATCGTTCGAATTTATTCAACTAGAAAAAAGAAAATTTTTGCATTCTTTGGATGCCGCAAGTTAAAGGTTCTCCGGCTTCTCAGAAGCAGTGATCGGGTTTAGCAGGAGTTCATTTAGTGGGGCTCTTCACTCTGCTGACATCTGCCCTTACAACCACCCCGGACGCATCAACATATCCACTTGTTCGCATATGAGGTTAACGACAGCCTGAGTGCTATTTGAAGCATCTTGCAATAAATATTCGAGTCTATGTTTTTTTTCTGTCATGACCAGCAGGACTTCTCTAACGTACACGATTCATCACTCCACATGTGTTTGGAGCATTTCAAAAAATAGAGCTGAAAGGAATGCATTCAGCAACAAAAGTAGCAACAAATAAACGCGTATGGCGTTAAATGTAAAAAACGAGTTATTTTACTGCAAATTCAGTGTCAAGAAACTAGCGCTTACCCGGCTCTCACCACTAGTCCCGCCTAGACGAACACATGACGACCTGCTCATGCAGATGACAGTAGATTATCTCTCTAAAAGCCTTGAATGTTTTCCCGTTATATTTACAAATTCATGTTATGCGGAAAGCGACTGTAAAACAAAAAGCACGCAAGGACCCCCCGTCCAGCTGGTGCAGTTTGTTTCCAGGCACGCTGTCGATTCCCGCTTTAATCGGGTCGGCTAATACACCTTCTCTTGAGCGACAGAATATGTGTGACCACTATCCAACATATACCGGACGAATAATGACGGTAACTGCACTGTAATTAGTATGCAGTGCCCTGTAAAATCGAGGTCTGCTGCGTATCCCTTTACCTACGAGAACAAATTAGAGCGCCATCATTCTTGTCCAGAAGAGTATTTCACAGCTCAAGTGCCGTATTTTCTCGCAACAACGTGTACCTTTTACGTGTCATTTAGGAGACATGAAGGTTTAGTTTATGCATTATTGTTTTTCTTTTTTTTTGTTCGAAACAGGTAGTGAAGTACTAGAACAAGTTAATAGTTACAGCTATCTGGATAAGTCGTTTTGTGAAGGTGCTAAAATTGCTAACAGATTTTGAGCGCATTATCAATCAATTTGAGCTCGAGTGCAATCGGTAAGTATCCGGAAGTACTCAGATATCTATGGGCCAGGAGTATAGGGTCTAACGTAGCACCTTGCGAAAAAAATTCGATCGGCTCAGAGGTTATGCAAAAAAAGTATGCTCGGGAATAAAACCTCTGGCCACCTACACTAACGTGAAACCTGGGGAGGGTCGAAGCATGCAATGTATAGGCGTATTTTTTGCGCCTCGGTGTTTTTTTGCCAAATGAGGTGCAAACATTTGGAGCCAGAGGTATACAGCTTTCCTTTAAGTCTTGCATCTTTGAAGCATAAAGATTTCTAGCTCGCGGCGTAAACGAGTGTCCCGTTTCTTTAAAAGACGTTAGTCTTTCTTGGGCTACTTCTACGAGAACATTTCGGCCTGTCCGAATGTCTGTCTGTCTGTCTGTGTCGGTCTGTAACACGATTCAGTGGCCCGGCCAAAGTGAAACATCAGCTACACAATAGCTGCATATACCCAACGCCTAATCAAGTCCCGTGGCAATGTTCTTACCGGGGGTCCAACGCTCACCGCCAAGTCCGGTGGCAACGTTCATACTTGTCAATATTGTTGAACAAGAACAGAAAATTGCGCAAATATGAAGCAGAAAAGATACATAAGTGATATTTTCAGTGTTACTTTATAACAAATTCATGAATTTTTTATTCAAATGAAATACTGTATCGACTGCATAAAAAATCTCTCTCTCGCCTGCTACCGCCCGCGCCACTACTGCTTGTCGCGGTATTGTAAAAAATCACACGGAAACAGTTATAAAAGCTCCCAATGGATAGGATCACGGGGAGTAGGGCAACGTGGTTCTTTACACTTTTAGGTATGTCGACTAGATTCGCACGACAGGCGCCCGGCCTAGAGCTATGGAACGCGGTTAAGGTAAATTGACTTGAGCATACCGCTAGCACGTTTACCTTGGGAGGAGCGCGATGAGAGAGCAACAGCGTGAGAGGTGAGCGGGAAAGTGAAGGGGGCATTTACATGGCAAATGCTGACGAAAGACTCTCGTCTTTCGTCGACATTTCCAATGAGAGGAGCTGGTGCGCTGCGAATTTTTAGTACGCGTTACGTTCTAGCGTGAGGCGCAAATATGTTTTCTTGTGCTTTAGTACCTTGATTATGTGAGAAGACGCCTACAACGACGACATGAGAAGCTGCATATCTCCGGCCGTTGTACGCGGCCTACCGGAATACGATGCTAGTTTTTTTTGCCGGTTTTGTGAACAGTGTCATCAACTTTTTGCAAACCTTTAGAAAATTCTTTTACTCTATCTCTTGAACTGGAAACATTTATTGCGGTGTTCTGAAACTTTTTAGGCATAAAATTGTTTGCGTTGTGTAACGGTTTTGTATAAAAAAGTAGTCTCGCCATTACTTACACTTTTGTGCGCCACCAAAGCATGGTATTTGATATGTGTTGATCGCTACTATGTCTGAAATGTATCTTTTCTTCTGCACTCCTGCTCGGTCCTTACGGGGTGGCGGTGTGTACTAAAAATATTGCTTCTCAAAGGAAACACATCTCAGCACGTCACGAGTGACCGTTATGATGGCCTGGAAGTTCAACTCTTCTCAGCGAGAGCACAAAGGAAGCTGTTTTGATTAAGAGCAGCTTTGAAAAAAGTGCTCGGGCTAGCAGTTTGGTAACAAAGATATAGGTACACCGTAAGAGCAATGGGGGCATTTGGAAAAACACAGATAAGATTTATTTGCTCTAACACGTCTAGTTCCTGTCTCGCGATTCTGTCAGCACAGCTGCAACTTTAGTGCAATAATTGGGCCGGTTCAGCGGAAAAAGTCAAGTCGTGGTCAGCCTAGTACTCTTGCAATAATCGACTACCGTAATTCAAGAAAGGGTCACCGGAAACAACTTCCATAAGAAGCGCTATGCACTGAAATTTCTTGTGTGGGCTGATGTACCGAGGTTCCGAGCCCGTATGATGCTGAGCTGAAAAGGGCCATGAAGACAGAACACATACGTTCGTTTAATTGGAAAGAATTAGGTAACATTTAGTTACTGACTCAGCTTCATTTTAGGCAAGGAAAACGTTTTCAGAACAGAACGCAAGAGCAACTAAAGGGGTTTAAACGTTTGCGATACAATTCCGTAAACACTCAATCCCGCTTAGAGCGAATTCGAAAGTGCCGCCAAAACGGGTCGTTCTATCATTACTTGTGTATAAGGACTCGCCCGCTAAAACTTCGGCCAGTTATCGAATGTATCGAACAACCCCTTCTGTAAAAAGTTGAGCCTTTTCGCTTCATAAAGGGACGCCCGTTCCTTGTGTACGAATGAACTAAACTGTGTCTGCGTCGAACCAGCTGCTACCGGCACAATGCCCGCAAAGACGTCTCCAAAATCTTCACTCACCGTTATGGCATCGATAGCTATCAGCCGCGCCAGCCTGAGCATACCGGGAGCTGCGTCGCTTCGGGTGGTGAACAGCGCAGGTCGAAAGTTTGAATGTCAGCGCGAATCCTTATCAGCAACTGTGCAAATTAAGTGTCGGCGAACCGTGATCTCCAAATGGCAGCTAAGGCTATGTTCAGACTACCGACGCAAAAGCCATGCCGTGATCTATAAACGTAAAAAAAGGCATCTCACTCACTTCGGTCGTTCGATTGCCTGAGAAGTGAAATGACGTCATTCTTTAAGTTGCGGAAACATTCTGAAGCAGTGCCGATGTAACTATCGTCGTTTTTTGCAGCGCGTGGCGCCACGTTCGCTTCGACTCATGCGGCGTGAAGATCAATACCGGCTATACCAGCGCTTTAGCGGCAGTTGATACTGAGTGCGGAAATAGAGAAAAAAAGAACTGGAAGGGAAGACATTCGGGCAAATTCCGGCCGAATGGCCGCACTGTTAAGTTTTCCGGCAGTTGGTGCAAGTGATCAAAAATCTATTTTTTAAAATTAACCTATCACACAATATTATACTTTTAAAATTTTGTTACTCATTAGTCTACACACTTCTACTTATGTATCAAGTTTAATGGCTGTGAATGTACAAGACCGTCCACTTTAGGTGCGAACACGGCGCAGCGTGGCCGCGCTCCGCGGAGTGCCAGCGCACAGGCCGCGGCCGCGTATCGAAACTAAGCGGCGCAGGCGCGTAGGGACTTGGAGGCGGGACTTGTTGTCGTCTGCTAGAGCGGGAGCGCGCTGTGCTCGCTTTGCTGTGAAGTATGCCTACATGCTTGTACGCCGTATCGCGCCGTAACCGCGTTGCGGGAAAGCCCACTTCTCTAACTGCACCGTGTTGTGTAGTTTCGGCGTACGGCAACTGAGCGCTTCCTCTTTCCAGGTGCACAGTCTCAGTTAAATGCATGTATTAACACAGCCTGAAATGAAGTTATTTCGGGACTTGTTTCGCTGGGGTTATAGAGCTTAACACCGCAAAACGACTCTTGTTACGAAGACGCTCTAGAAAAGAGCTCCGTAAAACCACCTGAGGCTCTTTACCGTGCATACCGTGCCCTAATACCGTGCAGGAAGTGCGCGTTGTTCTATTTTGCCTCTTTTGAAAAGCGGCACCTGCTACTGGGATCAAAAATTGGCCTCCCGGGTCAGTATATCTAAGCACCTCAAAACCACCGAGCTACCGCGGTGGGCCATGTCAATTCCTGGCGGATTTCTTAGGACTTCACCTCTCCCTAAGAATAAAGAAGGTCAAGAAAAAAATGCTTTATTTTCTGCGTCTGTGCTCTAAAGCAGATGGCCAAATGACCGGATATGCAAACCGGCCCGCTTTTTTTACAGCGGAGCTGTGGTAACGGGCCGTAAGTTCACCTTTGCATAAAATCATCATCATCATCATAATCATCCTCACCAGCCTATCTACGCCCACTGCAGGGCAAAGGCCTCTCTCATTATTCTCCAATTACCTCGGTCCTGTGCCAACTGTGACCAATTCATCCCCGCAAACTTCTTGATCTCATCTGCCCATCTAACTTTCTGCCGCCCCCTGCAACGCTTGCCTTCTCTAGGGATCCAATCTGTTACCCTTAATGACCAGCGGTTATCTTGCCTTTGCATTAAATGGCCTGCCCACGTCCATTTCTTCTTCTTAATTTCTACTAATATGTCTTTAACACCAGTTTGCTCCCTGACCCACTCCGCTCTCTTCTTGTCCCTTAATGTTACACATATCATTTTCCGCTCCATTGCCCGCTGAGTCGTTCTCAATTTAAGTTGAACCCTCTTAGTGAGCCTCCAAGTTTCCGCCCCGTAGGTGAGTACCGGTAAGATGCAGCTGTCATACACTTTCTACTTCAGCGACAATGGTAGTCTGCTATTCATTATCTGAGAATGTTTGCCATATGCACCCCACCCCATTCTGATCCTTCTAAATATCTCCGCCTCATGGTTGGGATCTGGGGTCACACCTTGGCCTAAGTAGATATATTCGCTTACCACTTCCACTGCCTCGCCACCTATCTCAAACCGCTGTGCTGTCCCGAGTTTATTGATCATTACTTTACTTTTCTGCATATTAATTTTCAGGCCCATGGTTCTACTCTGTTCTGTGCATGCTTTCCGCACTGGGCGAACAGAGTTGCATAAAATATACCAAGAAAATTCCGAGAGCACGTGGGCGCGCACCTCGCGGTGGCTGCCGAGCGTCTCCGGCACGCACAGTGGATCTAGCGAAAATAAAAATGAACTAGCAAAACCTCGAGCACAGGGAAAATGCCGAGTGCACGAGAGCGCGTACCTAGCGGAGACCGCCGAGTCCCCCGCTCGCGCAGTAGTTTCGCAAAAAAAAGAACCTCCAGTGCTGTCGTCAGCTGCTACCGCGCGTGTAAAAAAATTAGGCCCATCTCCCCTAAGGGGGACTCGAGTAAATGCGTCGCATAGGGAGCGGGTGTATTGCGTTAACGTTTATTGTTTGGGGAGTTGGTGGTAGTGAATGCGTTGTATTAGGAGCTTCTTGACGTAGTTTGAATGAGTCAAGGATATAAGGCGCGTTCGTAGCCTTTGAATCTGTGTCGGCATTGTGGCGCAGTGGGTAGAGCACCCTGTACCTTGCGTTCCGCCCGCAGGGTCGTGGGATCGAAAGCAGGCGCCGATAAGTCTTATTTTTTTATATCGTGTAGGGGGAGGGGTGCGGATCTGTTGTTGAGAGCGAGGAGGGTAGCGTGATGCGGGAGAGGAGGAGTGGGGGAGAGGGCGCACCTGCGCGCTGAGCTGTTGCGGACGGACGGCGGACGCTATATGTGAGTTAAAGAAATGCTCTGCATTTAAAAAACTCCAGCGCTAATGCTAAATATCTAATGCTGAAGTTGACACGACACCCTGCTTGGGAGATATCACTGCCGCCGCCATGTCTTCTGAATGCCTTTAAGGCTAATTGGAGACATGACTACGAGTCTGCTAATCATTCCCTAGATGACTTGCAGATCACGCCACCGCTGCCTTGAGTCGATGCTGAAAACATGGTGGACGGATAAAATGCTGAAGCTCACTTTCCATGAGCCACTCGTTGCGAAGAAGACGACGACCTCTTTGATGGATATGACGACGATTACTAGAATCGGAACTATGCAAATATGCAATGATATTCAAACTTAACTGTGTGCGGCAATGCTCACCTACAATAGCTTTGCAATTGAAGTTTTCTGCGTGAGTGCAAGCATCCCTAAACTTTTTTGCTCGGAGTGTCACATGCTAAGTATAGCTCGAAGATACTCGCGGATTGCTCGATGCGACTTCGATTGTGATCAACGAATTGAATTGAATTGAATTGAAACTAGGTTTATTTATTAGGTCGTGGTGAATGTCATACAAGACAATATACAGAAAGAGGTCCCAAAGTGAACACTGTAGTGGGACCTCTTGTTAGTAAATGCGAGAAGTGATATAAAAAGGTACAGAAAATGCAGTCGCGCGTACAGTAGATAAGGTGAAAAATACGACAAACAAGGCCAATAAAATAATATACGTTTGTGTGACAGAAATATTTTCGAAGACAGAATACATAATTATACAGTGCAACAGATTTAAAGGTTGGTCATGAAGAACATAGGCGTAATAATGAATTTTCTAAGTAATCACAGCAAAAAACAGACCACATGAATTAGCGGGATAAAAATCTCCTGAGTGACTGTTTTAATGAAGAAATAGGCGACAAATCTTTAAGTTCAAGAGGGAGGCTGTTCTAGTTCTTTAAAGCAGCGAATTCCACCGTTTGTGTTCCATAGTTTGTGCGCACTCTTGGAAGCAGGTAGTTGTGTTGAAGTGAGAACCGTGTGTTGTTAGGATTGGTAAGTTGCTTTCTATTGATTATGTATAAGTATTCCGAACTTTTGCTTAAACAGTAAGCAAATATTCCCAGGTTATACAGAACGAGTTTGTCAACGGTAAAGAGGTTTAGTTTCCGAAAAAGTGGGGGCACATGCGCGTTGTACTGGCTGGATGTTATCAGTCGAACCGCTTGGTTTTGAATGTGCTGAAGGGGGGTGAGGTGCGAATGATAAGTAAGGCCCCAAGACACGATACAGTAGTTGATGTGACTATGAACAAATGCATAGTACAGGGAAATGAGCGTTGATAAGCTAAAATATTGACGCGCTTTTAGCAAAACTCTCATACCATAAGCCGTCTTCTTTTTTAAATAATGAATGTGTGCAGTGAATTTAAGGGAGCAGTCCAGTTGAACGCCGAAAAACAAGCATTGATTGCTTGGGGAAATGGGGTGGGAGTTTTTGAGTATGGTCACATTATCGTGCCTGAGCTTGCGGGAACTAAATAACATGAATTGTGTTTTAGATGGATTAATTACTAGCTTATTCCTGTCGCACCACATGCTAAGTTTCCTAAGGTCGTTATTTAGCTGCTGTGTTATTTCATGGATATTTTCGTGGGCGGTGTCAATGGTTGTTTCGTCAGCATAAAGTAGGCAGTCGGCTGGAGTTGTTAGGCAGTTTGGGAGGTCATTAATGTAAATTAGGAATAAGATTGGACCAAGGATAGACCCTTGTGGTACGCCTATATTTACAATTTTTATATCCGACATTGCACCTGATACGTTAACGGTTTGTTCTCGATCGAGCAAGTAATTCCTAATGAGGGTTAAAGGGGGACCAATTATACCATATGAGGATAATTTTTGAAAAAGAATGTCATGATTTATGGAATCAAATGCCTTACTAAAATCTATGAAAACGGATCCGAATATTTTACCTTCATCGATTGCCTTCTTAAATTGATCAGTCAGCGCTATTAGAGCAAGTTTAGTGGAGTAACCGGGCCGGAAGCCGAACTGTCGAGACGTCAGCATTGCGAACTTATTGAGGTAGTTTAAAAGACGTTGTTCAATTAGCTTTTCAATCACTTTACTAAAAAATGGAAGTACAGAAATTGGTCTGTAGTTATTCATGGCAGTCTTATCCCCCTTTTTGAATACAGGAATTAATTTACTTCTGTTCAGCTCTTGTGGGAAGACAGCAGTTTTAAAAAATTAAATTTACAATGTAAGCTAGTGTATCAGATATAATATCAACAGTATCCTTGATGTAGCGCGCATGAATGTTATCGAGGCCGGCACTGGTTGTTTTAACATTAGTGATAGTAGAACTAACTTCACTGGATGAAATTGGGAAAACAAAGAATGATTGTGAAACTTTTCGTAGTGCAGAGGTAAAGGGTGCATTCGTTAGATTTGATGTTGTCGAAAAAAATGAGCTGAAGGCGTTAGCGATTTCTTTGTTTGTGCTGAGCGAAAGACCGTTGTGTTGTATTTCTGAGATAACATTGGAAGGAGCATTGTTATTCAGAAATTCGTGAATGATACGCCACTGTTTTCCGCTGTTACTACCGGTTTCACTTATTCGTCGTTCGTAATAATTCTTTTTAGCGGTTTTCAGCAATAGTGCCAAAGTAACAGAATATTTTTTGTACCGCCTGAGAAGCGCGGCGTTGAAAGGTTGCCGCTTAGTTTTTTTGTACAGGTTTTCTTTTTTACGCATGTTTTTGAGCAATCCGGGAGTTAACCAGGGGTTCTCAGGGAATGAGTAGTTTTTACGACACTTTACTGTAGATGTAGACGACGTTATGCAGTTGTTTATTATCGTGGTAAAATCACTGTACGATGACTGAGCATCTTGACACGACAAGATTCGGGATCAGGGGGCGCATGACATTAGCTCTCGGAATTGCTGTTTGTTGAATATTGTTCTGTATGACTAATCTTTTGAACAGTTTTTTGCACAGTGAAAACGAAGGGCTATTGGATAAAGATCAGTAATGCTTGCTCGAATGATAAACGCTTCAGGTGGGGTGAGGGCATTTGTTAGCGCATGGTCAATAAGTGTCCCTGCGTTGGTGCTCGAATAACGGGTTGGTGCGTGAATTAGTGTCTCATATCCATAGCCAAGAAAGCAATTAGTGTATTCATTAACATACGCGACCGAGTCATCTAGAAGGTTTATGTTTATATCCCCTAAGATCACGACGTTTTTTTTTTCGTTTGACAGAGAATACAGGAGATCATCAAAAGCGGAACAGAAGTTTGTGATAGGAGAGCTCGGCGAACGGTAAATGCAGCCAAAAACGGTTTTCTTGTTATCATTAAAAAAATTAGGACTATCAACTTCAATTCATACAGATTCGCAATCCGGTACATTAAGAGAAAGGTCAAGTCTACGTTTATAGGTTACACTACCTAGTACAAAAATGGCTGATCCACCATGGCTTGAATTTTGTCGGTGGCAGTACTCTGCGGTATAAGAAGGGAAGCCATACAGGTTCTTATCACTTTCTGATAGCCATGTTTTCGAGACACAAATGACAGAAATGGGGGAGGTCGTTGACGAAAATAAAGTGTGAAATTCGTTGTAATGTTTGCGGAGGCTACGGGCGTTAACGTGGACAGCAGAGTAGCTCGTATGGTCACTGATCGATTGGAATTCGTTCAGTTCAATGTAGGCCATATTTTGTTGTTATTTGCTTATTAGGGTGCCATATTAACGGAAGATGGAAAGGTCAGCCTCGTTGCGAATACGGTGAACTTTGCTGTCTTCGGTTTTCCTGGCCTTAAATTTGGCAATCTTCGGTCCAGAAAAACCGCCAGTTGTTTTCTTTTTTCACGTTTAGAGCCTTCACAAACAAAAGTTTGTTGGCAGGGGTGAGGTGGTCATTAATGTAGACCGGTTTTCGGTCAGTACCCTGAAAGTTGATTTCGACTGTTTGCAATCGTGCCTTCCGCGCCTTCGCGCCGAATTCAGCCTTTTTGGCGCGAGAGCAAAAGCGAACGAATAGGTTTTTGACGTTTCCCTTAGCAGGTACTCGGTGCACGACATCAAGGTCAGCTTCGGAAACAGGAATTTCTATTTTTTCCGCGATTGTTTTCACAATTGCTACTACATCTTCCCCTTGCGTTTCCGCAACTCCCCTGATTTCGATATTATTTTTCCTTGAGTATTGTTCAAGTTCCGCTACTCTGCTTTCCAGTTCTTCGTTGCGTGCATTTAGCCTTTTATTGGCAGCCTTAAGCTCTTCCACAAAAGCCTTAACGCTCGGAAATCCACAACAGATATCGTAGATATGAAAAGAAATCAGAATATGTTCAGTCCACAAAGCAAGTGTTTGTTTATAAGTAAGGCATTGCTTGCATCATGCAGTACTTTGAAAACGTATTGAACATATGGTGATTTTTCAGTTCATGGCGTTTGGCTAGGCAATGTGTGTTGGGATGGTAAAGATAAGAATGCAGAAGTTGTGGACCTGATAAACGGGGAAGCTGTTCCGCAATTGTGTAGCATGGAAGTGCTGACCACAGTTTCATTACTCACGTAGGCCCATTGCGAGGAAGTGCCGGTCATACCTGAAAGGAGGATACGTAGCAGGTGGCAACATAGGGAAGGACCACTGTTTCTTATAAAAAAGCCAGATGGGCAGCGCAACCAATGGTAAATGCATTATAATGCAGCACACTAGAGCGGGACGGGCCCAGGACTCGGCCGGAGAGTAGGACGATTGTGCTGGGTGCGTGGCCCGCTGTCTGGGCGACTGCTTGAATTATCTCGTCGATGCGCGATATTCATATATATTAACCCTTGAGGGTCACGGCCGTACATGTACGGCATCGGCTAACTCATTCAAAATGGTCAATGACGTACATGTATGGCATTGCTTGTATCTTTAAAAAGCGCGCCTTTCTCGCCAACTTCTCTTGCTTGGCATGTGCTGCCACACTTCGGAAATACGTCAAATTTTTTTCTGGCGCCGATGGCTCTTCTTTTTATTTTTTCTTATTTACTTCAGCGGCGCGCCGGCTATCGCTGGCGCATCCGCTAATGAGGGGGCGCGCTGCGTATCGCCCACCGGGCGCCCGGGCACCTCTCCCTTCTTGCGCCTGCCACAGACCAAGGTCGCCTGTCAAACTGATGAGGCTCTTTTCTCCTTTTTTGTATTTTATGAGTCGTGTGCCGTCTATCGCTTCCGCATCCGGCCGCGCGCGCGCGGGCGCAGCGGCTGGTTTTGGTATTGTCCTCCGGCGCTTCCCGCTTTTTGCACCCGCGAAACTGATGTCTATCTCATTTTGATTCACTCAAAAGGTGCCGGCTTGTTACTGTCTCGTTTTTAGATGCGACGCTGAGAGCATCTCTTGTCGGCGGCCCTGTCCTTCCTGCGTGCGTCCGTCGTCGTCGTCTTCGGCGTCCGCACTCTCCTCCGCGCAACCCCGCTCCTCTCCGATAGCGAACACTCTATCGCGAGGGGCATTGGATTGGATTCGGTTGGATTGGCTTGGCTTGGATTGGATTGGATTGGATTTGGATTAGATTGGAATAAAGTGGATTGTGTTGGATTGTGTTGCGTCATAGCCGCGGCAGACGCACTGGCGCAGGCGCGTGCCCAGGTGAGAGCGAACACTCTCTCTCAACATCTGCGGGTGTGCGGCCCAGCGCGCTCTCACTCCGCCGGTGGGTGGCGCTGCGCGCGGTGCTGCGGATGTGCAGTACTCTCTCTCTCCGCGGTATCCTCTCCTTCGGGCGCGCTGCGCATATAACCGGTGTGCCGCTCTCCGGCGGCCTTTCGGTCGACGGTTGCTTTCCGCTTGCGCTTGAACCCCCCTCAGCGTCGCATCACACCAGGATTCCCGCGAGGGGAGGTGGGCGTAATTTTTATTCAGAATTTTTTTTCTGTTACTCATGAATAAAACGCATATAAGCAACAACACAAACGATTATTCGGTCGCTTTATGGTCACCTTAAAAAATTGCGATAATTTTTTCTCGAAATAAATTCACCCGAAGAATTTAAATCAGCAATAAAAAAAATCGACCCTGGGGGTAGCATTTGGCGAAAAAATGTAACCCTCAAAGGGTTAAAAAAGCCAACACACATCGATTACAAAGTTGCAAGATCGAAACCCAGTCGCTGTGACCGAAATTCCGAGGAGGCGAAAAGCACACACATCCATGAGCTGCGTAATACCAGTGCGTGTTAAATAAATCCTGGTGGTGGAAATCATACGTAGCCCTCCTCTACAGCGTATCTCAATAAATCAAACCAAGCCAGTTCTGAAATGTGTGTAACAATAAATGCATTAAAGTGGGACTGTAGACCTGAAAAGAGGAAGCGCTCAATTGTACGCAGAAACTACAAAACGCGGCGAAGTGAGATAAGTGCGCTTTCCCGCAAGGCGGTCGCGGCGCGCTAAGACGCTACATGCACGCCGACGGTTAGGCGTGCCTCATAGCTAAGCAATAGGACGGACAATTGGGCTAGTTGGTAGCTGTTCATCTTGAAGGTGGAAGCGCTCACAAAACAGGGACGAAAGTAGAAAGAACCGTGTAGCGCCGTGTCGCCTATGTTCTTTCTACTTTCGTCCCTGTTTTGTGAGCGCTTCCACCTTCAAGATGAATAGCTAAGCAAGCACGGCGCTAGCAGATGACACGAAGCCCCGCCTCCAAGCCCCTACGCGCCTGCGCAGCTTAGCTTCGATACGAGGCCGCGGCTTGTGTTCTGGCGCTCTGGGAAGCATGGCCACGCTGTGCCGTGTTCGGACCTAAAGGAGACAGCCCTGTACGTTTTCGTGGCATTTTTGTGTATGGGTATAGGCAAGGCTCAATGTTCCGCCGGCAGTTGTCCTGATTTTGTCGGTTTTGGCAGCGTCTTAGCGGTTTTCACTTGCGTATGTAAACCTCGTGGTAACTTCTCTTGAACAAACAATTTCCTGGCGCTTTCTTCACGTCATCGGTTTTTTGTCCAGAACGGCCGGTGAGGCATTTCTTGAAAGTTCTGCGGCGGGATATCGTATTTATGTTTCTTTCTACTTGAAACGCGGACAGCACTGCGTGGTTAAATTAGGGCGGGTTTAGCGTCGTCAGGATAGTAGCTTACTCAATGCATTGGGAATACCTTAGTGACTATGTCTGCTAGCCGAAAAGTAACATATTTTAGGGAGGTTGTGGTGTTCGCGCAAGTGCTGAAGTGTCAGCGGTACGCGCCCGTCGCCGCACGCGGCGTTTGCGTGCAGCGTACGACGGCGGTGAGTAACGTGAAAAAGCGGCCGGTTGGCCGGCGGTCCAAACGGCAAGGCAAGTGTCGTGCGCTGTGGCTGCATAGTACACGTGAGCCCGCACACTGCGTTAGATTATGCGACTGCCTAGTCATGGCTAGTTATTTTCTGCTGTTATCTAATATGACGTGGCGCTCTGCAGTGCCGTCAGTGCGAACGTCTTCATTTAGTCATTTTTTGGCTAGTTTTATAAAGGGCGTGATTCGCATGCAGCACCGATTCTCTGAGCACCACTGTGTGTTATTTCCATGTTTTGCAGTTCACGGCCTCTGTTGGTCATTGGTACAGCGGTTGTTATTGGTCATTGGTACTGCTATGTGCAGTGGTGCCCACACAGTGGCAAGTTATACCCTCGCCAAGCGCCCGGTCCCAGCATGTATTTATTCCGCACCTCACCGGACAACTCGTGCGTTTGGGCTTCGTATTACATTCATTTCTCGCTATTTGTTCTGATTAGGTCAAAAAATAGCGTAATGCAGGCTGCAGTGGTTGCATTGTCATTTTGTTATGCCAAACAATGCCTAGGTTGCATTAAAATGTTACTAGCCAGTCTTCCGTAATTAAAAAGGTATGCATACTTCAGCGTAGCTAAAAGCAGAACGGCACGACCGCTGGGTAGAATAAGACAAGGTTTTGTGTTGCTTATAAGTGACATGTGGTAAATGCCATACTTGGTACGTGTTGTAGTGAACTTCCTTTTTTTTCAAATACTCGAACAAATGAGCCAAAATGTTATTTAGGCTAGTAGCAGGGCATCTGCCATTTCAAAGAACTTCTTTACTGTCCCCTTAATCACTTATGCAGGTTAACAGCATGGGTAGAGATAAATTCAAACAGGTGGATAAGTTGTCCGGAGTCGATGATCGCCGATCCGATGTAACGACGACTGCTGGCTGCTTGGCCGACGGCACATAGGCGACGATGGTCTACTCGTAGCAAACTCAAAATGTACAATATGTACACTTTATTTACACTACGTATTGACAACTCATGGCTCATGGTCGCAAAACAGAGTTCGAGCAAGGCCCGCGTCGAGCGGGGCTCGGCGCGCTTTCCTCTCCTCTCGTCTCTGTTCCCCTCTGTCTCTCTCCGTTCCTCAAAACATCAAGCTCCTCGGTTATACCACCACATCCCCGCGCAAAAATGGGACGTCACAGCTTGAGAGTTAGTATGGCTCATTGATTATCCCACACTTTGACACTTATTGGCCAGCGTGACAAAGCTAGGTGAGTTCAAAATAGTCATGTGACCCACCACTCTCACTCTCATACAGAAACCCAAAGGTATTCCGCAAAAAAAATTAACTGAAATGAAAACCAACCACTAAGATCAGACCTAACGACAGGAAAATCAGATCTAACCATGCACGCCTATGTTTGTGCTCCGCGCCGCCAAAATTCCTTTCCTTTGTAGACACGTGGAGCGCTTAGCAAAGCCTGGTGGCCTATCTATTAACGTCATCCAGCCACATAGTCGCCAGGTTGAGCCGTGTGACGAAGTGCAAATTCGCTCAGTAGCTTTGAGCAGTGCAACTATACTAGACAGAACGTCTGGTGACTTCTTCCTAGGTCTGACTCAATGTTTGACCCCTTGACCTACCTTCAGCTCCCGTCCGCTTCGGGGATTCTCGTGGCGGTAATGACGGTCGTTAGAATGCCAACAGTCCCCCTCCGCCAGCTTCTCGCAAGGAAATCCTTCTTTGAAAGCTAACATCGCTTTCAGCTAATATGGAGTGAACGACCCGTTGGTATGCGTCGTCTCCGGGCCCGCTCGCCGGGTAGACAGAAAAGCGCGGCGAATAACAAAACCTCCGCATTTTCTCCTTACGCCCCTCGCACCTAACTCAGCTCGGCCATTGGGGGAAACAAACAATACAGGTAAACGAGCTAACTCCAACGAAAGATATCTAGTTTCTGGGCGGTTTAAATTATTAGGTGAGGGGCCCGATCGTAACAGGTGGCCTACAGTGGCCGTGATGACCTCAAGGCAAAGCCAGCCAGCCAACTGCAATGGTACGGAATTTGTTCTAAGCATTTTACGGCACATGACTTTATGGATCCTGACCACACGACTGACAAAAATGGCTGTACTAACTTTTGCATCAGTGTCGCTTTGTCGTTCTATAGGACATGTTTTGCAATCCGGAGGAATGAATCGGTCGCCGCGAACTGGCGAGCGAAACCATGGTGTTCCGTTGCATGCCGCACTGTATGTCACAGTCAGGCAGGACCCCAGGCATTTCCTTTTATCAGTTCCCGAGTAATGCAGAACTGGTCGCTAAGTGGCTGAAAAGCATTTCGAAGCAAAATTTGGATGTCAGCGATAAGTCGGCATCAACTGTCGTTTGTAGCCGGCATTTCCTCTCCCCTGACTACGTGCCGGTGTCCGGATCAGCAATACTTCTGCCTGCTGTTGTGCCAACCGCGTTCCAAGAGTGCCCAAGCTACCTTGTGCCGAGAGCCAAAAAGCCTCGTAAGGAGCCCGTATCCAGATATTCTGTTCCTACTTCAAAACCAAGCAGCGAAACGCCGAGCCAGAAGGTGCGATTAACATCCCGGAATCACCGGACTACTTGGCTGACAAGAAATTTAGTGTCTGTCTCCAATGAAATACCGAATAATGACGCCCAGCAAATAAGTGCGTGTTTTGACTATCGGCAGGCTTCGTAAACAAGCTGCGTACCACCATTCAAAGTGAACCAAACTTCAGCAGCAGCTCGACGCTGAAAGGAAAGCAGCGCTTTCTATCGCAAAAAAATAGGTTTGCTTCTGTAAAAAAAGTTGTTTCTCATTCTGAAACCCGACCTTTAGGAGCAAACACGACGTGCTACCCAGAGGAGATAATAAGACATTGTTTCGCAAGGCGCTTTGTATCGCGAAGGGATACGATCACGCTCCTACGTCCCAGCTGCTGACGCATGCAGCAAAGGGCACACTGCAACGGTAATTGACCAGGCCCTACATCGACAGGAATGGGTTATGCGATGAGAGAAAGACTGGTTTCTGCAGCTTCCTAGTGAGCTCTAAGCAGCACATGGCAACATTAACCACTGACGAACCTAGCATCAAGCCGACGTGTATATATGACTGGAAATCGGACGCAGTCTTTGGCTTGAAAGACAAGGCTAGCAGGGACATACCAGGTGGAAACCCTTAAAAACAGGGTCCTGTGTATTGTGCTGCACTGAATCCGTAGATCTTACAGAATTCCCTGCTCATACATACTATTTGACTAACAAACTTAGCGGGAGGGGCCAGTTGGCATAGGCAAAGGGAGTGATCAGAGGTGTTGAGTCGTATGGATTATTGTGGTGGATAATTATTCTTCCAATACTACAATGTTCAAGCTGATGGGAAGCGGCTGCCTATCTCCTGTAGTGGAGCATGCACACAGTTCCGATCGGGTGATCTTCCGAAGCTTCGACCCATGGCACGTACTAAAAACATTCGGAACCAATTTCTTGAACGAGAGCTGACAGACTGCGTAGGGGACATCTCTAGCATGTTTGTCCAGAAGCTTTACGAGCACCACAAGGACTTGACAGTCACACTGGCTCGAAACTTAACCAAGAAGCATGTCTATCCTATGAGCTTGGCGAAGATGAATGTCCTTCGGGCAGTGCAGATATTCTCTCCTCAGGTGATTGCAGGTATTGAGCACCTGCAAGAAAACAGAAGTGGTGACTCCACCCTCTGAGTGTTCAGCAAAGCAGATTCTACCATTCACTTCATGCAGACAATCAAACGATCGTTTCATATCCATGACACCTCGTACGTGGGAAGCAGGCAAAAGAGACCGATATAGAAGACAGACGACCCCCGGTTCTTGTGGCTTGAACTTGAGTTCACCGGTTATACAGAAGCCATCCAGGAAACCTCTAGAGCACGAGGAAATCATGGTTCCTCTTCTAAGACATTTGAAGCATTGAACTTTAAGGCCAAGTCTACATTCGAAACGCTACGGTTTTTTCGGCGAAACGGGGTCAACTTCGTCCATACGCGGAAGCTAAACAGTGAGCCCATTGAGGCTATCTTTGGGAGGATAAGGTTCATGTGCTGAGGCAAGAACATGCTAGACGCAACGGCCGTGACGAAGGCGCTGTATGACGTCAAGTCTGAGGTCTCAATTGGCATGAGGATCACAATACCTTGTGCTGATCCTGAAGAGCTAGCTGCAGCCCTACCTCAATTAGCGACTCAGGAGCTGAATTATCTTGCAGAATATCCAGCCGCCCCATCACCATCTGTAGGTATTATGGTTCGGCTTATGTCGCTGGATACATCATAAAGCTAATAAGTCACTTTGGGTGTGACGCTTGTTCCATTCTCCTCAAAACGCATGAGAGGTGTTACCCTCTGTACACGCTTCTATAAAACCAAGATTCTAGCAGAATGCACTATCCAAAAGAACAGTTTCTGCAGTTTAGGACAAAGTTGTGTGCTTTTTTGAGGAAGCGGTCGAGCACCTTCCACGTACAAATGTACTGGAAGTACTGAAACTCCCCATTCAGCCACATCTCAAAAACTCGCCGCAGCTATGTTGTCCGGAAGGCGTCGATAACAGCCACGCGATAAGGTCTGCCTGCTTAATTTCCGAGAAACTACATCCAGAAGGTAGCCGAAAAGAACGAGAGGCCAACAAGTTATGTGCATACGCCATTCTGAAAGCACTTTTGGCTTAAAAGTTGTGTCCCTGGTGGGAAGGATTTCAGGAAAAAGTGTTGTAATCGAGATTATGGTTTACATTAATGAAATGTTATTGAAAGAAGTGCTCGGTTTGTGTGTTTCGAAGCTTTCGCTACTTATAATGCATGCATCATATCATTTCATAACTCCTTGTTTGGCGACACGGACAAGATAAAAGATCTAAATTAAACATCATGTGATAGAGCCTTTCGAGTGTCGAGCTATTGGAGTTATTCTATTCGGTAACATTGTACATATTAAGGTGGACGCAGCCTAACGTGCGTCATGCAGTTTGTATTTTCGTTGTAAATAAGACCTTCCCAATGTGCAGCATCATCTCTTAATTGTTGCTAATGCCGCTGTTGCGGAAATAGAAATGCCAGCACTTCAGTTTAAGAGCTATGACGCCAATCGAAGTCAGGCGTTTTGTTCTAAGCAAACTCTGAATGTTCCACGGAAGTTTATTTGGTGGCTCAGACCCATTCGTAGATAAGCCCAAGACTGAACAGTGGTTGTATATAAATAAGGGTGGTAGAAATAAGGTTTATCATAGTGTTTAAGGCGCCTACTCAGCGCAGGCGACGAGTAACGCCGTAGTGGAGGTCTCCGGGTTAATTTTGAACACCTGGGCCTCTTTAACGTGCGCCGAAATCTCGCAAACAAGGGCCTCTTTGCTTTTCGCCTCCATCAGAAAAGCGGCCGCCGCGGCGGGGAATCGAACTCCTTACTTCGTACTCAGCAGCACAACCCCTTAGCCACTGAGCCACCGCGGCGGGTTATAGCAATAAGCTCAAAATTTTAGTTTCAGTACAAGACACTTAAAAATAGTGCGAGCCTGCACCACGGACAGGCGACCGAGAGCACGGTCGCATTCGGTTCACGCAAATGGCAGCAACGAACGCCGCACGTAGAAGCGAAGAAGAAGTAGGGTCGCAGCGACACCACAGGGGTGCAACGGGAGGCGGAAACCGTCGCACTGTGAAGGCCGCAAGGAACCACGCGCGCAGCTCTCCAGTCCGGCCGTGGATGGACAAAGTCGCCTGCGTATGCTAGTAAACTCGGATGGTTCCTTTAGGTCTGTCACCTGTCGAAGGTGAACAGATGTATTGTTTCTGAAACTTTTGCCGTGCGGAAGTGAAACTTAAGCGAATGAGTGGAATCAACATTTGCGCTAGTTGGTGTTTGTACATCATTAGGTAGCGGTTCAGAGAGTACAAAAGAACAGGAGACACGCGACGGGGCTTAACATAGAAAAGGACCAGGTGTAATAGCAATGTAGTTCAGTAGAACGCACAGGTGGGTTAGTTGGTGTTTGTACATCATTAGGCAGCGGTTCAGAGAGGAGGAAAGAACAGGAGGCACACGACGGGGCTAAACACATATAAAGGCCAGATGAAAAGAAATGTAGTTCAGTAGAACGCACAGGTGGGCAGTTGGTGTCTGTACATCGTTTACTAGAGCTGTAGACAGAGCAAAGAAGAGGAGACGCACGACCGCAATAAATATAGAAAATGGCCAGATTTGATCCAAGGGCGCTCGAGATTCTGCAGCGCTTTTGCCGACTGACGAGCCCAAGCTCGGCAAGCTCAGGAGACGGCCTCGAAAGCACTAGCTGGTACACTACGATAGCATCTCAATCATCGTACGCGTAAAACGTTTCTTCAAATCCATTATTTCGTTTTCGTTGTCAACAGCACCTTACAGGGCACTTCTGTCATCATCAGTGGTCGCAGGCAGCTGCAACGCTGCATCGTCAGCCTCTTGCGCGCCGTGTCCCCATTCGTTGGAAGCCGCGGTTTTATTGTCCGCTGGTTCTAAGTGATCGATGTCAGGGAGAGCGCCACTCCATAATGTGATTCCGAATAATAGTATATATGTTTGTGCCACGACCTAGAATGACGTGGAAGCGGGGCAGGCGACGCACACCATGTCCTTTTTTCTTCGAGATGCGTGCACACAATGCGCATTCGCAGGAACAGCGGGGACTGCGATGGAAGTTGCCTATATTCCTATACGAATAACTCGCCGACTGAACGTTTCAGTGAAGAGCATCTGTAAGACAACAGGAATGTGTGCAGCTGCAGTGCGCTTTCTAAGACTCTGCTGAAACGCACGCAAATCAACTAAATTCAAGATGTGGAAACATAAATTAGTGCTTCTTTCGAAGTGTAGTACTTAAGGGGCACGTAAAAGCATTTTTCAATTTCATAAACATTCGGCCCTGAACTTGGTTGCAGCCCTTTCTTCGTCCTAATACTGCTAGAACCGTGTTGCTGCCTTATATAACTAGGAATGTTGAGAATACAAAACATCTATTATCTTTACAAAAAAATATCCACAGAATTTACACTTTATCAAACCCGTTATTGAGAGAGAAAAAACATCTTTAATTTCGAACTTAATTGCGCTGGATATTAAGAGTACCGGGCCGGTGAGACGGGAGGGGGGCGGTTGGGGTGCGTCCGCTCGTCCTGGATGCCCTGGGCCCTGCTGTCTGCTCGTGCCCTCTCTATCAGCATGCTCTGGGTCGAGAGGTACTTGCTGCACGGCCGGTTCACCCACTGCTCGCACGTGGGATTGGGATTAGGTATGAGGGACAGGCATTGTTGACATTCCCAGACCAGATGGTACAGGGAGCCTGTCTGTGGGCGAACGTTTGAGTTACTATAATATTTGGCGCGGTGGATATGGTAGGGGAGGACAAGGGAGGTAGGAGTTGGTTTGTAGCCGGAAGAGTGTAGTCGTTTCGGATCGGGAAAGGTTGGAGTTGGGTGCAAGCAATCGTTGACGCTCGTACCTAAATGGTGACAGAATGCCCGCGTAACCATTCAGTGTGTAGGAGGTCTTCTCCGTGTCTTTGCTTTCTTCAGAAACTGCACATATTGTCGTACTCAGGCAGCGGCGTGTGCCGCATTATTTCCGTCGAGGGACTCGTAACGAGTGGTCCAAATGATATATATCTCTCGGAGCAGTCGGATGTTCTTAAGGTTCTTGGCGGAGAAGGGTGATATGCGGTCTAGCTGGCAGTGGCGGCATGCTACCTGTCAGTCTGTGATGACGGTGATTTATTCTCTGCGTGTTGTGGCTGCAAGGGCAATGCCAACTTCCTCATCTACGTTTGCAGATGTGGTGCATATCGTGGTGCCTGTGTGTTCGGTTTCCGGGTGGGCCATACCCGTGTCTGGGTAGGAGGGATTGCTGGTGTAGCGTGCGGCGTCCGTGTAGCGCGTCGTAGGGTTCCCTGTGGGCTTGTTAGTAACCGCATCAACCCGCGCTTTGGGGCGTGCTTTGTTGTAATGGAGTGCATATTCCTAGGCACGGGAGCAACACGAATGTGTTGGCGGATTTGGAAGGGGAAATTCTGTGGCTGCTATTCTCTGGGTGGCACTGGCTATCCGAGGCGTGTAAGGGTGTCTCGTCTGGTAGGTGTGCGCTTCTGGGAGCAATGATGAGATTCATGCGAGTCTTCCAAGCTGCGGTGTACTCCACGTTGGAGCAACGTGCCGGTGTTTGTTAAGGGGGCTAGGCACAGGGCGAGGTTTTAGGTTTGGAAGATAAAAAGTGTTGAGGTTTTTTTCGGCAGATTTGAGAACCAGGTATGGTGTGCCATACTTTAGACAACTGATCAGTGCTGCTTGCGTTATTTGAGAGTGTTCTTCTAAGGAAGCCAGTAGCTGCGGTGGGTGATACCCCGCACGAAGTGCGTGAGTTTTGTAATGATGTGTCTTACTGCAAGTAAGATTTGAGAGTTGCTTCCATTTTTGGGGTTGTTGATATCGAGTACGCGGAGGTGGGAGACTGTGGGTACTCCTAGGTGGTTGATCGTTGACTCCGGATCGGGGATTGGGGCTGTTATTTTTTCTATATGCGGGTACAGAGCGTGAGGAGGATAAATTTTCGCGAGCACATTCTAGCCAACGAGCTAAGAGGTATGTTTGGTGACGTGTAGGACTTCCTGAAGTGCGTCTGGTTGGGCGGCGGCGCAGCTGGTAGTGACCCACAAGGTTATGTCGCCAGCGTAAAGTGCATGCGCAAAGTTGGGGATTGCAGCGGGAAGCGGCGCCAGATCTTTCATAGCTATGTTGAATAATAACAGTGAAATGCCGGATCCTTAGAGGTTTTCTTGGGTGCCATTGGGGACGGGCATGAAGTGTTGAGCTGCAATGTTGCTACGAACACACGAAGCTCTGTTTAAAAAGTGTGCATCTTCTGAACGCATTCTCCATCAGCGCAAAACGTCTCAAATTAATTTTAATATGTTGTCAGAGCTTTGAAGAATAAACAATAAATACGTATCCAGATGTAACCCAATCTTCAGAAGAAATTAACTGAAAAATAAGTTGCACTACGTTCGCCACTTCACACACTCCTCAATGGACTAACACATTCTACGTATAATGACAAGACTAAGCTGGTGGCACATGACTTATCTTGCCGCTACAATGTTAAGCCCCCGGGACACTAACGCACTCGTTAAGATGTTTCACGTGTGGCAGTATCTGTATTTATTTTCTATTAGATATGTCGGTGTTTCCTGGCACGCCAGCAATCATAGCTGCTGCAAATGCAGGCGGCTCAAGCATATCGCTGCATATGCCAGAGGGGTGAAATTTGTAGTAAAAGCACCGTGTCGAAGCCAGCATTTCTTTCTGAGCGCAGTATTGACTTGTTGTGTACATTGGCACGGGTGCACTGTTACGCATGTGCCGCCTGTCACATGCGTAACATGTGACGTAACGTTTTCTTCCTCTTTTGGTTACCATGATAAAGGCTCGTTCAACTGCGATTTTTTGCCCTACATATACGCTATCAGTGCCAATGGGCTTTGCTGCTCCCGTAAATCTTACTAGAGTAATCGTCAGGCTCAAATGTCCAATGAAGTTTCTAAAACTTATTGCTAGAAAATGTTTCTATGTGTAATGCCTCCCCCCTACGTTAAGTTCATCGGAAATATCCTATAATCATCGAGCTGATGTTATGTAGTAGTTCCGTGCTATTCTTGCCTTGCGGGCGACTGCAGTCCTAATCCTAACCTGTGCAAAATTTAAATAACTTCATTTTTAGTGCGATGAGTTTTTATTTAGCTGGATCTCTTAGAAATGTGCGGCACTCCGATTGTTCATTGATCTGTAGTTTTATTTTTGGAGCAGACAGCTTTTTTGTGTGCCGTGTTTGGACACGTTTCTGTATATTCCAATAGGAGTTTTGCGTTCTATGAACGTCAAATGTTTGACGAGCATAGCTAACTATACGTTGCGCAATATTACTCGGTCGTCGAATCAATACTCAGCATCGTATACGCCGTAACATTCCCCTCATAGGTGCAAGTGTGGCTTGTCGGCCAATGGCATTTCCAAGTGCGCATTCTCTTCGAACAAACATTGGACTTTACGTGTGAACAAATGAGGTATGCAGCCCTATGACGTTTGTAGGGGTTGTTTTTTAGTAAACAGCAATAGGAATTTTGAATTTCACCGCTTTGATGAACTGGCAACAATATAAATTCTACTGGATTCTAAAAAATAAATTCAGCTCTTTTGAAGAGCCTATACAGGCTATAAATATTAAAGTTCCGTTCTGAGACTTGTAAGTCGCTGAACTGCAGCTGACATTGACTCTGGCGAAAATGGAGCGCTATGCATTCGCTTATGCTGGTGTCTTGCTTTTCTTTATCTCACCAAGTGCCTCATTGGAAAACGATCTATACAAGGTAAAACAGTACTTCTCGAAATACGCATGCTCCTCTCTTCTACGTTCGCAATACGTGTGGTATGGGAAGTCTTGAAAGTGACGTTGCGATGAAAATTCTTTTCGCAAGCTTGTGTTAAGCTTCCAAAGCATGAAGTCGGCGAGCGCAAAGCTGACACTACCGCCAATATAATTAGCGTGAAAAATTGGCTTGGATTTACGCTGTGAACGTGGTTGGACTGCGAAGCTGGAAACGACACCCACAGCGATTTCCCATGTCACTTTACTCGAATTCACACACGTGGCTCTACACAGAGCGAAACAATGGGCGACCAAACGAGCAGCGATGGGAGAATGAAAACGGAGAGGAGCGTCTGGGGAAGAGTGAGGACAAGGGTGGCATGCGTGGCTATGTCATCATCTGTCCCACTGCCTGCCTCTCACTCTTGTTTCATGCATCACCGCAAAAAAGGCCCACCCTGCCCTGCCCCTCCCCAGACGAAGTTCTGTTCTCCGCTAATCCAAACCACGCGAAATCTGTTATCACACATTATGCAGTTTCCACTTCACACGAGGGAATCGGTTGAGCTCAGGTTGTAGACACGCCACTGTGCTCGTTGAGCGCACTATCTTCCTCCTTGTGTCCTCAAGTGGCCGTAGCTTAGTAGGTAAGACGACGGGCTGTCGCTCCGTCACTCTATCGAGGTTAATGTTCGATTCATGGTGCTACCAGTAATTTATTATATTGTTCGCGGTAATTTTCTGTTTATGCCGACGGTCGCTACAGACCCCGTGGATGTTAGAGGTATACTTCTTCACAGTGAAGCCGAAAGGGATAATGTCATTTTGTTCCGAGTGAATGATTATTACGTTCTATACTCTAAAAACACGCCGGTTTTGTAAAAGCAACCGTATGTAATCTTCTTCTTTAATTAAAAATCGGCCGGTGGTGGTGCCGCCGAATATTTGAGGTCCTAGAAACATATTGTGCCGGCAGCCCAAAAGCGGGTTACCCTCAATCTTATATTCCATTGATTGTTTAAAACAGAATTCAGGTATAGCGTATCCTAGCAGAATATCATATTTCGACTCAAAAACACAAAGAGGCATATATAAAATCCAAACATCCTTACTTAACGAAGGGCAAAGCAGGTTTTTTGAAGGAACAAACGCCTATTGCAGCGAAGTAGTGCACCGCTAAGACCTCAACAGCATTACAGAACCGACAACGCAGCCGTCAACAACGTGACATGAACGAGCGAGTGTCGGCGAAAAGAAATCCGCGCTGTGTGCCTTGTGAGAATTGCTCTGCGGCGTAATTCTTCGGGAACAATCGAATCGGACCAAAAACGTTGGCTATCAAAGACGAACATTCGACAAGCGATGCACTCTTCCTATTAAATGAGATAGCCTTGGGAGCATACAAAATAAAGATACCGAAGTGTGCGCTTGATTTTCAGCTTCATTAAGACGGCTTGACACGGCCAGACGTCGGCAACAAAAGGCGCCAATACAGCAACCGGACAGCACAGTTCGTGGCGCCACCTCCGTCAAGCTGAACGACGACCCAATGGTATAAACAAAACGGTAGTCGAAACATAAAAAGTCCGTCATACGGCGTTGTAGGGCTTCTGGCCAACTACATGAACTAAACCCTGCCGAAGGACATCGTCTTGATGTGCCAGAGACAGCGCCGGGAACAAACTCGTCAACAAATTGGTGAACCCGCCGATAAACTCTGTAGGGTCCGAAATTCCGTCGCAGGAGCTTCTCACTGAGATTGAATCATCGAATTAGGGTCGAAATCCGCAGAAAATCACCTTGGCAGTACTCGGTCTCTCGGTGTCGGAGGTTCTAGCGCCTGGAATCCAACAGCTTCTTGTCGGTGGTAGGAACTCAACCAAGCTGCCGGGCATCCTCCGCAGGCTGCGGGTCTGCTTGGAAATCGGCATTGAGGTCGCACTCTCCTGTAGGCGGAAGCATGGCGTCGAGCATCATAGTCTACAGTATTCCGTAGGGAAACTCAAATGGTGTGATATGCTTTGTTTCCTGGTTAGCTGTGCTGTATTCACACGTGACACCAAGAAGGACTTTCCCACGTCTTGTGTTCATTGACAGCATGCCAGCGAGCGACATGTTCGCACTTTCTGTTAGTCCGTTCGTATGGGGTTTGTACGAAGTCGTTGTTTGGTGATCTGTGTTGATGTATGGAAAGATTCCTTGCATTACTCTTCAGTGAAGGCTGTCCGGCGGTCAGTGATTAGGGCTTCAGGGGCTTCAGATGGAGCACCACTGATGGATGTAGAAATTTGCGACTTCTTGTGCAGTCCCCTTTGGAAGTCCTCCTTGAACCACCATCCACTTGTTATCGCGCCGTGACATAAAGAATGGGGTCAGGCGGTTAATTTTGATTCATCTGAAGGGCCCCAATGAGACTGCCATCGGCAGCAATTGTCCGGAAGGGCTTGGCGGGGGCGGTTTTCGTCGCTGACAGTCACTGAAGCTCCGGAAGTTGTGGGAGACATGGTTGATAAGTTGAGGCAAGTAGTATGTCGCTTGATGTTTCCAATAGTATGTGCTGTGCCAAGTGTCCAGAGGACAGGTTGTCGTGGCAAGCTCAAACAATTTTGTAACGTACGTCGCCTGCGAAGACCAGAATATAGTTTTTCCTCCTTCCGGGGTTCAAGTATTTAATTACGACTACGGGGTTGTAGAGGCTGAATGCAGGGAAGTTGCACTTGAAACGCCTTGACGAGGTGACGTTGCATCTTTCGAAGTTGTCCATCATCACACTTTGCTGGGAGAGTTAGCGAGCTGCCGGGCGGCTAGGTCGCTCTCCGGCACGACTCCGGAAACCGCGCCGTCTTCATCTGACTCTTGGGGTGGTCGGTCGACAGAATGCCAGACACGCAGTCGCCGTCCGAGTGTTACCTGCCGGATTTCTAGACGATCGTAATTTGGAAGCACAGCAGACGCAACTTCCACCGCATGATACGGTCAAAGGCGTCCTTCGATTTCCCGAGCCAACACCGGACATTGTGGTCTGATTGCAACTTCGAAGAGTCTGCCATTCAGCAATGGGCAAATATTTAAAATGGGCCATATAATAGCGAGGCACTCTTTTTTAGAGGCTGAGTAGCTTTGCTCTTCTTTTGACAGACCATGAATGGCATAGGCGATTATATTTAGCCACCGCTTTGCTTTTGAACGAGAATAGCACACACCCCTATGTCACTGGTGTCTGTGTGCGTTTCTGTTTCCGAGTTTTCCTCAAAATGAAGGAGCACAGGCATGATTTGCAGGCGTTCTTGCACATCACGGAAAAACTCCCCATGGTGGCCTTCCCAGCCTAAACGGGTGATATCTTTCGTCAAGAGCGTTAGCGTCAGCGCCTGTAGTGGGCGCATAGTCCGAGAAATCTTCGCACCGCCTTCATGTCTTGGGAAGTTCGGTCTTGGGAAGTTCACCATGACTGCAACTTTTCACGGGTCAGGCAGGACTCCCGCAGCGTAACGACGCAGGGCAGAAAGGTGAATTCGTCGTACACCAAGCGGCACTCTTCACGCTTCGGCGTTATCCCCGACGAAAGAATGACCTCGAGTAGAGGCTGCACCCTTGCAATGTTTCTGGGCGAGTACGACAATATAGTCAAGTTATGTTACGCAGGAGTACACTTTAGGGTCGCTCGAAGGTTTCCAGCGCCGTGGACAGCCCAAACGTCATCACTTTAAACACGTAAACGCCGTACGGCTTTAAAAATGCTGTCTTCTCTGGGTGTCTCTCGTCCACTTGACTTTGTCAGTAGCTGGTTTTTACATCTATCGAAGACAGAGGTACTTGGGGTGGTAGAGGTGTTCGAAGGCGTCGCCAATTCGTGGCCGGTGGCCTTTTTAGTGATTTTATTCAGTCTCATGTAGCGAACACAGAGCCTAATGTGCCGTCTTTTTCTTCACAAGCACGCCAGCGGAGCCAAGGGACTTCTTGATGGCTGTACATTGTGGTCGCCAAGTATATCTTCTGCTTCGGCAGGGATGGCTTCCCGGTAGCGTAAAGACACGCAGTACGGTGATTCCGGTGTAGGCCGGGCTCCATTTTCAGTGGGTATAAGACGGAGCTTCGCTAGAGGTGACTGACGGAATTTTGAGTTTGACGAAAAACGCTCGCTCTAGTACAGCAGCAATGACAATTTTTTCTGCTTTTCTTGCGACAGCGCAGGATTCACGTCGAGAGGGGTTAGATATTGAAGGCATTTATGAGGGCTCCCTTGAAGACGGCGCCGATGGTCATGTCATTCGCTTGGTGCATTCCCTCGATGAACGGAATTAAGCGCCTAGTTTAAATGCTGGCACATGTCGGTAAACTGGTGACAAAATTATTCATTGAATGTAACAGCGCAGTAAACGCCGACGGACACAGAAGAAATGTACAACCCGGGCGCTGGTCATCTGTGTCCCTCTTCGTTTATTGCGCTGTTGCATTCCATCATGAATACGTATCAAACTCGCCAAACTATCCATCTTGTTGTGCTGACCAAAACTTAAGATTTTGTTCGCTTCAGGCGCACAATGCCTCGTCGAAAGAGACGCCATGGTCGAGAAGCAAACCATGGTAACTCTCCAAGATAACGTCGACGTGATGGACCGCATCTTCGCCGTAGACGCTGATGATAAAGCTTGCGCGGGGTGGCAGGGTGACCTGATTGTTCAGGAAAAGGACCGAAACCTATGGCTCTGCTAAAGACTCTCTTGAATCTGCTCTTCTTTCACTACTTCATGGTGATGGTCATACTCCCATTGACAAGCCATGTTCATCCTCTTTCTCAACATACTCCCGCCGGTGACAATGACGCTGACGAACATCAGCACAGAATTCCTGGAGAGAAAACACAGAAGTTGAATGACGATTTTGTCCGCAGTCTTGTTGAATTCCGTATGCCGGTGAGTCGGAGATCGTTGGCCGTTTTCATCTCCAACGGTTCTTCGAAATTCGACGCTTCTTCATAACGATGGTTGTCTTTAGGATCGGCGAAGAACGTATAGCAACAGTCTCTTGCGCTTTACGGGAGACATAGCCGACTTCTGTGCGTCTAGGTAGTCTCTCATGTCGTCTTGGTAGAAATTCTCAGTGCGACTAAACCTTGCTATGTTACCTTGCCTTCTACAAGTGGAAGACCTAATTCCACTCGGTCAGAGAGAATAAGTCGGTAGTTTACGGGCATTTCCAGTAGTTCTGAACCCAGGGCATAGTGCGGCAGTCTCATTCCTTTTCCTGTGCTTGTGCCGAAGTCTGTGTCTCTTGTTGCACTGGTTCAAGCCGATTTTCCTGGCGTCCTTGTTCAAGATTAGAGGTGCTTCAGCAACTAGCTTCTGATGATCGGTTTAATGCTCAGGAAGTTGTGTTGAGGGTTCTTCACGCTCTTCCCCTTTGTGACTGTACACATTCACTCTGCAATTGCGGCGTTCCGCATATGGAAGAGCTACAGTTGTCAGCTGAAATGGGGCGTTTTTTGCTGGCGTCGTCTTCGTAACTCATGATCTGTCGGGGTAATCGGATGACTTATCAGATGCAGCTGGAGAGGTAGTAGTCGGGCTCCGCGATGGTTGGACTGGTGCGACTTGATGAGCGGTTGCAGGTCTCGATGAAATATTATGCTGCCTAACCTGCTGCGTGATAGCTTCCATACGTGTCATATGCATTTTAAATATCTTTTCACTGAGCAGGCACTTCGCGGAAGAAGTCATTTTTAAGAAATTCTCGGTCTCCTAATAATCACTTTGAAAGTCCTCGTAATCAAGGAGATCTCGGGTCTGTGCATCAACCTCTGTTATCTTGTCCAGCCTTTGGATGAGAGATTCGTGAAGGCTTTGAAGCATACGTATTGTCGAAATTGGTGAGCTCACAATGTTATGTGTCGTTTTGGCAAGCTCGGATACCCCTGACCGGGAAGTGTACCTCAGCTATTGCAATTGACCTTCGACTTTGCTGTCCTTGGTAGGCTCAATGTCGACAGAGAGGGTGTTCTGGGTACGGTGCTGCTGCTGCCGCAACGCCCACCTGGATTCCAGGTGGGCCGTGCGATGCGGCGAGCAGCCAGTCATGATGGGCGCCGTTCAAGGGCTACGATTCCCTGATAAGAAGATCAAGGCGTGTCGCCGGCCTAGCGTGCCTCGAAATCGCTCTGCGCCTCAGTCAGGCATCCACTGGGCCGTTCGTTTTGGGTTTCGTGGCACCAGAGTGTTCAGGACGAGGACGCAAGGCTATGGCTCTGCTAAAGGCGCATTTTGATTCCATCTTCTTTCACTAGTTCATTATGATGGTCATACTATTCCTGGCACGCCGTGTTCGTCCTTTTTCTCAACCCTGATGATAGGTGATACAGCAGCATCCTTTTGAGGGCTGAGCTTTAGCTTCATAACGTGATTGGTCGAAAAACGTCTGAAATTTGTCTGGTAGTTGATAATTCCACCCTTGTGCGTCAAAAAGTCCTTGCCGAAAATGATGACGCGGGAGCAATAAGGCAATTTCCTGAACACAGCATGGTATGTGTTGCCGTTTATGGGGACACGTGACGTACAGGTTCCACTTCTCCTGACGTGATGGCCTGCTGCTTTGCGCTTGTGCGGATCGTCCGAATTTGTAACTTTTTCGTTTTCAACGGGAATGATCGGTGGATCACTGAATATGCTACTTCCGCGCTGATTAGTGCAACTTACTACCATCGATCAACAGCTGTATATTATTAATGGTCGTGTTCGAGTTTCTGGTATGTCTGGGCGTCGTATCAGGGTTGGTTCGCGTTAATGGTCGATGGCTACACGTCGGCGTCGTCGTCATGGTAATTGGGGGCTTTGGCATGATGGGAATGTGGTGTGCGTTATGGTGAACTCTTTTTTATAAATATAAAGGAAGATCAAATCCGCTCTTAGGCTATCTCACTTTCCTTTTGTATCTGCCACCGCAGACGGAGGCAATGAGATCGGTGACAGAGACGGCGAAGTCAGACGCCATGCGTTGGTCTGAGCTTTCTTTAATTTTTATGAGTCCTACTGCATGTGCAAGGAAACGCACACGGCCACTAGACGTGCCGTGTATTGAGCGCACAGCGGCGAGAGAGGTCACGTAACGCTATCAGGTGGCATTGAGCAAGACCGCAGGTGGTAAACCCCCTGATGTGCTCCGGGAGTGCACTGTCTGTCTCCCCGGTCTCCGCTTGGGCATGCAGCTCAATCGGTAAGACAAAGTGCTCGCGTTCCGTTTCTTTATTCGTTCCAGGTTCGATTTCTGGCCGAGCCAGTAACTTCTTTTATTTGTTTTCTGGAGTTTTTTGTTGACACAAGCTGCCACGACAGCACCCTGGGGGGGTAGAGGCAAAACGCGTCTCTTTAAAACGACCCAGTAGTGCGCGTAACGCATCGGAAAACAGACATCACGAGGCCTTCACCAGAATCGCTATTTTTAGTCTTTAACTCCTTTAGTCCTTTAGTCCTTTAACTCAACGCCACCCCCGCAACATCAATTAGAGATTCTAAAACTATGCTGCAAAATTTTGCCGCTGAACACAACATCCGAACGGCGCAAAAAAGTTTGCTCAGGAACCCCCCGCAATCTCCTGTGCCATTGGTCGGAACCCCCGCGCAACCATGGCGCGAGGAAAACGAGGCGCCACATGACCTAGCCCGAGGACTTACTAACCGTAGTTGGTGGCGCCCGTTTCAAATCACGGAGCCCGGTCGGTGCAGGACCATCTAATCGGTTGCCACATTACTGTCTATTACCAGAGTCCTTCAATGACTTTCTGGCCATAAAACTTCGCCGTGACGCTATGGGAGAGCTTCGTACGCTGCCGCGCCGCGGCTCTGGTGTTGATTGGAGGGCAGTCGGAAGCGTGGTCAGAGCGCGCTTGGCAGGGAACGGACCACGAAGTAAGATAATACGGACGCTCACCGCCTTATCAGCAGCGCGCTTTCGCTTGACGTGTCGTGCGCCGCTCAAATGGACTTATCATTTTGTGACTAGCGAAAAAATTTGGTGCGAACGGGCATGCTTCTACTGCGTTTCTGCCTGCCGGTCTGGCTACAGAGCAGCGGCGGCCACCCGATGCCCTCCGATCTGCGGTGGCGCCCCTCGCGGTAGCCTTTGTCCCCGTAGGAAACTTGGCCGAGAGTTTCATGACCAGAGAAGCATTGAAGGACTCTGCTGTTACCTTCTCTGCGGCCGGATATACACTCGGGCAGATAAATCCCTCACATTGGAGTAAAGTCACGTCTGGCGAACCCTCCAGATGGGTGTCTTTCCAATACGGCATTTATAACCCATATCCACCCCAAACGTTCCCAAGCCTTGGCGCGTCCTTTATGTGGAGCCCAGGCTATTCTGGCCCACATCATGGGGGCATCCCCTAGAAACCCTTCCCGTGATGACTTCTAAGGAGAGGAAGGAGGCCTCGTTTTGCAGCCCCGACCAAGACCTATAGGGACGCATGATCAAGAAGACAGAAGAGGGCGCACAAAAGCAGCGGTGTGTGTTTCCAAGGCGTTCGCCCACCTAATTGAAGAAGAAGACAACCTGCAGGGGTGGACCATCAGCCCCTTGCCCGCTACCTACACAAGAACTTCAATTCTCCTTGACGCATTTACTCAGCCAGTCAAGTTTTAGATCTCTCTTGCTCTCCCGACCTCTCTCAATCTTCGCAATGATAGCTAAGTGGATGGCGGTCGGGAAATCATCATACGTCAATCTTCCTCGGAGCCGGGTTTAGGGCCGCGGAGGGTCGGCTGGGCAACAGCAGAAGGCGGTTCGGCGAGGCCTCCGGAAGAAGAGTTGGAGCTGGGTGTTGTCGACGAGCAGCTTCGGCGTATGCCATAGCTTGTGGCTTACGGGTGGTTCCGAAGGCCAAAAATCCCCCTGTGCGTGTTTAATTGCTTCTCGGATCGCGTCGGCCAGGGAGAAAACTTTAAGGGTCAGCGTCGTTTCCGAAAGTTTCAGCAGCTCCTCCCTGACATCTGCATGGATGACCTCGCATAGTGTAGAGGAGGTGAAAGCCGGGGCACCGACACTCCCTGAAACCAGCGCATTGATTTGGCGGTCGTACTCCCTTGTTCTAATTTCAAACCGTGGTCATATTGGTTTCATCTTAGCGGGCAAAAACCTCCAGTACACTTGCTTTCCAACGTTTTGTGCTAGAACACCTCGCTCTTCAAAGATAAGATACCTTTAGAGCCAAGCTGTATACCCCTGCCTGAAGTCGGCACGGTCTACGATTTCGAAGCGCAACAGTATCATCAACTGCACGAGCATTACCAGAGAAAATACCCAAAGAAATACATTATGCATATTGACTCGGATTATCCACGCGATTTCTGATTGTATATAATAAATGTACACATGTATATAGGTGAAACAAAAATATTTTGTGTCCCTTATTGCCATTAGCAGCGATTTTGCTTTAAAAACACTGGCGCAGACTGCATGCTCCATCCCCCGGGTTTCCCCTAAGTGCAGGTGGCTCATTATTTTTATCATGGTGCGCATGTGTTCGACATTTACAATCCACTGTTTCATCTGTTGTTTATTTATTAGAAAGCAATCCGCGTTTATGTCTTGGTCGATCAAATAAGGTGTGATTAAATATGTTGGGTAATATCTTTGAAATTTAGCTGGTAATGGGAGTATGGGTTCGCAGCGTAATCAGACAGCAGATACTGCACATCGCTTTTTACTGATCTACCTAACGTAAGCATCTCAGCGGAAGTTAAAAGTACACTCCTAAAATCACACGTTGATGAGCAAATTCAATTTGTTCGTATTTTAAACGTAACATACTGTGAGGAATCAATTTTTATTTTTGACACACAAAAAAAGTTGTTTTTTCGACACTATTTAACTTTCACCACTGAGACACCTGAGCGAACACAATAATGAACGTGGCTTTTAGCTTACCGGAATTGCGAGGTTGTGAACTGCCTTTAATGCTGTACTAACCGTGGTTTTTCTTTTTTTTTTGTGCGGGTAAACTTGTGTTGCGGTAGCCTCTGCAATATCCGGCTCAAGATCCGTGGCTGAATGAGTCTTGTCTTTTTTAGTTCTTTACTGCTCATTTCTTGGCTCAAGCATTTTATACAGTAGGCAATTGGTTATTGATTTTCTATGTTTTGGGCGATTGTGACTTCAGCTCTGCCTCCACTGTGGAAACCTGCCGACAATTCTAACGTGACTGTTCTCTGGGAGGGCATCCGTACCGGTTTTAGGATGATTTCTAAGTTGGCCGCGCGGTGCCCTCCGTCTTTGCTAAACGGAGCTTGCCGCACGACAGGACCATTCTTCTGATCACACCGCTTGGCTCTATTCCAGTTCATTTCTGCTCATATTTAGCGCCTCCCTTGATTTATGAGAGACGGGTGTGAATCATTTGCCCCCTGTTTTAGTTAGGTGACCCAAAGTTGGTCCTAGCATCACTACCGTTGATCAACACACCGGGGTGGTTTACTGAGTAAGGCTTTCGCTGCTGAGCCAAATAGGGGGTTGATTTGTGGCCGGGTCAGCCGTTTCTCTGATGGAAGCAAAAAACTGGGACACCCTCATTTCGACATTGCGGCGCACGTGAAATGTCCCCAGGTTGTCTGAATTATTACGGATCCCTTACACTACCGCGCAATTCAAAGCCTAGGCGTAAATTTGGCTGTGAATTACCTGAAGCGTATTTCTACCTTCCAGTGGAAAGAAGCTGTGGGGTCACGGCGTCAGTTGTGGGCAAGGCTGTGGACCGTGTCTGTCGAGTATGATACCACAGTTTGGGATGGAACGCACTTCACTGCGCAGGAGCGGCACCTGTTTAAAATGCATGTTTTTTTTCTTTCGTCTCCGCCATAGTATCATTGTTCTCTTTGCCACAGTCCAGTGGCCCTGCTCCACATTACAGATTTAGGTGAGCCCCCAAATCTTTCTGTCTCTTTCGTAAACTTCCTGCTGGCAGCGATGAAGTATTTCCCGCGAATGCTTGATGAGCATGGCTTATAGCGGAAGCCTAGAAGGCACGAGGAAATCGAAAAATGAGCCTAATAACGCTATTGCGCCAATACGGCATAGATAGGACTTTACAAATTCTTCGCCACAATTGCGAATTCAAGTTGCTGTTTGGTGGATGCCCTCCTGTGCTACTTGACCCCCACGAGCCCATACTGTAGATTGTGGAAGCTGCTGGAATGCAGCGCGAGGGCCATAACTGCGTCAACATGATGACGTAGTTGTCACCGCAGATTGCACGCTGCAGGAGCTGGCCTGTTGGCGCAGTGCTAAGCATGAGCGTGGTGTACATGACACAAGTGTGCACCTATGCACTGCAAGTGTACGTGTTGTATGAAAATCTTCTGCACATGTAAACCTCTAAGTATAGTGAGTGACATAATCTATAAACGTCTAGTAACTAAAGTGATCATATAAAGTTAGCGCCTGACGTGTTCCTTCAGGTCGTACGTATGAAACATTTCGCGCCTAACGTTTTTAATGTCGTACAAACTTGCAAAATGTCAAGTCTCTATTTTCCGCAATTTCGGTTAGGCTACGATCAATCAGCCGGACAGTCTCAGTCCAGAATCAAATTTCTAACCCGGGCCTTTTTTTTCTGCTATTAAACAAGACCTCAATAGCTGCCTGTTATTCAAATAATTATAAAGGATTAGCGAATTTAATCAACTTAAAATATCTAGCTCCCCCAGATCTGAAAAAAAGAACTGCGAATGATTTAAACGCGAATGTACCCCGCGTCGTAGCGGAATAATAAATGAACATGATGGTCATCTTTGTGATTTGCAAGGACACCCACGAAGAGGGGATGCATCAAAACCTCTGAAAGAAAAGGAAAAAGAGAACAAAGAAACGCCAATGTGAACCGCGCGCCAGGAATCCACCAATGGGCGAACTCCAGCGCCAAAACCCGAGGCATCATGGTGAAATATGGCAGCGCGCTGGTCAGGCAATTAGAGAAGCCGGCACAGGAGACCAGTGGCGTGATGACTATATATGGACATGGAAAGGCAAAGAGCGAATGGGAGTGCGCAACGAGAGAGCCTAGAGGGGTTAAAGGCGGGGCGCATAAATAGAAGGGGGCGGCAAGAAACCGGGGAGGCATGAAACCAGGAGGCGGTAGGAGCACGTGACCTTCAAGGAACGAGCCAGGGGGACGTGGCCAGCCCACCGACTATGCCTACCAAGCCTGGGCGGGAGCGGGCCGACTTGGCATTGGCTTCGGCATCCCAGGCGCACCACGGACCTGTGTCTTCGCAGCCCCAGCGGCGGCAGTCGGGCACCTGCGGCCAACGTCCACGCTCCGTCGATCTCGTTACGATGGCCCCGAAAACTACGTTCGTGACGATGCTACGTGGGATCTCCAGCGTGCGCGGCTACCACAAGGTAGCCGCAGAGGAAACGTCAGGACGCGCGGAACTCACGCCAAACAAGAAACGACCGAGCGCATCGAACGCTGGCGTAAACAAAAGACGACGACGGCTACCACCGAGTCGCGGCCACGCAAGGGTGCGACACGTCAGGACGTCAACGCCGTCGACCGGGGTAGGCCAGTCCATTGGGGACACTTGTCGTATGACCCAACTAGGAAGTAGTTGTGGGAGAGACTGGGGTGAGGGCAGTGTTATTGGTTACTAATGAAGGTATTAGGAAGAATTCTGTAGAACTTTATTGTAGAGACCTTTGGATTTAGAGTTGAATTGTATTTTGGGATGGTTAGTCAGAGGTGTGTTTATCGTGTGTATACAGTATTTTTGTTGAGGGCTTTGCTTTAGGGTTTTCCGAGTGTGCATTAAATGTGCGTTTTGTCAAACTTGTCAATGGCTTTCCTGCGTCCATCACGCGGAGCTGGTCAAGTCAATCTCAAAATCCGTTCAGGTGACAGTCCTCGTTAAAATTTTGCCACTTCGTATCAAAGCTTGAATCTGACATGAAATGCATGTGAGACTAGCTTTTAGAGGTTCCCGAGTTTCAAAGACATGTCGCATTTAAGGCGAGGTTCTTCAAATTGGAAGGGCCGTACGAAATGGGAAATCGGAGTTCAAGGTTAGCACCTCGAGGCCAAAGGACATTTTGGACATATTCAACCGATCCGATTTAAGGGAAAGTATCACCTGTGTCAATATTTTGCAACGATTTCTTGCATTAGTGCTACACTGACTAGATATTTGTGGCCGAAATACAGAAGATATCGCACACATATCTTTCAGCTTGAATATGCAGTTCGAGTCCCTATAGTCGAATTTCTCTGAAAATTGGCGGCGCTATGTTTGACACAAGAATCGTTAACCAGGGTGTTACTCAGGGTTCCGTCTTGAGACACCTTCTATTCTTTGTATATATCAATGACCTCCCTACCTTCTCAACTACAGTTACTGTATCTTCTTTGATCACGATACGATAAAGGTTTCTTGCGACAACGACATCTCAAATCTAACAGCAAAGTTAGCGACCGACCATGAAAAGGTTCACTGCTGGTGCGAAAATAACCTGTTGCAAATTAGCGCGGTAGAAACCACTTTCACGATTTTCATTCCACACACAAAAAACTGACGAACACACAATAATCATTTTTGACACTCACGTCATCTATTCACCCGATTCTACTACCTGTGTTGGGGTTATCCTAGACAAAAGTCTGAAATTTGACAAACACCCGCCGCGGTGGCTGAGTGGCTAAGGCGTGGCGCTTCTGAGCACGAGGTCACGGGTTCGATTCCCGGCCGCGGCTACGGCTATTCTGATCGAGGCGTAAAGCAAAAACGCCAGTGCGTGCGAGATTTCGGCGCACGTAAAGTTCCCAAGGTGGTCAAATTAAATCCGGAGCCCTCCACTACGGCGCGCCTCATCGCCTGCGTTGCGTCAGCGCGTTAAACCCTACAATCAGGGTGTCGAAGCGGAACCGGAGCCGAACCGAAAACCGGAACCGAACGCGAATTTTCGCCCGGAACCGGAACTGAACCGGAACCGTATTTTTTGCGCCAGTTTGGAACTGGACCCCAACCGGAACGAATCGAAGGAACCGTTCCGAACCGGTTCCGAGGCCTCAAAATTTTGATTTCTAATTTTCCATTTCGGTACCCTACCTTGCGTCTGAAGATATTTTGCCACTCGCCAGACAGAACCATGAAATATTTTGCGTAGTCTGCAGTTCCCAAGGCCCATCATGTTTTCTTCTATTTATTGTCCTCAATTTAGTGTAAAGTTGTCCGTATATACTATCAGTTTGCGTTAGGTACTGCCCATCTCTCCCAATTATCTTTTACATTTAGCATAACTTAAGTTATAACTCATCTTAAGTTATAACTCATTTACAATAACTTAAGTTATAATCTACATTGTGTTTAGAATCGTGTTGTTTTCAATGTGTTGTTCATTCGCATGCATCCCTGTCCGCTTGTGAAGGCCTTCAGGGACACCATCAACAATAAATCGATATCTTCCACTTATTCTAGTTTGAATGGGCAGTCATATACAAACAGCACTGATACACAAACAATGGCAGTTCTCAAAATTAACGTCACTTTTTCTTGTATACAGTGCCGTTGTGTCGTTTGGTTGCTGCTCTAAGAGAACATGAGATATAAAAAAATGGGGAATCCTAATTTCCACTTTTAAAGTAAATTTATAGCATTTTCATGCTCTCTTGAATCTCTTCCACCTTAAACATAAGAGGCGAATGGATTGAAGTCGATTAGTGCGGGTTAGAGGGTAGACTGGGGTGAGTTAGGTGAGTGAATGAGCTATTGTGAATTAGTGGGACTGGTGTGTTGATTAATTTGGATTAAAGGAATTAGCGGGTCAGTTAAGGCGGATTCGACGGTCGGACAACACATGATATCTTTGGGGTCCTTGGCATTTGGAAATTTTGCAGCGTTCTCCTTCTCGACCAATCAGGAAATTTTGCCACGCACAAACTAGCCCCAAAGTTATGTGACGACGGCCTGAATGCTATAAAAGGTCTTTCTTTATGCCCGTATTGCGCTATTATGTTGTTGCTATATTAAAATTGACATCTCGCACTAAAGTTAATAAGTAATTGCCTAATGCATATTTTATATTCATCAAAGGGTTTTCAAAACGTGTGTATATATAAGGGGAGAGAGTTGGAAAGAAACTAAACTGCAAGAAAAAATGGGAGGAACGATCAACTGGTTTGATTCGCCCAATAGCATTCTTCAATACCTTCTCTTTCTTTTTGTTACCGTTCTCCGCCTCCCACAGGTGTAGCATCTCAACCCTCGAACATAGCGCCCTCTAAGCTGAGGAAGCGGCGATAGCACGTGCGCTTAGCCAAAGCGGCGCCAAAACTCCCATAACAGACTCTTAGCAGGCGTGGCCCAACTTTTCCAACGGTCGATTGCATGTTACAACACTTCCGATGATCAATCAAGGGCCACCAACGAGACCAGTCACGATTGTATGGGCATCAGCTCCTACTGGCATCGCCGGCAAACAAGATCACCAACCTCGTGGGTCGAGATTTGACTGGCTTAGCCAGCGCTGATGAAGCCCGGCCCGAGTGCATGCATATGCATCCTGCAGTTACAGACCAGGAAGTTACTGAGCACTATGGCCTCTTGTGTAGAACGTATTCCTCCCCGCACAAATCGCTACCGATTAACCAGGAAAGATTACTCCGCACCCTGTGGGCATACACCTTCCCACACAACACCAGATTTCACCTCTTTGACGGGACACAACTCTCTCCATTTCGTCGCTTCTGTGGAGAGCCTGGGAACCTCATACACATAGTAGGCAGCTGCGACAAGTGTGCCGTAGATCAATTCAACCTCCACGTTTCCATAGAGAATTGGGAGACAACCATGGCCTTCTCCGGCGTGGAAGATCAGTTGCTCTTGATGGAAACTGCTGTCGATTCGGCCCCCTCGAATGAGGACACCTCTCTCTCTCTCTCTCTCTCTCTCTCTCTCTCTCTCTCTCTCTCTCTCTCTCTCTCTCTCTCTCTCTCTCTCTCTCTCTCTCTCTCTCTCTCTCTCTCTCTCTCTCTCTCTCGCTCTCTCTCTCTCTCTCTCTCTCTCTCTCTCTCTCTCTCTCTATACAAGTGATCATTACTGCCGCTTGTGACTTCGCTTGGCTATCATCTTTCCTAGAGCCCAATCACTGTGACGGGTCACTGAAGGACCATTAGCAAGCTCCTATCGCCGGTGGTTTCCTGTCCAATGCCGTCCTATACACGCCGTCCAATGAGTCTTTATAGCCATTCTTCCTTTCTAACAGATCTGTGAGCAGATAAAAGATGAGCAGAAGGAAATTTCTCTAAATGCCACCTGCCACGCTTGGCAGTAGGCGCCACATACTCGTCACACTACCATAGAAAACATTTTGCAGGTACAGTTAAAGGAGCTCTTCAACACTTTAGATAAAATCGCCGCGGTCTCTCAGTGGCTAATGCGTTACGCTGCTGAGCCCACAGACGCGGTTTAGATTCCCGGCCATGGCGGCCGCTTTTCTGATGGAAGCAAAAATCGAAAACGTCCGTGTGTCCAAAATTTCGGCGCACGTAAAGATGATCCCCATTTGGTCAAAATTAATCCGGAGCCCTCCACTATGGCGCGCCTCGTCGTCGGCGCGTTAAACCCAACAATAAATAAATAAATAAATAAATAAATCAACAAAAAAGCAGTAAATAAATAAATCAACACTTTCGATAAGTGATTTCACTCTTCGCATCTGGAAGCACTGCGAAAACTATCGCTATTGCCAGCACAGAGGAACAGTGCGTGATTTGCTCGTCGCTGCGGATACACCTTCCGTTCCTGCTTCGCTTTTGTGGCTTTTTTTAAGTTGCTATCAAATGCGTTCTATTCTGCAACTTAAGAAAAGCCGGTAAACAGACGCTACACCGCTGTAATGACGTCATTCAGCGGGCGAAGAACGCGAAGACCGGAAAGTAGAGAAAAATATTTTGAGCAAGTTTCTTTGGTTATCTGACGAGGAGAGAGCAGTGATTTTTGGCTGAGGCACTTTGCGACCCCATAATCTAATGTGGTGGCTGACTACTTCCTGCAAGCACTCAAGATTTAAAAAAAAGTTGAAAAAAGTGTTGCAGGGTCGCTTTAGTTTGCCGAAGACCAAATATTTCGACAAAGAAACCTTCATTATTACTTTGTTTTTATGCTGACTTGATAAGGAAACGGAAAACGAGCACAGAAAATTAACAGAAAAAACACGCCTGCTTTTTTCTTCGAACCCGTTTGAACCCGTTTGAACCGGTTCGAACCGGTTCGAACCGGAACGGTATGGTGCTCTGGAACTGAACCCGAACCGAACCCGAATGTCTTGAACCTGAACCCGAACCGAACCCGAAAAAATTCCGGTTCGACACCCTGCCTACAATAAATCGAGTTTGACAAACACATTTGATCGGTTACATATAAAACTAATTTCGGCATTGGCGTCGTCATTAAAATCCACTATTCTTCAAATTTTCCCTTCTACGATTGTTATATGCTTTGTTTATTCACAGCCACCTTACTTATTATTTTTATTCTTGCGGCAACATGTATAGTACCCCTCTTGCACCGCTGCATCGTCTTCAGGATTCAGCCGTTCATTTACTCACATTCTATTACTGCCGATCGACTCTAAAACCTATCGTCCACCACATCGGCATCCTTCAACTCTCTCTCGAAGTTTATTTTAAATTTTGTGTACTTATTTCCCGTTTACGAGATAATCCGGCATTTCTCGTGTCCTTCGGCAGAACATGTTTTCTGAACACAAACAACATCATATTTTAAGTGAAACATAATATATTACTTCCAACTGTCCGATCCAACTACGAATAACAAGCCCTGTTATTTTCTGCTTGCACTATCTGGAATGCCTTACCCCCTTCACCTAAATCGTACCCCTCACACTGCTGTTCGTAGAGGTCTGTAAGAAAATACATACTTGGCACACTTTCGTAATCAATATTTGATCGCCTGTTTCTTTCCCCGATCAGTTTCAGGTATAGTGGTGCCTCGTGTTAACGTTACAAGAAAATAAATATACCAGATAACTTTTGATCTACCCGATGCGCACATGCGCCGTACTCAAATTTCCTACCAATGTATACCTGTTTATATGAATTTGTTTGTTTGTGTTCTATTTTTCTCATTTTGTATACCGCCTCCCTAATGACATAGCTGTTTGCGTTGTGGATACGGAGGACCCCCAGTGTGAATTTTTTTCCATGGGACCTCCTTCTGTAAAACCTTGTTTTTTAAACACTGTGCTCAACTACTTAATAAAACAATGTCAATATCAATGCCAATGTCGTTCAGCGTTTAGTGGGCGGTAGAATATGTGATTGATAAAATTTGGCTGCTCTTAGCGTCACTTGACGACAAATCCTCTCCAAGGCACCTTAAATATAGTTTGAAGGGACACCTTTGTGAACCTGCCATATTTCATTTTTTGCATTCATTGCTTAGACAGACCGAATAAACATACTTTGTATTGTTTATTCTGTTGATGAAGCGGTATTTAGTTTACAATGCCTGATAGAAAAAAAATGGAATCCTACATTCTTTGCGGCTGCACCAACTACAGCAGATGACGCTTGTTGGTCCTGGGATGTGACTGAACAATGTTCCAAATTGGAGTTTGGAGTTCAAACTAGGTTTGGTTTCTGCTCCATGAACAACATGCTTGACATGGGACGTCATCTTTCATCGGCTATTATCAGCACCTCAATACTGAAGACTGAACATACTGCATTTCTGCCACTTTGCCGGCTGTAAGATGGGTCAGATAAGCTCGCCAGGGCCGCTTAGAATGGTACCGTGTTTTAGCCCAGGCGTGCGGTGTGGGTAAATGGAATCCATGTCATCAGATACGGTCGATTGTGAGGTGCGTCGCGCCAACCTCTGGAGCCTGCCTAGCTTGTCCCTGCGTTGAAAGAGGCGTGTTCGCACCACGAAAACTGTCGGCTGATTCGGCACTGTGACCGGGAAAGCGGCGTTTTTGCAGCACAACGCCAACTGTACCTCCCCAGCGCCACAGTGTCAGTTTGTACGCTGTCGGGCAATTCACCTCTGGAGCAATCACGGTTGCCGCGCAAAATGGCGAATGGAGTGCACAAAACATTTGTGAATAAAAAAATGAACTGGAAAAGTACAATGTCCAAATAGGAATTCGACCAGCCGGCCGCCTTGCAGTACATCAAGTGCTTCAGACCACTCGGCCAGACCGTTGGTCTGGTTGGAGAGGAGTTATAAATTATATCTTGTAAGCTACTTTTATTTTTCGGCATTATGAACATCTCACGTGAATATTAATTTGATAACGCTTGGGTAGTAGGCGTCCCCAAAGTCCTCACTCTTTCCTTCTTACTGAGATATGCGTTTCTTGGGAAGGAAAAGCGTTCCCACATTTCTGGTAATGCTTATGAATGCGTAAAAAAATTGAAGAGAACTGTCAGACACAGGGAAGATGTAGTTGCTACAACAGAGTTTTTAGGATGACCTGTATATGCTTGAGGGCGGGTGTAAGGAATGGATGAACCGTCTCCGAAGAAATGCACAAGAAAGAGAGTGGATAAATGTTTCGGTACACAGAACGCCGTTTTTTTTGTGCTTCACATTAGCTAAAGAGCAACCATTGGTTTACCCCAAGTGCTAAAGCACGGAAAATAAATCTTGTTTTTACGCCCTTATTTTCCGTCTCCACTTTTCACATGGCACAATCTTTCATACAAATTATTACGCATTTCCTTCCGCTCTTATTTTAACCCTTTGTGCATTTGTTTCTTAGTTCTTGGAGCAGAACAAGGACATGTACGTGTACTACGAAAGTGCAAGCGTCTACGCCGATCTGTATTATTCGGAGTGCATTACAACTCAAAACGTGAACCTCAATGAAACTTACTACACGTTTCGCCGATCTTCTCAGGACTTTAAAACTAAGTAAGTAAATATAAAGCAATGCCTTCTCAGTTAGAAAAGGCATACAGTGTGTTGCCACGGTAATTGGAACACTTTAAAAAATTTTCCTCAGCGAACCGCCGCTGTGTTGACGCCGTGTTCACGTGCGGGTCACGCTCTTGCAAGAGGCCAAACACATTGTTTGCATCGTCTATGCCAGTCGTTCTCAAGCATGCGTTTACCGGCGACTCCTTTTGTGCTTGCAAAAGTTATAAAGGACTGACCAGGTGATGCAGATTTATTGATCTGTTTCATAATGTGAAACAATTTGCACATGCAGATAAAGTCGCCCACACGAATTAAATCCACGCCTTTTGAAGCTGAAGTTTATGCTGCTGTGTTTCACATTGTCAAACGATTTGCTTGTGCAGCTGGAACGCTTTGGTGCGTCTGTTTTTTTTTTTTTGCGTAGCACAAGTGTTGTGCGAAAACCCGACGTTAGAATATGTGCTGCGCAAAGAAAGACAATAAGGAGTCTCTTGCCTTGGCGTACGCTTAACGCTATATTTTTTGCGTCCCGGTACGTAAACGCCGTGAATCGATTTTAAGTAGAGCGTTTAAATAATTTTTGCGTTGCGACACACTAGTTCTTACGGCGCCATCTGTCGAATGGATTGCCAAATGACTCGACGCCTGATCTGCCAGCAGAGCGCCGGAGTGACTGTGCATTTTAGGAATATCCAAACAACTGCAAACAAACGCTTTCCCGTTAGTATTGAATGCAATAAGTTCATAACATGATATCAGTATTCCCTTACGTGAGTACGTCCATAAAAAAAGCGTTGAAGCACCGTGACATTTCTTTCGTGAAATCGACAAGAACGCCCTCAACCAAATGTCCGGGTTTGACTCATACATTTTATTCAAATTAAAAACAATCCTGCGATGTGTTTCTAACAAACATGACATCACGACATCCGTTGCCAGTCTTAACTGGTATTGAAAGGCGATCGGTTGCCTCCTCCTGCCCGTCGTAAATTGCGAATGCACCTCTCGCGGTTTGCGGGGACCTACAGTAAGTAACTTAATTGTGGAGCTTAAGCCGAGAAGGCTTTAGCCACGCACACTGTAGATACCCCATGCTTTTTTGGGTCGTACGTCGCTCGAGCAAGATAATCCAGAGAATGGGAAGCAATGTCCAGCCGCAGAAGCACAACGTCGCATTTCATCGCAAAGCGAACGCATATAGAACACACGCAGAGAACATCGGTCGCTGGCCTAGCTCTTCATTCGGACAGCCAAATGTTACGACGATACAGAGCTGAGCGAGGGCGACTTTCTAACCCCGCGACGTATTTAGAAACACAAGAGAAAATTCCTATGGTCCATCGAAAGCAAATTAATTTCCACAGAAAAGCGGAACCGTGGATGGTTGTCGCGATACTTGCCGCCTTGTTAGAAAAGCAAGCGGCCACGCGTACGCACGGAATTTTGCTAAAAAAGCGTCCGCGCGTCTTCCCCCACTAAACGCATCACCGGCTTGCCGTACAGACAATGCGGAGTGCGAGCGACGCAAAGAAATAGCGTTCGCTGACGATTTCCGTACGGCTGCGTACGTTATTCTAAAACTCTCTTATAAACGCACATGTCATGCAGCGAAGCCACATTTTTGCTTTGCAGCAATGTTTGACAAGCAAAAATGAATCGGGACATCAAGAGTTTGGGTAATGGCTTCGCGGACCCCTAAAATTCCTTCGTACACGCGTTATGCACGCGAACCCCCATTTCAGAACAACTGGACTATGCAAAGGTGAGGTGCAGTCAAAAACGAGTATTTGTAATTGCAAATAGAGGCCAGCGTGTAGGTTTATCGGCGTGCGTAAGGGCTGCATGGTGTAATTCAGCTGGAGGTTTAGGAGGAATGGTGCAGTACCCAACCACAAAGCGCTTAATTTTAAAATAAACGTGCTTGGGAGAAGACCTCCACAAGTAAATCATGGCTACGGCAACGTCACATTTGGTACACGACGCCATTGGGCTCATAACGGCTTTTATAAAATGAGATGCCAGCTGCTCCAAAGCTAGTCTAAGATGGGGCGAATTTGTGATTTTAACGTGCCAAGCGTAAGGGGGCCAATGATTCGGAAGTGATTTAAAGACATCAGATTCAAGTTTCATCTTAGATGTTTTGTCGTGATATCAGCCAGGAAATATCGCGTGGCGCCGCAAGCAGCTGGGAAATATACCAAGATATGCGCAAGCATAAACGGTGCTTATGTCTACTAATAATAGTTACATGATATTATGAGTTGAGGAAAACACATCGCAGATATTGCTATTATCGCCCCTTGCTACTTCGGGATAAAAAAATAAGCTTGCAGATCAGCTGCGCCAGAAACTCAACCATAGCCGGAAGTAAGTTCTGTATTAGAGTCCATGACAGAAACTTTGCGCTATAGCTCTTTGCTGCTATAAAAAATAAAATAAGTAAAGGGTGTTATTGGAATAACTTTATTGGTGTTTCCGGTGCATTCTCTCTCTTATATTCAAGCAAATAGAACAAAAGGAACTCTAGTAATGTTTAGTACTAAGCATCACCACCATCCATTGTTCTCTTGTATTGCTAAGTCAGAAAGTGCTCTTGGCGAGGGTTCGGATTCGTTAGTGTGGATTTACAGTGTCGCCAACTTCGCCTTGATTATTTGTCACCGGAGCATACGAAAATAAAATATCGAAATAAGGTGATATAAGTATGCTGAGGGCGCAACCAATACACGAAGAGAGTCAGCAGAATTCCCGTGGGATTCAATTACTTTACGCTTGAATCTGCAATAGAATGAATCTGCCATAGAGCGCTTTGACAGAGCTGTTTTAGCCAAGACGGCTCAATTGCCAAAGAGCCATGTAGAAGCGCTGAGATTACTCTGTAGTCGTGCCTGTCGCCATCTCTACTAAGCGTGGCAGAATACTTTCGGCCGCTTCTACCAACCACACAAGAAAAAAAAAAATTCGCGCCAATCTACCCTGCGAATGTGGTTGGAAAGCAAAGCTGTAAATGGCACCCGCAACGATTACCCACGCATCGTCATTAAAATTCACTATCGTGGTTCTACAAATAGCAAAACCAGAGACAAGTGCAATGCATTTAACCACACGCTTTATTACTTTAAAGAGATATTCTTTGCTAAGGTTAAATCAATGCGTCATGCATGAACGGTGGTTGGTCGAGCTGTATTGGCGTAGCACAGTAGTGGGAACTGTTTTTTATATAAAACTTGTAGGAAAGAGAGCCGTGAACGCGGTGATGCACTGTGCCTCGCCTACATTTATTCGGGTGTGCAAGCCCCCGGCAGGAAATTTGAGAGCGGCGTAGTCATGCAGCCGCCCAGGCGCTAGCAGTTCGAGGAGCGCGGCTTTGAGCTGGTCGTAGGCCGTTGCTGGACGGTTGCGTATGAAAAAGGCGAGAATGTCCGCAACCTCTTCCGCAGCAGTAGCGGGTAGAGATCTGACGACGTAGGGACACTTGCGTTCCTGGGAGGCGATGCCAGACAGCGCGAACTGTGACTCGGCCTGGAGGAACCAGGTGACCGGGTTGTGTTCGAAATACGGCGGCAAGTGGATAGCCAGGGCGGCGATCTCGTTGCCGGCTGCTTGCGGTGCTCGCTGGTCCGGATCCGGATCGTTGTTGGACATGGCTCTACAAGTTCGCTGGGAGGGATATCACGTCCGGGTCACCAACTGTAGGAAAGGGAGCCGTGAACTCGGTGATGCACTGCGGCTCTCCTACATTTATTCGGGTGTGCAAGCCCCGGCCGGAACCGGAACATCGAGAGCGCCGTAGTCATGCGGCCGCCCAGGCGCTCGGTCGTGTTACATCTTTCTGGCGCCTGTCACTGCTGACGCAGCCGGGCAAGTACCGCTGCTGCTGATGATTGTGGGATGCAGGGTTGATGATGGTAGTGGTGCTGTTAGCGGGTGAAGCTGCCGCCACTACAAACTAAAGGAAGGTCAAACCCGCTGTTACCCGATGTCACTTCTCCGTCTCTGCCGCCGCCAATGCAAGCGACGAGATCGGCGTCTGATACGAAGGACGAATAGGAGAAGGAAGAGCAGAAGGGTAAATACTTTTATTCAGACTTCTGAACGGCCCAGAGGGCGACGCAGAGGGTGGGTTCCTTCACTGGAGCCCATATGCAGTCCGCACCTCCTGTGCTCCGTCCACCAGCTGAACCTGGGTAGGCAAAGAGGGAATGAACACCAGCCTCTCTCATTGCTCTTGTTGGGTAGTTGACGGGTATAGAGGAGGGTGCTCAGGGCTAAAGTCGCACACCCCGATTATGTTCTGGAGTGTTCCTAGTTTTGAGCAAAATTTACATTCAGCGCAGTAGTGATTTGGGTGCATTAAGTCAAGACGCGTAGGACGTGGGCCGGAGCCGCATTGTAGGGGCCGTAGGGTAGTTTGGGATTTTCTGGAAAGGTCAGGGTAACGCGAGGGTAGGGTCTGTCTGTGAAGGCGATAATGCTGGGTTGTGTCAGTGAACGTGACAAGTGGTTGAGAGTCTTCGTGCAGATCCATAGCTTGGGGGGTGACAGCACTTGCTTGTTGGTGGGCGTATTCGTTGCCCTCAATGAAAGCGTGAGCGGGCGTCCAGATAAGCCGACTATCATCAGTTGGGGAGTGGTTTTTTAGCACACGCATTGCAGCTCAGGGACACCCACCCCGACTGGTAATACGGGTAATCCCGGTTGGGAACCGCTGACTACCTTCCAAGCCCCTGGTTGAGTGAGTGCCAAGGCGAGGACTGCCTCTTCTGTTGCCGTCATGTCTTGGGTCTTGAGTGAGGAACACGCAAGAAGGATGGTTCCGGCGGTAGCCACGATGATGGTGTACTGGTACCTTCGATGTTTGGAGGTGTTTGTGCATATAAATGCATGATCGTCTCCGTGGGTGGTGTTGCCCGCTTGAGCCCGTGGTTGTTGGCCACCCTCGTCGGGGGGCGAGTTCATATTTCTAAGCAAAGGGAGCCTCTTTAGTTCTTGTCGCTAAGAGTCCGGGAGTACATCACGTGGTGTGACATTCTGTGCTTCCCAGTCAATGTGGTGAAGAATGCGGCCACCCACTGCAGGTTTGCTCACTCAGAGCTTCTGGTTAGAAAGATGGCCCTCTATCAGCTCTTCCACCGTGTTCAGGAGCCCCATTCTATGCAGCCACTGAGTGGATGCACTCATGGGAAGATCAACGACCTGCTCAACTGCCTTTCTAGTCATTATGTCAAGCATCGTTATGTCCTCCTTGCCGAGAAGACATGGTGTGACGTAAGACATTCTCGGGATGACATTAGCTTGAGTTAATCGAAAGGTATGGGCTTCGTTGAGGCCTCACTTCTTGGTGGCAACCCTCCTGATCATGCGTATGATTTGATTGATGCTGCGTTAAAGCGCTTCAAGGATACGTCATTCTTGGTGTTGGCCTGGAGATATAGGCCCAAGACGTTTGGATCTTGGAATGATGGCCTGGCAGTCAAGGAGTATTTGAATGTCTGCCTTGATGTGGCGTTTGGCATGAGAGCGGAAGACAAGGATCTCTGATTTTTTTAAGTGAACACTGGAGGCCACAGGTTTTAGTTCATTCGCGTACTACATGTGGGATGCCATGCGTTGCAGTGAGATTCGCTTAATTTTTGTAACTCCTTGCGCATGCGCAAGGTGCGCACACAGCCGCTACACGTGCCATGTGCGGAGCGACAGCTCCCGTGACGCTATCACGTGGAATTGAGCGAAAATGCGGGGGTAAACCCGCAGATGTGCATGGTGAGTGCACCACCTGTCTTCCCGGTCTCCGCGTGGGCTCGTTGCTCTATCGGTCAGAAAACGGGCTCTATCTTTGTTGCTCTGTTAGTTCTAGATTCGATTCCTGGCGGTGCCAGTAACTTCTTTTATTTGTTAGCGGGAGTTTTCTTTGACACCAGCAGTCGCAAAAGAACCCTCGGGGGGTAGAGGTAAAAAGCTTTGCTTTAAAACGCGCTCAGGTTTAACCCAGTTAGTCCTAGTTACCACGAGCAACAAAAAAGTACGTGCAGAGATAGTTTTGTGAAAGTTTAACTCTGCTTATACTCGGTAGCCGGCCATCTGCCTATATCTCCTGTTGGGAAGTTGTCACCCGACCGCTGACAACCCGTTGTTGCGTACGGGAAAGCCGACCCGAGCCGAGCTCCGTCGCCGCCTCCGACGTGCGTTTGGTAGCGCGGTTTGAAGCGAGCGGCCAGCCAATGTTGCAGCTGTGGAGAAGTCCAGAAGCTATAGGCAAAACATAACTTGTTTATTTTATAGCAAGAGATGAGCCGAAGCCAAAGAACAATGCCCGGACAGGCGTGGTTACAGTACAGGACTCGAGCAGAGTGACAGCATTGATTCACTGCTCAAACAGGAATTTACTACAGCGCTTAGGGGGTCTTCTTTATGCCCAAAGCGCCAAAGGTCAAAACAAGCGTTCCCTCGAGATTGTGCACCCGACAGTAACGGCACAGAAATACACAACGCTCATTCCAGAGTTCGTCAGCAGTCAGTAGTAGCAAGTAGTAGCTGCGCATGCTGAATTCGAGAGACAGGAGAGAGGATGTTTTCGCAGCGGTCGCGGGGCCTCTGTGTCCTTGGGATAGGTCTCTGCGTGTTGCGTCGGCACGCCATCGAAGGTTGATCGCGCCGATAGATAGGCACCAGAGATCCAGGCTTGTCACAGCTTGCTTGAATTGTCGGCGCCAATTGTGAATCACTGACTGGGAGGGCCTGCTTGAAAGGCGCGCGTAGTGGAGAATTCGCCGCACAGTCCAGGAGTGTTGAAGCAAAGCCCAACCGCGGGCTAAGTCGTAACATCTTCTCCGCCTGGGGTCTGAGATCCCGTTGGATAAGGGTCTTCAACCGTTGTCCGGGGGGATGCTTTCAGAGAAGTGCTCGCCAGATGCTCGATTCCAGACCTGGGCTGTACGACACCGTGCTGGAGCTTTACAGGGCTGGTAACTATACTCCGTTTCATACATCAAGTGCAACGCTGTGAAGGCTACACAAGTAGTCCGCAAAGAAAGGAGGTGTATCGCTCCGCGCTGTTTTGTAGCCGAGTGGTCTAACGCGTCGCTCTGGAGAGAAGACGCTGAATTTTGAAGTACATGGGTTCGAAACCGCGTTCCGACGGTTCTTTCTTCTTTTTATCACATCTTCTGCGAGTTTAATTCTAAATCTTATTTCGTTCCCAGTAACTTAAACACTACGCGCATGCGGAAATGAACTGCACGTATGGGTTCTGGATGCATACCGATGTTTCACCAGCAATTGCTATTTTGTCGCGATTCTATACCATTGTCAGCTACCTCGTTGATTCTAGCAAGAACTTTGTGTAAGAAAAACACGTTAATTCATTAATTATTTAGCACAGCTGCTCTAACCAGGGTGAATTACCAACAGGTGTCCACTTTCAGCTTTCGTTTTTGCCGTTGCCCTGACGATCCACTTCTTTATGGGCCTCTCTTAACACACTCAGCATGTTATTGATTATACCGGGCCGCCAGCAGAGCAACGGGTTCAGTTTTTACCGAAACTTTTGGAACCGACTTTGGAACATAGGATCCAAAACATGTGTAGCAACGCGGTATGACAAATCGAGGACAATGTCTGAATGCTCGCACCGGCACATGAGGGGACAAAAAAGAGCTACACTAGAAGTTTTTTAAATAATGATTTGAAAAAACAGGGCATCAAATGTAGCCAGACTGAAATAAGTGAAGCAATCAACTTTAACGGGGATATCTGCATTGTAGGCAACGCTGAGGACAATGTTTTTAATATACAGTTTACTTTGGAACGCCAAGAGAAAGAGCAATGATAAAACAAAGATATCGATATCTGAGAATGCTGTAAGCGAGAGAGTGCGCAATAAGTTGGCGCGTTGGGACTGGCATGAAGGAACAAACATTATGTAAAACGCAAGATGCCCCCCGAAGCTTGTTACAAACGTAGTTCATCTGGGTGGTCTTCCACGTCATGGCGCTATCAAAATATACACCTAGGTACTTCACGCTTGTCGAGAAGGGAAGAGGAATACAGTGGCAATCTTTACACCTTGATTTACGGAGTAGAATCGGCGTACAGTCAATTTTTTGTGAGGATTACGGAAACACACACATTTTGTTTTTTGTGTGTTAATACAAATACTGTTGTAGGAATGCCAATCCATAACCGCAATTGCATTTGTTTGAAGGGAGTAAATCGCTGAACTGTAAAAAGAGTGAGTGGACAGAAGAACAGTGTCGTCTGCATACTGATACAGGCGACTCCTTGTTGTGACAGAACCCAAATCATTGACATACACGTTAAACAACAATAGCGATAAAATAGACCCCTGTGGCACTCCTGATTGCAAAAAAAGTTTGGAACTCGAGAAACCGTTTTTCCGAACAATTTCAGCCTGGTTGTGGAAGTAGTTTGTTAAAAGTTTCAGAAAAGGATCACGAAAACCGACAAGTTCAAGCTTTTCAAGCAATAATGAATGAGAAACAGAGTCAAATGCTTTGCTGGCATTCAGGAAAAGAGCACAGGAGACCTCATTATTATCGAAGGCGGAATAAATATGATCACAGAACTCTTCTGAAAGCGTTGTAGTACTCTTTCCTGCCCTAAACCCAAACTGAGAATGTGAAAGAAGGTTATTATTTTCGAGAAAAGGACTCATGCTTTCGAGAAAAGATGCTTCAAGAAAAGATGCTTTTCTGAAATTTCTGCGATACAAGGCAGGATAGATAGCGGTCTGTAATTCTCAATCGTTTTAAAGCTTCCTCCTTTATGGAGCGGCTTGACCAGGGCGATCTTAAGCTCATCAGGGATGGAACCATGTTCCATAAAAGAACTGAGCATGAAAATTATAAGTCGCATAATGCGCTGAAGTTTCGCTGAAGTTCAATCACGCAAACACCGTCTATACCTGGTGTTTTTTTACGCCTGAAACTAAATATTATGCCATGCAAGTCAGCGCAAGTTAAGGGAGGCAAGTATGCCGAAGTGACGCTGCTATTCAAGGAAGACAGCGCTGCACCGGGGGAAACCTGTGACCGATTTCAAGGTTTCGAAAAGTGGTTATTAAAGTCATGCACGGAGTGACCAAGATTACAGAAGTGTTTAGAAATTGTTACATCGATCGACAGTTGTGCTTTTGGGCCCAGGAACTGGTGAATGGTTGTCCAAGTTTTCCTGGGGCAGAATCGACTCTCGTAGAAGGATTTGTAAAAGTACGAACGTTTCGCCGATCTCAACAGAGCTGCAACTTTATTTCGCATAGATCTAAACAACATCCTCATCTCGGGATTAGAAGAGCGCTTACAGCGCATCCAAAGCGCGCCCTTTTCTTTTATAGCTTGCAAAATGTCTTTTGTTATCCAAGGGCTGTTCATACTGCGTTTCTTTATTAGCACGGTTTTTTGTGCCTTTTGTTTAAGTTGCTTCCATATTTCTAAGAATTCCTGATACACGTCTTGAAAAGTAACCCTCTGTAAAAAATCTTCCCAATCAAAATCAGCTACGGATTCATAAAATTTCACTATGTCAAGGATAACCAGCTTTTTCGCAGTAGGTTGTGTCCTGTTTGACTCCGGAAAGAAAAGATGACAACCAATAAAATAATGGTCGGCCAGTTTCTGCTTGATAACAGCGGCGGTGGCTTCAGATATGGGCGCTTTAATGTTCAGATGATAAAGACATGATGTTACAAATTTGTCAACAAGGTACTCTTCCCTTGTGGATGCAAATATGGTAGGTTGAATACCCCATTTTACCAAAGTATTAAGATAATCGCACACAATCGGCCTAGAGGGCGACAAAGTGTCGAGATTGAAATCTCCGACTAAACAAAGAATAGAATTCACAGGAACTGGTTGAATAAAGCTTTCAAGTTCAGATAAAAAAACCTAGGCATTTTGTGTCGGAGGTCTGTACACGGCTAAAAGCGTAATGTCGAGCGGCGCAGCCGAAGCAATGTTTAAGCCAATGCATTCCGCTGCGCTAAACACGGGCTGCAAAGAGACCTTGGCGTACATAAAAGAGTACCTCTCCACCCCTAGCTTGTGGACGTGTAACAGAATATGAAGAATAATTATTCATTTCAAAGCGTGAAATAAGCTCTCAGTGTATATTTATTTCTGTTAGAACTATTACATCTAGGACAAAGCGCGAATTTTCCACGATCGTCAAAAATTTGTCCCAGTGCTGCCTGAGACTACGAATGTTTACATGCAAAACGGAAAATGCGTTTCCACCGGTTTTAGTTGACAAACTGCAAAACTCGTCAACGTTAGTGCATGAAAGAAAGAGCTATTCATATTTAAATAAGGCGGTCTAGATCGAGGCTACTGTAAATACGAAAGGCGGAGGAGGTTTCGGATTTCTTCACAAAAATTATTTGTTGCTTCCCCCAGACATACTTGTAGTTTTTTTTCCTTTCCTCTTTGCCGAGCTTCCCAAAAAAGCTTCTTGTTCCGGCTGGTAAAGTTGTCGTTCAGAAAAATCAAGGAAATAGCTTCTTGTTCGGCAAGTGATCGGGTCTTTTTGCGGCAAGACATCCAATTTCCCTCAATCGCTAACGATGCGAAGCGAACAAGAACAGTCGGCATGAAGTCACGCTTCGCCGGAAGCCGGTGGATAGCTTCGACATCATCGTCGCTGTGTTCAATTCCTACCTTGCCAGCCAAGTCACAAATGACCACAGACAGGTCTTCGGCAGGGCGCATGAGCAAACCTTGAATCTCAAGATTGCACAGTCTGCTCTATTGCTCGTTGTCATTTAACGTAGCTTGAAGAAACTGAAGCTCTTCAGCTTGCTGCGAGACCATGGTCTCCAGAATTTGTACTTTAGACTCTAGCAATTTAATTGTGGCCTGGATGGCGGCTGCAGAAGTGAGGACCTCGTCATATCTTTTTGACAAGAAAGATACTGAGCCCTCCACAGCTTCCACCGTCTTCTGTAGGGCATCAACGGTCACTTTAAAACCTAACAGCTCGTGAACCTTAAAGGGAAGCTGAAGCGCTTTCCAAAAAATTTGAGTTAGATTAACAGTTATATAGTTTCTTGCGCGCTGATTCCGAATATCACATTGAAATTTATCGTACATGAGTCCAAGTGGCATTTATCTTGCAAAAAGCGCGGCCCCGTTTGAGAGACGCGCGCTTTTGGTCTTTTGACGCCCCTGATTGGTTGCGCCCGTCATGACGTCAAAGGAGGACACCCTTCGGCCGCGCGGGTTGTCGGAAGCATTGAGAACGATCGCACGGTTGCCTTTGCGGCAATTTAGCTTGCAGTCTAATTTTCGCACATGACTGGATGTTTGTTTTATAATTTCCCGTGCGGTTGGTTCAATTATCTTGGAGCTTAAATTTGCTTTACACGACAGAGAACCCCAAAGCAGTGACTGTGACGTCGACTAGTGGGTTCCATCAAAATATTTTTGAATTAGGCAACCAGCATAGGGGGATTTTATACCTTATGTTAATATTAGGTACCGCCTTAACTGTTTCTTATTATACACAAAACCATTTATGCCGAAGATTAATGAGCGTTTTATAAACAATCTACCAGCGAAAAGCACGTACGTGCACTGCGCGAAAAAATAGCGTTCATGCGCTGTAAACGTATATGCGAGACACATCTTGCCGGTACACGCATAAACCAACAAGCAGACTCTGCTTCCGCATTTCCTTTGTTCGTTGTCGCCCACCCCAGCCCCGTTACTCATCCCCGTACACAGACCCATACGCGTGCGCCATTTCGGCAGCGGCGCTACGCCGCCTCCGCGATTTCTAGCTGCACTTCGATGAGTGGCGTCTTACTCTTCACATGCATTTATTCTGAAAACACTGCAGCATACTAGTGCCTGCTCAGCATTATTGGCTGTAGTAGGGCTTGATTTTCGCTTGTGCGTTGCGCATTCTGCTACAATATTACGGCCACCTCGTTATAATTAACAGACCAGTCGGACAAGGCAGTTACGTTGTAGTTACGTTACTTTAGGTAACAATCACCAAACGTTTGTGATAACGAATCGTTGGCCTGTTTCAGCATTTCTAGATTTAAGCATTTACCGCGCTAGTCGGACAAAGGCCGTATATTTACTCTTCGCTCCTAATTTTTTTTAGTATCATCATTATATATATCACCGACTATCACTAGAGCACACTTGAGGTTCAGTGACAACAAGTGCTTGCCAGGTTATAATATGCAGCCACACGGAATCTTGGGCAAAAAATCAGGCCCCCGCAGTCAACACAAATCATGGCACGGTGGTGGTTCGGAGTGGTGTTTTTTTTTTTTTTAATTCCAGACAAGCATCACCTTATCGTGACATGTATACTTGCAAAATAAGTGATCTGGTTGTCTTGGTTCTTTTACTTTGTAGGAATACTGTTTAGCTCTTAGCCGGGAGAGAACTTCTATTAGGATTGGCCCCTTGTTTTAGTTTCGCCAAAAAATTGTTTTTTTGAACACTGCCCTGAGCCCATAGGGAAAGAAAACCGACGCGTTTAACGAAACAAGTATTTCCTGAACAAATGTGTCTTGGTTTCTGGAATGGAACAAAACATCCCCGGCCAAAGTACAGCAGTATTCCCCATCCTTCCTAAATCTAGAATCTAATGTTAACATTCACGTCCGTCGCATCAAAAAAAAAACCGCATTAGAGTGGTTTACAAAGTATTTAACGTAGTGTAGTATATTCTCTGTCATCAAGCACAGCCACCTCGGCTGTCGCTTCCGTATGTTATCAAGCATCCCGGCGTGGCATTATTCTGCTTAGGAATACGGCATGATAACGTATGCCTCATTTGGCGTTCATGCATACTTTTTGGACACGAAAATTGTACAAATGAGTGCTATGAACCACAACAACAACAAGTATCATTCACAAGGAAACACGGCGAAAAGAGCATGGCCGAGGCGGCCGATCCGGCCGGAAGTCCAGGTATGACTTTTTCAGCCGGTTTTCGCCCGCGCTCTTCGGTCTTCCGGCTCGCGCGGCGAGATGGGGGCGGGGCATCGGGCCACTTTTGTTTGCTCATTGCGCCGCTTCTATTGCATGTATTGCGAACATATTTCGTACACATGAACTATTCAATGTGTACTTGCTGCTAGTCAACTTTTCTTTTAATTCTAAAACCGCTTCACCTTCCCTTTAACAGTAAGCGATATGATTGCATCCTTCATGGGTAACAGCATCTCTACCTTCTTTAGCAACTCTGAAAACGACTCAGAACTCGGCAAAGAATCGTCTCAGCTCGACTGCCTCGATTCCGACACGCACAGACTACAGTGCCAGCTAACTCGCTTTTCAGCTCCCTTACCGGACATTGCTTTCTCAGAAACACCAGCACAGTGTTTACCATAATGATAGCCGCGTTTACAATCTGAGCAAGTCATAAACCTTCCATCAAGAGGCAACGTCTTCTGGCACTTCCTACAGCTTGTTTCAGAGGACATGGCAACGATTTCACAAGATGGCAGTCGGTGACAGAAAAAATGCAGCATCAAAAATAAAGTAAACGATGAAAGTGTACGACTGGTACCTGTAGCAAAGAATTCGGTCTGGCACAGCGTCGCACCTGTCACCGACTGCAAAGACGAAGCGGCGATGCTCCAGCTTTTATCCACGCAGCGATATGACAGCGCAGACAGCAGTACCTCCAAGCGGCGGGGCCCTGTCCTGTGATGAGTCAGCACGACGCATGCGTATGCAGTAATTGGTTGTCGGCTTGCTTCAGTTGTCCTTCTCGGTGTCGACAGGGAAATTTTCATCGGCCGAGGGTGATACCTGTAGCAAAGAATTCGGTCAGGCACAGCGTCGCGCCTGCCACCGACTGCGCGACGCTGTCGGTGACAGCGGTGAAATCAGAAATGGGAAATGAGGGCTCAGTGAATTAAGACAGAATAAGGGTTGGCAGTCTAGAAAACCTCGGAAAGCACAGGGGGAATGCGTTAGGTCATAGAAATATATGAAGAATTTTTTGAGTCAGAAAGAAAGTGGTGAAAAATGCCCACCGGGTGGGATCCGAACACGCGGCATCCAGAATACCGGTCTGGTGCGATAATCACTACGCTACCGGCGGGGCTGTTTCCCCACCACTGTCTCGGGTATTTGTGTTAAGGTATTTTTTGTTTCCTTTATTGGTGGGTGGTAGCCAGCACCGCTCGGACTACTCGGGGTGAAGGGGAGCATTTTTAATTCCCGGGCCATAACTCGAGTGTCTACGACATGTCGAGAATGGTCGACCATCGTTGAACCCTCTTAAGCTACCTTTGGCACAAACACTTCCAGAACAGAGGCCCTCGCAATGCATGTAGCGAATTAGAAATGGGAAATGAGGGGCTCAGTGAATTAAGACAGAATAAGGGTTGGCAGTTTAGAAAAACTCGGAAAGCAAAGGGGGTATTGCATTAGGTCATAGAAAGCTATAAAGAATGTTTTGAGCCAGAAAAAAAGTGGTGGAAAAGTGCCCACCGGGTGGAATCCGAACCCACGGCCTCCAGAACACCGGTCTAGTTTGATAACCACTACGCTACCGGAGGGGCTGTTTCTCGACCACTTTCTCGAGTATTTAGGTTAAGGTATTTTTTGTTTCCTCCACTTGTGAGTGGTAGCCAGCGCCGCTCGGACTACTCGGGGTGAAGAGGACCTTTTTTTAAAGGCCCGGGCCGTGACTCTAGTGTCTAGGACATGTCGACTGTGGTCGACCAGCGTTGAAACCTCTTAAGCTACATTTGGCACCAAGGCTGCCAGTACAGAGGCCCTCGCTATGCCTGTAGCGAATCAGATGAGAAATGGGAAATAAGCGAATGAGAACTGGGAAATAAGCCCCGCCGGTAGCGTAGTGGTTATCGCACCAGATCGGTATTCTGGAGGTCGTGGGTTTGGATCCCACCCGGTGGGCATTTTTCCACCACTTTCTTTCTGACTCAAAAAATTCTTCATGTCTTTCGATGACCTAACGCATTCACCCCTTTGCTTTCCAATGCCGTCTAGACTGCCAACCCTGATTCTGTCTTAATTCACTCAGCCCCTCATTTTCCATTTCTTATTCGCTACATGCATAGGGAGGGCGTCTGTTCTGGAGTCTTGGTGCCAAAGGTAGCTTAAGAGGGTTCAACGCTGGTCTCCCACACTCGACATGTCGTAGACAATCGAGTTACGGCCCGGGGATTAAAAAAAAGCTCCCCTTCACCCCGAGTAGTCCGAGCGGTGCTGGCTACCACCCACCAATAAAGGAAACAAAAAATACCTTAAAATAAATACCCGAGAAGGTGGTGGAGAAACAGCCCCACCGGTAGCGTAGTGGTTCTCGCACCAGACCGGTATTCTGGAGGTCGTGGTTTCGGATCCCACCCGGTGGGAATTTTTCCACCACTTTCTTTCTGACTCAGAAAATTCTTCATATCTTTGTACGACATAATCCATTCCCCCTTTGTATTCCGAGGTTTTCTAGACTGCCAACCCTTATTCTGTGTTAATTCACTCAACCCCTCATTTCCCGTTTCTGATTGGCTACATGCAAGCAAGAGCCTCTGTTCTGGCAGTCTTGATTGATTTGATTGATTGTAGGGTTTAAGAGAAAAGCGGGCGCCGCGGCCGGGAATCGAACCCGTGACCTTGTGCTCAGCAGCGCAACACCTTATCCACTGAGCCACTGCGGCGGGTGTTCTGCCAGTCTTGGTGCCAAAGGTTACTTGAGAGGGTTCAGCGCTGGTCGACCACACTCGACATGTCGCAGACACTCGAGTCACGGCCCGGGAGTTAAAAAAAAGGTCCCCTTCACCCCGAGCTGTCCGAGCGGCGCTGGCTGCTACCCACAAGTGCAGGAAACAAAAAAATACCTTAACATAAATACCCGAGAAAGTGGTAGGGAAACAGCCCCGCCGGTACCCTAGTGATTATCGCACCAGACCTGTATTTTGGAGGTCGTGGGTTCGGATCCCACCCGGTGGGCATTTTCCCCCCACTTTCTTTCTGACTCCAAAAATTGTTCATATCTTCCTATGACATAACGCATTCCCCCTTTGCTTTCCGAGGATGTCTAGACTGCCAACCCTTATTCTGTCTCTCTCTCTCTCCCTCTCTCTCTGTATACATATATATAGATATATATATATATATATATATATATATATATATATATACATATATATATATATATATATATATATATATATATATATATGTATGTATATATATCTATATATATATATATATATATACACGACTGTATTTTGTACGCTGCCTGCCCATTGAGGCATTGTGACCCCGGCACATACAAAATCTCGCCGTTTTGCTCTTTTGCTATGTCTACATTAAGCCCTTCGTGTGCATCGCCCTTTCCTCCGCATGTTATCGCACGGTCTGAGGTGCACAGGCAGCCTGTGTTTCGCGGTGTGAGATTGTGCATTAAAAAGCCAACAACCTACCACTACATTACGTGATCACTATAATGGTCTCATCCTCTTCTGGCACCCTACCAACGCTTCCCTTCCCGCCTCCCTATTTTTGAATCCTTTCTCTCTCATTTTCTTGTCTCAGCGTTGAGCAAGAATAACACGCCTCATTAATAGCCCGATTATAGCCATTGCCTGCTTATGTCACCATATGTAATACCCATTTTATCCTTGGAAAATGTGAAACGGATGTTGAAGCTTCCAATTTCGACCGAGCGTGTAAGAAGTATTTTATTTTGGTTTCTGTTGTGGCTTCTGCCTCGGGTGTCTTTTATTCACATTGTGATCCGCAATGCTAGTGCTGACGGGGTGCGCGCTTCCTTCCTATCTAATCGCTCATGTTTTGCTTTGCTTCTTTTTCTCTTTTTCCTTCCTTTTTTTCTATTTTTTGGTTGCCCCGGAGGCCCGGCAAACACGGACTGCCGCGTCTCTCTTCTGGTTCTCATTTCTTTACGAATTGCTGCGCTCCGCAATATTTGCGCAGAATAAGCCCTGGGGTCCACCTGTGCGGGCGACAAGACCGAGTGCTAACAGTTACCACGCCGTGCATTGAGCTTGCGGGACACGACGCGATGCTGTGTACAGACAGAGGCGAAGGCGGGGAAGGGGACGCCTCAAATGGGCTCCCCCATTAGCTTTTGCAGGACCCCCGAAAATTGCGGAAGCTGCTGGGCTCCAAATACAGGAAAGGGCCCCACTTGCATTCTTGACCTCGCCGCTGAAGACGGTCGGTAGTCAATCCTTGTTACCGGCGGCACGCATGTAAGCGCACTGCGAGTGGCGCCTTGTGCTTTGTAGTTTTCCCCTCTTGGAGACACCGGATGCTTTTCGGGCTTTCGCCACCCATGTACTTGTCATATTTCCTATCATCCGCAGCACTCGCGTTCATGCAATATGTTCCTTCTTGCCTCCCCCCTCTTTTTTTCGTTTGTTTGTTAGCTTGTTTTGGGGGGGGGGGGTTTGCTTGCCTCAGCAGAACAGGCTCTGTATGATGCGTGTGGTAGTTTGTGTATTTGTTGCCTATGTAGCTTGTGTTTGGGGGCGCAGCTCCCACGCTGAGTCCGTATGGTTTTTTCCCAAAGCTTTCATTCCTGAAGACCTGCCTAAGGTCGAAACGTTGGAAATAACGTACCCCAACAGAGTACTTTTAGTTTGGGCGTATTCCTGCAGCAACTAAGGGCTATACCTAAAGACTATATATATATATATATATATATATTGTCACGAAGACAAGGACGATGCAGTTGTCTTGAATAAGAAACACGTTTATTAGAGCGAACTTGTGCTCCCCTAACAACTCAAAAGAATGCAGAGGCGGCGAAGCAGCGGTCAACAAAGTGACTTGCACAGGCGAGTGTCGTCGAATCGAATGCCCCGGCGTCCGCACTGCAGGCATTTTATCTTTTGGCGCGCGTGGTTCTAGAAACGTCGATTCGCATCGAGAACATAGTAGATCCAAGAAGATTATTCTGGGCTGTTCACGTTAGATCGGAATGCTCTCCCTATCACGACAGATAACACATGCGGCACAGAAAGAAAGAATGGAACACGCGCTTCCCTTGGCGCAGAGATAACACAGACCGGCGCAGCCGGGCGGTAAAAGCAAAACACAAATAAACAAACCCAATGTATGGTTCGCGGCAATATCTTTATATATATATATATATATATATATATATATATATATATATATATATATATATATATATATATATATATATATAAGGTGCAGCGGCAGAGGTAGAGTATCCGCCTTGCGTGTGGAGAAGGACCCTGGTTCGAATCCCGGTGCCGGACATTTCCCATCGGATCAAAATATCCTCGTGTTGACGCAATTGGAGAATCAGGCTTGGGGTGCGGCGAGACCCCGCCCACCATCGCCGGCAACGCACTCCCTCACCAGAGCAGGATTGGCCACCCTGGTGTAGTAACGGCCACAACCTCCCATGAATACGCGAATTAACCCACTACCCTCAATCTCCAGTGGCTGCGAAGCAAATGACCACGGCGGTGATCATACTTGTGATGGAGCATAGGGTGCTAAGGATCCTGGCAGCCGGACACGCCGCCATTCGAATCTGAACCTGGCAAAGTTTAACACGAGAACTATATCTAGCGAAGCGAGTTTACAGGTGTTCTTCGAGGAATTAGAGGGCATTAAATGGGATGTAATAGGGCTTGGTGAGGTTAAAAGGTCAGGTGAAGCTCTTACTGTGCTCAAAAACAGACTCGTCCTATTTTACCGTCTTCTAGTGGATGGAAGAGAACTGGGGGTAGGACTTATAGTCATTAAAAATATAGCTGGAAACATAGACGAATACTACAGCAATACAAAAGGGCAGCCCCTCCTTGCACTTAGGCCTAATGAGAGGTACAAACTCAGGGTGGTACAGGGCCGCGCGCCCACATCCAGCGACGCGACGAGCTTGTTGAGCGCCTCTATGAAGATGTGGAATCGGCAATGGCAAAGTACAAACACAGTATAACGTTGTTACTGGAGAGCTCAATGCTAAAGTAGGCAAGAATCAGCCTGGACACAGGCAGTTGGGAACTAAGGTTGTGCTTTGGAAATAGCAGGGGGGACCTACTAGTCGAGTTAGCAGAACGGAATAATCTACGTATCATGAACATCTTCTTCTGCAAACGGGAGAGGCGGAAATGGACGTGGACGAGTCCGAATGGGAAGCATAAAAAAGACAGACGTTATAGTTTGCGATGACACTGACGTCGTGCAGGATGTGAAAGTGCCCAGAAAGGTAAGGTGTAGTGGCCACCGTAAGGTATGATTCCAAATTAGGCCAGATTTGAGGATTGAGGAGGGACCGCAACAAGCTAGTACGTAAGAATCAGGATTGCGCTTCAGAACCGATATTCCGCGGTTACCAAGGAAGCAGAGCTTACGACGCAGTAAGCCAGCGACAATCTTACACACATTATCACGGAGTGTGCAGTAGAAGTCGGTGGCACGATGGCTAGACAGGCTACTGGTAATCGTTCCCAGGAGACGCAAGATCCAATTTGGAAAGAACAAAGCATTACAATGTCCACCGCAGCTGGTATATTAGAACTAGAGGAGCTTTCGGAGCTAATTAATAACCATCAGACAGCTGACACATGGAAGAATAATATGGAGGGGATCGAAAATGCTGTAAAGAACGGACGCAGCCTGAAAGCAGTGAAGAGGTGTTAAGGCATTGACAAAAATCAGCTGTATGCCGCTAAAGACAACCAAGGCAATGTCATCACAAATAAGCATAAAATAGTCAAAGCAGACGAAAAGTTCTATAGAGGTTTGTACAGTAGCTGGGACATCCAGGATAATGCCTAACCAGAAAGTAGTTCAGAGGAGATAGACATCCCACCAGTAACGACCGAAAAAGTAAAGAAGGCTTTGAAAGAAATAAAACGGGGCAAAGCACCTGGTGAAGATCAGATAATAGCAGACCTCTTGAAGGATGGCAGACAAATTGTTATAGTAAAAGTGGCAAACCTCTACACGCAATGTATATTGACAGAGAGTGTACCAGAATCTTGGAACAAAAGGAACATTCTTCCAATTCAAAATAAAGGTGACATGAAGGACTTGAAGAAAAACATATGATCAGCTTGCTGTCAGTCATCCACAACGTACTCACCAAGGTAACCGCTAAGAGAATTTCTGCCACCTTAGATTTCAGTAAACCTAGAGCTGGGTTTCATAAAGGCTATTCAGCAATGGACCATATTCACATGATCAATCAGGTGATCGAGAAGTGCGCGGAGTATACTGAACTCCTATATATAGTGTTCATAGATAATCAGCAAGCATTTGACTCGGTCCAAACCTCAGCGGTCATTCAGGCATTACGGAACCAGGGTGTAAACCAGCATTATGTAAAAACACTAGAAGATATTTAAAATGGATCCATAGCTATTATCATCCTCCATAAGGAGAGTAGCAAAATGCCTATCAGGAAGGTCATGAAATACCTACCAGGAAGCAAAAGAAAAGTGCTAAGGTAGTTGTCATTCACAAAAACGGACATAAAAATATTATGAATATTATTAGGCCCATTTCTGTGTTGCCCATTATTGCGAAGCCCCTTGAGAAAATTATTTTTGTTAGGGTATCTAAACTCTTTGACTCACACTCCATAATAAATGCTTCTCAGTATGGTTTTAGGCCAGGTCTATCCTCTAACACTGCTTTGTTAAACCAAAAAAGAGTTTATAGTCGGTAATACTGAAGAAAAAAAGCTAACTCTCGGAATATTTGTAGATTTCACAAAAGCACTTGGCAGGAATAATCATGATATTCTGCTGCTAAAATTATCTTAGTTTTTATAAGTAGAATTGCTTACGATTTAATTAAAAGCTATTTAAAGGATCGACATCAGTGTGTATGTATACAAATTGAACTTTGTTCACCCTACAAAATTAAATGCGGAGTACCTCAGGGCAGCATTTTAGGTCCTCTGCTATTTATTGCCTATATAAATGATATCATAAACATACATCAATCGGCAAAATATATTAGCTATCCTGACGACACTAGTATATCCTGATGACACTAGTTACGGGCAATGATAGCAATAAACTGATACAGAAAGCGAACCAAACATGAGGCGAACTACACAAATGGTCCCACCAAAACTATCTACTAATAAAACAAAACCAAGGCGGTCATTTTTCGTGCGAAAAACAAAAACTGTGCAATGTCGAGTAAACTTCACCTAACCAATGTTGAAATTCAGCTGTCCCAAACTGCTAAGACATTAGGAGTTGTTTTTTATGAATCTAGCTATGGGACTCTCAAACCGAAGCTGTGTGCAGCAAATTAAATAAATCTCTGGGTATGCTTAGAAGGTGCCAGTCTCTTCTACAAACTCCCCTTAAACTTCTCCTTTTTGATACACTTTTCGCTTCACATTTACGTTATTGCCAACTGATATGGGCATCCCGAACTGAGTCCTCCAAAAACTAGATATACACACTAAAAAAATGCTATGCGTGCTGTTGGGAATCTGTGTTACAATGCCCATACACCTCATTTATTCGCTAAATTTAAAGTACTAAGGTTTAGCTCGGTTTCATCATCATCACCAGCCTGTCTACGCCCACTGCAGGGCAAAGGCCTCTCCCATTATTCTCCAATTACCTCGGTCCTGTGCCCACTGTGACCAATTTATCCCCGCAAACTTCTTGATCTCATCTGCCCATCTAACTTTCTGCCGCCCCCTGCAGCGCTTGCCTTCTCTAGGGATCCACTCTGTTACCTTAATTACCAGCAGTTATCTTGCCTTCGCATAACATGCCCTGCCCAAGTCCATTTTTTTCTTCTTAATTTCTACTAATATGTCTTTAACACCAGTTTGCTCCCTGACCCACTCCGCTCTCTTCTTGTCCCTTAATGTTACACCTATCATTTTCCGCTCCATTGCCCGCTGAGTCGTTCTCAATTTAAGTTGAACCCTCTTAGTGAGCCTCCAAGTTTCTGCCCCGTAGGTGAGTACCGGTAAGATGCAGCTGTCATACACTTTCTTCTTCAACGACAATGGTAGGCTGCTATTCATTATCTGATAATGTCTGCCATATGCACCCCACCCCATTCTGATCCTTCTAATTATCTCTGCCTCATGGTTGGGATCTGGGGTCACAACTTGGATTAAGTATATATATTCGCTTACCACTTCCACTGCCTCGCCATCTATGTCAAACTGCTGTGCTGTCCCGAGGTTATTGATCATTACTTTAGTTTTCTGCATATTAATTTTCAGGCCCACGGTTCTACTCGGTTCGCCCAGTGCGGAAAGCATGCTTTGCAATTCGTCCCCCGAGTTACTTAGGAAGGCAACGTCATCAACAAATCTGAGGTTACTGAGATATTCTCCATTAACCCTTACTCCCACCTGTTCCCAATCCAACGTTCTGAATACTTCTTGTAAGCATGCTGTGAATAACATTGGAGAGATTGTGTCTCCTTGTCTGACACCCTTCCTTATAGGTATTTTACTGCTCTCCTTATGGAGGATGATAGTAGCTGTAGACCCATTATAGATATCCTCTAGTATTCTTACATAATGCTCATCTACACCCTGGTTCCGTAATGCCTGAATGACTGCTAGGGTTTCGACCGAGTCAAATGCTTTCTCATAATCTATGAAGGCTATATATAGGGGTTGAGTATACTCAGCGCACTTCTCTCTCACCTGATTGATCGTGTGAATATGGTCCATTGTTGAATAACCTTTACGGAACCCTGCTTGTTCTTTAGGTTGACTGAAATCTGAGGTTGCAGAGATTCGGTTAGCGATTACCTTGGTAAATACCTTGTAGACGACTGACAGTAAGCTGATCGGCCTGTAGTTTTTCAAGTCTTTCATGTCGCCTTTCTTATGGATTAGGATGATGTTCGCGTTCTTCCAAGATTCCGGTACCATTGCGGTCATTAGGCATTGCGTATACAGGTTTGCCAGTTTTTCAAGTACAATTTCTCCGCCATTCTTCAAGAGGTCTGCTGTTATCTGATCCTCACCAGGTGCTTCGCCCCCTTTCATTTCTTTCAAAGCCTTCCTTACTTATTCGGTCGTTACTGGTGGGATGTCTATCTCCTCTGAACTACTGTCTCGTTCGGCATTATCCTGTATGTCCCGGCTACTGTACAGATCCCTATAGAACTCCTCGGCCACTGTGACTATTTTATCCCTATTTGTGATGACATTGCCTTGCTTATCTTTAAGTGCATACATCTGATTTTTCCCCACGCCAAGACGTCTCTTTACTGCTTTCAGGCTACCTCCGTTCTTTACAGCGTATTCGATCCTCTCCATATTATACTTCCGTATGTCAGCTGTCTTGCGCTTATTGATTAACTTCGAGAGCTCTGCTAGTTCTATTCTGTCAGCTGCGGTTGAGATTCTCATGGTTTGCCGTTTCCTGATTACATCTTTCGTCTCCTGTGAAAGTTTACCAGTATCCTGTCTAGCCATAGTGCCCCCGACTTCTACTGCACACTCCGTGAGAATGCGTGTAAGGTTATCGCTGGCTTCCTGTGTAGTAAGCTCGGCTTCCTCGTTAAGGGCGGAATATCGGTTCTGCAGCGCGATCCTGAATTCTTCTACTTTACGTCTTACTGTTTGCTCATTTATCGGCTTCTTTCGTACTAGCTTGTTGCGGTCCCTCCTCAACTCTAGCCTAATTCTAGATCTTACCATGCGGTGGTCACTACACCTTACCCTCCCGAGCACTTCCACATCCTGCACGACGCCAGGGTTATCGCATAATATGAAGTCTATTTCATTTTTGTGCTCCCCATTCGGGCTCCTCCAGGTCCACTTCCGACTCTCCCGTTTGCAGAAGAAGGTATTCATTATGCATAGGTTATTCCGTTCTGCAAACTCAACTAGTAGGTCCCCCCTGCTATTTCTACAGCCCCGACCATAGTTCCCAACTGCCTTGTCTACAGCCTGATTCTTGCCTACTTTAGCATTGAAGTCCCCCATAACTACAGTATACTGCGTTTTTACTTTAGCCATTGCCGATTCCACATCTTCATAGAAGCGTTCCACTACTTGGTCGTCGTGGCTGGATGTGGGCGCGTAGCCCTGCACCACCTTGAGCTTGTACCTCTTATTGAGCCTAATTACAAGAGCAGCTACCCTTTCGTTAATGCTGTAGTATTCGTCTATGTTGCCAGCTATGCTTTTATTGACTAGAAATCCCACTCCCAGTTCTCTTCTGTCCTCTAGACCACGGTAACATAAGACGTGTCCATTTTTCAGCACCGGGAAGGCTTCGCCTGCCCTCCTGGCCTCGCTAAGCCCTATTACATCCCATTTAATGCCCTCTAATTCCTCGAACAACACCGCGAGGCTTGCTTCGCTAGATAAGGTTCGCACGTTAAACGTTGCCAGGTTCAGATTCCATTGGCGGCCTGTCCGGATCCAGTGATTCTTAGCACCCTCTGCTGCGTCACAGGTCTGACCGCCGCCGCGGTCAGTTGCTTCGCAGCCGCTGGGGAGTGAGGGCCGAGGGTTAGTTGGCGTATTCATGGGAGGTTGTGCCCGGTACTACACCAGGGTGGCCAATCCTGCTGTGGTGAGGGAGTGCATTACCGGCAATGGTCGCCAGGGTCAGGCCGCACCCCAAGCCCCTTTGTGCAATTCCATCAATACGCGGATTTTTTTTTCTTTTTTTTTTTTAAATCTGGTGGGAATTGTTCGGCACCGGGATTCGGTGCCGAACGGTACCTCGGTTTATGAATACCGGAATTTACTGTCTTTAAAATCCGCAATCCGCACAAATAGTACTGCACTGAGAAGCCTAGCTCACCTGCAGCTAAACGTTTGACCTCGCTTTAATCGTCACAGCGAACTTTGGTACACCCCTACACCGAAAACAAATGACGGCTTTCAAATGCTGAAATTTGCCAGTCCGCATGTGCTAAATATATATAGGCTTACTCTGGAACAATTGCGCTCAATTTCTGCAGGCGCTGTCTTTATTCAGTTGTGGGCAGCAACGTATTCCTCCTTCAATTGTAGTCGTGAACCACCACGGACCATAGGAGACCTGTGTCTGTCCCACACATATAATAATATCACTTTGTCTGTATGACATTTTTTTGGTAAAATAAGTTTATAGAAATATTGTTTTAAAAATTTAGTCTGGGGTCATCAAAAAGTATTGCTTTGAATGTGTTGTTCTATGCAAAAATTTACGCATTTGATCCAAATCGTGGAAGCCTTATTTGCTAAGAAATTTTTGCATAGTCTGCCTGCTGTTTTCCTTGTTGTTTTCTTTTCGTTTTTGTTTTTTGTTGTTGTATTTTTCTGGAAGGTGAGGCTTTGTCAAGATGCATCTGCGCAGCTTTCTCCTCATTTTCCATAACACATTGCGTTGTTGACATTTCTGTTTGTAATTTCCATTGCATAAGCACGCACTGCTTTGTGGTCAAATAAAGAAACTTCAACTTCAACAAGGAGACACAATTTCTCCAACGTTATTCACAGCATATTTACAAGAAGTATTCAGAACATTATATAGGGAACAGGTGGGAGTAAGCGTTAATAGAGAACACACTCAGTAACCTCAGATTTGCTGATGACGTTGCCTTGCTATGTAACTCGGTGGACTAATTTTAAAGCATGCTTACCGCACTGGACAAACAGAGTAGAACCGTGGTCCTGAAAGTTAATACGCAGAAAACAAAAGTAATTAATAATAACCTCCGGACAGCACCGCAATTTGAGATAGGTGGCGAGGCTGTAAAAGTGGTAATCGAATATATCTACTTAGGCTAAGTTGTGACCCCGGTTCCCAACCATGAGGCACAGATTATTAGGAGGATAAGAATGGGGTGGAGTGCATTTGGTAGCCATTCTCAGATAATGAATGGCAGCCTACCATTGTCCCTGAAGAAGAAAGTGTATGACAGCTACATCTTACCGGCACTCTCCTACGGGGCAAAATCTTGGAGGTTCACTAAGAGGGTTCAAGTTCAAATTAACGTAAGGACGACTCAGCGAGCAATGGAAGGGAAGATGATGGGTGTAACATTAATGGAGAAGAATACAGCTTAGTGGATCAGGGAACAAACGCGTTTCAAGGACATATTAGTAGAAATTACGCAGAAATGGACGTCGGCAAGGCATGTAATGCGAAGGCAAGATTGTAACGTTCCCCTTTATTAGATCGAGTTCACTAAGTAGGCAAACAACAGTTCGGTTCCTGTCCTTTCACCTCCTCTCTTCCTCCTCCTCTTCTGGCTGCTACCCGGCTCTCCGTAGACCTCTTCCTCTTTTTGTTACAGAGGCCGCCCCTCTGTTCTCAACCCTTCTGGTTTGATACGGCACCGCGTTGCACATAGACGCAGCTTCCACGATGTTATTTGGTCCATTGTAGCATATGTACTTCAAAATTTCTTGCTAGCGACCAGTCTTCACAACCATGTATGGCCCTGAAAAAGTAGCCTTTGAACCCTGCAAGCCATTCTGGACAAGGACATAATCCCCAACGTTAATTTTCGGAACCTTGCCCGTGTGAAGACGGCCGTAGTGCTTCTTCATTGCGATCCAGTACCTTTCTATTTCCCTCTCGGACCTTTCTTGTTCACGGGATAATATTGAATCGGTAATCCCCAGGAGGTGATCGGCATGCAGCCACTCAGATTTCCCATGATATGAAAAGTATGTACGGCATCCTAACGATTCTGTGTGCGAGTGGTGGTGGTGTGCAACAGCGGCTTCTAGAGCACATTTCAAGCCCCCTTTGAAATTTGCATTTAGGGAAATGAACTGCTTGATGTCAAGTATAGTTCTCTCAGCTAACCAGTTGGCTTCAGGGTGGTACGGCGCTGAGAAACACAGCTTCATATTGCGCTGGAGAGCCCAATTCTTCAACTGCTCGCTCTGAAAGGGTGGTCCTTTGTCGGCCACAATTGTTTTGGTGTCTTTAAACATATCCCGGTTCAAGAGAAAGATGACGCTCTTTGCATCTTCCTTCCCGGCTTTACACGTGACAATTCGCATGCGCTCATCAATTGCGAGTAGGAACGCTTGCGTGGTGCCTCTTCCCTCGCCTTTTTTGAGCTCCGTGAAATCAAGGTGGATCGTTGCGAATGGTTGTTTGGAATGTTCTGCGAAGATCATGGCACTACCTTTGGGCTTGAACTTGGCCTTCCAGATTTGACACTGGTGACAGGTCCGTACGTATACAGAGATGACTTGCTTCATGGTGTTCCAATGAAATCTTTGCTTGATTTTTAGTATGTGCGCCAAAATCCGTTATGTCCACCAGAGTGAGGTGAATCACCGTAAAGAGCCAAGATTTTTGGTGCACTAGCCTTCGGTACAAGAAGGCGACCATCTTTCAGCGACATCGCCTCGCTGCCGTCCCATAAGAGCACGCTCACGTGGTGATCATCACATGGGGCAGTTATGTGGAGTCGTGACATGGCAGCATCGTCCGGTGGCTTGTCACCTGGTCTGTGAGCAATGTCAAATACGAACAGCTGCAGTTCACTGACACACCTGCCCAGCCGCCCTTTAAGATGGGACAAATTCAGTATATAGGTCAAGGCTTGATTGTGTGTGAATAATCTGGAGCGTCGGCCATCCAAGTACATTCGGAAGTAACGTAGCACCATCACTACCGCCAGGGCCTCTTTTTCGCTGGTAGAATAATTAATCTCTGCCTCGATAAATGTGTAAGAATAATAAGCAATGTTCCAGAACTGTGTTTTTGGTGATTCCTCCTCATCTCTTTGGTACAAAATCGCCCCGGATCAGTAATGCGATGCATCTGTGGTCAGTTGAAACGGTTTGGTGAAATCTGGGAGCGTCAACACTGGGTTCAACGATATTATCTTTGTAAGCTCCTGATATGCGCTATCGCATTCCTCGGTCAATGCGACAGCGCAACATCTTTCTGCGTCAATGCTGTGAGGCATTTCGACTTAGTGGCGTAATTTTTGATGGGTGCCCTGAAGTGGCCTGCGAGTCCTAGGTAGATGCGCAGAGAATGCAAGTCATGGGGCTTGCATAGCTGTAAAATTCGCTCGACGGATTCCTCATTCGTGCTTTTCGTCTTGCCATCAAAAACTCTTCCCAGAATAACAACTGAATTTTCAAAAAACTCACTCTTCTTGAAGTTAATCTTCAGTTTAGCTTTGCTAAGGGCGTCTAGCACCTGTGAAAGTTGTGATATGTGTTCATTTCTCCTCCTGGAATAGTTTCGTATATCGTCGACGTACACTCCACAAAATTGTCCAGTGAACTCTTGTAGGATGGTGTCCATCATTTTCTGGAACCATGATTCAGAATTCTTCTATTCGAAAGGGAGTCTGTTGTATTCATATATACCAAAAGGAGTCACAAATGCAGTGAAGTGCTGGTATTCCTCCTGAAGTGGTACTTGCCAATACCCTTTCCTTTGCACAGATCGACTCGAGAGAACCAAGAGCAACCGCCGGTTTCATTGATGATGTCGTCTATTCTTGGAATTGGGTACGGGAACAGGTCAGTCTGGCAATTCATGAGCCTGTAGTCCGTACACAGCCTATATGTACCATCGTCCTTGAGAACCGTCGTGTTAGGTGACGCAAATGCTGATACGGAAGGTCGGATGATACGATACTCAAGCAGACTTTGCAGTTCAGTTTTTAGCCACTTCTTTTTTTTTTTTTGTAGGATATGCCGTATGGTTTTTTTCGCACAGCAGTAACATGGCGCAGTTGAAACGGCGCTTGCCGATCCTAATCTCCCCGAGTCGCCCATTGTACCACTCATCATCCATGGTATGACGAAAGCCGTTCAACGCCAGGTTCTTCCACGGGCTCCTACCACAGCGGAAGAACTCCTTCATGCGCTCAGGGACGTCTGCGTCGACCTTCGGCCACCAATAGGCCAGACCCGACAGTACGACACTGCTCAGAATGCCATACTATCGGTCGGCACTCTTAGCGGTGCTCAACAGCGAAAAAACGAATAACAGAGGTTGATCGGTCCCACCCAAAGACCACAAAGGACTGTGTACTTAATTAAATCTGAATCCAGTTTGCTGTATTCACCAATGTATGTCAGCGGGCGACGAGAAAATGTTTTAGAGTACACCGCAGCCTCAGTGAACATCATGAGTACAGGACTTGCCTCGCCAGATAACATATTTCCTGGTAGGGTTGTCCAGATACATGGCTACGATGGGACTGCTCGGGTGCTTGATAAATGGACGTGCGTAGAATTCCAGTACCAGGGAAGTAAAGTGCTCCTAGAAGCATTACTAATACACGACGTGAAGTTTAATTTCATCCTACACCATCCTGGCATGAAGAGATTGATGCTCAACCTCTCTTGGAAGGATGAGGTGCTCGTTGACCATCCCACTGAGACGATATGCGCGTAGACAAAGCCGTCCATCAGGCTGGTCACGAAAAGCTAGAACGTCTGTTCACAATATCCCGAACTTTTGTGTGTAGGCACCTATCAGACAGCCGCAGCAGTCATGGAAGTGCCGTTTCAACTGCGGCATGTTACTACTGTACGAAAAAAACCATACGGCATATCCTACGAAAAAAAGAAGTGGCTAAAAACTGAACTGCAAAGTCTGCTGGAGTATCGCATCATCCGACCTTCCGTATCAGCATTTGCGTCACATATCACGACGGTTCTCAAGGACGATGGTACATATAGGCTCTGCGCAGACTACAGGCTTCTGAATCGCCAGACTGACCTGTTCTAGTACCCAATGCCAAGAATAGACGACATCATCAACAAAACTGGTGGTTGCTCTTGGTTCTCTCGAGTCGATCTGTGCAAAGGGTATTGGCAAGTACCACTTCAGGAGGAATACAAGCACTTCACTGCATTCGTGACTCCTTTTGGTACATATCAGTACAACAGACTGCCCTTCGGATATAAAAATTCTGGAGCATGGTTCCAGAAAATGATTGACACCATCCTACAAGAGTTCACTGGACAATTTTGTGTAGTGTACGTCGACGACATAATAATCTATTCCAGGAGCAAAGATGAGGGCATACCATATCTCTCACAGGTGTTAGACACCCTAAGTAAAGCTAAACTGAAGATTAATTTCACGAAGAGGGAGTTTTGTAAAAATTCTGTTGTCTTTCTGGGAAGAGTTTTTGAGGGGAAGACGAAAAGCACGAAAGAGGAATCCGTCAAGCGAATTTTACAGCTATGCAAGCCCCACGACGTGCATTCTCTACGCGTCTACATAGGACTCTCAGGCCACTTCAGGGCATTCATCAAGGATTACGCCACTAAGTCAAAATGCCTCACAGCATTGACGCAGAAAGATGTTCCCTTTGAATGGACCAAGGAATGCGACAGCTCTTATTAGGAGCTTACAAAAATAATATCGTCGGACCCAGTGTTAACGCTCCCAGATTTCACCAAACCGTTTGAACTGACCACAGATGCATCGCATTACGGAGCCGGAGCGATGTTGTAACAAAGAGATGACAGGGAATCAGCAAGAGACACATCAGAGCCATTGGTTATTATCCTTACACATTTACCGAGGCAGACATTAATTATTCTACGACCGAGAAAGGGGCCCTGGTGGTAGTGATGGTGCTACGTTACTTCCGAACGTACTTGGAAGGCCGACACTTCAGATTATTCACCGACAATCAAGCCTTGACCTATATACTGAATTTGTCTCATCCAAAAGGGCGGCTGGTCAGGTGGGTTAGTGAACCGCAGCAGTTTGCATTTGACATTGCTCCCATACCAGGTGACAAGCTACCGGATGCTGATGCCATGTCACTGCTCCATATACCTGCCCCATGTGATGAACACCACGTCAGCGCCCTCTTATGGGACAGCACAGAGGCGATGTCACTGAAAGATGGTCGTTAACAGGTACCCAAGACTAGTGCACCAAAAATCTTGGCTCTGTACCATGATTCACCTCATTCTGGCGGACATGACGGATTTTGGCGATATACTGGAAAATCAAGCAAAGATTTCATTGGAACACGTTGAAGCAAGACATCTCTCAATACGTACGGACCTGTTACCAGTCCAAATCTGCAAGGCCAAGTTCAAACCCAAAGGTAGTGCAATGATCATGGCAGAACATTCCAAAAAACCATTTGCAACGATCCCCCTTGATTCGCGGAGTTAAGAAAAAAAGGCGTGGGAAGAGGCAGCACGCAATTGTTCCTACTGGCAATTGAAGAGCGCACGCGAATGGTCGCGTGTAAAGCCGGAAAGGAAGATGTAAGGAGCGTCATCTCTCTCTTTAACCGTGATATATTTAAGGACACCAAAAAGAATTGTGGCCGGCAACGGACCAGCCTTTCGAAGCGAGCAGCTGAAGAACTGGGCTCTCCAGCGCAATGTGAAGCTGTGTATCTCAGCGCCGTACCGCCCAGAAGCCAACGGGTTAGCTGAGAGAGCTATACGTGATTTTAAGCAGTTCATTTACCTCTATCCAGATTTCAAAGGGGGCTCGAAATGTGCTCTAGAAGCCGCTGTTGCACACCACAACCACTCGCACACAGAAGCTTTAGGATGCAGTCCATACTTTGCATATCATGGGAAATCTGAGTTGCTGCATGCCGATTACCTCCTGGGGATTACCGATTCAATAGTACCCCGTGGACAACAAAGGTCCGAGAGAGAAAATGAAAGGTACCGTATCGCGATGAAGAAGCATTACGACCTTCTTTACACGGGCAAGGTTCCGAAAATTAATGCGGGTGATTATGTCCTTGTCTGGAAAGGCTTGCAGGGTTCAAAGGCTCCTTTTTCAGGGCCCTATGGTTGTGAAGACGGCTCGCAAACAAGGAATTTTGCAGTACATATGCTACAATTGACCTAATAACATCGTGGAAGATGCGTCTATGTGCAAGGTTGTGCCGTATCAATCCAGGACTGTTGACAACAGAGGGGCGGCGTGTGTAACAGGAAGAGGAAGAGGGCGACGGAGAGCCGGGCAGCAAGCAGAGGAGGACTAAGAAGAGGAGGTGAAAGGACGAGAACCGGACTGTTGTCCGGTAGAATCGGCTGCGTCAAATGTAACGTTCCCATTTATTGGGTCAAGTTCACTAAGTAGACAAACAATAGTTCGGGTCTTGTCCTTTCAACTCCTCGCTTTCTCCTCCTCTTCTTGCTGCGGCAAGGCTCTCCGTCGACCTCCTCCTCTTGCTGTTACAAAGATAACCGTTGGTGATTAAGGGTAACAGAGTGGATCCCTAGAGAAAGCAAGGGGGGCAGAAGGCGACAGAAAGTTAGATGGGCAGATGAAATCAAGAAGTTTGCGGAGATAAATTGGTCGCAGTTAGCACAAGACCGGGGTAATTGGAGACTAATGAGAGAAGCCTTTGTTTGTAGAGGGCGCACATTAGCTGATGGTGATATATATATATATATATATATATATATATATATATATATATATATATATATATATATATACTGAAAGGCGGTTTAATTGCTAACAAGCAGTAAAAGCGAGAGGCAGGAAGCAGCGGAGTCTGTTCCAGGTGAACCGGATAGGGATCGCTGATCTGAACACAAGGACGCACAGAGATGATGCCAGCTTGATGGAGCGCATAGCTTCAACATGGCCAATTGACTGTCCATAGAGCAGGCTGACAGAACAGTGGGTTTGATTGGAGATAAACACTCTCGTACGCTCACCTTGCACTGTAAGAACGGCGAATCGGAGTGGCAACTCCTTCCAGCGAACAAAAATGTCGCATGGTGTGAACAGGACAGGTCCATCGGGTACGGGCGCACTAGCAAGGTCAATCATTACGGAACTTAGCGGGTGGATATCTACGTCCTCGTCCACGGTAATCTTCCATTCACCAAACAAATGCTTAGGCAGCAGTGGATCGCTCTGGGAAATAAGTTCAATCTCAGCCTTGGCACAGTCAATTACTGCGTTATGGCTTGGCAAGAAGTCCCATCCAAGAATAACGTCATGGCAACATGAACACAAAACAACAAATTCGATGGTGTAGACAGTTTCTTGGATCACTACTCGAGCAGTGCATACAGCCAGTGGTGGCACATGTTCCGGATTTGCAGTTCAAAGCGAAAGTCCCGACAGTGGCGTCATAACCTTTTTCAGATAGCGGCATAGTTTCACACTCATAACAGAAATCGCGGCACCAGTATCGACAGGAGCCAGAATAGGAACTCCTTCAACAGCTATGTCGACGACATTTTTCGGAGATAGACGAGGACTTTGACATTTTGGTACGTACGCAGTTCGTGCCTCCGGAACTGCGTGAATTAGTTTCCCGCGTCATGAGGGGCTGACTGACGACGCACAGGAGAGATGGAGCGGCGACGAGGAGTCGATCGGTGACTCGCGAACGTCTGATGGTCGGATTGAAAGGATGGTGACGGCGGTCCCGCAGGTGCGCGAAGGGGAGCTTGGCGGGAAACATACACTGGACTATGAGATGCTTCAACCTGCTGCATTGCACGGCGACAGTAACGTGCTACATGTCCTGGGAGACGACAGGCAAAGCAAATAGGTCGGTTGTCCTGAGTGCGTCACGAATTCGTCTGCTGTATATCCAATGGCGCGGGACGGCGGAACTAGGAGACTGGCTGAGGAATGAACGTCACAGGCGCTGGTATGTAGGGTCCAAAAGAGGGGACAAAGGAGTGGACAAGTGGCGGGGCAGCCCTTGCCGCGCATTCGGCGTACGTCAACGGAGCGGTCACTGGCGGTGCTATGGTAGCCATGGTTGGAACTGTCAGCTGGGCAGCGGTTGTAGTTGACTGGTGTGCAGGTGATAGGGCTTCGGCGACCTGCTCCCTGACGGTGCGCTAAACAGCTTGAGGCAAACTTGGTGCGGGCTGCTCTACAAAAGGTACCAGCGAAAGTTGCCGAGCGACCTCTTCCCGGATGAAGTCCTTAATCCTCATCTCAAGCGATGCTTGTTCAGAACTGAACGATAAACTTGACAGTTCGTCGCCCGTCCCCACTGACTGTCGAACAAAAATCCTCTGCCACCGCAGCTCATCATAGCTTTGGCAGAGCTTAATTATCTCAGCCACGGTCTTTGGGTCTTTGGACATCAACATCTGAAACGCGCGTCTTCAATTCCTTTCAGTGTGTGCCGAATCTTTTCTTGCTCAGACATACCCATGTTGTTGCGCCTGCAGAGATCCACAACGTCTTCGATATAACTTGTGAAATTCTCGCCGGGCTGCTGCGCGCGTACGCGAAGACACTGTTCAGCGTGCAGTTTCCGCACCGCTGGCCTGTCGAACGCCTCTACGAAGAGGGTTTTGAATTCGCCCCACGTTTTGATGGTCCTGCCGTTGTTCCGAAACCAGACCTCAGCCACTTCCCTAAGGTAAAACTCGACATTGCTCAGCTTAGCTTTGTCATCCCACTTGTTGTAGACGCTCACTGACTCGAATGTGGACAACCAATCCTCGGCATCATAATCACCTTTGCCGGTGAAAAAGCGCGGGTCACGCTGACGGATGGTGGCGGCACAGATGACCGCTGGCACCGGTGATGGTGGCTGTTGGGATACGTCGACGGGGTTCACGGGCATTGGTACGGTGCGGTTGCGAAGCTCCAGGTTGGTTCACCTCGTACCCAGCACCTCCACCACTTGAAAGGCAGTATAATTGCTAACAAGCAGTAGAAGCGAGAGGCGGGAAGCAGCGCAGTCTGTTCCAGGCGAACCGGATAGGGGATCGCTGATCTGAACACAAGGACGCACAGAGATGATGCCAGCTTGATGCTTCCGGCATATACCCGAATAGGGATTGGACGATCGAGTTCCATTCGTCCTTTCATTTCTCTTCATTACAATATCTATATATATATTTTTCACACCTTTCTATCTGACTCAAAAAATTATTCATCTGTTTCTATGACCACCGCATTCCCCCCCTATGCTTTCCGAGGTTTTCTTGACTGCCTTCACTTATTCTGTCTTAATTCACCGAGCCCCTCATTTCCCATTTCTCATTCGCTATCTATCTATCTGTCTGTCTGTCTATCTATCTCTACTCTATATATTTACTAGAACGGTATTTGACGCTTGAGGGTGGTAGCCAGCGCCACTATGACTTGATGGGGAGAAGGGGACCTTGGGCGCGTGTTTTTCTGGGCGCGTTTTTCTTTCTTTCTTATGTTTCTTTAAAAAAATCTTAACTGCACTAATCGTAAAAAAAATCCTAACAACACCCCTATGCCTCCTTTGGCGTTGTAGACTGCCGACCTATCTTTCTGTATTTTCTCAATGAGTCCCTCATTTGCTAACTATATTATTCTGTGAAAGCCTAGCGAAGGTCTCGGCTCTGGCAGTCTTGATAAAAAGGTAGCATAAGAGGGTTCCCCGCCAGTTGACCCGCTCGTGACAGGCTGTAGACGTTCGAGTCATGCCCCGGGGTTTGAAAAGAAGGTGGTCCCCTTCTCCCCGTGAAGTCATAGTGGCACTGGCTACCACCCTCAAGCGTCAAATACCGCCCTAGTAAATACAAATACATAAGAAAGTGAAGGACAACACAGTCGCCCAGATAGAAGAATTGGTAAGGCATTCGAGATCTAATCGAAAGGCGTGGATTCGGTCCCCACTCTGGGCGCGTGTTTTTCTTTCTTTATTTCTTATTTTTATTTAAAAAAATCTTAACTGCACTAATCGTAAAAAAAATCCTAACAACACCCCTATGCCTCCTTTGGCGTTGTAGACTGCCGACCTATCTTTCTGTATTTTCTCAATGAGTCCCTCATTTGGTGACTATATTATTCTGCGAAAGCCTAGCGAGGGTCTCGGCTCTGGCAGTCTTGATGACAAGGTAGTATAAGAGGGTTCCTCGCCAGTTGACCCGCTCATGACAGGCTGTAGACGTTCGAGTCATGCGCCGGGGTTTGAAAAGAAGGTCCCCTTCTCCCCGTGAAGTCATAGTGGCGCTGGCTACCACCCTCAAGCATCAAATACCGTTCTAGTAAATATAAATACATCAGAAAGTGAAGGACAAGACAGTCGCCCAGATAGCCGAATTGGTAAGGCATTCGAGATCTAATCGGAAGGCGTAGGTTCGGTCCCCAATCTGGGCGCTTGTTTTCCTTTCTTTCTTTCTTATGTTTATCTTAAAAAAATCTTCTGCACTAACAGTAAAAAATCCTAACAACACCCCTATGCCTCCTTTGGCGTTGTAGACTGCCGACCTATCTTTCTATATTTTCTCAATGAGTCCCTCATTTGCTGACTATATATATATATGTATATATATATATATATATATATATATATATATATATATATATATATATGGAAAATAAGGGTTGGCAGTCAAGAAAACCTCGGAAAGCAAAGGGGAGCTTGTGGTGGAACATAGAAAGAGATAAAGAATTTTTTGAGTCGATTATAGCACCATACCGGTATTCTGGAGGTCGTGGGTTCGAATGCCACCCGGCGGGCATTTTTTCACCACTTTCTTTTCGACTCAAAAAATTCTTCATCTCTTTCTATGACCCACCACAAACTCCCCTTTGCTTTCCGAGGTATTCTTGACTGCCAACTCTTATTTTCTGTCTTATTTCACGGAGCCCTTCATATCCCATTTTCTGATTCGCTACATGCTTAGCGAGGGACTCTGTTCTGGCAGTCTTGGTGCCAAAGGGAGCTTAAGAGGGTTCAACGCTGGTCGACCACTCTCGACATGTCGTAGACACTCGACTCACGACCCGCGGGTTAAAAAGAAGGTCCCCTTCACCCCGAGTAGCCCGAGTGGCGTTAGCTACCCCCCCCCAAGTGCAGGACACAAAAATACCTTAACATAAATACCCGTGAAAGTGGTGGGGAAACAGCCCCTCCGGTAGCGTAGTGGTTATCGCACCAGACCGGTATTCTGGAGGTCGTGGGTTCGGATCCCACCCGGCGGGCATTTTTTCACCACTTTCTTTTCAACTCAAAAAATTCTTCATCTCTTTCTATAACCCACCACAACCTCCCCTTTGCTTTCCGAGGTTTTCTTGACTGCCAACCCTTATTTTCTGTCTTATTTCACGGAGCCCCTCATTTCCCACTTTCTATTTCGCTATATATATATATTGTAAGGCGGGTTTATTGCCTTGACAGCGGAAGGAAGGAGGGGCACTCAGAAGTGGCAAACGGATCGGTGGCTCAGCCGGCAGAATGTCTCGAGCACTTCACGAGCTCCATGCCGATGACGATGCCGCTGCAGTGGCTGACCTTGTTGCCTCGTCGTCGTCTGTACAAACCAGGTGGTCAATCCCCTTGAGCGGGCATACGCCAATCACAAGGACAATGCTGACTGTTGTGGCCGCGTAGCAAATCAGTTGTTCGTTAGTGCTCGCATGGTGGCTGCGCGCCACTTGCTCGTCTTTCGCACTACAATTACCCCCACGACGAAGGGAGCCACCCTGGCGACCTAAGGGCACGTCACGACGGAAGGGTCGTAGTACGGCTTGAGGCGATGCACGTGTACCGTTTCGCGTCCGCGGCAGCGAAGGTCAGGCGACGGGGTGAGCGGCTCCACAACGTAATTAACGGAGGAGGTTCGTTCGAGTACGCGGTACGGTCCATGGAACTTGGAAAGGAGCTTGCTAGAAAGTCCAGGTGTAGTGGAGGGTACCGGATGACATGAACCATGGCGGTAGGACGGATGACATGAACCATGGTCGATGCTGAAGCGATCTATTACAGAAAGAGATGCAAGCTATTTACAATTCGGCCATCACAGCACGAGCGATAACCCCACGCCAACCGTCTTCGTCTTCGTCGGTGTAAGATGCCCATCGCACTAGGCTGCACAGTCCACTTCCTCGTCTTCTCGTTACATATCCCCAAGCCATCAAAAACGACCGTCCCGGTCGAGGTCACAGTCAATGAACCCGTGCGGTGAAGATGAAATGAATATGAACAGTGAAGTCCTTGCCGCCACTGCACACGCTGATCGGTTCATGAAGATGGGCCCCAGAACAGCGATGACGCCGACGCCACGAAGGAACCTCAAGCTCTTGGAATCGCGCCGGAGAACAGGGCAGGGGAATGTCGTCGGCTTCTGGTCTCGTCGCGGCAAGTCAGGTCGGCTGGTCTCGTCGGATCACGGGCAGGGGACACCGGGCTGGGGAATGCGCAGGCCAATGGCTCACAGGGGCTGGGGCGTACCGACGTGATCCTTGATGCTTGAGGTGGTCGCTTCAGAAACCGAGACGGGCGTAGCTGAAGGTCTACGAAGGGGATAAGAACCGCAACCTCCACCAAAATGTAAGGCGGGTTTATTGCCTTGATAGCGGAAGGAAGGAGGGGCACTCAGAAGTGGCAAACGGATCGGTGGCTCAGCTGGCAGAATGTCTCGAGCACTTCACGAGCTCCATGCCGATGACGATGCCGCTGCGGTGGCTGACCTTGTTGCCTCGTCGTCGTCTGTACAAACCAGGTGGTCAATCCCCTTGAGCGGGCATACGCCAATCACAAGGACAATGCTGACTGTTGTGGCCGCGTAGCAAATCAGTTGTTCGTTAGTGCTCGCATGGTGGCTGCGCGCCACTTGCTCGTCTTTCGCACTACAATATATATATATAGTCCTGAAGTGTAGTCCTGTTTTGCTATTTGCTGCACAAATACGCACAGAGTAAAAGCACGTCCTGGAAGACTTTATTTCGACATTTCGCCCTGAGACAGGTATTCTTCAGGAGTGACAGTTTTGGGAAAAAATCATACGGATTCAAGGTTGGGCCGGTGCCCCGAAACACGAGCCACATAGGAAACATATATATATATATATATATATATTGATTGATTGATTGTAGGGTTTAACGCGCCGACGCAACTAAGGCGATGAGGCGCGCCGTAGTGGAGGGCTCCGGATTAATTTTGACCACCTGGGGATCTTTAACGTGCGCCGAAATCTCGTACACACGGGCGTTTTTGCTTTTCGCCTCCATCAGAAAAGCGACCGCCGCGGCCGGGAATCGAACCCGCGACCTCGTGCTCAGCAGCGCAACGCCTTAGCCACTGAGCCACCGCGGCGGGTAATATATATATATATATATATATATTGAGAGACGACAGTTTGCGTGGCCGTTTATTCCAACGCTCGGGCCAAGGAAGAAGATCAAGCGGTGATGATGATTATTTACAAGTGATGATGATGCCGAGCCCATCGGGCTAGCACTGATGATAGTATGTGATTACGAAGAAGCGCCGGTAACATAACCCAAAGTACTGGGAGTGTGGTCATTGGGTCTCACATAATTTCCCCTGCACATCGCCAGCACAGCAATGGCCAGCACATCGCCGTCAACGATTTTGTCAGCGGAAACTGAAAGAATGTGCTCTTGGCGGGCGGGCACAACGTGGTCGGTACGTAGCACCAGACGAGGCGTACTTGTTTCCGGGACAGCTGAGTGATGAACGTCTGTGATGCTAATAGCAGGAGTGCGGCAACAAATAACAACGGAAGTCGACGAAAGAAAGTCCCAACCAAGAATAAGCTTATAGGGGCACTCCGAGATCACCGCACACTGAATGTGATGACATAGCCCGTCGATAGAAACGCGTACCGTGCAGAAGGAAGAAGGTTGGATGGACGTGTCGTTCGCACCACGTAATAAATGGCCACTGTATGGGGTTTTTACCTTTCGTAGTCTCTTACAAAAGTCAGCTCGAATAATAGAAATACTTGCTCCAGTGTCCACCAAAGCTCCGATATCGTTACCTTCAACTGATACTAACAACAAGTTCGATGGGTGTTCTGGAGGAGTTGCTAATGTACCGATAGATGCAGTTTCCCCTCCAAAAACTGCATGACTTAGTTTTCCGAGAGGTGGGTGGGGTCATGTACGACAGGGCTAAGCGGAGACACAGATCGGCGAAATGGTGATGGGGAACGACGTCGCGACGCACGAGAATTGGTTGGGGACTCGGAAGTGGCAGGAGGAGAGGACCGCCGTGGCAGAGATGGGTAACCCCTCTGGCGGTAGTCGTAACGAAGGTTTGGTCGGTCACGTTCGTACGTGTCGTAGCCACGTCGCTCATCAATTAAACGCCTCCTACAGAACCGCGAAATGTGCCCGCGAATTCCGCAGTAGAAACACACCGGCCGGTTGAAAGAGGGCTCAGGGCGCTGCGGTCGCCATGCTGGATAGTAAGGCTGCGGCCCAGGGACCGGGTTGACCGCTGCCACATAGCCAGGAACTGGTTGGGCGGGGACGCCTGCCACGGACAGAGGAGGCCTGCCAGCCACGTCGGAATAGGATGGCGTGACGAGTGGAGGGGTAAGATCTGCGGGAAGTCTTCCGTGAGTACACACGGCAAGCTCCTCTCTAATGATCTCTCGCAGGTTAGGTGTAGACGAGTAGGGACTGGTAGAAGAGACGTGCACAGAGGTGCGGCAGTCAAGTTCTTCCCGGATCAGTTCGCGTATTAGAGCTCGGAGGTCCTCATCGCCGCTGTTCCGGGCCATGGTACCCCGCTAGAGACGGAGCGACTGAAGGTCGTCCAGGCGTTGGCACGTTGTCCTCACATCCGAAACGGTTGTCAGATTCTGAAGGGCCAGGGCATTAAAGGCGAACTGGCCGATCCCTTTCAAGATGTGGCGCACGCGATCAGCCTCCGTCATGTCTTTGTTGACCTTTCGGCACAGGGCCACAACATCTTCAATGTACGACGTGTACGTCTCACAAGGATGTTGGAATCGTCCCTCCAGCTTCTTTTTCGCGATGGCTGAGCAGCCCGAGGAGGAGCCAAAAATCTGGCGCAGCTGCGTGGTGAAATCGTTCCAGTCATCAATGCGGTGCACATTGTTCCGGAACCACGTTTTGGCCACTTCGTCCAGGGACCACGAGACGTTTTCAAGCTTCGCGCGGTCGTCCCACCTGTTAAAGGCGCTGACGCGTTTGAAAGTATCAAGCCACTCGTCAACTTCCTCATTACGAAGTCCAGCGAACATCGGTGGATCCCGCTGGCGGCTGGTGACGAGGTACGGTGGGACGGTGGCTGAGCCCGCCCCACCGGTTCCGCTGCCGGTTCCACTGCCGGTACCGCTGCCGGTTCCGGTGGCACGTTCCGCTGTCATAGGCATGGCCTCTCGCAGCAAGCGACGACCCGAACGGAGCTCCAGGGGTGCACTCAGAGATGGAGGACGAGGGATGAAGACGCACGCTCCACCACTTGAGAGACGACGGTTTGCGTGGCCGTTTATTCCAACGCTCGGGCCAAGGAAGAAGATCAAGCGGTGATGATGATTATTTACAAGTGATGATGATGCCGAGCCCATCGGGGCTAGCACTGATGATAGTGGCTGATTACGAAGAAGCGCCGGTAACATAACCCAAAGTACTGGGAGTGTAGTCATTGGGTCTCACAATATATACGACTGTATTTTGTAGGCTGCATGACCATTGAGGCATTGTGACCCCGGCACATACAAAATCTTGCCGTTTTGCTCTTTTGCTATGCCTACATTAAGCCCTTGGTGTGCATCGGCCTTTCCTGCGCATGGTATTGCACGGTCTGAGGTGCACAGGCAGCCTGTTGTTTCGCGGTGTGAGATTGTCCATTAAAAAGCCAACAACCTACCACGATATTCCGCGATCACTATAATGGTTTCATCCTCTTCCGGAACCCTACCAACGCTTCCCTTCCCACCTCCCTATTTTTGAATCCTTTCTCGCTCATTTTCTTGTCTCAGCGTTGAGCAAGGATAACACGCCTCATTAATAGCCAGATTATAGCCATTGCCTGCTTATGTCACCATATGTAATACCCATTTTATCCTTGGGAAATGAGAAATCGGATGTTGAAGCTTCCAATTTCGACCGAGCGTGTAAGAAGTATTTTATTTTGGTGTCTGTTGTGGCTTCTGCCTCGGGTGTCTTTTATTCACATTGTGATCCCCAATGCTACTGCTGACGGGGTGCGCGCTTCCTTCCTATTTAATCGCTCATGTTTTGCTTTGCTTCTTTTTCCCTTTTTACTTCCTTTTTTTCTTTTCTATTTTTTGGTTGCCCCGGAGGCGCGGCAAACACGGACTGCCGCCTCTCTCTTCTTGTTCTCATTTCTTTACGAATTGCTGCGCTCCGCAATATTTACGCGGAATAACCCTTGGGGTCCACGTGTGCGGGCGACAATACCCAGTGCTAACAGTTAACACGCCGTGCATTGAGCTCGCGGGACACGACGCGATGCCGTGTACAGACGGAGGCGAAGGCGGGGAAGGGGACGCCTCAAATGGGCTCCCCCATTAGCTTTTGCAGGACCCCCGAAAGTTGCGGAAGCTGCCTGGGCTCCAAATACAGTAAAGGGCCCCACTTGCATTCTTGACCTTGCCGCTGAAGACGGTCGGTAGTCAATCCTTGTTACCGGCGGCGCGCATGTAAGCGCACTCCTTGTGGCGCCTTGTGCTTTGTAGTTTTCCCCTCTTGGAGACACCGGATGTTTATGGGGCATTCGCCACCCATGAACTTCTCGCATTTCCTATCAGCCCCATCACTCGTGTTTATGCAGTATGTTCTCCGTAATTGTGTTCCTGCACTCCCCCTCCTTTTTTTTGTTTTTGGCAGTCTATTTCGCTTGCATTTAGCAGAATAAGCTCTGTATTATGTGCGTGGTCATTTGGGTGTTTGTTTTTCATGTGGCTTGTGTTTCGGGGCGCCTTACCACCTTGAGTCTCTATGATTTTTTTCCAAAGCTTTCATTACTGAAGAAGACCTGTCTCAGGTCAAAACGTGGAAATAAAGGCTCTCAAGAGCGTACTTTAACTATATATATATATATATCTGTATATATAAATATATATCTATTGCTTGTATTCACTGACGAAGGGCGCATGCTGGGCACAGTTTGATTGTTCCGTCGCTCGTTACGTCTGGCTCCGCGTGATGGCGGTACTTGTCCGTGCTAAGCACATCACTGTGTGATACGTTAAGCAACTCTACCTCAACTAACGCGAAGTATTGCCTCGAGTCCAATGTGAGTACGTTTATTACCATCTATGTTGACCCCACCGCTGAAAATCGGGTTGAAACGCAGCAGAAGACGCACGCCGGTGTTTTTTTGCTTCGGCGTGCGGGCGCAGTGGCCCAAGCCATGCCATGTCGGTGGCGCATCGGCAATGTCTGTGGCCCTTTCCATTGTTGCCAAACGAAGACATTGACACCTAAACTTCTCAGAACATTGGATTGGGAACAGGTGGGAGTAAGGGTTAATGGACAATACCTGAGTAACCTCATATTTGCTGATGACGTTGGCTTGTTAAGTAACTCTGGGGAGGAATTGCAAAGCATGCTTACCGCAGTGGACAAACGGAGTAGAACCGTGGGCCTGAAAATTAATATGCAGAAATCTAAAGTCATGACCAAAGCCTCGGGACAGCAAGAGGTTTTAGATGGGTGGCTAGGCGGCGGAAGTAGTAAGCGAATATATCTACTTAGGCTAAGTTGTGACCCCGGATTCCAACCATGAGGCAAAGATTATTAGAAGGATAAGCATGGGGTGGAGTGCATTCGGTAGGGATTCTCAGATAATGAATGGCCGCCTACCATTGTCCCTGAAGAAGAAAGTGTATGACAGCTGCATCTTATCGGTACTCGCCTACGGGGCAGACACTTGGAGGCTCACTGACAGGGTTCAACTTAATGTGAGGACGACTCAGCGAGCAATGGAATGGAAGATGAGGGGTGTAATATTAAGGGACAACAAGATAGCGGAGTGGATCAGGGAACAACCACGTGTTACGGACATATTAGTAGAAATTAAGAAGAAATGGAACTGGGCAGGACATGTATGGCGAAGGCAAGATAACCGTTTGTAATTAAAGGTAACAGAGTGGATCCCTAGAGAAAGCAAGCGGAGCAGAGGGCGACAGAAAGTTAGATTGGCAGATGAAATCAAGAAGTTTGCGGGGATAAGTTGATCGCAGTTAGCACAGCACCGGGGTAATTGCAGATGAATGGGAGGGGCCTTTACCTGCTGTAAAGGGTCTAGATACGCTGATGGTGATCTATATGTTTGTATGTTTGTATGTATGTATGTATGTATGTATGTATGTATGTATGTATGTATGTATGTATGTATGTATGTATGTATGTATGTATGTATGTATGTATGTCTCTCTCTATATATATATAATAAACGAAAATTTTGAACAAGGTAAAAGCACGTTTGTTGCCAACGTTTCAGCAAAGAGACTTGCTTTCTTCAGGGTTCAAAAGTGCAACTGCTCCCTATATATATATATATATAGTAAATGAGGGGCTCGTTGAAAATAACACAGAAATAAGCGTTGGCAGTCAAGAAAACCAACCTCGGAAAGCAAAGGGGAGGATGTGGTAGTTCATTCAAACAGATAAAGAATTTGGAAAGAAAAAATAAAATGGAGAAAAAATGCATGCCAGGTGGGATCCGAACCCCCGACCTCCAGAATACCGGTCTGGTGCGATAACCACTACGCTACCAGCTGAGCGATTTTTCCCTCCACTTTCTGGGGTATTTATGTTTGGGTATTTTCATTTCCCGTGCTTGGGGGTGGTAGCCAGAGCTCGTGGGACTCGTGGGTTCGCATCCCACCTGGCGGGCATTTTTTCTCCACTTTCTTTCTTTCTTTCCAAAGTCTTTATCTGTTTCAATGACCTACCACATCCTCCCCTTTGCTTTCCGAGATTTTCTAGACTGCCAACTCTTATTTCTGTGTTATTTTCAACCAGCCCCTCATTCCTTAGTCTGATTCGCTACATGCATAGCGAGGGCCTCTGTTCTGGCAGTCTTGGTGCCATAGGAAGCTTAAGAGGGTTCAACGCTGGTCGACCAGTCTCGACATGTCGTGGAAACGCGAGTCAGGGCCCGGGGGTTAAAAAGAAGGTCCCCTTCACCCTGAGTAGTCCGAGTGGCGCTGACTACCACTCCCAAGCACAGGAAAAAAAATACCTAAACATAAATACCCCAGAAAGTGGAGGGAAAAATCGCCCCGCTGGTAGCGTAGTGGCTATCGCACCAGACCGGTATTCTGGAGGTCGTGGGCTCGGATTCTACCTGGCGGGCATTTTTTTCTCCGCTTTCTTTCTTTGTTTCCAAATTCTTTATCTGTTTCAATGACCTACCACATCCTCCCCTGTTTTCCGAGGTTTTCTTGACTTCCAACTTTTATTTCTGTGTTTGATGGTAAATAGACGTTCGTCACGCTTTCGTGTGCTGTCGGACGAGAAAGGAGGCGACGGAGACGTGAAGAGAGAAAAAGAAAATCAGATGTTTATCTGTTCTGCAAGTCCTGAGTTACGGGAGCGGGAAAACAAAGTACATCGTCAGTTCGCGTAAGTCTCACATGACAAGTGACTCCAAAATACAGTTCGGCAATTCCCGAGCTACTGTTGTCTGTTCTGCCCCACACCAACGTTCCTCTCGAGTAAGGTTCACAATATTAAAGGCGTCGTCTCACAGGTCCCGACGCCTTCTCAGGTTTGTCGTCGTCCGTTGATGTGGCCATCGAAGTGAGCGAGGGCAGGGGGGGGCGGCACGACTGCTGCTACTGAATCGTCACCGGCACACAGCTGCTCTACCGTGTGCGGCGCTCGCCATGGGACAGCGCCCCGATGTCTGATCCCAGCTGAGCTCGCGAGGACCACGTCCCACGAACGACCCCGGAGATGAGCGCCTCGATAGCGTCGGCCAAGGCCGGCACTTGACAAGTGCGCCCTTGCAGGAGCCACTCGACAGGCCGCCCCTCGGTCCTTGATCAAGCCACCTGGACAGGATGAGGGAGGGACGACCTGGGTGAAGGCACGCTGCAGGAACGACGGCAGGAGCTCTTCCTCTGGAACGTCCCCCAGCCCGTGGTTCAGTTGGACGAGCAGCTTCACACGTTCCTCTCGTAGCTGTCCCAGCTTCGTTCTCTTCTTCCCTCGATTTTTGCCCAGCTGTCGCGCCACCTGCCCACACCCCCGTCGTCGTCTCTTCCGTGTTGCACTGGTAGCTCGAGTTCACTCACGGCCCATGTCACAGTGTAATATTAAAAAAAACACAACACACAAGGAAAAAAACGAAACTTGGGTCTTTTCCTCTCAATATCCCCCAGCTTAAGAAAGTTGTTTGGAAAAAACAACTTGTGCACAAGCGCACGGAGTACGAATGCACACACACGTCCAGAAGTAGATAAAAGAAAACATTGCTCACAGATGTCCGTTCAGTTCAGGGAAAATGTTACCCATCCAGGAAACCAAAATTGTGCACACGAGTTCATTTTCAAACGGTAGAACGAAGCGATGAGAGGGTAGGTGGAAGTCAAATGCGGCTGAGGTAGTCGGCACCTACGTTTCTGGAGCCCTTAATGTATTCCACCACGAAGTCATACTCAGTGAGTAACAGACTCCAGCGGAGCACCTGGCCATTTGTTTGCTTCGCAGAGTTTATTTAAGCGAGACGCTGATGGTCAGTTTGCAGCACGAATCTCTTTCCAAACAGATAAACATGAAACTTTTGAATGGCCCACGCAAGTGCCAGCGCTTCTCTTTCGATCGTGGAGTAGCGAGCTTTTTGCTCGAGGAGCTTTCGACTTGCGTACGGTACTGGATGTAAGACCCCTTCATGGCGCTGCACTAAAACAGCTCCAACACTAGAGGATATTGCATCCATGCGTAGGATGAAAGGCTCCTGCAAGTGCGGTGACCGTAATACCGGGCCCGATGATAGGAGCCGTTGTAGTGTTACAAACGCTTGTTCATGAGATTCTTCCCAGGTGATTTTGTTAGGACCTCGTTTTCTGGTGAGTTCCGTCAGAGGGGCGACCGCAGTAGAGTAATTTGGTACGAAGTCCCGGTAATATCCAGTTTTTTGCAGCCTGGATTTTCTCTATCGTCTCAATCTGGTGCCTCAGAAGATTGTTCCCCACAATGTGCCCCAAAAACTTTACTTCAGCGAAAGCCACCTCACTTTTGGAAGGCTTTACGTCAAATGAGCAGCCCTAACACGTTCCAGAAACAGGGTGAGTGTGGTAATGTGCTCTTCCCAGGTTTTGGTAGCTATTAGCACATCGTCAAAATAGTGATAGATGTTTGGTATTCCTTCTACAACTCGTCTCATTAGTCGGGTAAAGACCGCAGGTGCAGTCTTGATGCCGAACGGTATGAATATGAACTGATAGACACCAGAAGAAGCTTGAAACGCGGTTAATTGTTTCGATGCGTCTTGCATGGGCACCAGCCAGTACCCTTTCGTGAAGTCGAACTTCGAGAAGTAGCGGCTTTGGCCCAGTTTGGCAAACATCATGTCCACTCGAGGTATCGGCTCGTTGTCCGTCACTACGACTCGGTATAGCTGCCTGAAGTCAATACAGAGCCGAATGTTCCCGTCTTTCTTCTTCACCACGATGATTGGTGCTTGATAGGGCAAATCCGAAGGTTCAATTATTCCTTGCGCTAACATTTCCTGAACTTCCTGCTCTACAGCTTCTTGGATAGCAAATGGTATGGGGTACGACCGTACCTTTACCGGCGGTTCAGTGGTTTGGCGCAACTTGCACTCCACAGCGTTTGTATTTCAAGGTACACCCGAAAACACGTCGGAAAACTCTTCCAGCAGTTTATTAATGTGGTCTTTTTGCTGGTCGCTCAAGGTCGTTGCTACTAATACATTTCGATAAGTTTCCAGGCGCTGTAGAGCAGCAAAGGGTATGTCTCGTTCAGAAGTAGTGTCCGTCTGAACAGTAACGGCGGCGTGTTGTGGTACTGCAGTCTCGGACTCTCTTTCCTCGTACTTCTTTAGACGGTTAATATGAAATAGGCTCCTTCGGGTTCCAAGGTCTATAAGTAGTCATATTCACTGTGTTTGGCGACGATCGTGAAGGGTCCCTTTCATGTGAATATCAGCTTGTTCTTATCTGCAGGTAGAAGCAGCAGTACCTTGTCCCCTGGTGCTAGTTGTCGAACTTTTGTTCTTCTGTCGTAATACTTCTTTTGTGTCATTTTCGCCTTCTGGAGTTCTTCATGCGCCACCTTGCAGGTGTTCTGCAAACGCTCCTTAAGTTCTACGACATATCCGTATGTTGACTTCGTATCGCAATCAATGCTGGCCCCTGTCCACAGTTCCTTAAGAACTGACCTCGGGCCCCGTACGAAGCGACCATAGAGGAGATCGAATGGGGAGAATCCCAGGCTCCTTTGTGGAACTTCACGGTATGCGAAGAGCAATAGAGCTAGGTATCTATCCCATTGTTTCGGCTGTTCCTGACACATATGGCGGACCATTTGTTTTAGAGTTCCATTAAACCTTTCCACCAGTCCGTTGGCCATGGGGTGATAGGGAGTTGTGGGTAGTTGCCGAAACGAGAGCAGTCGCCCGAGTTCCTGCATAAGGTTCGAGGTGAACTACTTCCCACAGTCGCTCACTATTTCTCGCGGAACTCCGACACGGGAAAACTTTTCTACATTCGCTTCCGCTACCCGCTCGGTCTCAATACTTGCTAGTGCTACCACATCCGCGTAACACGTAGCGAAGTCTACCATCATTAATATGTATCGGTTTCCCTTAGATGAAGTTGGGGACAGAGGTCCGATAATGTCAATTGCGACCCGCTGAAATGGCGTGTCGATGATGGGCATACTTCCCAAAGGAACTCTACCGGCGAGGTGTTTTCGTACCGTCCTTTGGCAGATGTCGCACGACTTTACAAAATCTATAACATCGGCCTGTACACCCGGCCAATAAAATTCTTCAAGGACCCGGTCTGAAGTCCTTCGTTGCCCCTGGTGACCAGCCAGAAGACCTTCATGAGCCATCTTCATCACGCTGTTCCGGAGATTCTTGGGGACTACAAGTTGCTCCAAGTCTCGCCGTTCTGTCGTGTGGTTGCGTCGGAAAAGAACGTTACGTATCAGAACAAACTCAGTGACTGCCGAATTTTTTAACGTGATTTTCCTTCCCACAGCCGTGAAGCAAGTTTCCAGCGTAGAATCTGCGCGCTGCAATTTCCGTAATTCTTTCGGGCTGATATCTAAGGGGTTGATCTGTGGCACAAGCAGTTCTCTTGGGTATTTCCCTTGTTTCCCTGCAGCTGCTGACACGTTCCCTTGCCGTTCTTTATTCAAAGCTGTCGTGTCTTTAGGTTCTTTATGGGCAAAGTGCTCATGGTCAGTCTGAGACAGACTCGGTCATTGTTCCGGCTTTGCGATATGGTGCCGGTCTGCACGTACACCCGGAACGTTTCCCAGCACTACTTCATACAACGGGTTCTCCATACAAACAGCAAGCACCTGTCCCTTAAAGAGCGGCGAATCGACGTACACCCTAGCCTCTGGTAGGCTCTTTGCAGACCGGTCTAGTAAGTGGATGGTACGGGTGCTACCAGTCAGTTTGCAGTCTGGAACGAGCGAACGTTTCACTACTACTTTATTACATCCAGTATCTTGTAATACAGTAACAGGTCTCCCTTCCAGATAGCCCTGAACTGTCGGTAACGGCTTCGAACCTCCATCGCAAGTTATACTGTTTTCGGTACCATCGCACATGTCATGACTATGACTGACCTGTTGCTTGTCATCCCCAGGTTCCATCGTTTCGTCACGCTGCGCTTTCTGCGGTCCTAAGACGGAGCAGGATGATTCCCCACGTTTTCCAGAATTTGACGGGCAATTCTCTGGTCGGTGTCCTGTCCTCTTTCACTTCCAGCACGGTGGTGACTTCTGTGCTCGTAATTTTCACCAACAATCCGAAGCTCGGTGACCCGGCTTGTTGCACAGAAAGCAAAGCGGCTTTCCTTTGCTTTCATTCGAGGTGCCAGCTTTGGCAGCAACCATCGGTTTCCCCTTTTCTTCCTTTCCTCGAGCGAGGTTCACGATTCCTTGTGCTTCCAAGTACTGATCTGCTGTTGTCGCCAACACGTCGAAGTTATTACTTCCCCCCGCTCCTTCAGGAAGATCGCCAGCCTCTCGTCGCACCGCCTGAGAAATTGCTCGGAGATCATCTTGCCTCGTAGTGCGTCGTAAGTAATCGGAGTCTTCGCCAGCTCTTGCCAATGGTCGAAGTACCCAGAGAGACGTAACGCGAACTGTCGACCCGTCTCGGCATTCTCGGGCCGTGCATATCTAAACGTCAAGCGGTATCCCTCTTCCGTGTATCGGAACCATTGGAGCAGCGTGTGCTTGAGCTTTGTGTAGTCCGTGCTGTCTTCAGCAGACATCCACCCGATCACGGTCAAGGCTTCTCCCGTCAGGCATAAGCTCAAGGACAAAGCCCACTTGTCTGTTGGCTACCCTTGGCTCGTGGCAACCTTTTCAAATCTCTGGATGTATGCGTCCAGTTCATCCGTACCCTCGTTATAGGGAGGAATCATCTTCTGCGGGCTTTTAAAACTCTGACGGGAACCTACACTCTCATGCACCGAACTCGCGCTCGGACGCTGCGTGAGTCGTTCAGCCTCCATGCGAGCCATTTCTCGCTCATGCTCAGCCTGTGCTGCTACGCGCGTCTCTTCTCTTTCTTTTGCTCGTTGCGCCCTCATATCTTTTTGTTCATCAGTCACCCATGCCCGCAACGCCTCTCTACTCGGACCCATCTCCTTTCCTAGCTCCACTAACATTATCTTCTCTTCCATTCTCGTCCTTACACAAGAACACCGTGAAACTCGCAGATGTAGCGTGAGAGATTCGCCCTGTCGCGGACGCCAGAAATTGTGATGGTGAATGGATGTTCGTCACGCTTTCGTGTGCTGTCGGATGAGAAAGGAGGCGACGGAGACGTTGTGAAGAGGGAAAAAGAAAATCAGATGTTTATCTCTTCCGCAAGTCCTGAGTTACGGGAGCGGGAAAACAAAGTACATCATCATTTCGCGTCAGTCTCACATGACAAGTGACTCCAACATACAGTTCGGCAATTCTCGAGCTACTGTCCGTTCTACCCCACACCAACGTCCCTCGCGAGTAGGGTTCAGAATATTAAAGGCGTCATCTCACGGACAGGTCCCGACGCCTTCTCAGGTTTGTCCTCGTCCGTTGATGTGGCCGTCGAAGCAAGCTAGGGCAGGGGGGGCACGACAGTTGCAACTTGATCGTCACCGCCACACAGCTGCTCTACCGTGTGGGGCGCTTGCCACGGGACAGCGCACCGATGTCTGATCCCAGCTGAGCTCGCGAGGACCACGTCCCACGAACTACCCCGGAGATGAGCGCCTCGGTAGCGTCGGACAAGGCCCGCACTCGGCTAGTGCGCCCTGGCAGGAGCCGCTCGACAGGCCGCCCCTTGGTACTGGAACAAGCCACCAGGACAGAATGAGGTAGGGACGACCTGGGTGAAGGCCCGCAGCAGGAACGATGTCAGGAGCTCTTCCTCTGGAACGTCCCCCAGCCCGTGGTTCAGTTGGACGAGCAGCGTCACACGTTCCTCTCGTAGCTGTCTCAGCTTCGTTCTCTTCTTCCCTCGATTTTTGCCCAGCTGTCGCGCCACCTGCTCACACCCCGTCGTCGCCTCTTCCGTGTTGCACTGGTAGCTCGAGTTCACTCACGGCCCATGTCACAGTGTAATATTTAAAAAAAAAACACAACACACAAGGAAAAAAAGGAAACTTGGGTCTTTTCCTCTCAATATCCCCCAACTTAAGAAAGTTGTTTGGAAAAAACAACTTGTGCACAAGCGCACGAAGTACGAATGCACACACACGTCCAGAAGTAGATAAAAGAAAACATTGCTCGCAGATGTCCGTTCACTTCAGGGAAAATGTTATCCATCCAGGAAACCAAAATTGTGCACACGAGTTCATTTTCAAACGGTGGAACGAAGCGATGAGAGGGTAGGTGGAAGTCAAATGCGGCTGAGGTAGTCGGCCCCTACGTTTTCGGAGCCCTTAATGTATTCCACCACGAAGTCATACTCAGTGAGTAACAGACTCCAGCGGAGCACCTGGCCATTTGTTTGTTTCGCAGAGTTTATGTAAGCGAGAGGCTGATGGTCAGTTTGCAGCACGAATCTCTTTCCAAACAGATAAACATGAAACTTTTGAATGGCCCACGCAAGTCTTCTCTTCTCGTCTTCTCTTCCGTGTTGCCCTGGTAGCTCGAGTTCATTCAAGGCCCATGTCACAGTGTAATAATTTAAAAAAAACACAACACACGGAAAAAAACAAAACTTGGGTCTATATATATATATATATATATATATATATATATATATATATATATATTTATATATATATCTATATTTCTATATATAGATATATAAAAGGTCCCCTTCACCCCGAGTAGTCCTAGTGGCGCTGGCTACCACCCCCCAGTTCAGGAAACAAAAACACCTTAACCTAAATACCCGAGAAAGTGGTGGGGAAATAGCCCCGCCGGTAGCGTAGTGGTTATCGCACCAGACCGGTATTCTGGAGGTCGTGGGTTCGGATCCCACCCGGCGGGCATTTTTTCACCACTTTCTTTTCGACTCAAAAAATTCTTCATCTCTTTCTATGACCCACCACAACCACCCCTTTGCTTTCCGAGGTTTTCTTGACTGCCAACCCTTATTTTCTCTCTTATTTCACGGAGCCCCTCATTTGCCATTTTCTGATTCGCTACATGCTTAGCGAGGGCCTCTGTTTTGACAGTCTTGGTGCCAAAGGTAGCTTAAGAGGGTTCAACGCTGGTCGACCATTCTCGACATGTCGTAGACACTAGAGTCACGACCCGGGGGTTAAAAAGAAGGTCCCCTTCACCCCGAGTAGTCCTAGTGGCGCTGGCTACCACCCCCCAGTGCAGGAAACAAAAATAGCTTAACTTAAATACCCGAGAAAGTGGTGGGGAAATAGCCCCGCCGGTAGCGTAGTGGGTATCGCACCAGACCGGTATTCTGGAGGTCGTGGGTTCGGATCCCACCCGGCGGGCATTTTATCACCACTTTCTTTTCGACTCAAAAAATTCTTCATCCCTCTCTATGACCCAAGACAACCTCCCCTTTGCTTTCCGAGGTTTTCTTGACTGCCAACTCTTATTTTCTCTCTTATTTCACGGAGCCCCTTATTTCCCATTTTCTGATTGGCTACATGCTTAGCGAGGGCCTCTGTTCTGGCAGTCTTGGTGCCAAAGGTAGCTTAAGAAGGTTCAACGCTGGTCGACCATTCTCGACATGTCGTAGACACTAGAATCACGACCCGGGGGTTAAAAAGAAGGTCCCCTTCACCCCGAGTAGTCCTAGTGGCGCTGGCTACCACCCCCCAGTGCAGGAAACAAAAACACCTTAACTTAAATACCCGAGAAAGTGGTAGGGAAATAGCCTAGCGTAGTGGTTATCGCACCAGACCGGTATTCTGGAGGTCGTGGGTTCGGATCCCACCCGGCGGGCATTTTTTCAGCACTTTCTTTTCGACTCAAAAAATTCTTCATCTCTTTCTATGACCCACCACAACCTCCCCTTTGCTTTCCGAGGTTTTCTTGACTGCCAACCCTTATTTTCTCTCTTATTTCACGGAGCCCCTCATTTCCCATTTTCTGATTCGCTACATGCTTAGCGAGGGCCTCTGTTCTGGCAGTCTTGGTGCCAAAGGTAGCTTAAGAGGGTTCAACGCTGGTAGACCACTCTCGACATGTCGTAGACACTAGAGTCACGACCCGGGGGTTAAAAAGAAGGTCCCCTTCACCCCGAGTTGTCCTAGTGGCGCTGGCTACCACCCCCCAGTGCAGGAAACAAAAACACCTTAACTTAAATACCCGAGAAAGTGGTGGGGAAATAGCCCCGCCGGTAGCGTAGTGGTTATCGCACCAGACCGGTATTCTGGAGGTCGTGGGTTCGGATCCCACCCAGCGGGCATTTTTTCACCACTTTCTTTTCGACTAAAAAAATTATTCATCTCTTTCTATGACCCACCACAACCTCCCCTTTGCTTTCCGAGGTTTTCTTGACTGCCAACCCTTATTTTCTCTCTTATTTCACGGAGCCCCTCATTTCCCACTATATATATATATATATATATGCATACATATATATATATATTTATATATATATATATGCGTGTGTGAGTATAATTCGAATGGGAAATAAGACATAGGCTCGTTGAAAATAAGACAGAAATAATGGTTGGCAATCAAGAAAACATCGGAAAGCAAAGGGGAGGATATAGTAGGTCATAGAAACATATAAAGAATTTGGAAACAAAGAAAGTGGAGAAAAAATGCCCTCCAGGTGGGATCCGAACCCACGACCTCCAGAATACAGGTAACCACTTGACTACAGGCGGGGCTATTTTCCCCTCCACTTTCTGGGGTATTTATGTCAATGTATTTTTTTCCTGTGCTTGGGGGAGGTAGCCCGCACCACTCCGTCTTCTAGGGGTGAAGGAGACCTTCTTTTTAACCCCCGGGCCGTGACTCGAGTGTCTACGACATGTCGAGTGTGGTCGACCAGCGTTGAACCCTCTTAGTATCCCTATGGCACCAAGACTGCCAGAACGGAGGCCCTCGCTATGCATGTAGCGAATGAGAATAGTAAATGAGGGGCGCGTTGAAATAAGACAGAAATAAGAGTTGGCAGTCAAGAAAACCTCGGAAAGCAGAGGGGAGAATATAGTACGTCATGCAAACAGATAAAGAAATTGGAAAGAAAGAAAGAAAGAAAGTGGAGAATATATATATATATAAAATAATGTTTGGCCGTCAAGAATACCTCGGAAAACAAAGGGGGGAATGCGGTAGGTCACAGAAACAGATGAAGAATTTTTTTTCGTCAGAAAGAAAGTGGCCAAAAAATACCCGGCGGGGGGCGGTCATTTTGTTTCTTCTGTTGTCTCTCGGTCATAACAGAAAAACACATTGTTTCTTCTGTTATGACCGAGATGTTTCTGTGTAAGGTGATTTAGAAGCATCAATATTGATACGTGTGCTAGGATGACCTTAAATTTACCCCTGTTTTGGGTTGTCATCCCGCAATGGTGATCTGCCACAGAAATGTGCACGGAATTGTTCTCGGTTCAATATCAAGCCGAAGTCCTTTCAAATGGAAGACACCTTAGCTTCTTGAAAAAGCCAAGTTACTGTACAACACCTATACGCTAATACTATTCCCTTTCCACGTCAGAGGCAGAAACGGGGATAATTTGGACGTGGTCACGCTACAGCGGTGTTCCCAATCAAGGGGGGAGCGGAGCTATGCTGTAACGCGGGACTACAGCTGTTAGACACAGCAGCCGATTGAGTAAAGCGAGTCTACTTCGTATTTGACCTTTTAGAATTGGCTTCATATTTAGGGGTGTACCCGCTAATCACCGGGACACAAAATGTCAGAAAAGACGGCATAATTAGTCACGGTAAGCATTACATATGCAAAGAAGCTTTGACTGCTCACAAGTTTTCCAAAGCCACGTTATAGCGTTCAAGTTGCTAATTACGTGATAGCCTTCTTCTAAGCGCAACAACGCAATATCTTTTGCGTCCCTCTAAACGTGCAGACTCCCTGCAATGAAAATGCCGTTTTCCTGCATGTTTTTCATTTCTTTATGCTATTGATGCAAAAATGGTTGCTACCTAAGTATATCCTAAGAATAATTTTATTTTCTTCATGAGCGATGTCCTTTTCGGTCATTGTACATGCCCTTTAGATGTTCACATATATATCGGAAATAAAGTACACCTTTCCCGCATTTAATTTATACCCTCGTCCACCTCTTACTATAATAGATTCCAATAATTTATTGTTGCTCATAAGAAATACTGCTTGTGTTCCTCTAGTCGCCGCAATTGGACGCAATTTATTGGAACCTTAGGAAACGAGAGTCAGAATTCTACCCTGACCATCATCGATCCGGAAGGTAGGAAAGTCTTCTACTTTGTTGTATTCTTAATTTTAATGTCTTCTATTCGCAAAAAAAGCCATAAAAGAAAGCTTTCCTTCTCTCTTCAAAAGAAAAAAATTTTTTAAAAGAGATAGTAATATGGCTACTGGTAAGTAACATTCAAACTAATACTTCATGTATTATGAAAAGCAAGTGGATAAAGCAATCTTTGAGCAACCTCCTCCTCAAAACCTCATGGCGTCACCGGGCTCTGTGCGGCTATTGGCAGCGGTAGAGCAGAGGAACCTACAAGAAATATGCATGGGCAACTCTGGCGGTGTCAACTGCGTTTTTTCTGTTACTCCACCCTAACAAAGAGTTAGGCAAAAAAAACAAAGTTTTGATATTTTTCTTTATTAGGCGAGAGCTAAATCGTGGGGAAAGAAATTTAAAGTTCCGCAATTCCATTTGGGAGTTCATCAGCATACAACCCTATCCGGGGGAAGGGGACTGAAACGGGATAGTGGAGAACAAATGGGGACAGAGAAAGAGCGAGAGAGAGAAAGGAAGAGATAAGGATTGCGTAAGGCTTGCCGTCAGGCGTTGCACTACAGGCGTTCTATGAGGTTCGTCTCTTGGAGGAAGGCCAGGACAAACCCGAATGTTTTCCGCCGAATGTAGTTGGGGCCCGCTGGTAAAAAGAGGTCCATCAGGGTGTGACTGGACAGCCCGAGGCCCTAGAGTGCGCCCCGAAGCTATAGTCGCGGGGCATCGTGCTGGCGGCACGAGCAGAAGAGGTGCTCCAGGGTGTCGGGTTCTGGGAAGTCAGCACCGACGACCAGTAGTCTTGTCAGTGCAAGCGGGCTGCCACGTGGCAGAAATCGAGTCGCATGCGGAGGAGTATGCAGCGCGCGTGCCGGCTGATGCGGCCAGGCAGGACCTATGGAGCTTGGCCGCTGATGACTCTGGGGTCCGGCTTCACCATGTCCACCTCCCGCGCCAGGATGGGTTATGCGGTGTCGAAGGGCCTCAGGTCACTGGAGGCAGGGACCCCGTCCTGGCGAGGCACCTTTGGCCAGGGCGTAAGCCACCTCATTGCCGGTGATTCCGACACGAGATGGCAACCAGTGGCGCCACAGGTCACAGCCACCGGACTCCACCAGGTGAAGCTTCACCGCTCGCGACCACTGCACGTAGCCGCTCGAGCTCCATGAGTGGTCCGCCACATGCAGTCGCAAAAGAGCGGGCCGGGAGCTGGTGAAGATGACGGCCCCCTGAGTCTTGTTGGTCTTCTCCAGCCGCAGGTCTGGAGCAAGGGGCAACCCAGCCAGCTCTGCATTGCTGTAGGAGGAAGAAAAGGGCAGGCAGCACACACGACAGGTGCCAAGCCCCATTGCCATGTAATGGATTAAGGCTTGAAGCGAAGCTGCGTGTGCCGCCCTCCCGCCTTCCCTCCCTCCGGGCAGGCATAAACCGATGTCATGAGATGTGCGTGTGCTCAGACGTGAAGAACTGATAAAAAAGTCGCTCTGAAACCACTTAAAACTGAACAAGTCTTGTAGACTCACATCGGCGTTCCAAGCGGACAAGTTCCTTTAAAGCGGGCTCGAGAAGTTTGAATCTGACGTGGCAACGGCAGTGGCTGCATGTTCCGCGGCACCATCTTTCTGTTGCGTCTGCTTCATTCGTGCGTATTTGCGCACCGAAGCTTATTCAAATACCCGTATTGCACCTCCGAGCGAATATACGTCCGTTCCAGAGAGACTTAAAACTGCCATTGCTAATAACGGCGCTAGCGCCGCTATCAACCGACTGAACAAATTGTGAAAGAGGTGGCCGTGGTGGCGAAGAGGAGGATACAAAGGACTGTCGCGAGAACAGCTGCTTTAACTTAAGGAGATGGGTGATTTGGCATATTCGGCTTCGCCGTTACATTCAAATTCATTTAAGCTGATTGAAGAACCTCTACGTGTAATTGAGAGACTCGATTGCAGAGGTGGATAGGAGTTCACCAGGTACATTTTTATTTTGCCTAGCACTGTTTGAAACGGCCAGCAAAACACACAATCACCTTAAGGGGCCAACCTAAACAAGTCGGATTTTTTTGACCCATAAAACATGTATATCAGAATAAATTATGTGTGCTTGCCTGCAGTATACAGCGATTGGTTGCTGGAATTGGTCCAACAGTTTTGTTGCCCAGAACATTTTTACATGTGGGTACATGCTGACTCGTTCTCGTAGCATACAATTTAAGCTGGCCATTGATCACTGGTCATATTACCTGCTTGTTTGGTCTTACTTGAGATTGCTGAACAGGATGCTTTGCACTAGTTTCGCGAATAAAAGCTCGAATATACCTTTGCTCTGGGCCTTCATTTACCGTTGAAAATGGGGTGGTTTCTTCAGATGGAGATTTGTCCATCGATGGTGCTGGCCGCGTGGGGTGCGTGTGCCGAGCAGCCTGTACATGATGTTTTGTGCCAGTTGTCGACTAAGAACAGTGCAATGTAACAATGTCAGAGGCCAGAGTATTACATCGAGGTTAGAACCTTTACGCACTGCTCAGGGGAATGTAACCGGAAATCGAAAAGTGTCTAGTTAGAGCCTCCTAGCCAGGGAACCCACTAAGGGGTTCAGTCCTACCTGGAGAAAGCAGAGTACGCGTGGAACAACTTATCTATTTCTTTAGTAACCTCTTTCAGAGTAGCTACCCTAAAAACGGCGAGTAGCCATTGAGGTGTCCAGAGAAAATGCCCTTTGGAATTTATCGGTAGCATGAATCCTTTTCTGGCGACAATGCATATATGAACATGAATTCCGTGGTATGCCGCATAAATCACGAAAACATGTCACCGTTCTGCGAGAAATGTGGACTTCAGGTAAGTGGTCAACTTCGATTCGTGTGCCTGGAGGAAGTCCCATGTAATAGTTAACTTCCGTGAACAGGGTTGTACATGGGGAGAGTCTCGCTCAGTTGGGTGGTGCGAAAGTCGTGCTCGTAATTTAGGTTTAGAAAAGCTTAAATTACTCCGCCTAGCTTCTCCCTGGTTTGTTCCAGAAGGTTCCATTCATGGCGGGCGCTTTTCACATTTTCATCAGGACATCTACAATGGAAGATCTAATCCCTTCCCACTCCATCTTTCATAACATTCTTGAACACCTCTGTACAAAATTTGAACCTCGTAGTTCTCTTGTAATTAAAGTTGACAACGTTTTATTTTTTTGGCGGGGGCGACCGTGCCCGCTAGGTCATACGCAAGCAAACCGAACCTAGTAAACTTCCTCGACAAGGTGACCCTTCAAAGGCCATACTCGTGTTGCTGTTCTGATGTTTGAGAAGTTAGCTCAGCTCGCTAGGCACAGTTTTCCTAAAGTTACAGCGAAACCTGAAATGTAAACAGTCACCATACGTTCGAGATGCCTTCATTCATTGCGCACACGGCTCGATGGAGTTGCGCGAGCTCTGCTTTTAACTATCCAGCCTCACCTCAGCTGAGAAGCTCACCTTCCCTTGGCCAGCTTCTCTTTGCCCGGCTGCGCTTCAAACTAGCCAATTTTCATACCTATACACTTGAGCATAGCAGTGGCTTACCTTTCCAACGGTCAGACGTCAGTGAATCCCTTCTGTAGCCAGCGTCAGCTTACTCTTCCAGAACCGCGCGTACAAAAGCAAAACCGGCAAACCCTGGCTTAGTATCCCTACACGTGTATTGTACCTTTTTCGCCCTCTTGCCATTTTTCGTAGGGCTCTCTATGAGCAAACAAGATAGGTAAGGTAGCCTGCTCCGGAAGCAAGAATCCTCCTGGATACCTCAGGGGCTTCACTATAAATGTTCACGAATTCTAGGAAGGCCCTTAGGGACATAAAGAGCACTCCCTTTACATAGAAGGATCTGGCCAGGTTGGTGTAGTAGCTAGCCGCCACATCTTATGACTAACCAATCCAACTTTTGACCCCCAGTTCCAAGCACCTGTAAAACACCTCTCCACAGCAGCGGCCAGCACAGCCATAGATGAGAGGTTGCTAAGAATTTTTGTGCCCGGAAAGGCCGCCATTGTAACTTCGCCCTGGCAACATACGCACTCTATCTCTCAAGGGAAGTCCAACTGTACTTCTAGAAGACCTTTACTTGGATATTAGGAGGATCAGAAAAGTTAGAACAACAAGATAAGTGTTCATGGAGCTCACTAACGCTTTCACATTAGGCTGCAGCGGACCCCAAGAAAACAGTACACGGGGTGGGATTTTTAATCCACAGGGAAATGTTCTGCAACGTGGCAGAGTTTTTCATCGTTACAGAGAGAATCGCAGCTTTGTGATGAAGCTAAGCATTCGATACAGGCAAAGGTAGTACGAGCCTATGCGCAAACAACCAGTTAATACGATGAAGCCATGGGCATGTTCTACGAGAATGTTGAATCAGCAATAAAGAACGCCACAACACAGTTCACGCTTGACATTGGAGACTTTACGCAGAGGTCGGGAAGAAGCAAATGGGAGAAAAGTCAGTGCGAAACTTCCAAATAGAGAATCGCAACCGTAGAGGAACTACGCTCGTCCGATTTGCAGAGAGGAATAACCTGAGGTTTATTAACACATTATTTTACAAACGAACGAATAGTGAACAAAAAAGCCTCGATGGCACAACCAAAAAGAACATTGACGTAATTGTAAGTGACGAGCTGGGTATTCTACAAGACGTACAGCTGCTAAGTGAGATTCGGAGCAGCGATCGTAGGATGATTAGATACAACCTAAGGCTGAATATAAAAAAAAAAGAATGATTCTCGCGAAAACTAATAAAACCTGCAAAGAAGCAGTCAGAGCCAGCCCGCAGTAGTTTAAAATAACTCTTCAAAACAAATTCTCGCTTTTGAACGCGCAAAACGCCGTCAGTGGAGACAGGACAACTGATAACATAACCTCGGCACTCAGCGAATCAGCCGCAGCTGGGGCACAATCAACAGTAAAGCTAACTAACAAAACGAAGGAAGAAATCGCAACACGTTTGAACATGAAGCTGCTAAGTACACAGGACCGGATGGAATTACCCGAGCGGGCAAATCTGATTACAGCAATAAAACAACAGACATTCGTAAGTATAACATGGCAGTAACTACGCAAACGCTGCCAATAGGGGGAAGCTTGAAAGCAACTAAGAGAAGGATAGCCATGGGCAAAGCCAGGATGTACGGGCTCAGAGACAAGGAAACATTACGCATAATATGGATGACATCATTAAGGTAGCAGAACGATTCTACACCTGGCTGTATGAAAGCGACGTTAGACCAGAGGAACCGACTGAGAATATATGGTCAACTTTGAATGTCCAACTAGTCACTAAAGACGAAATTGGAAGGGCTCCCCAAGGCATGAAAATAGAAAAGCTGTAGGTGATGACGGCATTACCATATATTGTTTGAAGTAAGGATTAGATATTGCACTGAAAAAGCTGGCTGTGCCACTTTCTGAATGCCTGAAGACTGCAAAAGTGCCCGTAGCCTGGAAAAACCCAAGTATTATTTTTGATTCATAAGCGAGATCGCAAGGACCTCAAGAATTACACACCAAACAGGCTACTCTCAGTTGTTTACAATCGGTTCCCCAAAGTTTAATTACCCACATAGGTTGCAGCCTAGATTCTCATGAACCCGACAGCATGCTGTGTTTTGGAAAGGGTACTCAACCATGCATCACATCTATGTAGTCCACCGAGTGCTATAAAAATCCGCAGGTTACACTGAACCTCTTTTCATGATGGCGTACGAAAAAGCATTTGATTCCGTACTTACCGCAGCCGTTTTAGAAGCACTAAAGGACCAGGGAATAAAGGTAACCTACATAAGACTTCTAGAAGACATATATAGGGAACGCACAGGTAGGGTAACCATCTAGAAGTAAAACAATCAATTTCTCATCCGAAAGCGAGTAAGACCGGGAGGCACCATCTCTCCAGAACTATTCACAGCATGCCTACAGGGGATATGCAGAAGACGTGGCTCGGAAAACATAGCATTAAGAACAAACAGGATATTACTTGAGCTATTTAAAAGAGTCATGAAGAGAAAACACAAGTTTGGTTCATTCGAAAGATTGCCTCGTTAGAACCATAACGACACCACTTATAACGCAAACTTCGCTCAAATAAGCTACATAATTAGGAAAAAAGGAAATGAACATGCGACCCACCAGCTCATTATCCGCAACAGAACCTATGATGTCACTCGATAATGCTCTGCGATTGGCGGAGGCCGGCAAAAGCAAACGCATGTTAGGCAGGGCTTACAGTTTGCATAGCGAGCTAAATGCCAGTGAAACATACTGCACATTCTTTTTATGACAAAGAACGGTGGAGTAAACAGTTAAAGTTACGAACGAACACGCAAGCGTGTGCGCCAATGAGTACGAAACTACCGCCGGCCGAGCTCGACATCTCGCCGTCGCGCAGACGAATTTTCGGGTTCGAGGCTCTTAGGGGCCAACGAACCGTTCCAGCACGTACAGCCGCGACCTTGCTTGGTATCTTAATCCCTTGACAGGAGGTTGGCCGTCATATCGCCAACCAGCAAAGGTAAAAATAGAAACGAGGGGAGTAAGGAACAGCAAGAAGCGACGAGATAGTGCCAGTCGTCGCAGAAGTTTCGAATGGTGTTGGCTTGCTGCTGTCGTTACGAGCTCGTTTCCAGTTTACAACAACTGAAAACTTCAGTTTGTTCGAGTACTTTACAATGAAATTTCGTTGCTGCGTCTTGAAATGCCCATGTAGTACGGGCAAATAGTCGAGGGAGTGCGACATCCCCGCCGGTGAGGAGATCTCCTTTCATGTGCTGCCCAACGACGAACCTCGGCGAAGCAAGTGGCTACGTTTTGTGAACTTTGCAAACGGAGGAGAAAGAGAGCTAAAGGAAGTACGAGTGTGCTCGCTTCATTTTCGAGGAAGTGATTACGGCAGGGACCCTACGTTAGTTCACTCCTGGGACATGCTGGCGCTCGTCGCCGACTTCGTCAAATCGCTCTGACCTTGGGGAAAAAAAGGCCGCAAACACCCCGCATTGACGCTCGTATCTTTCTGGTCGAAGCAGAGAGCTCGCACGAACGGCTTTCCATACACGACACCGGCCAACTGGCATAAGTGATACTGCTACTGAAATTGAACTATTATTAACCGTAATAAAAATACGGCACATACGTACCAGTCTTTATTCGTCCGTCGCGACGGGGCTGACGAGGCAGCGGTGCTGACGGCAGGGCGTTGGTCTGTTGTGGCTATCGCGGAATGGTCGCTTTCCCGTCCACCGCGTATCCCACAACTCTTGCCGCTCGTGCACTTAGAAGCATTGAGCGTTCAAGTGGTGTGAGGGTGTTAAATGCAAGCCAGAGCTCCTCGGCGAGAGTTTTGTTCTCCGGATCAGGCGATTCCATGACTGGTGCTGCGGGTGCGCTAGGTTTTACTAGTATTTTTAAAATGGCCGCCGTCTCGGTCGACTCCCGCGTGTGGGTGCTATATGGAGTCGACATACTAAGTATCTGTTTCATGGACCGGCTCCTATGACGCCATTGTTCACGTCACGGAATGTGCAATTTTAGCGGGAGATGTAAAATTTTGGCTTAAATTGCCTTATTTCTCAGTGAATAAAGCATCTATGCTTCCGGGAAAGCGCTGGGGGTACTATGAAACACCTAATCTTTCGAAAAAAAAACAAACTTTTGTTTTCTCTTCATGGCTCCTTTAAGGTTTGCGGAAGACATACTCTTGCAGAGCGATACTGCATAACAGATGGAAACGATGCCCAAAGATCTACAACAAGAAAGTACGGCTATGAGCTTAGAATAAATACGAATAACTATAAAGTAATGATAATGAGCATGTCATGAGTGTCGTCTTCTGCTTAGGAAACGAAACGCAAGAAGAAGTTACAGAATTTAACAACATCGGTCAGATGGTTAGTGCTGACACCAACCACGAGAAAGCAATCCGACGGACTATGGGTATGCTTTGGGGCACGCTCCGCTAGAACTTCCAAAAATGAATGAAGCTCCCACTAACTCGTATGGCTTGAAGGCAGCGAAGCTGAACGCAAGAGTACCGTGTTTCCTGTTTTTCGCCTGAGGGCATTGTTAAAGCGCCGCCGCTGTAGGATAGACCACAGGTGGACGTTGGTCCTGCTCCATGGCACACGGCTCTGCGCGCACGTCACCTTCCCTTGTCGCGCGCACTTATCGCTGCTGCGGCGGTGTGCTCGTCTTCCTCCGCCAGGTGGCGGCACGGGTATCGCGCCCTTCTCCGTTTTCTCCTTTCCTATCTCTCCCCGCCATCCGTCGCTGCTCCAATCCGGGCGCTGGCGGATGGGGGTGTGGTTTGTCCTGTAGCTCTCAAGGTCAAAACTGGTCACCCAGTGAAGACTGCCCGAGGTAGCGTACTGTAGCTTTCGATACAATCATGAAACGTAAGCTAAATCTGTCACTGACAAAAAAAATCTACAACAGCTGTATACTACACGTTTTTACACGGGGAGCTGAAACTTGCACCCAACTAAACGACTAAAAGCAAACTTCTGTCGGTTCAATGAACCATGGAATGAATATTGTTAGGAATGTCACTCAAGGAAAAGATACGAGCTACCTGGATCAGCGCAGTGTTTGTCTTTACTCCGTATCGTATCATTTTTGGCGCTGTTTTTTCTAAGTGGATCAGACAACAAACTAGATTAGGCGATATCATTCTTCAAGTAAAGAAAAAAAATGGACTTCGGTTGGCCATGTAGTGAGACGAACACACAACGGGTGGACAGCAGAATGGATACCACAAGATGGGCACAGAAAAAGGCCAAGGCAAGTAACACGATGGTGGGATGAATTGCGGAACTTCGGTGATAAACTGTGCACTCGAGCACCGCAGGACAGGGGCGATAGGATGTCAATGGTAGAGGTCTTCGTCCTGCACTGGACATGAGCAGTGTGGTGATGATGATGCTAATGATGGAGATGACGAGAAGGATTATTATTATCATTGTTATTATTATTGTTATTATTAGGAGGGGAGGAGTAAGAGGAGGAGCAGGAGGATGAGCTTGTCCCTGTAAAAACAATGACATCGAAAATGTCTGTTGTGAGAAGGCGCTTTTCGACGGCTGCAAAGGAGAAGGAGTGCGTGCCGACGTCGGAGAAGAGCACGCAGCAAAAGGCATAGTTAGCAAGCGGAACTGGTGTGGCAAGTTGGAGGCAGGAGAAACGGGGCTCTCGGGAGTCCTCTGCTGGATGTGAAGGCCATGAGACTCTGAGCCAAACCACACTTCCCTCCTGGCCTTGTAGACTGCCAAAGTCGTCTGGGCGATGTCTTCACGACAGCCTTCTTCAATGAATGGCGAGCGCAGAGTCAGTACCGTCGCCTTATCACACGGCATTTTCACGACGGGGCATCTCTCGGTCATGAATACGCCAACAACCTTCGCACCGTACCAGAGCGCCGAAGAAATGTTATTTGCGAGTGAATCCGGATTAATTGGTGTGAAGGATTTTTTTATTATAAAGACTGTACCGACAAGATTAATTTTGCTTTTATTCTTGTATTTCCCCAATTGCCTTGGAAATGTAGTCTGCCTCGGTCAGTCGTCAAATCGCCTCTTTTCCTCACCGCCGCAGGGGCCTTATCCTTATGACTAAAACCACCTGATTTACACTGGCTACAGCCAATTTTTTGGATGTAGAATCTCTTCATAGGCGCGTGGCCCTTCACCTTACAACAGACCCAGAGGCGGTTATCCACGGAAAAAAAGTAGAGCCGTATCATGGGGCTTGCATATACCAGAGACATGGATATTGTAAGGCAAGTTAAAAAGAACATAAAATATTTAAATGCCTCACCCTGCGCCACTAGGTATAACAGGCTTCACCCAATATTAATATAAAAGAATTGGCCGAAAGGCAAAGAATGTTTTTGACCACCGAAGTGGAAAGAAATAAAAGGGGAAAAGCTACCAAGCGACACCACAGCCAGGAGAGCGGGCCCGGGGAGACTCCCCTGATCTCCCCTAGGAAGGTAGCGGAAGGGGTTGGGATGAAGGAAAGTGGAAGTTGGAGTATAGGAATCGGTTATGGGAGGTTGGGTGGGAATGGGGACAGCGAGATTTTAGATCTGATCCTTCGAGGTCTGACTCCTATAAAAGGCCTGATTGCTCAGGATGGGCATTAGACTGCCAATTGGAATTTGGCGGACCCCACAATAGGTTCCGGACTAGCTGAGCTCCGATCAGCGAAGCACCAGGGAGAACCCTCGCAGGAGTGGCGACACTATCCTCCAGCCCGTTTCGGTACTAAGCCGCTCGACGAACACCGGCTAGATCCCCCGAGTACTAAAGAAGACGTTCGGCAGACCTCAGGTACTAGTCCTCACCTGTTCTCAGTTTCGGGAACCGGTAGTCTTGTCCGACCGAATGGTATGAGCAACCTTTTAGACTGTCGATTAGTATGTACACCTGGATACTATACCAAAGGAAGAACCTTCGGTATTTTAGAGGTATCTCAGGTTTTGACGAACGTCTTATGTTTTCTCGGTGCCAACTGCAGACAAGAGTTGCTGATTGCGGCACAAGATCACCTATGAACACACCTTCAGGACAGTGCGGGTGACTCATCCCAATTGGCGTATTCTGCCGCCCCTCTGTTTGCAGCGGTTGAACCAACCTTGCGCGATAAAGGCAATTGATAGTGTGCGCTTCCGCCGTGTTGATTATATCGAGAAGATTTGTAGCTGTCCAAGGTGTATTTGAAAACTGTGCTTGCCACGCAACCAGTATTTGCTTGACCCAGTGCACCATCAGAAGAAGAATATTCATGCATGCCCGCCAGATTTTTGCGAAATGTGCTCAACGGGTTGAGGGTCTACGGCTTTGGGCTTCCAATATTGAAGGCAGCCAACAACAAACCCTGCTACCGAATTCGCAATCCCAAAATCAGAAGGCAGTGAACAATGTGAAGGGCATTTCTCTAGATTGCAGTGCAAATGAGCACATTTCAAGCGTGCAAAAGCCACAAGCTTTAGCCAAGAGGAATGTTAGATTTCTAGGAACATTGTGAGACTAGCATACCTAACCCTTAAGGAGTATTTCAATGCCTGCTGGAGGCACTCCACGTTTAGTTAGAGGTTTTGATGCAGTGTAGACAGTTATGTTATCATTGAACATAAGGAAACAGAAGTGAGGGATAGTTTCAAGCCGCTGGCTGACAAAAAGGCAATAAAATCACGCGTGAGAAAACGGACTATTGTGTCCCCCCGCTATGTGGTGTAAAGTTGTCGACGATGGCACCATTGAACGCGATGGTAAAATATGTTTTCATAAATCACAAAATAAAAGCACAGACTGTGTTAGGAAGAAAGGACCATGTTACAGCCTGCAAATTAACACAGGGAGGAAAATTGTCATTTACATTGTCTCTAAACATTGCGATCACAATCCTTGATACCTTATCTGTGATATGTGCAACAGGACAATCTCACTACCGAGATCCTTTCCACAATCGACAAATGCGGAGATACGAATAAATTGCACCTATAACCGCCAAGGAGACATCAATTCACATATAATTACATGCTGGGCGAGTGCACGCTTAAAGAGCGAGTACAATGTCAAGCGTACCGTTCTTGCGTCCTTTATAGCACCGACTGAATTCGCGGAAACGACTTACATGGGCATTGCCCGTATCAAAAATCTATGCAAAAAATCACTGCTTTAGCGCTTGGGATAACGGCGTCGGGATAACATATTGACTTCAGACGCGTGAAGGGTACAACACCGCTGGACAGTCAGGTACACTATTATATAGATGGACAGACGACTGTAGCAGTCGCTGGTGTTACGTATGAGACGTGCAGGAGCAGTTTCTTCGCTCCAGAATAGGGGCGGAAGCAGTTCTTATTGCGTGGTGTTAATAGCTGGCTTTGTCTGCAACAATTTGCCCCGTCAATATCAACTTAGAGCGATTCAACAAAAAAGAATGAACGCGTCGCTTCGGTAAAGCTCCGCGCACTCTTCAGGTGATGTTGCTAGAGAGATGATAAAGCAAAGCTCAACTTACCACCTTTCTGCGCCGACGCGCCCGTCCTAAGCCATCTAGACGGGCCATTGGAATTTTTTCGGTCTTGAATGCGTTGCGAAACAGAGTGTGCACCAAATATAGGGCGATGAAAAAGGAATGAGGCCAATGCCATTGGCAAAGTGAGCATACATGGCGACTGAGGCAGGTAAAACACGAAGCACGTTGGCAAAGTCCACGAAAAGCTTGCGAGAAACGCCCTATAACGGACTTCTAACGCCTAAGCAGTACGTGCACCCAACACTGAGCCGGAAGTTTGCGAGGAAAAGGACCAGATGGTTGGGTAATATCTTAAACACGTCAATAACTACTGAAGTAACACTTTTAACGTACCCATTAAGCGAGTAGGAGAACAGAGCAGGAGAAGCGATCCCGGAACAAAGTGAGCCCTGCAATGATGTTGAACAAAGTGAGCCCTGCAATGATGTTGAACAAAGTGAGCTTACGCAATAGTTTCCTGCAACCGAGCGGGCGAGAACTAGTTGTTGAGCTGCACTCGGCTGCATTCGGGGTGAGTATTATGAAATATTCGGAGGGCGAGGGAGGAACTAGTAGTGTGTTTAAAACGAGACACGCTTCTAGCGACACTACAAACAAAACGGAGAAATATTGTGTAACTGTGCGTGCTGCTATACGCGAATCTGGAAAGAGTAACGTGAGGTCTCAATCGATGTGGTCAGAAGATACCTGTATACACGCGTATGCATGTCAACGTCCGGCTGAAGTTTTCCAGGGTGCCATCAGTTAATTGTGTTAGGCTGTGGGAAGCTGATGGGTCGCTGAGTAAAAACACGGAAAATTGTTGTTATAAACAATTTTCCTGGTTTTGGCTCAGCAAAAAATTTATACGTGTTTAGTAAGCAGGTGGCGGGGGCGCTGTAGTGCGGAAGAACGCCATGTTGAATTTAAGGGGAAAACATCACTCCTACACATGGTTTTAAACACCGGTGTCTATAGTGCACCGCATGGAATACCTGTCATTGAGGCGATGTGCTTGGTTTCTGTTACGGCCATAAAAAAGGGCCAAGTAAATGCAGGCCCACTGACAAGAACAGGTTCTGGGAAATATAGATATGCTGATATTATCTGCTAGGGAGCGTTGTGGCTGTCCCAGACGCTCACAAAGATGGTACCTGATAATGTAGCAGCGTGTTCATCGGAAGTACCCAGACCCCCCAAAAAAGTGGCGTCGCAGTCGATAGTAACTTCGTGTTAATCCGAGAAGGAAAGCTGTGAGTATGATATTCAAACGGAAGATGCTGGGACCAAGGAGAAGGTGAGAACCATAAAAACGGTAGTTGGAATTACGTAAAACGCCGAGTACACTGAAAAGAGTCCTCAGAGAAGGGATGCGTGTGACACGGCTAAGATGGTGAAGGATGAATGAGTGAAGTGTCACACCGCTCTTCGTCAACCACGGGAAGCATGTTGGATATTGAGGAGAAGCAGGGAGCACCATCTTGTAGTGTCATCTTAGGTAGCGTGAAAGACACGTTCAGGTGAAAGGCAGTACGTGTTGCTATTCAAGTAGCCCGACTAGTAGGTAACCAAAAACAGGAGTATTGTAACGTAATGCTGAAATTTTACTCTAAACGCAATCAAGCAGTTCTGTCGTATCTTGTAATGTGGAAAGCCAGAGCAGAACGGTTAGATAGGTGGCAACTTTCGGACAGCTACCGCATACCACTGTACTGCTTCTTCGTCCTCTATGCGTGTATTGTGTTATCTATAACCACTCCTTTATCGAGGCTTTGCCGTAATTGCTTTTACAAAGCAGAAACCCGCTTTCACGCATGCGCCGTGTGTCCAGAGTAGTTCCCAGGACTTCTGTCGACCGGTCTACGAGGCAATATATTTGTTTTTTTGGAGAACGCAACAGGTTCCACTAAAAACGATTTTGCTTTAAAAACAGCGAAAATGAACAAACTGTTCAACGCTCTACATTTGGAACGACGTATTGAAGCGCAGCAAAGACGAGGACACGAACACAGAAGACGCCACACTGAGCGCTCGGTGTGTCGTCTTCTGGGTTACTGTCCTCGTCTTTGCTGCGCTTCAATACGCCTGTATGTACCAACATGTCCAAACCAATACTTTTCTGATCTACATTTCCACAAGCATGCATCACTGGCCAAAGTAACACACTGATTCATAGGAGTGATGTAAAGTGACAAAATTGCCAAACAAATTTTGAAAATTAAAATCTAGAAAAAAAGAACACATTTTTAATAGGTCAGTGACAGAATCCAAAATATCTATCATACACACCTCCTAGAGAAACCGAAAATTACGCAGAAAATTCCCGCGAAAGATCACTCAAAAAGGAACACTACAAAGCGAAAACGAGCAACCCGTCTAACACCTTGCATTTACACACAAATGCATAACTGCCGGTGATAACGTATTATATCAATATGGTAGCGTAAATTAAGTACTGTTGTAGAGCAGAACATTCAGCAACCAAAACACAATAAGAAAGAAAAACAAAATATTTACAAAAATAAACTGACAACCCCAAAGATATGCCTTCTCAACAACCTTTCCCGAACTGAAGAGTGCACGAAAAAGCCCACAGAATAATGTTCGAAATCAAGCAGCGTAAATGTACTCACCCTGCAATACGCCCCGCATCTGCGGAAAAATAAACAATTGGCGAAGTAAAACCACCAAATCACTATAACGAAAGGTAGGAGTCAGACCGCCTTCCGGCAAAAATGTGGGAGCGGCGCGCAACTACAAGGCATCTCTCTCCGGGGAGTGCGCCAACATTGTTACTCAGGAACTCAATTAAATTTATTTTCGATTTATTGGCGAAAATAAACAAGGAAACTGTTCAAAAGTAAATAGCCGAATGGTATTGGCAACTTACAGACAAATTTACTCTGTAAAAATTCACTCTATACAAGGAAAATAACTACTCTACTAATTGATACACAATTCTTTGAATACTCTGAAATTTTTTTTCCTACGTTCTTGCGCAAGGTCAACTCTAAAGGGTGGTCTGTCTGTTATTGTAACATGTTATGGCGCTATTGTCAAAGCTCATATTTGTTGGCGCTCCACTGCTCAAGCAGTGGAGCACCCAAGGAAAAGTAGCCAGGGCCCCAGGTGGACATGCAGCAGACAGACGTCACTTTCAAACTTCGTACAAACATCTCAGAGCAACTGTTACAGAGGGTATACGTAGCTTTAACATTCATGGGCGTTAGAGTGCGACACAAACTGCCGCTTGCTCCTCAACAGGAAGTTTTGTAAGGCTGAAACATTTGTGCTGTGCAAAAATCGTCGGTGGAAATAAACTGAACTATATGTCAGCAGGAAGCTTCGAACAGAGAATCGGTGCCGTTTTATACTTTTAAACAACCGCAATCAAGCATCTGGACAGTATTGCAACGACAAAGGCCGTCGTTGTGCTGAGTTGTAATGAAGAACAATACTTTTTCCTTAGAATGCCCTGCATCATTGGTGAAACGGTAACCTATTCTATTTCAGAGGCGGAAGGAGTCATATACACACTGAAGCACTGGGTGGAAGAGGAGAACTGCGCAGTTTTCTCTGTATACACTCCCCTTTTAGGTAACAGTTAACAAATAGTCTTTTCTTCTTTTTGCGAACGTGCTAAATTCTTATACAATTAGGGTAAATTTTGAAGAAGTGGAATCTTTTGAAAGTGTGATACTACGGGACGTAGACAGGGAAGGTGAAATGCATTCTATAGGGCTGGGTAGAAGTTGACTATGGGGGAATATGCGGGCTTTATGCCGTGTATCTGCGCACAGTAGACCATTAGGTAAGGTCTTGCTACAAGAAGTGGGTGTCGCCGTACTTACAATCGAGATGAAAAATAAAAACCCCAAGAGTTGACGCCTCTCCGATCTTAGAAATTTCTGAGCTGTCTGATTTTATCCCTAGCTCGTCACAGCGGTATCTCTTACAATCAAGAAGTACCTTCCAAACAATTAGCAGCTACAAAACATTTTTTTGCTCAGTTTATTTATTTATTTATTTTTATTTATTTGTTTATTTATTTATTTATTGTACCCCCCATGGCCAAAGGCATTACAGAGGGGGAGTGGGTTACAAAGCATTAAAAAAATATTACAGTGCAGTGAGTATCATAACAACAAAAAACATTAGATTGTTCCTGAATATACAATATTAGCTAAATTCTCGCGAAAATTCAGGATATCATTAATATTAACAATTTCACGGGGAAGGTGGTTTCATTCGCGGGATGTACGGGGGAGAAATGAATGACAGAAGGTTTTTGTGTTGCATGATTCAAGACCAACTTTGTGAGAGTGATCAATGCGATGGCAAGTGTACTGAGGTGGTGGAATTAATTTACAGTGTTCCGGGTGGTGTTACAATTTATGGAACAGGGTTAGACGAAAAAGCTTTCGACGAGAAGACAACGTAGGTAGGCCAAGTGTATTTCTCATTGCTGTAATGCTTGCACATTGGTTATAATTGGAGAGAATGAAGCGAATTGCATGGTTCTGTACAAGTTCAAGTGCAGTTGTTAGCATTTCGTGAGTGGAATCCCATATCGGCGCGGCGTACTCCAATTTTAAACGTACTAGTGTTGTAAAAAAGTGCAGTTGTTAGCATTTCGTGAGTGGAATCCCATATCGGCGCGGCGTACTCCAATTTTAAACGTACTAGTGTTGTAAAAAGCAACAGTTTAAGTTCGGACGGGGCGTTAAAAAAGTTTCGCCTTATATATCCCAGCATACGGTTAGCATTGTTAATAACGTATTCGATTTGAAGGGCCCAGGACAAGTTTGATGTGATGTGAACGCCAAGGTACTTATAAGAGACAACAAATTCTAAAGCGGAATTATTAAGAAAATAAAGAGACGGAGTGGTGTTTGTACGAGATACACGTAGGACTTTGCATTTCTTAGTGTTGAGCTCCATTCGCCACTCATGACACCAGTTAGCGATACTAGTAAGATCAGACTGAAGAATTGCGCAATCGTTGTAGGTGTTGATTTCTCGGAAAATGACACAATCATCAGCAAAAAAATGGAATTTAGAAGTTACCAGGGAGGAGAGATCGGTAATGTAAATTAAGAATAACAGCGGCCCCAACACTGACCCCTGAGGTACACCGGAGTGTACGTCTCGTAGGGGTGAGTGTAGCCGTTTGCTGCAACGAATTGCGAACGATTAGTAAGAAAACATTCAATCCATTTTAGAAGATTATCATCGATATTTAGTTGGCGTAGTTTGTGAAGCAGGAGTTTATGAGAGACCTTGTCAAAAGCCTTGCTAAAGTCTAAAAAAATACAATCTGCATTAGACGAACGATCAAGAATACGGTGAAGACTGTGTGTAAATGTTACCAGTTGAGTTTCACAGGAGTATGATTTCCGGAAGCCGTGCTGTACCGACGTGAAAAATGAGTTAGATTCAACCAGATTAGAAAAAATAACATGTTCGAGCATTTTACAACATGCGCTGGTGAGTGAAATTGGGCGGTAATTAGCGGGATCAGATTTATTTCCCGTTTCGTACAGAGGAACCACCTTCCCGATTTTCCACGCGGCGGGTAACGTAAATGTATTTAGTGATTGTTGGAAAATTTTTGTTAGTAGTATAGAACAATAAGCACTTGTATTTTTCAGAAACTTTGCAGTAATTAGGCCAAAAGGAGGGGATGAATGATTCTGTAAACCGTCAATTAATTTGGAAATGCCAAGAACATCGACAATCACTGGAGACATGGCAATATATTCGAAATGTTGGATGGCCGGAAGCTTATCGACAGTAGTGTTGGAAACGTTTTTTACGAAAGTGTCATTTAAGATAGACGCACGCATATTAGATGGCACTGGATTGTTAAAGTCGTCCTCGAGGGCAATATCATCATGAGCGGTGGGATTAATAACGCGCCAAAATTTCTTAATGTTAGTCTTTAGCATAGATGGCAGTCCTGTACATAAGAAATATTTTTTAGCATTTTTTATTGCATGAACGTAAGCATCAGAAGCGACGCGATAAGTATCCCAGCGGGGACTAGTGGGGGACTTTTTGGCTAATCGGTAAAAGCGCTTGTTACGGTTAGAGAGGCGCTTGATGTACGAGTTGTACCATGGTGCGTGGGGATAAGTTGTAACTACACTATTCGGAATATATTTATCCATTAGTTGGTGAATTGTACTCGAGAATAAATCCCAATTACATTGAACAGACCGGTCATCAAAGTGCAGCAAGAATGAGTCGGTAAAGGCTGACAGTTCATTGTTAATAGCTTCGAAGGTAGCGTTCTTGTAGTCACGAATATATTTTTTCTCTTTTGCTTTTCTTGGGGGGATTACGTTTATGTGAAACGTCAACAACAAATGATCACTCAATTCAGGGGAATAAGTGACAGATGAAGCATAATCAGGTCGATTCGTTAAGATAAGGTCTAAAGTACTTGTTGTGTTATTTAGTTTACTAGTCGGTTGTGTTATCAATTGGCTTAAAGAAAATACAGAGCACATATCTAAAAAACTACTTGCTTCAGTCGAAAATGGTGATAAGTGAGGCGGTTGCGTACTCGAACAAATGTTAGGAAAGTTAGAGTCACCCAGAAGAAAAAGGCACGAGGAAGGATAGCGTGTGAAAATTGCGTTCATTGCGTCATGCAGCTCATTCATAAACGTAATTGAGGAAGAAGGAGGTCGATAGCAAACACCGAAGACTACATTTTGATGTTGAAGCGTCATAGAGGCCCAAATTATTTCTAAATGACTGTTAATATGTACGCACTTGGATGGAATATCTTTTGATATGGCTAAAAGAACGCCTCCGCCTCCACGTTCAGTACGGTCGCAACGATAAATGGAAAAGTGAGAGGCATTGCAAAAAACTTTCCGTGTCGCGCACATGTGTGGAAAGCCAAGTTTCTGTTAGCGCAATAATGTGGGCGGAACAAGTGTCAATCGCCGATGACAACGACTCATGCTTATTAAGTACACTTCTTACATTGCAAAAAAGAATGAAAATGTTAGGTGAAGAAAACAATGAACAAAGATGGCCACTCCCCTCGTTTTCCTACGATAAGGCAGGAGAGGCGGCATTGTTAGTATGGTTGGGGCGCTCGTCTCGAGTTTCAATTTACTCTACGGTGTCAATGCTAGCGTTGTAGATGTAACATTTCTTGTCTATAAATAATATTTTGTAGCTGAGTTGGAAAGAAGGTGATCCAGGCTGACTTTGAGCAAATTCGATCAGTTTTCTTCTTGCAATACGAGTGCTAACAGAGAAATCCTCATTTACAGCGATGTCCTTAAGTTTGAGTTGACTGCGTAGGGAAAGTACTTTTTGTTTTTGTTTGAAATTAGTATACATAGCAATGACGGGGCGAGCTTTGTTCGGTGAAAAGGACCCGAAACAATGTGCACGTTCTAATACGTCGATTGAAAAGAGTGCATGACGGAAGATAACACAGATGTTAGTCTTGCTTATGTCTGTTTCCATGTTTCTTTAGCGTCTGTAATGCCATGTAATATTAGGTTGTTACGACGGGATCTATATTCAAGTTCGTCGACACGGGATGTTAGATAATCGGTGTGGTTGGTTAGGCCTGCAGGTTATTGTTCCGTTTGCGATAGCTGCTCTTCGAACAAGGAAAAAGCCTCAGATTTTTCTTCAAGCTCGTCTAGTCTTTGCTGGATGGCGGTCATTTTGTTTTCAATGCTATTTTGTCCTTCTGTTATAGCTATTATGTCAGCAGTGACTTCGGTTTGAAATTTTGTACTTTCCTGCGTACGTTCGTGCACTTCTTTAAGTAATTTAAACATTAGCTTAGTTTGCTCAGCGGGATCATCGGGTAAGCATTGGGAGTCATCAACTGAATTAGATCGTGCACAAGGACCAGGGTTAGCCTCTATGTATCCACAGCAGAGAAGAAAACAGGCCATAGAAAAACACTCGCAGACAGTGTCACATAAGACCCGTGGGCACGGGAGCAGTAATAAACATCGGTCATCGCACCTCTTAGCGTAAAGTCAATATGGTTTACACACCTGAAATGCGTGAAGTAGCGGATTAGGAAGCATGTTGACGACACTGCTGCCATGCCCTCTGAAGAGGACGCTTGGATGCGTGCTGCGTAAATCCAGGGCGTCGACAGGTGATGACGTTGACCATGGGACTGACGGGCTTATGAATAGGGCTTCCGCAGGATGGCGCGTATGTGGAATCCGCGCATGGGCAGAATCGACACACCGCGCACCGTTTACGATGGGAAAGTGGCCACCGTAGCTGATCGGCTCTCCAGGTATCAGTAACGAAGGCTGACAGGCGGAACCACAGGGCGACGCAGATAGCCAGCTGGCCAGACACGTCAAAAGAGCCTGAAATGCGCGAAGTAGCGGATTAGGAAGCATGTTGATGACACTGCTCCCATGCCCACTCTGCTCCCATGCCCACACTGTTCCCATGCCCATTCACATTGTGATATGTGAAACCTAAGTTCTCTGGAGGCTGTGTGGTCAAGTTTCTATGTATGTTCCTTTCTCCACAGCCGATTTTTATTCACAGAAGAACCAGTAAAAATGTGAATTTGAAGCTTCAAAGATTCACAAGCTGATGCTCTTTAGTGACGTTTTTTTGTCCCTTGGGAGTTCTGCTCTGTGGATGCGCCTGCGTAATATCAAATTACTTACTGCCTTTATCAAAACTTTATTGGCCAATACTAAGCTTTTCTCACCATAAATAATTCCAATAATAAGCTTTACCTTTATATGGGACAGCATTTTTTGATGACAGTAAGAAATAAAGGTGTTTTAAAAATAAAAAATAAGAAAAGAAAAAAAGAAAAAAACGAAGCTTGGGCTAGGAGGGGCATGAACTCCGCAACCTCCATCATAACATGTTACGTGGCAGCAGGACAGAGGGAATTAACCATGGAAGATGCGATTGATGTATTTACACTATATACGCGATGTCGATGGTGATGATGATGTCCTCAAACATTTTGGCCCGTACCCACAAGAGGGGATTGGCTAGGGCTAAATCGGTTGTTTAAATACGGAAAGAAAAAAACTTTAAAACACTAATTGATTTCCGCAAAGAGGCTGTAAAAGGAAACTTAGTTATGAATAAAACCCGAAAAACGCATTATATAAGCACCCTTCAGCAATTCAAACGACCTGAAGCAGAAAGAAAATTATTTTGAATGCAAATATATATATATATATATATATATATATATATATATATATATATATATATGTTTGCCAACCCCACATTTGATGCACCAATAGATAATATACGTGGAATCGAAAACGTCAACCCCAAACGCTCAATTGGGACCTTCAAAAGCAGTTGTCTAGCTGTTGATAATAGGTGGCAGTCGAGAAAAATATGTTCGATTGTTTCAGGGACCTGACACCGCACACGTGGTTTCGTAGGTGAAATTCCTAATCTGAACAGATAGAAATTAAGCCTTGGGACCCTGCAGAGCCGCTCAGTGAAGGTCACCTCACATTGCCGAGAACCACAAAAATGAACATTAGAAGCCTTCACAGATGGGTCTTCGTCCTCTTCTCTGAAGATTGGATCGATAGCTCTCTTTTGTTTATGTGATAATATAAAATAACACGTTGTACAAACCAGGACCAAAACCTTCACCGTCTTTACAAGAACACAATTTTCAGTAACAGCTATTTATTCCATTACACGTACAAAAAATGGGTCCTATATCACCTAAAGAAGGCTCTAAAATCTGCCTATAACTTGAAACGTGAAGCAATTGTTTGCTGGATTTTCGTAAAAAGTGGATTCTTGGGAAACCAAATTTCTCACCAGACTCCCGCTGCACCCACCCTTCTGCGTAGATTCGACGTGTCGCGTGTCCCCTGTAGCTCGACATAAGGCCAGTGATGCGAAGGGGACTATAATTCCGCACAAAACAAGGTACACTCAAGCAGATAGCAAGCTGGACACTATAAACCCAGAAGTAGGAAAATACATAACAGGCAAAGAAAGCAGACATATGGCGGTTACCTTAGGCACGTTATGGATGGGCCACGCACATGCGACACACTGACACCTGCCAAGTTGATCTTAAAGACTCTGTGACCGGTGGGAAGTGTGCCTCTCCGTAAATCACGTCCAGGTTCAATGAAGTGCGCTCGGCAAAACAAGACTGGAACGGTGCTCACAACTGTAAAGAGAAGGGATAACATTCCACCCATCGTTCTTTTGATCCGATGACATCATAATTCATCTTAGGTGAGTTTCCAAGTTCTCATCCGCGATAAAATTTTTACACAGGAGACGGATGCGTGCTGAGACGTAACAGTTAGGCGCTGTCAGCAAGAAGATTGCCTTTCGCGCTGCGCTCAAATAACTTATGGGAGTGTATCGTGATTGTTAGCCAATTTTTAAGTGTGGAGCACTTTAGAGGCTCGGCCGGTCGTCGTTGCTGCTTTGTTACCACCAGAGACAAGAACTTTAGGCACAAAAAATCAAGGTTTTAGGGGTCTAGAATACGCACAGAAAAGAGTCGTTGAGGCATACATAGGCGTAAAAAAATTTACTAGGCATATGTAGACACGATTTCTATTTATTCAGCAGCATATTTTAGGATAATGTCTTCCTCTTCCCTAGGAGTGGAAACTGCGGACAAATGTTGTGTTGTGGAAAGGTAATTTTATATTATTGTTAAAATTGCGTCATAGAAGCGCCGCCGCTTTGAGAGATTTACGTCCAATTCGGGCGATTCGCCGCTAACGTAAAAGACTAAAACCCACGCAAATCCAGTCGTAACGACGTTTTAACGCATATAATTGCCCTTCCTGTCAGTCGAGATTGGTGAGCAAGCAAAATAACAGACCACGTCCACTGAAGTTGGCGCCGACTATACTTGCAGTTTTGAACGCTCCATGTTATAATTTTATTGGTAATGCCAATATTTCCCGCACAGAACCTTTGCAAGTCCTATTAGTATAGACTATTTATGGACTTTATGTGATGGACATGTCCGAGACTGATTTAAGATTCAGAATGGCTCTCTCAGCAACCAGTTCTTCGGGGATGGCGGCGGACCTCTCCTGTACCTTCAAAATGAGCTCAGCATTCTGATTCGGAGTGGTGCCCACGTTTACCGCTGCGGAACGCTTTCTGCTCGAAATGGGGATTAATCACGGCACTGTGCAAGTTATACTCAAGTGTAGGATGATAGAGAATAGTTTAGTCTGAGACTCTCTTGCCTACTGCAAAGCTGAAAATAACCCGGAAGTGTGTGCTGTTTAAGCTTTTCACCCTTAGCCGCTTCCCCAGGGAGCAACAACACTCTCCGTTGGAAGAGGCACAATCGATAACGGCTCCTAGACGAGGACACCCATGAATCCCAAACAGGCAGTTCTACAACATCGAATAATCCCCTGGATAACGCAATACAGTCCAATATCTCCGGATAAAAAAATTCATCCTATCCTTAACAATAAGATGCCCAGCATAGCTGCTGAGAATAACACGAGTCAGAAGCTATGCTGTTTATACCAATTACCAACATCAAACAGCACCGAACATAATTTCAGTTAACTCTTAGAGCTAGACTGCAAACGCCGCGGCTGTTAACTGGCAGGGAAGATGATCGCTGTTGCGAACAGACCGAAGATGTGGGGAGATTATTGTTCTATAACCCCCTTCTCCCGTTCCTATTTTGTGCAATACATGCTGGGTCTTGACGGCTGGTGATGTTTGCGTGATAGGCTCGTGATTGTGCACGCGTTTGTGGCGCCCCCTTGAAACCTTCGTGGCTCGCATGTTCACGTGTTTTTTTAAAATGCGAATGCATTTCTTAGTCGGGGGTTGTCGTGCTCCGTCGGCGTGCGCCTAGCAACAGCTGTGGCGTGCGCCTGCATTCCTCCAGCGTGAGCGCACGTGAGCGCGCGCCTCGTAGTTCTGCCTTCGTCGTCGTCGTCGTCTTTCATCCAGCGCGAGCGCACGTGAGCGCGCGCCTCGTAGTTCTGCCTTCGTCGTCGTCGTCGTCGTCTCGGCGCGGCTTAAATGCGAATGCATTTCTTAGTCGGGGGTTGTCGTGCTCCGTCGGCGTGCGCCCGCAGGTGTTATCTCTCTGCGCTCCTCCTCGCCCCTAGCAACAGCTGTGGCGCGCCTAGCAACCAGAGCAGGTGGTAGCTCGGGCGGGAGTAGCGGAGGGCAAGGGGAGAGGAGGAGCGCGCTCGGGCGTGTGAGGGCGCTCGCATCGCGGAGCTCGGGCGAAGTAGCGGAGAGTGAGTGGAGAGGAGGAGCGCGCTCGGGCGTGTGAGGGCGCTCGCATCGCGAAGCTCGGCGGGAGAGAGAGCTCGCGCGCGGGGCGGGCGTGTTGCGCGGGTCTCTCTCTCCTCTCCGCGTACCCTCTCTCCGCTCGCTGCGCTCGGAAAATGTATATAAATGCAGTGGAGCGCACGCCTCTCTCCGTTACTGCTTGCCGCAGCGCACTCATCGGTGCACCCAATGCATTCGCATTTCCGCACGATCCCCTTCGGGGAGGTGGGGGGAGTTTTTTTTCTTTTTCGGCATCTTTGACCTTGAGAAGTACATGCGCGGTTGTGTGTCGTTCATGTCCTTCGTTGCGTGTTTTGTATTCTGCGACCAATTTACAGGCCATGTCGCCAAAGGTTTTCCCTTTTGATACATGGACACAGCGCGACAGAATGGCATAAAACAAAAAGCTCATGTTCACAACCGGTGTAAAGGTTAGCTGCGATATCGCTGCATTCGGGCATCTGACGGACCAGATTAGTTGCTCGGGATAACGTCAGGAAGAAGTGGCAGCGGCACGAGCACGGATTTCTCCGTCTCGCCCTGTTTGGCACAGCACGCTGATTGTCCTCGCAAACAGCTGATTGATTGATTAATTGATTGTAGAATTTAACGCGCCGACGCAATGCAGGCGATGAGGCACGGCGTAGTGGAGGACTGCGGAAAAAGTTTGACCCCTGGGGATCTTTATCGTGCGCCGAAATCTCGTACACACGGGCGTTTTCGCTTTTCGCCTCCATCAGAAAAGCCGCGTCCGTGGCCGAGAATCAAACCCGCGTCCTCGTGCTCAGCAGCGCAATGCCTTAGCCACTGAGCCACCGCGGCGGGTACAAACAGCTGAGACAAACTCCCAGTTGCGGGCTTCTGAAGCGATGACATATTTAGCGGAACATCGGCGACAAAAACAACCACAAGAAGCATATAACCTAGAAAACGCATTCTTGTGCACTAAAAACGCATAAAACTACTACCTTGGAATAGGCGCGAATTGGAAAAATAGCTTATCGCGTGAATTGTTTTATTTTCTTTAGTACACGCTTTTTTCTAAAATAGGCTCATTACGGTCTAAATAAAAAAGACAGCTTGCCTAAAGTTCCGATGTCTAGTTATCACGCTATCCGAAACTTCAATCACACGACATCACGCGCCGAAACTTAGGCTTCGAAAAGATACCCGCTCATTCTAGATTCAACCTTCAGACCAAAGTTGACAGAATACTGCAGAGAGAGAGAGAGAGAAGGCTCTTTATTGAAAAAGCAAAGAGTTTTGCCGGCGTTTGTGATCACCTACATGCTTCTCTGCTAGGGGTCGGGGATGTAGGGAGAACAGGCCCTAGAGAGAGGTGGGCAGAAAAGAAAAAAAAAGACAGAAAAAAAAGAAGAAGCAAACAAACAAAAAAAACACTGGCGTGGTGTGGCGGGCTTGGCGGACTATTTTTAGATTGTGTTACAGAATTTAAAATTTTGAAATGTGGCCAATGTCCTCCAAATATGAAAACAAACTTTTTAGGGCCTGACGCTGCTTCGAGGGGCAAGTCCATGGTCCTAAGATGGTCTTCAAAGTTACCGGCCCTTGATCTAGGCGTTCAATATCTTCAAAAAAACGGGATCTTGGTGCCAAGTAGGCCACACATTCTAGCAAGAGGTTTATATCAGTAGAACTGTTCGAAACTTCTGTAACAGCTTGAAAATGTTATAAATGTCTCCATTATTTAGCGTAAATTAAACTGCAAGTACATTTTAGCAAAACGTATTTACTTAAACAGCTGCCCTCACGTCCGTTTAGTTTGACATGCTCGGTAGATTTATTTTTACGATATCAAGCGAAAAAAAAAGTGGCCGGGGAAGAAAAAAAATTCACCATCTTCCCGTGGGGAACCCTGATGAGGATGCGAAGCATCGTGGCGGTTCCGTGTGGTTCCATTGTGTTGCCGTTATGTAGAGTGATCTGGTTTTTACTAGCGCCAGAGGGAATTCCGCGTCCGGGTCCACACCGGTGGCAAAGGCACGCAAGTGCTGTTGTGTTAGGGTGAGTAGGCGGTGGTTCTCGAGGCGCCGAAACTCGTCCCTCATGTTCTTGTCGATGTTGTGTCTGTGGTAGAATCGGTAGTCTCCGTCAGCTTTGGTGAGGTAAAGGTTGTTTACATTGGTGCACCGGCTGAGAGCAATGTACACGCCCTCCTCTTCGCAGCTTTGTCTTCTCGTTCTTCTTCTTCTTCGGCGGTTCCCCTACGGGAAGATGACGACAGTGGTTGAACGCGAACCTATCTCGTGATGGATTCTTTGGTTGGCCAATCCCTAGGGGCATCCTGCCACAATCAGCATCAGAGGCGCTGCGGACGGGGCTGGTTGAGCTGCAAGGCGCGTGGCGCTTCCCGCCAAAGCTTTCCCACGGGAAATTCAGCATCCCCCTCTAACGTTTTCAGTTCGTCGTTTCCGTTGACGTTCAGCTTCGCGTGCCTTCGTTGTATCAGTAGCTTCTTGACGTAGTTTGAATGAGTCAAGGACATAAGGCGCGTTCCTAGCACTTGCTCCTGTCCCGGATTTGTAGCGTAGTGGGAAGAGCACCGCGTACCTTCCGTTGCGGCCGAAACGTGGGATCAAAACTGGGCGCCGCTAACTATTTCTTTTTTTTATAGTGTAGTATCGCGGAGCTGTGGGTGTAAGGGGGAGAGTTGCGCATGAGCAGTGTGAGTGTGGGCGGCGCCGCCATCAACGCCGGAGGACCAGGCGAGCCTAAGAAATGCTCCGCATTTAAAAATGAAGGACGCTCACACTAATGCGTAAGACCTGAAGGTAGCGAAGCTGTACGCAAGAGTAGCGTTTTTTTGCATTTTTAGCCTCACGGCGTTGTTTAAGCCTCGCCGCCGTACGAGGGACCGCAGCTGCGTGTTCGTCTTCCTCTATCGCACACGGTCGTTGTTGTTGTTGTTGTTGTTAAAAAGAGAGGAAATAGAATTGGTTGTAAGTTGTAAGTAGAGTTTGGGACAACACAAATGAGCTGTTTTCTGCGCCGCATGCGGCCTCGTGGCTTTCCTTCGGGGCGCGGGCTTCTCGCTGCGGCGGCGCCCTTCTTGCCTTCCTCCGCTGCGTCCCGCGCGCGGGTCCCGCGCTCGTCCCCTTTCCTTCGCGCCTATCTCTCCCCGTTATCGTGCCGCTGCTCCGTACCAGGTGCTGGCGAATGGGGTGTGGTTCGACATCTCGCGCTCAAGGGCAAAATCGGTCATCCCGCGAAGACTGCCCCAGGTAGCGTAGTGTAGCTTCCGCTACAAAAACGACGAGGTCCTAATGGCACAGAATGGCAGAAAAGCACATGCAAAATGAAAGCAAGCATCAGAAACGAAAGTCTCGTTCGTGCTGTTCCACCTTGAAGAAGGAACAAAAATAAAGAAAACTATGCGAGCTTTCCCAGCAGAAAGTGCACGATCATCGCGAAGTAGGGAAACTTGAATTGCATTGAAAAAATCTTCGCCCGTTTTACAAAATAAGCAGTGAGATAAGAATGGGAAGACCGCGAGAGTTGTGGCAAAGAATGAAGAACGGGTTACGTACCAGAGGTGACAGATGACTATTGTCTTTGGAAGAGTTTTGCGGTGCAGCAAACATCTATGCGGCCAAGAGAAGTCTTGAAAACATCACCGCTTTTTGTGCTCGGCATCGCAACCCGGTTGCTGGCGTCACGAAGACTATGTTAACCACATTGCACAACAGAGGCACACGTTCTTTATGAGAAAAGTGTTGCGGGTGATGACTGCACTGCGCCGTTGGCACGGAAGCCCACGTTGCTAGGCTGGAAATGTGTAGACAGTGATATATGTTGAAAACCAAGAGTTAACACATCAATTTCCGGAAATTCATGAAACCTCAAGCTAGTCGCACTTTGTAGATGCTTTTGAGGGCTCCGCCACCCTTCCTTGACTGCTTTCGGTATCAACGCCAGAGGGATACTGAAAGTAGCCAAGAGAGGGAGCTACAGCCCGTGTTGCGAAACAACGTCCGCAAAAAAGCAGCTTTCACGTAAAGTGGAACTGCTGCCACTTCTCTTCATCTGTATGGTTGTATTCTGCATTGAGGCATGAAACCAATTATTTTCTTATTAGTTTTATCATCAGCATCATAAAGCTCGCAAGCGCAGGAAACAAGAGTGGCGCGAAGCCTTATTACATGTCATGCCCAAGCAGCACAGGACTGTTTGGTCTAACTCAAGCCAATATACTTTGTCCAGTGATTTTATGTCGGACCGTTTTCCGGCAGACATGTTCGGGCCGTGTCCAAATGTTCGCGTTTTGGCCGTATAGGGTCGAACTCCATGGCTACCCAACGGCCACTCGCCGTCGGCCAGTCGGCCTTAGGTTCATCCGATCAGACTTCAGCCGTAGGCTATGTCCATTCCCCACCTACCCGTATGCGGCCGAAGTACGGCCACCAGAGGTCAGTCGAGATGCGGTCATCGGACTCCACCCGGACTACAGCTGCGCGACGTTCCGTCATGCTACGATCATTGGAGTACAGCCGCAGTACGCCAGCTGTACTGAGGCCGATGGACGACCACTGCACACTGCATGCAGCGCATCCAGATGACTCATTTCCACTGTGCAGCAGCCTAAATACACCATTTAGGGTACACTGCATCCCCGTCAAAGTGAGCCCGCATGACACCACCAGATGTCCAGCCTTCAGGGCAGCTCTGCTTATTGATCAGCCTCAGTCGACAGCAAAATTTATTTACGAAACACTTCTCACAACTTGTAGTTCCTACAATTGCTATGCCCCTTTAACTGTCAGATGGAAAAAGTATTCATTTCGTTGCTATAGCCGCAATAGTTGTGTTGTCCATGCCCTGGTATCTGTGGGCGGCCCAGCTTCAGTAAGCTAGGAGGGGAAGGGCAGGGTCGGAGGGCGCTTACTTGAGTGGGTTGAATTTCACAAAGATGAAAGTGCCGCCTTTAACCAATTTCATTAGGCCTACCCGACTGAACACTTCAATGATCTGCCTAAATCAACTATATTTACAACAGTTGGCTGACACCTTTCTTTGTATTTAAATCGGCAAGCATGCCTTTACGAACGGTTTTGGCCCTCCACAAAACACTCAGGAACATTCTATATATTGTTCTTCACGAAAAAGGTATGTCTACTTCAGGACCATTTTTCTTAGAAAGAAATTTCATACTCGACTAACATTTTGATGGGCTTTCACAGGGCTGTTTCTAGGAGAGATCGAACATGTACATTCATTTTCATTTCGATGATTCATTTCTTTTTGATGATGTTTTTATGAAGGACGTGCACACAACTTAAGAGTCCAAAAGAACTTAATTTCCATTGAATGTCGTACTTCGTTAAAAAAATTGTAGACCTGTGGCGAATGGCGTCCTGCTTCTGATGGCAGTAGTTCTATCCAAATTTGTGTTCAAGCAATAGAAGACGTAACACCACAGTTTCATAATTTTGTTTCAAAACGATGACCTAGCAATGGTAGTATGTACACAGCACACCTTCCACACTACAACGAATAAAATATAATCAATATATGACTGGTCGAGTTTGAATGCGTAAGGCTCTCACCCCTTCGAAGGCGAAATAATAGCTCGGCCCTACGTATACACCTCTTCCTCCAGCTTTAGAGTGTAATATGGCATTTCTTGCACGGCCCGCGGAAAAAGCGCCAGCCGTGCTTTGCACTGTAACTGTTCCACTGACCCCGTTTTTCCACTTTCAGAAGGGTCAATGGCTGCGTGCTGTTGTTTTTTGTTACGGCAATCGACACTCACGGAAAAATATTTTTTTTACCCTGCTATTACCATTTGTTAAAGGCTACCCGCAAAGAGGCACTTTTCACAAGGTCTCAATTTATTTATTAATTCATTTTATACCTTTTGTAATGCAAAAGTATACTCGTTGGCATAAATACTATGTTACAAGTATAGGTAAACTCCCGTTTTCCAAAGAAACCCAAGGAGGGAGCGGTGGTGGGGTCCTCATTTCCACCGATGAAGTTCTGGTGGTCTGCCAGGGTGGAGGCCTGTGCCTAGAAGGTGTCGCGTTCTGGCCGCTTCTACTGAAGGGCCCGTCCACAGCAAATTCTCTGTGTCCGCATGTTCGGCAGAAACCGTGCAAAAGGGGCAGTTCTGATTGAAAGGACATGGTAGCATGGTAGCCACCCCCGGGTAACAGCGGGAGAGAGGGCTACACCAACAAGAAGTCTTCGCAGCAAGATATCCTCCCTGCAAGCGAGTCTGCTAGGGAGGTCCGTTCTCCACGGTAGAATTTGAGCTCGTGGGATGCCTGCTTCGCCTTTGCATGCATTCGCCTTTGCATGCATTACAGCAGGGCTATCTAAAAGCAAGCAGAAATTGTGAGGCCAAATATCTAAAAGATTCTTTGATTCTACAAAGCACTGAAAATCGTCAATAAAAATTAATACAATTGTAGGTGTAGGATAATTCTATTCCCGTAGTGATCTCAGGAAAAATGAATTGCGCAAGGCGTCACCTTGTAATAAAAGCTAATAATTTTCTTTAAGGTTCTAGTCTCACTATGGGATATATAGAATGGCGCTTGGATATACTTCACTCCTCCTTGTTGATTCCAGTGTTCGACTGATAGATATTATGAAAAAATTTGAATATGTGGATTCGTGTTTCATCTTTCACGTCCTACCGTTTACGTTTACTATTGCTTTGCCTCATGCTAATCAGACGATTCCAATTACCTAAAACGGGCTAAGGCGTTGGGCTGCTGAGCAGAAGGTCGCGAGTTGAATTCTTGGCTCCGGCGGCCACTTTTATGATGGAGGCCAAAAGAAAGAACGCCCGTGTGTACGAGACTTCTGCGAACGTTAAAGATTCGCATGTGGTCAAATTTATTCTGGAGCCCTCCACTATGGCGTGCCTCATCGCCTGCATTCCGTGGGCGCGTTAAAGCTTAGAATCAATCAATCAATCAATCAATCAATCAATCAATCAATCAATCAATCAATCAATCAATCAATCAATCAATCAATCAATCAATCAATCAATCAATCAATCAATCAATCAAATTACCTAAAACGAATCGCACAGCCCTATTCTATATGTTTTTGAGCGTATCGACCAGCTCTTCGGTGTAAGGATTCCAGCAAACACATGCGTACTGTATCATTGAGCGCACATGAGTGAAATGCTATTGTTCTTTTAGTTAAAGGGGGGTTCATTGAAATTTTGTTTCAGAAAAACCATAACACATTTAGCCCTAACTTTTATGTTGTAAATGCGCCTAGTTAACCTCAAACCAATCGTTAAATAAAATCATAGTTATATTCTCTGGCCGTTCTTAAGGAGGCTCCATTTACGCCGTACGTATTCAACCGGTATGAACGTTTCCTTATAAAGGTGACGTGAACACTGTTTATAACATCAACGAAATTTTTGAATCGGTATACCAGGATGCTACTACTATAAAATTTTCCTGCAGGTATTTGGAATCACGTTCATTCTCCATAATCATGTAGAATACACAGTCATATGCGAACATTTTGAGCAAATATTTGAGGGCAATAGTAACAACAATTATATATAACAGAAACAAAAAGGGCACACAATTGATCCATGGGGAAATCCTGAGGTCTCAGGAAGGTATACGGAAGATCAACCGCTGAGAACGACCGACTGATGCCTACAAGAGAGAGATAGTGGGCTATTTATGCAATAACGGATTCATTCAGCTTATAGTCCCACAATTTACTCACAAGAAGGTCATGAAACAACATCGAAAGCTTTTTTAAGCCGACGCAAATACTACTTTACTCTAATCTCTTGCTAGAGTCAAATCGTGCGTTAACTCATTAAGCTGCGTTGCCCAAAAAACCTTGACGAAATCCGCGCTGTTTACGATGATACAGATTTTGTTTAAGTAAATGTAGCTGAGCTCCCCTTCAAACACCTCAACAAACTTAGCATGAAGGATTCGTCATTGACAAAGCTCTGTTGTTATCGCAAATTTAAAACACAACTTGTTTTTAAACTGGCCGGTTTAAACTCAGACCAAGAAACAGTGCAGTGCCTACAAATGCACGAGCTTGGCTTCTTCTATGTTTCGTACGAATAAAATAATGCAAGAATGTTTTTCGCAGCATTATTGTCAGAATAACTGCCGGATACTTGCGCTCATGCGCGCCCTTACCGTTCTTTAGGAGGGAGTCATTGGCATAGCGCCGGCTAGCTCCTTTGTTGTGTCTATACTTGCTCGACGTCCGTGTAGGGCAGTTAGTTTCGGTGAAATACGGCCATTCCGGGTCGCACATCTGTGCTTGGTGGATGTCTCCAATGCTGTGTATTTATCGAGGGAGCGAATAGACTCTGCATCGACGACGCCTGCGGGCGAGGCGTGGTAGCGCTATGACTGGCGAGGCTTAACTAACCCGTCGGTGAGGAACAGCCTTCTTGTAGTATTAAATGGCAGTCCAATGGCCTAAAAAGTTCGCTTGTAATGTACAGTGAGTCTTTGTACCTTGCCTGTTAACCTAGTACCCCGCATTACTACTTTACAAACGAAGTTCGTTCATTTAAAGCGTAAAAACACCAAGTGTATGAAAGGCATCCGCATTGCTCGGCTTCGTAACGGATTTTTACCCACCGATGGAAAAACTGTACCTACACCGTCCGCACTGGTTCTCAGAAGTGCATCGGTTCTCGGCGCCCAGACGCGTGCTATTGTTCGGCTGTATACCGCTTACCGAAAAAATCACGGATAACCTGAGACCTTACGTCGGATAGTCTCCCCTGAAAACCGGTTGTCACAACCTCTCCGGCCTCTAGCTTGCCTTAATACGACCTCGAAGACCTCTAACAGAATGAAATATGTACATTCTGGGGCCGTACGTCGGCCGGTCTCTTTTATAACGCCAGTTGCCGAAGAAACCGGATGCACGGTTCACCGTAGAAAGAGCGAATTCACGGCATCCGCACTCCGGCTTGTCTCTTTCAGAACACCTGCCACAAGAATACGAATAGTATGTGGCCGGTCCCTTGCGGTACTGCGGCTGAACACCGCTTCCAAAAATAAAAACGGACGCCCAAAGGCCATACGTCGGCCGTTCCTTTTCTGTACATCGGCCTCCGGAAGTAAACTGAATATCCGGCATCCTGGTAAGCCGGGTGACTGGCGTCGTGTGTCTGAACACGGGCGGCCGGAACAATACCGAAGGGCTGGTGGCCGAATACTGGCTGTTCAACGCATGATCAGTGGCTGCCTCAACCTGCATGCTGCCGAACATGCCAGAAAGCGGCCATAGACGGGTCGGTCTTGAGACACACATTCTGTTCTGCCGGGGATGGTAGCCAACGTGGTTGAAATCGTGCACAAGCTTTGGTAGTATTTATTTGTTAACCTAATACTTTTAAAAAATACAGTCACTTCATTTACACACCCGGTGGCACAAATCAAGCTACACAGCGCCTCTTTGGACTTCTTTTTATTGTTTTCCTTCTGATAATTGCATGCGTATAATTTTCGTTCACAGTATCTATAAAATAACACCGGTTTCAAATGCACGCCTTGTACTGTGCTTATTTTTATAAAGTTCTTTGCTTTCTCATTAAGAAAGCAATGGGGCTGTAAGTTCCCCTTTTTATCTCTCACCTCTTTTTTGATAACTAGTTATCAGTAAAAAGTAGTATTTGTTGTGCTCTTCGTACAGTGTTTAGGTAAGTGGATTTAATAAATAGCAAGCACGAAGCATAATCATTTAGCAGGTTCAATGATTTTAAAAATGAACTAAATATTAGGTACAAAACCCTTTCTGCGGAGTGTCGGTAATACAGCAATAGAAACTAGCTCACAAGAGCGTTTCATAAAATGTGGGAAAGTATTGTATGGCATGGCGTTTACAATGTAATGCAAAATAAGTGGGCGCAGCCAAGAATAAACGTTATTCAGAACGTTTGTCAGCCTAGAAAAAAATCCAGCTTCTTGCGCTTTACAAATACGTTTACTATACTCGAAACTTGGGCTATTTTCGAAATTGAGAAATTGCTCCGAAAATTTTCAGTAGGTTTTTTGAAGTTGCTAAAATACGTGCATATTTAAACTTTTTCAGACTCAGAAGAACCGGTTTGTGAAATGCACGTGGGTAAAGAGAAGGTTCTAAAAGATTTGAAGCTCTGCAGAGAACATTACTTCAGAGAATGTCGTTACGTGCGCAAAGTATTTGACAAATTGTGTTTGAGCAGGGAGCACTGAAGTTGAGAAATTGCCATTTAATGACAGTTGTATCAGGCTTTCTTGTTTTGCATATCAGCACGAATAAAAACCTTAAGTAAAGGAATGTGTCGTCCGTCAATGAATAAATCGCACAAATAAAAATAAAAAGATTGGGCTCTGTCGTAGCAAATGTTTGAAATTGCATTCCACAGCGCTTGTGAACAAGGTCTGAAAAATCGATGACAATATTAATTTGCAAGAATAGATTTTCGTTTTGTAGCAAAATCGCGCGCGGGCTTTCTGCCTAATAGAGTTCCAATGTGGCAGAAATTTAACGACATTTTTTTGACGCCCTACCTGATCCAGCAAACTTCTCTGTTTCCCTATTTATTGACACGAATAGTCAGAAGCCAGAATTGCTGGAATGAAAATGTCCGCTGGAAGAAAGAGAGGAAGGTTTTTGCTACATAGGCTCCTGCGAGATACGCTTGCACTGTTTAAAAAGTGCTGCCTTTACTAACATAACACTAACCGGTTACTTGTCACAGCATCCGCTTGTCACTTTTTAACTGGAGGTAGTAAATGTAGCCCTACTAAATTTACTTACTCAAGACGGTTGCGCGCACCAACACCTTTAGCAGGAATGTACGAGTGAACAACACTCCTCTCAACTATTTGCTTTTACCTACTGACCATGCATAACCTAGTAAAGCTACGCGTGATAATGCGGATCGGCGGAGCTCACCGTACGACATAGACACACATTGAACATGCACATGTGACGCTTAGACAACAAATAAATTGGTCAAGAAAACCAAAGGATTCACGCGCAGAGCGAGTATAACTTAGTTACCTTGCAAGTACTTATGCCATCTCTCTTTTATAGCCAGCAGCACACAGTCATCTGACCGAGTCGGGGGCTTGTCACAAAAATCAAATATTTTAGCGATAATTTTGGAATTGCGCATTTTACTATGAGCATACACAAGACACCATACGGATTTCCGGGAATGGTTTAATAGTGAGGTAGAGTGGGAAACGTGCAATACTATTATGTTCAGTAAGTCATTGAATTTTGTTCTTATAAGGGAATATTAGTATTAAATAGGCAGCAGTTACTAACTGCATGATCTAGACTTGCAACGGAAGCATTTATTGTTCATACATACAACAAGGTTGTAACAAACAGCGTTATTGAAGGTTATTTGTTCGTATTATGACGTAGTTCGATATAACCTAAACCGATTATACCTGATTCAGCACCAAATTTGCTGTAAACAATGCGAACGGCTGATTGAAAACGGGATAACAAATGAAAGATCATGCCACTCATCAGGAATAGAAATGTACATTAAAATAAATTTATTGCAGAGCAATCAACACCTGTTTGGAGTACGCAGTCATTTTCGCCAGAACACTGCATTGAACACTATCATTGAAAACGGCATTGTCAACAAGCGACACCAACTCGGTGAACTCCCGTCCACTTACCTATATTTCGCAGCAGTATCACCGCTGCACATCGGTAGCAAGAAGGGCTTCTGGCAACGTAGGGCGAGGGCAATCGCCTTCTGGCGGCGGCTCGTCGGTGCACCGAATGCAGCCGGCATCACGTCAGCAACAATATCAAAATCTAGCGCGATGATTGTCCCAGCAACATGGCCGTCGATGGTCAAAATGTCCTCGAAGTCTAGTTTTTCTGGCAGAGCGTACGTAGTATGGGTGAGCTCTTCCGAAAGCAAGTCAATATCGCTGTCGACTTGCACTGCACACGCAACTTCCACGCCCTCTTAACAAGTCCAGATAGCCATAACAGGTCGCGGTTTGTGTCCGGAGCCGGCTTTATAAATAGCGACCTGTGCACGCGCCCTTCTCCTACACGGCTACGCGGTCCAAAAAAATGCCGCGATATTTACAACGCGCCTCACCAGGTGGCGCTGGGTTTAATCCCCAACCTCGCGTCGGCTGCTACAGCTGCTACAACCGCGGAACACGCGACAGGGTGTGAACCCCGTGCCTTTCCAAACATCACCTGGTTTGTAGTGCTCTGCCTACTATGCCATGAAGTAGGACAGTTTAACCCGAAACCGAAATAACGAAGGAATGTAGAAACGTCAGCACTCACAACGGCGGCTTGTTGTAGGCTCCTGGCAGCCTAGAAAACATTCTCAAAGAACATTACTTGCTGTGCCGTGCTAATTCGATCTCATGAGATATATTTAGCATGTTATTTTGCAGGTCCGCGAGGTGCACGCCAATGTGGGTTTGTTTTCTTTGAGGCGCAGTCAGATCACACGGATTGACGCGAAGAGCTCACCAACTTTTAAACATGTTAAGGCAGTTTTGTTTGCGCTAGGCCATCTCATCAGCTTTATCGCGTTTTATCGCACTGACAGGAGCACCAAAGAATAATCAATGCAGTATTGTTTTTATTTTGGGGTTTTACGTGCTGTACCTGCGCCTGGACTACGAGGCACATCGAGGAATATGTATTTGTTCATGGAGCCTTGAACGTGTACCGAGATATGGGCCTCACGGGTGTTTACCTCTAACTTTAATCCATCATTTCAAGCGTAAATCACAATAAAAACAAACTTAGAAAACACATATTACGAGTTGGTAAATGCTTTAATGTCGTAATCAGGGGTCCGCCGCATTTTGAGGCGTATAGGACCGACACGACCGCAAGAAGCCGACACGGCGGATATGGGCCAGTCTTGACAAGGATGGCCTCATAAATTTCTGCGCAATGGCATTATTCAGCTTTGTTTTAAGCCGCGCACTCTTGTCCCTGAGTGGTTCCGCAAATCGGTGACACGGAACTGGTAGAACCCGTGGCGCACCTCGGGGGGGGGGGGGGGGGGGTCTGTCGATTTTCCCCCCCGGAGGTCTGTCGACCCAACCTTCTCCCCCTCTTTCAATGAACCGACAACTGAAGCCGACCGAACGAAGTTTGTACTACCGGAAGCGTCTATTTTTGTATATTCTTAGCTAAATCTCGTGGATATATTTAAAAGTGAAAGAAGAAAACTGGAGATCGAGCTTTTAAGTTAAGACTGCGCCGACCAACTTGCGTACAACTTGAAGTGGTGTAAGAAAAAGAACCGAAAAATTTTGTGTGAGAGAAAAATTGGCAGTCGGTAATAATTATGAAATTTCTGACTGCGTAATTTCTCTGAGGGGTTTAAATAATTATTCCGTAGCCCCCACCTCTGGTACGGCGCGCCTCACAGCCCACGTTAAACCACAATTATAATTTTGTAGGGCCTCATCACTTTCTGAACTTTTGTGCGCAACTGGAGTCACGAGATGTTAATCAATCGTGGAAAAAAAGGGGAGGGGGCGCTAATTTTTCCCGTAATCGGGACTCAGTATGATCGAGCTTGCATGCCTTGTGGCCTCAATTCAAATTTAATAAGATCAGATTTTTTAGTGCAAAGCACTGTACGAGCGGAAATAACCCTCTCTCTCCCGTTAATAACAAATATGGTTTTCCATTTCGCCTCACGGTTTATAACATCCTCGAGGAAGGCGGCAAGGTTCCGTGCACAGTTAGGAAAACCAAGCAGTGAACACGGATTAGACCCATTTTCACTAGCGCACTAACAGACCTGACTGAAAAGCAAGAAATTCTGCCTTCCCCACTGCAATCTAGCATTCCACTGAGCCCTGTCGCGGGTCTGTTCCGTGCTGAACAGGCTTCCAGAAATATCAGTTAATTTGACTACCCAGCGCAATGTGTGCCAAACTATACTATGATTTTTTTCACTTGGAGCTGTAGATCGGAATTCAGTATACTTTCGCATTTAGACGTATATTTCAAGTTTGGGGTCTATCTAATTATGTCCTCGAAACTGGCCTCACTGTGCAAACCATATTTTACAGTTGGTTTGTAGGTGAACAGGCTGTTTTGCATGAAAATTGATTGTCAAAATTTCACCCCCTCATCCCCCCCCCTAACAAAAATCCTGGGTACGCTAATGCGTGTAACGATATTCCGCCTAATGCGGTAGTGCGCCCGCTCGATCTGTAGAACGGTAAGCAGCAGTACACAACTGCGGACGTTGCAGCGTGTAACTATTCCATCCAACCTGTTCCAGCCATAGGTGGAAGTTGAAGTAATTCTGAGAAACAAACATGCGCGCGAAAAAGCCCAAACACAAGCAAACCCAACAAGCCGCAACCCTGACCACCCGTGCGCGGCAGCGAAGGCCGTCGCGAGGATAGGAGACGTGAGGATCAAACGGAGCGCCGCAGCTTGCCGTGGCGCCCGCGGGAACTATAAAGAACACAGCAAGCAAAAGAACATCGCGGACACGGCGCCGGCGGCCGATGCGCAGGTCCCGGTCGTGGACCACGACGTCCGGAGCACGACCGCCTTTATTCGTGGTCCGGAGTCACGTCTTGCAAGTAATGACTGATCATTTTGATTTCAGCCAAATAATTAGTTTTGAATTCTTATTTAATCATCGGTTTTAATTTACGCAATCAAAGGCAAGTCGATTTTTCTAGTCATTACTTTACAAACCTTGGCTTAATTACTATAGTATGTGGTGGTATTCGTTGAAAAGTTTTGCTGTCAATTTCTTCGCTTGGCAACACTGGAAACGACCACAGACATGGCACAGACACACACAATGCGCAACGGACATGGCGTGGCTCGGGCCACTGTGCCCGCACGCCGAACAAAAAAAAAAAAAACAAAGCCGTGCGTCGTCTGCTCCGTTAAAACCGATTCTGAATTGTGGTTTTAACATAGATGTTAATAATCGCACTCACATTGAACTCGAGGCAATACTTTGCATTCGCTGCGGAGGAGTTTGTTAACGTGAAACACAGTTATGTGCTTAGCATGGACAAGTACCGCCATCCCGCGGGGCCCGACATAACGAGGGGCGGCACACTCTCATGGTAGCCTGCGTGCGCACCTCGCCCGTGAATACAAGCAATAAAATATAAAAAAGAAAAGAACGAAGAAAAAATTCCAGGCTCGGTATTTATTCTTTTTACCAAAGCATTTTACCCCACTGACAACAATATCTTCTTAATAAACTTGCATTATATGGAATAGTTGGCCCAGCTTTCAAGATATTTAAGTGTTTTAAGGGATCGCGGACAAACAGTATATGAATGGGGAGTAAATTCAACAAAAAAAAACCCTTACAGTGATTTCCCGCAAAGCAAAAATCTTAGACATCTCTTATTTTTAGTTTATATCACCAACCATTTAACGTGTCTTAGTTCATTACCTGATTGCGTACAAACAAATCTTGCAAACGGAGCAATCAACTTAAGACCTGATAAAAATTGTGGCGTGGTGTAATAACACCCTGGCAACTCTAAATTCTTCTAGAATCAAGCTCGTGAACTTTAGCACTAAGCCGAGGGATACACGTAATATTCATTTATTTATTTATTTATTTATTTATTTATTTATTTATTTATTTATTTATTTATTTATTTATTTATTTATTTATTTATTTATTTCTGTTATTTATTCACATACCCTCAGGGTCCAGGGACATTACAGAGGGGAGTGGGGGATAACAAAATGATTGGAAGAATATACAGCAAGTAATAATATGATAACAACAGCTCTTTACACAAACAGTACAGACACTGCGATAGTTATATCAACAGCTCCTTACTTAAAGAAGCATGCGTTGCACAAGTTGGCATAAACACTCATATAACCCAGCTTTACTCCAACAGAGTCTACACTGCACAAATTTGGCTGGCGAAAATACAAAAACAAAGGACCTTCACCTGAGAAGGCTAAATAAACAAATAAACACTGCCCAAGTCACGGAAAGTAAAAAAAACATAGCGGCATACACATTTTCACTCAAAAAGTCTGGAAACTGCACGTCTAGATAAAGTCGTTTTCATTGTGGTGACGGTGGACGTGCAATGATAATTTGAAAGTATGAAGCGGCATGAACGATTTTGAACCGCCTCCAATTCGTCAGTGAGCGATGCAATACCAGGATGCCAAACAGCAGCCGCATATGCTAATTTTGAACGAACCAAAGTTTTATAGAGAATTAGTTTCAAAGAGCTAGGTGAAGAATTAAAGTTCCTACGAGTATATCCTAACATACGGTTGGCATTACTTACAACATAATCTATGTGAGGTTTCCATGATAAGTTTGAAGACACTATAACCCCTAAATAGTTGTACGAGGGCACGATTTCAAGACAAACATTGTTTAGTGAGTATTCGGGAGGTGTAGTGTTAACTCGGGAAATGCGCATGATTTTACACTTTTTAGTATTAAGCTTCATTTTCCATAATTCACACCAATCTGAAATACTGTCAATATCTGATTGCAGAATTTGGACGTGGTTGTTGTTAGTTATTTGCCTGTAAATAACACAATCATGGGCAAAAAGACTGACAGATGAGCTGATGTTAATCGGAAGGTCATTTATATAAATTAAAAATAAGAGGCCCCAGGACAGATCCTTGGGGTACACCTAAATGAACCGGATAAGGATGCGAGTCTGTATTGTTCACACTTACGAACTGATATCGGTTAGTCAAAAAGGAACGCAACCACGCAAGTATATTATAATCTAAGTTTAGTTTAGAAAGCTTTATAAATATTAAATCATGCGGAACCGAATCAAACGCTTTAGAGCAATCTAAGAATATACAGTCTGTAAAGCATCCACGATCCAGCGCCGAGTGTACATCGTTAGAGAAACAGACTAGCTGGGTCTCACAAGAATATTTCTTTCTAAAACCATGCTGCGCTGGGCTGAAAAATTAATTGGACTCAAGAAATTTACAATGTGGCTATAAATGAAATGTTCCATTATTTTACACGGAATACTAGTTAATGACACAGGCCTGTAGTTACTAGGAGAACATCGATCACCAGATTTGTAAAGCGGTGCAATTTCCCCAATTTTCTAGTCATGTGGGATGCAACTAGTCTGAATTGACTGAGTGAAAAGTTTTGTAAAAACGATAGAACTGTAATTTTTAGTGTTGATAAGGAATTTTGACTTTATATTGTCAACACCACATGACGAAGAAATTTTAAGTTTTTCTATTATGCGGGTTCCATTTGACAAAAACTGAAGCATATGCTGCCTGGAAAAGTAGCTGCACAGCTGGTAAAGTGGTCAGTATAGTAAATGCAGCGTTGAAACAATCAGCACACTCATTAGAAGGAATTGTCATACCGTCTGGGGTCTTAAGGTTTATAGTACAAGTATCACGTTTGTTTACAATTTTCCAAAATTGCTTAGTGTTGTTAATTACTAAGGACGGCAAAGTTTCTGTGAAAATAAAATTCTTCGTATTTTTAATTGAGTCTTGTAGTTAGCAGCTGCTAATTTATATGCATCCCATTGAAGGGCTGAGTTTTGAGCTTTGGCTGAGCGAAACAAACGCTCTTTCTTGTTAGACAATCTTTTAGATGCTTAGTAAACCAAGGGCCCTCTTTGGTAGAGGTGATATTTATGACGGGTATTAACCTTTCGATAAGAGCAACTACCTTCTCCTTGTACAAAATCTAATTTGTGTTGACTGTCCGGTTTGGGAATACTTGCAAGTAATAGTCCAGGAATATAGAAAGTTCCCGATTAATACTGTCGAAGTCGGCTCGCTTATAGTCCATTATTTGTTTTGCATGCGTGCGGTGGTGGAGGACAGGCATGTATACAAAAAAATGGAGAGCGGCATGAGCGCTTAAAGCAGGCAGATAAGATATGGGTGAAAAAAAGTCAGGTGATGTGGTTAATATAAGGTCCAAAATACTGCTTGTTGTTAACGTAACTCTAGTTGGTTCGTTCACAAGCTGAGACAAATTAAAATCTGCACACATAGTCAGAAAATTGCTACATTCGGCTGAAAAAGGAGTGGAGCGAGGGTACAGACCGGACCACTCAATATTAGGATAATTGAAATCACCAACTAGAATTATAGGCACATTTGGGAAGCGAACAACGATCGTATTCAGAGCGTCATGAATTTGATCGACAAACGTGGCGTCGCACGACGGGGGGGGGGGGGTGATAACAAAGCCAGGATAACCCAGGATAAGCTTTTTAAAATGCTTGTTGCACTCAAAGACTTCACAATTAGCAACATTCGAGGAAAGCCAAGTTTCCGTCAGCATTAAAATGTCAGCATTGCATGAATGAATCTGCGAACTCAATTCATCCCTTTTTTATAGAACACTTCTAATGTTAGTAAAAAGAAATGACAATGAACTCTTGAATGACGACGGCAAACCACTACCCCTCGCGTATTCCTATTTCGTAACATCGGACGAGTTTGACACGCCTGCGCTATCTGAATGCTGGGGCATCGCGTCTGCGTTATCGGATTGGTGAGAACTAGGTGGCTGCATAGAAAAGTCATCCTGCTCAAACACGGCCCCAACGGCATGGTTGTAGCAGTAGCACTTGTCATTAATGTAAAATTTGTTGTAGCGAAGTTGATAGGTGGAATTCTGCATTTTTCCAAATTCTGCAAGTTTTTTCCGTTCCTTCCGTCTTGTTGCGGAATAGTCCTGACTCACAGTAAAACCGTTGTTTTTTAATTTAGCCGAAGAATTTAGAACTTGTTGTTTGACTTTAAAACAAGAAAATTTAACAACAACCGGTCTGCATTTGTGGTCGGAAAAAGCACCCAGCCTGTGCGCGCGTTCAATAATCTGTTTAGAAACCATGAAGTCAAAAGAGGCAGACATAACTTCCAGTATCTTATTTTCGGTCTGGTCCCACGTTTCTAAAGGTTCATCAGCTAGTCCATAAAACAACAGGTAGTCCTTCGCATTCTGTCCTCCATTTCAGCTTGGCACTCCTGAATTTTTCAATGCAGAGCATTTCTTTAACTCACGATGTCACCCGTTCTAGTTGTCCATCGTCGTCCGCACCCCTCCCCCTTCACTATATAAAAAAATAATACTTACCGGCGCCTGGTTTCGATCCCACGACCCTGCGGGCGGAACGCAAGGTACATGGTGCTCTACCCACTACGCCACAAAGCCGACACAGAATGGAGGGCTACGAACGCGCCTTATATTCTTGACTCATTCAAACTACGTCAAGAAGCTGCTGATACAACGCATTCACTACCTGTGGGCGGAACGCCAAGTACATGGTGCTCTTCCCACTGCGCCACTATAATCATACCCACCTGCTAATAAATGATGTCATTCCCACCTGCTAATAAATGATGTCACGTGACCACGTAATTACGTCTCCTCATTTAATTTACAATACAACAACCAACAGCAACAAGTGCAACAACATTAACGTAACAAACTACTTAACGTCGTGCGCCCCCGGAAATGCTCTGCATTTGATCGTGCCCCTCGCGAGGGGGATGCTTAGTTTCCTGCCGCAGCAAGAATCAGGCGGCCTCCTGCGCAGTTTGTGGCGCATACCCACTTGGGGGATTGTCCAGGATCGTTTCACTTACTACATGCCGGTTACGGCAGGGTTTTTTTATCGGCAGTTTCGTGACATGAACGGCTGCTTCTCACTATTGCTGAGTTTAAGATTGCGCTCTTAAAAGTCTCGTGCTATGGAAAGCCTCGTGCTAGGAAACATCATCTCCTCTATATCTCTCCCTCCCTCCCTTCCTCCCTCCTTCTCTTACTCTCTCTCTCTCTCTCTCTCTGCGCCTATTTCTGCACACGGCATTTCTCGCATCGGACACCTTGCAGCACCCCTTTCCCCGGGAATGCACGCGTGGTATGCCAACAGGAACTAGATGCAATCAGCGTCTCTGCAAAGCACCCCGGTAAGTATAACTAAAATGATTTTATGGCAATTCTGCAGTTCTAAGATATCAAAACACAACAAAAACTAGGCATTGACGATGTAAAACGATGAAAACGCGTTGCTAGTCATTAATGTTTACAGCCAAGCTGTAGACATTTTAACTTCCATGTATTTTCCCGTTCCTTCAACAAAAAAAGTGTAGGCTCTCTTTGTAGTTGCTCGGATCATGTGTCTGGCCTGTTTGCCCAAAGTAGTGTACACGAAAGCCCTGCTCAGTGTAGCGGAGAGTAGGAGATAAGGAACTTGACTCTAACCGCCCGCCCCCTCGAGTCCTCTGTCTGCCACTATTGGCAGCTGCATCGTGACGGCGCAATACCCTTGACTGTATAGGGCACCAGTCCAATAATCCTTCAGGCATCCGTACGGAAATGCTACGAATCTGTACAATGTCAGCTTTATAGACCCAGCAATTACGATCTGGGGATGTGGAAGTAAAATGTCGCGAGTGAAATTGATAACCGTCTTGGATTTATTGCACTAAAGAAGCCTTTTTAATTTTCAGTGCTAAGTCTGTCGGCGAGTTCCCTTATTGCGACTAATTCTTGCTGCGCGGCGACAGTAGCCAATGTTTTAGCTTCTACTGCCGTTAGTCGTTTGTCAATGTCTTCGATGGTGTTCCAGATGGCTTCTTAGCCATTTATAACTTCGTTTAAGGAATTAAGTAGTTCTGACTGGCTTTTGTCAATGTTCGCAGTGCGGTCATTCACCCTGGGTAGCATACTAAACATGTCATTAGGTGTTTTTTGCTCAGTGTCAGTCGTAGTATTGGCATTCTGCGTCCGCGTAGAAGGGCCAGGATTAAGCTCAACATCCCATGAAAGCAAAATCAACTGACTAATAACATAATAGCACTCACAAAATTCCGACAACAACACTCCTGGGCTTGGGAACAGCAATAAGCACGGGGTATCAGACTTAGAAGAGTACAAAGGTGTACACGTACTATCGTGCGCAAATAATCGCAGAGTGTTAGACAGCCGCATCACGTAGGTGATCCAACGCCCACTGAAGGGGTCCGGTTGCCACCGTTCGTTTTTATCGGCGTCCACCGCTGATGCCGTGCTCGATGTGGGCACCAGAAAAGAAGGCGCAAAGTTCCAGTGCGGTTCGGCGGGAAGCACAAACTGGGAGTCTTCTTGAAGGCGAAGCGGCACTGTAGTTGCATCGGATTCGAGGGATTGAAATAATGCAATGCTGATCCAAAGGCACACCAAAGGCGGTGCCTGCGCAAACAATCGCAGAGTGTTAGACAGCCGCATCACGTAGGTACTCCCACGCCTACTGAAGGGGTCCGTTTGCCACCGTTCGTTTTTATCGGCGTCCACCGCTGATGCCGTGCTCGATGTGGGCACCAGCAAAGAAGGCGCAAAGTTCCAGTGCGGTTCGGCGGGAAGCACAAACTGGGGGTCTTCTTGAAGGCGAAGCGGCACTGTAGTTGCATCGGATTCGAGGGATTGAAATAATGCAACGCTGATCCAAAGGCACACCAAAGGCGGCGCCTGCGCAAACAATCGCAGAGTGTTAGACAGCCGCATCACGTAGGTACTCCCACGCCTACTGAAGGGGTCCGTTTGCCACCGTTCGTTTTTATCGGCGTCCACCGCTGATGCCGTGCTCGATGTGGGCACCAGCAAAGAAGGCGCAAAGTTCCAGTGCGGTTCGGCGGGAAGCACAAACTGGGGGTCTTCTTGAAGGCGAAGCGGCACTGTAGTTGCATCGGATTCGAGGGATTGAAATAATGCAACGCGGATCCAAAGGCACACCAAAGGGGACGCCTGCGCAAACAATCGCAGAGTGTTAGACAGCCGCATCACGAAGGTACTCCCACGCCTACTGAAGGGGTCCGTTTGCCACCGTTCGTTTTTATCGGCGTCCACCGCTGATGCCGTGCTCGATGTGGGCACCAGCAAAGAAGGCGCAAAGTTCCAGTGCGGTTCGGCGGGAAGCACAAACTGGGGGTCTTCTTGAAGGCGAAGCGGCACTGTAGTTGCATCGGATTCGAGGGATTGAAATAATGCAACGCTGATCCAAAGGCACACCAAAGGCGGCGCCTGCGCAAACAATCGCAGAGTGTTAGACAGCCGCATCACGTAGGTACTCCCACGCCTACTGAAGGGGTCCGTTTGCCACCGTTCGTTTTTATCGGCGTCCACCGCTGATGCCGTGCTCGATGTGGGCACCAGCAAAGAAGGCGCAAACTTCCAGTGCGGTTCGGCGGGAAGCACAAACTGGGGGTCTTCTTGAAGGCGAAGCGGCACTGTAGTTGCATCGGATTCGAGGGATTGAAATAATGCAACGCGGATCCAAAGGCACACCAAAGGCGGCGCCTGCGCAAACAATCGCAGAGTGTTAGACAGCCGCATCACGTAGGTACTCCCACGCCTACTGAAGGGGTCCGTTTGCCACCGTTCGTTTTTATCGGCGTCCACCGCTGATGCCGTGCTCGATGTGGGCACCAGCAAAGAAGGCGCAAAGTTCCAGTGCGGTTCGGCGGGAAGCACAAACTGGGGGTCTTCTTGAAGGCGAAGCGGCACTGTAGTTGCATCGGATTCGAGGGATTGAAATAATGCAACGCTGATCCAAAGGCACACCAAAGCCGGCGCCTGCGCAAATAATCGCAGAGTGTTAGACAGCCGCATCAAGTAGGTACTCCCACGCCCACTGAAGGGGTCCGGTTGCCACCGTTTGTTTTTATCGGCGTCCACCGCTGATGCCGTGCTCGATGTGGGCACCAGAAAAGAAGGCGCAAAGTTCCAGTGCGGTTCGGCGGGAAGCACAAACTGGGGGTCTTCTTGAAGGCGAAGCGGCACTGTAGTTGCATCGGATTCGAGGGATTGAAATAATGCAACGCTGATCCAAAGGCACACCAAAGGCGGCGCCTGCGCAAACAATCGCAGAGTGTTAGACAGCCGCATCACGTAGGTACTCCCACGCCCACTGGAGGGGTCCGGTTGCCACCATTCGTTTTTATCGGCGTCCACCGCTGATGCCGTGCTTGATGTGGGCACCAGAAAAAAAGGGGCAAAGTTCATGTGCGTTTGGGCGGGAAGCACAAACTGGGGGTCTTCTTGAAGGCGAAGCGGCACTGTAGTTGCATCGGAATCCAGGGTTTGAAATGATGCAACGCTGATCCAACGGTACACCAAAGCGGACGCCTGCGCAAACAATCGCAGTGTCAGACAGCCGCATCACGTAGCTGCTCCCACACCCACTGGAGGGGTCCGGTTGCCACCATTCGTTTTTATCGGCGTCCACCGCTGATGCCGTGCTTGATGTGGGCACCAGAAAAAAAGGGGCAAAGTTCATGTGCGTTTGGGCGGGAAGCACAAACTGGGGGTCTTCTTGAAGGCGAAGCGGCACTGTAGTTGCATCGGAATCCAGGGTTTGAAATGATGCAACGCTGATCCAAAGACACACCAAAGGCGAAGCCTGCACAAACAATCGCAGTGTCAGACAGCCGCATCACGTAGCTGCTCCCACACCCACTGGAGGGGTCCGGTTGCCACCATTCGTTTTTATCGGCGTCCACCGCTGATGCCGTGCTTGATGTGGGCACCAGAAAAAAAGGGGCAAAGTTCATGTGCGTTTGGGCGGGAAGCACAAACTGGGGGTCTTCTTGAAGGCGAAGCGGCACTGTAGTTGCATCGGAATCCAGGGTTTGAAATGATGCAACGCTGATCCAAAGGTACACCAAAGGGGACGCCTGCGCAAACAATCGCAGTTTCAGACAGCCGCATCACGTAGCTGCTCCCACGCCCACTGGAGGGGTCCGGTTGCCACCATTCGTTTTTATCGGCGTCCACCGCTGATGCCGTGCTTGATGTGGGCACCAGAAAAGAAGGGGCAAAGTTCATGTTCGATAGGGCGGGAAGCACAAACTGGGAGTCTTCTTGAAGGCGAAGCGGCACTGTAGTTGTATCGGAATCCAGGGGTTGAAATGATGCAACGCTGATTCAAACGCCCACTGTGCCATCGTTCGTTTTTATCGGCGTCCACCGCTGATGCCGTGCTCGATGTGTGCACCAGAAAAGAAATGGCAAAGTTCCAGTGCGGTTGGGCGGGAAGCACAAACTGGGGGTCTTCTTAAAGGCGACGCGGCGCTGTAGTTGCATCGGAATCCAGGGGTTGAAATGATGCAACGCTGACCCAAAGGCACACCAAAGGCGACGCCTGCGCTGCCGATTTATTCAGAGTAGCGCCATTTTCAGAGTAGCCTCTGCGCTTTCTTGGGTGCTGAAATATACAGTTTTCTGAAATTTCATATTCACATTATTTCATTAGGGAAAAAGAATGCCTGCGGCATCACAATACCTATAAAGATTCGCTTATACTTTGGTACTCCTACAGTATATTCTCGCTATTAGCTTTTATCTGTAGTTATATAAACTACTGTATATCGTCACGGGTACTTACTTATAGTTCAGACGTTCCAAATCAAGCTGTAGGTAGCAAGCTGTAGGAAAGCCTCTACAATGCTCATGTTGCACTACTTTATAGGCAACAATTTTCTGTCTTTACGCAGTATTTTAAATTATAATCTTGGAATTCTGAGGCATGATGTTATAAATTACCTGGTTTATATATATTCTAGGCAGTAAATACTTTTCAATCCTGAATAAAACACGTTCGTCACTTTAAAACAACTTCTTGCTCACCGAAATCACACTATGGAAAACCACCTGTTGAATTCAGTGCAAATAAAATGTCGAATGAGTTACCGGTATGAATCAAAGCAACCTCACAATTTCCTACTTTTAAGCGTCTAGCTCTTTTATATATGTTTAAGTAACTGTTATACATCGTTCGGTATTTTTATACCTAAATCAATTATTTTCTGTTAATCGTAATTGCCTTTCCTAACTTGTAACTGATGCGACGATAAGGAAATGCTGTGATATGTATGCTGCTTACTAGGAATTCGCGTTCGTTTTTATTACTGTGGTATTTTTGTTGATTAAGCAATTTGTTTTGAAAACTTGTATAGTGTGGTTTTCGCATTGATAGTTGTGTACTATAAATATGCATTCTTAAGTCAATATTTTGACTTGTACTTTTTTGTGGTTATAGTTTGCTGAAAAAGTATGGACATTACAATAAATGCTGGTTTGTAATATTGTGTAAAGCAATATTCTTTCGATGCACATCTGCCGGCTGGGCGCATCCGTTTCTAAATTGTACGTTTGTAATAAGGCTAAACCGCTAGTTTTAACCACTCAATATTACATTAAAAAATAACTGGTCCCGTCAGCATTGCTTCCCTTTGGGAACCCTATCCGTACTACCCCAGAACATAAATTTGACTTGATTTGATTGCTCCTGCGCCTGCGTTTCAAGAAAGCGCGCGCAAGCAACGTGGCGGCCCGGAGGCTTGGCGCAGCCAGTGAAGAAACGCGTTGGCCGGCGTTTGGTGACGTATCGCGCACGGTCAGCGTTCAATATATCCAAGATTTAGATACTGTGTACATGCTGTGTACATGCATAACGGAAGAAAAAATTTGATTGTTCGCTATAAAGCATAATTCGCTCTATCCGAGTACGTCATTTTTGTTTTTTTTACTGTAGAGGCAGGATCTGTGTGGTTCTGTGTGGTAGTGTGGTTCTGTGTGGTAGCAAAGTTAGTATGGAGTCGGTAAATACAGCACCCGTTGCTACCTCTCTACTAGCCTTCTTGTTAAGAGAGTGAATTGAGCGGCGCCTAATGCGGGCGCTTTATTTCTTTCGCCTACCCGTTCTCAGTAATACAGGATAAGTTTGTTTGACCCGTTAAATTTGATAACGTCAACGTCAAAAAAAAGACCTACTGGTCACGAAGAAATGGCTGGAACAAGCTACGTGCGTGGCAAAAATAAAACGTTTTCAGAAAGTCCCGACTTTCATTAACATGATAGCTAGCGTCGTAACCAACTTTGAAACGCCTGCAAAGACAGACGAATAGTTAATGGTACCCGACGAGTCTACACCTCTAGCTAAGCGGACTCTCAACTGCACACGCACTGCCGCCCAGTCAGAGAAAAATGACTCCGTTACGGTTACCAAGTTTAAAAAGAGCATCTATAAAGTTCGTACTTTGTTGACGTCCTTTATGGACTCCCTCAACAAACAACTTGCTGCTACTTGTATGTAGCTACTTGTATGCTACTTGTCTGAACCACTCCGGGGGCCATTAAACAGCATGTAGCGATGGGGATCGGATAAGTGCCTCCGTGAAACCCCGAGCAACAGCGACCCCCAAAATCGAAAGGGCTCTCCCAGCCTGTGTTGAGAACCGCACTTTTACAATCTCCTGACGGACCATGCCAAACGCTTGAACAACTGGTGGGGCAAGACTAAACACACTTCAGCATTTTTGATGTGGAAAGAAAACTGCATGGGTTATAGACGTAAAGGAGGCTGTCTACAGCAGTGTTTTTGAAGTGTGGCACTGGACAGGGTTCCTAATGTGATAGCCCTTCATAAAACCAATGGTCATGCCAAGCTACGCGGATTCAAATCATTCATACATGTAGACGGCGCACAAAGAGAAGGGTTCTCTATACTAGTCACGGCCCTAGTCAAGCAAAACATCCCGCCCATAAAACACCCCTCTGGGATCCAAGGCACCCATCACGTACTCCTAGAGTTCATAACGACATCGGGACTTGATCAAGGCAGTCTTTTCATAATGTGGGTTTATTGGATTCCCATTAAAAACCATGGAATTTCACAGGTGTTCAGGAAAACAGCAAGCCAGCAGAAGTAAGAACGCCACTTCTCGTGGTAGGAGACTTTAATTCCCCTCAAATCGCATGGGCATACCATCGCTGCGCGGTCAACCGCTCACGGGCTGGTTGGATGCCCAGCAAGAAATCCTAGCTCTACCAACTGATCTCGTGTAGGCCACAAGGCAAGGAACGGACGCATCGAATGATACTACTCCGGATTTTACTTTCGCTAAGAACATAGGCCTACCCAGTACAGCATGTTGATTGGGTGGTTGGCACTGCCTATCAAGAGTAGAAAAAAAGTGCGCGTCAAAGACAAGACCACTGCAAAAGGGACAGGCTTTCGCCCATCCTGTCCCCTTTGCAGTGGTCTTGTCTTTGACGCGCACTTTTTTTCTACTCGTGATCGTCCTACCCATTACCTAGAGTAACAAAAGCACACTGAAGCAGCGACGATTACTTCGAATCTACCGAATCTACCGCAAGTAAAACCAAATACAAAGTGAAGCCTCAAAATTGTGGAATGGGATGGCTTCCGTAAATTTCGTGCGGCAACGCCGAAAGTCTGCGAAAACATACATGTCAATAAAGGAGGCAAACCTAGGCGAAGTGGATTTCAGTCTGCATCATCTATAAGAAGCCAAAGCCAGGCTACAAAGAAGGCTAGCACAAAACAAACAAAATCACCCACTGAGGCAATGCAGTGCCGAACTCTAGAAGGAGATTAAATAACACTCGATGCAGCTCTCTAATATTTAATGACATCCCCTATGCTCGCGGTTGGACGAATCAGTGAGTGCCGCACGCACGTGGAACACTCTGCCATTTGCTAGTGCTCGTAGCAAGCAAGACCTATTAACGACAGAAACATCATCGCCTGCTACACGGCTACCATGGAATCCCTGAAGAACTTGTTGGTCGAGCTTCGACGTATATACTGTGACATCAGTCCTCACAACCCAGCCAAAGGCTACGAAACAGCTCCCAAAATAAAATTGGATGAACCTTTCGCGGAGGCAAAGATGAGGACAGCAATGCCAAAGCTCAGAGCCAAATCAGCGCCGCCCCAGATGGCGTCACTAACAAGATGCTTGGGAACCTGGATGACGGATCCCTTATGACCCTGACTGCGTATAAAAAATGTGTTTGTTCACTCTTCCATAGGACCCGGTAAAATACGAAAGTGAAATGTGCCTTCACAGGAGCAGTTTAACGTTTATTGTGCATCGGTACGAACTTGCACGTCGCTATTTATATTTCGCCGGTATGACACCGTTGACGCATCAGCGTTAGACACAGGATTGCACGCGTCGGAGCATTGCGTAAATCCGGCTGAAACCAGAGGCGCTTGCAAGCCATCCGGGCGAACGAAACCAAACGAGTTATCAGCCAATCGTTTGGTGAACCCACGCTGCGGCGGGCCGAGTCACTTCACAACACAAACGCGACTTCAGCAATTCCGCTTTTCCGCAGCTTACGATGCGCATCCCACGTACTCGTAGGCGCTGGCATCGAGGCGCTAGCGATACGGCAACTGTCGGCGCCTCGGCGCCTCGCCTAGATAAGGCGCGTTTGTCGCCCTGTTCACCCAACTGCTCATAGCGTAATCGGGAGCGCGTTTCGTACCTCCCGTTGCGACGGAAGAGTTCATGAATCGAATCCCAGAGCCACCGCGTCAATCGCAGTATTCTGGCGATGTCATTTTCGGGACGGATATGACGTCAATTAGATCTTAGTGGACCCCGGCATAAAACACTTTCGTGTTAAAAAATTCTGGAGGGAAGGTACCCCTCCGAAGCAATGGAAACAATAAGAACACATTCATTTCTAAACCAATCAAGACTTCGAAGATTAAGAACCTAAAACCCATCACTTTGACGTCTTGGTTAGGCAAACTTTTAGAGCACATAAGCTTGAATAGACTCAACAACTACGGGAGTGACGGACACCTACTCCTTGACTCAATGTTCTGTTTCTGACTAGGTCTCTCGACGCAGGACGTGCTCCTACAACCAAAGCACCAAGTCATCGAGGGGCGACACAACCTTTCCTATGATACCATGGTAATGCGGGACTAGACTTAACTTAAGCTTTTGGCATAGTCAAACACTCGGCTATACTGCAGAATCTCGAGCTTGTTATCGTGAAAAAGTGCTACTACAGCTATGTGAAAAAGTTTTTAACGGCCAGAACAGCCAGTCTCACGATAGGGGATATTCAATCGGACCCCAAACAACTGGGAGAACAGGGCAGTCGCCAAGGATTGATCCTGTCACCTCTCTTATTTATCATGCCTCTGATCGGGCTGCCACCGAAACTGAATGAGATATCCACAGTCAATCAGAGTCGCTATGCGGATAATATTACGCTCAATTTAGCTGGAGGCCGGGATGGAATAAATCAGGATACCCTACAACAAGCGATAGAAGTGGTAGAGAGAAATGCTATAACTAAGGGTATTCGTTCGCTGCTCACTGCTAAAATCGAAACTGCTTGTCATGTACGCACCGGCCATGGTCCTCAAGGGCGCAAAATAATCTCAATCACAACCAAAGATGGGGCTGCCATACCATACTTAGACACAGTGTAAATAATTAGGCGTTCTGATCCAAGCTAATGGATACAACAGAGGAGCTCTCAAGCAATTGAAGAAGCATGCGACAGAAGTTAGGTTAGCCCCGTGATATCAAGAACCCCCAATAGATGTCAACGGATGTCTTAAAACAGCATTACAAGACTCATTCATGCTTTCCTCACCAGGCGAATCGCATATGCCGCGCCGTTCTTATGTCTCCGAAGACTTGAAAAAGAGAGAATAGACAAAATAATCCGCAAGATATAAACGCAAGCTCTAGGCATACCTATCTCTGCCCGGACACACAAACTACTCGAACTGGGGATCCACAACAGAGAGCAAGAAATCTTCGAGGCGCACCGCATGGCAAAACTTGTTCCTTTCTCACCCAAACGGGCAGGACTACAACTTCTGTGCGATCTGAGAGTACTATCCAAAGCGCAGAATCCCGAGCAAGTCAACCTTCTAACTTACTATCCAAAGCGCAGAATTCCGAGCAAGTCAACCTTCTAACTGCTCTCAGATAGCAAATCAATTTCACTTCTCTCCCTAGGCAAATGCGTTCCGCCTAAGACACAGGACGTAGGCGAACCTGAGTATGTGCTTAGTCCATGAGACTTCGAGTGGAACCCAATGTCAGGTAAACAGATTCTGCGAATATCGTGAGAAGATGGTCACCTGTATAGCTGTTACCAACTCTCCAAGAAGTGAGCAAGTCGCTGGCACAATTGTAACTACGCACACGCTGGAAGCGGAGGGAGCTGCTATCGCCGTAGCGATCTCCAGCATCCATACGTCGGGAGTGGTATTATCAGACTCGCATCCTGCTGTTCCAAACTTCACTAGACGACGTATATCACACAATGCACTTGCCATACTAACACTTCTAACCAAAACTGAGAACCTCCCCACAATAACGTGGCTGCACGTGCTACCTTGGAAGGCAATTAGTAGGCACATGAGTTGGCTTGCGCTCGCCCCAGCCAAACCAACGGGAAAGTGGTATCCATGGACACACCTCGGAAGGGCGGCAGGCCTTTCAAGTACCGGGAAATTCTCAACTGCTATAGGGAGGGTAGACGATCATATCGTGGCCCCCACAGGTCCCTTCATTGGAAACAGGCTGTAGCTTATGACTTCTGCTGACCAACCCCTTTACAAACCCAACCCTGTATCATCAGATGTATACAGAACTATATGAACCTCAATATAGATTTTGTCTAGGGTGGGCTACACCCTCACACACCATGTGGGAGTGTCAGCACATCACTACAAATCCAGAGGAAAACAGCACATATTTACTAAACATTCACAACGACGTGCAGTGGGAGGCCGCGCTGCACAGCACTACCACTGAAGATCAACAGACACTAGTCTGAATAGCGACTGAGACCGCTGACTCCCGTAGAGTTAACGGAGCCCTAGCAAAAAGCAATATATAATAAAAGTTTTCTCATTTGTCCCCAATAAAATATTTTCTCTCTCTCTCAAATAGAAATACGTAGGTTCATTCGGATCCGACGTTACTGTCACCAAGTGTAAGAGGGGTGAATATCACAGATTAGCAGTCACAGGAAGCCATAAATACAGCACAGCAGTGCTATACATGCGTGGTCAAGAACCTGACAGCGCCTGTATAAAGAATCTAAAACACGTCTGATTCCATGAGATTTGAAGGGTTCACACAGTAGCATCGAAATCACCTATCTTTTTGCGATCGCTACACATTCCCAGCATATAAACAACAGTTATTATAATTGTTTTTTTTTGTTTCTGCATGGTGCACAGTCATTTGAGGTTTTCGTGATGAATCAAGAGATTCAAGTCCCCGAATTTCCGCACGAGCCAGAAAGCACCACGTGCCTGGCACGCGCTTTTCCGGTCCAGACGTATACACGAACTAAATGCTGAAAGCGCGGAACGCAACGGGGCCAGTACGTACGTTTTCCGCAGGTCCTGCCCCGGCCCCGGTCCGCGCAACGAACGACAGCGCATCCGGATTCGTGGATAGGCCACGACTAGCGAGGCGCACGGCACGGGGAACGCACCATACGTTGCGAATGACCGCACAATAGTGTTAGAGGAGTTTCCCAAGAAAAACGAGACGCACAGCGCACGAAACGCACCAGAGGTGACGAACCACATCCAACTTGGACTGGTGGAGCTTACCACGCGAACGAAATGCAAAGCGCACGGAACGTGACCAAGCCAACACACACGCAGGAAACCGCTATTTGCGACATCCTCCGCTCCCGGTGCTGCTATCCGGACTTGGCCAGCGAATGTCTAATCTGAGAAATCAACCTTGCCGCAAGCAACAAATAACACAGCGCAGGCGATTCAACCCTACCGGAACGTACGAGCCCTCCAGCACCCGCAGCTCCAACCCAAGTCCAGCGAACGAACGACATTACACTCGTGCAGGTTGGTCTGTCAACGAGCAACGGCACGGCCAGAGCTTGCGGCACGTCCTAGCCGGAACGTACAAGATCACCGTCACCCGCTGCTCCGATAGAGACTCACCCGACAAACCCCATTTCGTACAAGAGGACGCAACCGCAAGCAAGCGCACTCGGGACGAAGAGAACGCTTTCGAGCCTGCTTGTACGGGAGAAATAGCGATTTTAGAATTCTCGAAACAACGGGCAAAAGAGGAGAGCTTGAGTGATGACACGGACACGGCAAGAACGCCGACAAATGAGCCCGATCTAGACGAAGCCATCGAACGCCCTACCGACGAAGTGACGCTTAAGACGCCAAGGATTGTGGGCCAAATGGACGAAATGAACTACACCGCTTCCCTACCACAACAGTTTCACTTCCGAAGCAACCACGGCGAAAGCGTGAACGGAACCGCAACAATTTTGACCGATCCGCCACGCCACCCTACGACAACTCCACGCCACCGCAGGCTAAACGAAAAGCCAACCGGCTCCCGTACCAAACGCAACGCACACCTCAATCGAAGCAACGGACTCAACGCGCCAAACTATGTCCCTGCACACCGGAGCTCTGCCACCGGACAAAACGGCCGTCTACACTCACCAAGCAAGCAACATGCACCAAGCAAGCAACAAGCTACAGGAACACGATCGCCGACGGAAGCGATGCGACTAACGCAACGCGGTAAAGGCTGTCAAATTCACGTCAGACCAGGTGAATACCACGGCACACACTTTAAAAAACAAGCCCATTTGATATTCACCGAACCTCATCTATCCAAACGCCCCATAACGAAGTTTTTAATATCCGGAACAACAACAAAAAAAATCCCCCCACCTCCCCGAAGGGGATCGTGCGGAAATGCGAATGCATTGGGTGCACCGAATTCTTATTTGCGGTATCGTTGCCGCGAGGGATTCGACTTCACCGACTTCCATCGCTATCAAGGTGTTAGTCGGCAAGCAGACACAAAGAGAGGCGCGCGCTCCCTGCATTTATATGCGCAGCGAGCGGAGAGGGGTACGCGGAGAGGAGAGAGAGAACCGCGCCAGCCCGCGCACGAGCTCTCTCCGCCCCGAGCTCCGCGATGCGAGCGCCCTCACACGCCGAGCGCGCTCCTCCTCTCGACTCACTCTCCGCTACTCCGCCCGAGCTCCGCGATGCGAGCGCCCTCACACGCCGAGCGCGCTCCTCCTCTCCCCTTGCCCTCCGCTACTCCGCACCTGCTCCGGTTGCTAGGCGCGTGCCACAGCTGTTGCTAGGCGCACGCCGCTCAACGACGCAAGACCACCCGCGGCAAAGAAATGCATTCGCATTTAAAAAAATAGCAGTGGCTTAGCTCAGCTATTCCAGCATATGCGTGGCGTGAGCTGAGGTTCAGCTGGTTATTCTTAGGTTTCCTGGTTTTCCAGAATAAGCTGATTATCATGCTTACTGCTGCTAAAACGATTTCTAATCCAACCCAATCCAATCCAGTCCAGTCGGGTCCAGTCCAGTCCAGTCACTGCTCCTCGCGCATGCGCAGCACGGCTCTCCAGGAGCCGCGCGAAACGGCTATCAAACGACTCCGGCCCAGAGTCAGACTTGGCTACTGTGCAACGGAGGCACACAGCTAAGCACGCGCCTGCGCCAGTGCGTCTGCCGCGGCTATGACGTCACTCCTCTGGAATGTGCAGACCGGCGAATGTGCAGACCCAATTCCCTACACACCCGTACTCCAATTGGACTGAATTTCCAATCCAATACAATCTAATTTAATCTGATCCAATCCGAATCCAAGCCAATCTAATTCAAGCCAATTCAATCCAATGCTCCTCACGCGTGCGCAGCACGGCCCTTCAAGGTCCACGTGAAACTGCTCAACCTCGGCCAGTGTAGCTTACGCTACAAAACCAACGCCAGCACCGAGCTACTGCGAATAAGCAGATAGTGATCTGAATACGAGCGGACGTCAACCTAAGCGGACACTTAATTGTGCCTGGGGGTATTGAGTATTAAGTTGAGTATTCGTGAGTAATACAAATTGAGTACTGTGAATACCAATTGAGTACTGATGAGTACTCATCAGTATAGATTGAGTACTCATGAGTCTAGAGGATTGAGTACTCGTGAGTACAGATTGAGTTCTCATGATTACAGGTTGAGTACTCATGAGTACAGATTGAGTGCGGATACTCGTCAGGACAAATGAGTTTTAGTACAAGTGAGTACGATTTCAAATGAGTATGTGATGAGTGAGTATGAGTGATTTTGAGAACAGACAAGCTTTTAAATGCAGAGCATTTGAGTAACTCACGATGTCACCCGCGTTGGCGTCCGTGGTCCGCGTCCGCATCGCTCCCCCTACACTATATAAATACTTGCCGGCGCCAGGTTTCGATCCTACCACTCTGCGGGCGGAACGCAAGGTGCACGGTGCTCTACCAACTGAGCCACAAAGCCGACACAGAACTGAAGGTTACGAACGTGCCTTATATCCTTGACTCATTCAACCGTCAGCCAGAGGTGCGCTCTCTCCCCCGCGTCCTCCTCGCCTTCTCTCCGCTCGCAACGCCCTCTCTCGCCGCGTTCGGTTCGGGCGCACAACAGGTGGGGACGTGCGCAACACCCTCTCTCGCCGCGTTAGGTTCGCGCGCAAGAACAGGTGGGGCGCTCGCATCGCGCTCTCTCGCCGCGGTCGGTTCGCGCTTAAACCACATATGTCGTTCGCGCTCTGCGGTCGCTAACATCTGTGGCATGATCGTGACGTCAGCATCACGCGTTCGCGTGGTGGCGATTTCGGCACCATAACACTCTCTCGCGAGGGGCATTGGATTGGATTCGATTGGATTGGCTTGGATTTGGATTGGATTGGAATAAAGTGGATTGTGTTGGATTGTGTTGCGTCACAGCCGCGCCACGTTGCGTCATAGCCGCGGCAGGGGGTTCACGGCACGTTTCACCATCGACTTCATCGACAATGTCTACGCTGGAAGACAACAATTACAACAACAACCAATACGTAATCCATACGACTTTCAGGCGCGCCCCCCCCGCAGAAATGCTCTGCATTTGATCGTGCCCCTCGCGAGGGGGATTCGTTGACTCATTCAAATTACTGCTGACGAGCGCTCTCTGACGAAATTTCCTCGACTCATTCAAACTACGTCAAGAAGCTGCTGATACAACGCATTCACTACCACCAACTTCCCAAACACTAAACGTTAACGCAATACACCCACCCCCTATGCGACGCATTTACTCGAGGCCCCTCCGCGGGGAGATGGGCCCAATTTGTCGTTCGCGCCCACTCGAATCGCTAACATCTGTGGCGTGATCGTGACGCCAACATCCCGCGTTCGTGTGGTGGCGCGATTTCGGCGCTATAACACTCTCTCGCGAGGGGCATCGGATTAGATTCCATTGGATTGGCTTGGATTGGCTTGGCTTGGCTAGGATTGGTTTGGATTTGGATTGGATTAAAGTGGATTGTGTTGGATTGTGTGGCGTCGTAGTCGCGCCACGTTGCGTCATAGCCGCTCCATGTTGCGTCGTAGCCGCGGCAGGGGGTTCGCGGCACGTTTCACCATCAACTTCATCGACAATGTCTACGCTGGAAGAGAAGGCGGCGCGGCGGCGTGCTGCGGATGCTGAGCGCAAGCGCCGCAAGCGAGCCGCCGACGCCGAACTTCGCCAGCGAGAAGCCGCAGCCATTCGTGAACGTCGGGCGGCGGATGCAACGCTGCGAGAACGTGACACTGCTCCATGTTGCGTCGTAGCCGCGGCAGGGGGTTCACGGCACGTTTCACCATCAACTTCATCGACAATGTCTACGCTGGAAGAGAAGGCGGCGCGGCGGCGTGCTGCGGATGCTGAGCGCAAGCGCCGCAAGCGAGCCGCCGACGCCGAACTTCGCCACCGAGAAGCCGCAGCCATTCGTGAACGTCGGGCGGCGGATGCAACGCTGCGAGAACGTGACACTGCATCGAAACGCCGACATCGAGCCGACAACGACGACGTTCGCGAATGCGAAAACGCCGCTAAACGCCAGCGCCGAGAAGCGCATCCGGCCATGCGGCAACGAGAGGCGGCAGCAGAATGTGCTCGTCGACTCGCAAATCCGGAGGCTGCCGCCGCTCGAAGTGCGCTTCGTCGAGAGGATCCCAGCGTACGTCAACGAGAAGCCGAAGCCGAACGTCGTCGTCTGGAAGCGGACCCGGAGGCCGTTCGCGCGCGCCAGCGACAGGCCCAGGCGCGCTTCCGCGAGCAAGGCGGCGCCGACGCCCGCTTCAAGCGGGAATTCCTCTACCGCAGCTTCGGCCACAGCTGCGCCGTCTGCGACCGACTCTGGTTCAGCAACAACCTCACCACAGTCGGGAACATCCGGAACGCTACGCACCAGAACAACTGCCTGCGGGTTCTTTGGAGTGCGTTCGTTCTGGACGCGGAGGGCGCGGCTGCAGCTGCGGTCGTCGTCGCTGGCGGCGCCGGGTCGGCTGCTGGCACGGCTGACAACAACATCGACGACAACGCCAACGTCAACGACGGCGGCTTCGGTGGGTTCGTCGCCGCCAACAACGACAATGGCAACAACGACAACAGCACCGTTGTCGTCCAGCGGGTGATCGACGTCGTGGATAGCATCGACGACGTGACGGACGCCGCAGCGTTGGAGCGGTTCCGCACGCACGTCGTGTGCAACTCCTGCAAGGACTCGATGATACGCGGTGTCGTCCCCAGCGTCTGCGTCGCCTACGGCTACAGGTACACGCCGCGTCCTGTGGGTTTGCCCGAGTTGAACGCGGTGGAGGAGCGGCTGATCGCGCCTAGGCTGCCCTTCATGAGCATTCGTCGTTTGACTCGGGCGACGGGGCAGTACGGCATCCGCGGGCAAGTTGTGAACGTTCCCATCGAAGTGCCCGCCTTGGTGCTGTCGCTGCCCCGTCGGGTCCCGGAGGACGCGGCAATCGACGTGAACATCAAGCGTCGACTGATGAGCCCGGCGACGTACAAGCGCGGCCTGGTCAAGCGCGGCAACATTCTGGCGTGGCTCAAGTACCTCGAGACGACCGAGCTGTACCGCGAGGTCGGGGTCACGTTGGACTGGGCTCGCTTGAACGAGTTGGAGGACGACGATGAACACGGTGCCGGCGGTGGTGACGACAACAACGAGCACGTCGAGGAACTCCCCGAGCACGTGGACATCGACGACCCGGTGGAGCTGAGCAAGCTGCTGCACGCGATGGAGCGCACGGTCGTGTACGACGACGATACCATGCACGGCGCGCCGCCGCCGTCGTCGGACGAGGCGCTTGCGAAATCGGCGGCCGCGGGGCCATTGGTGACGGTCGAAGAGGACGTGGTGGCGCGCAGATTCGTGGACGGCGAGTACGTGGTGGACGTTGCTCCCGGCGAGAACGTGCGGCCTCTGTCGCTGTACATCGACGAACGCGCCGAGGAGCTCGCCTACCCCACGATCTACATGGGCGTCCGCCGTCGCCTCACGTCGCCGCGTTCAACCGCGTTCTCGACCGCCAACAGCGAGATCCGCCGGACGGACCGGCGCGGCGTGCGGCCCGAACACGTCCTGTACATGGCCGTGAAAGTGATGTGGTTCAACGTCCGGGAGCGCACCATGGCGTTCCGAACCAACGCTTACGCGGACTCCATCACTCGTGAGCAGCTTCTCAAGGGCGGCCAGCAGTTCCTCGACGACGTCGTGAACCGCGACATGGGGTTCTTTCGCGGGATCCCAAACACCATCCAATACTGGCAGGAGCGGCAGCGCGAGCTCTTCGCGATGACCCGGCAGTTGGGCAAACCCCACGTCTTCCTGACACTCTCTGCTTCGGAAGTACACTGGGACCGGCTGCTGGAGACGTTGGAGCGGCTCCGCATGGGCCCCGAAGGTCGCGTTCGGGTCGTGGAAGAGATGCGGTCGTGGGAACGGGTTGAACTGGTGAACGAAGACCCCGTTGCGTGCGCCATATACACCGACCACATCTTCGACGTGATCCTCAACATCCTGCGCGATCGCCGCTGCTCGCCGTTCCGGCCGTACGTGGTTCGCGACTTCTTCAAGCGGGTCGAGTTCCAGCAGCGCGGTAGCGCCCACGTCCACACCGTGCTCTGGCTGGAGAACGCCCCCGTCGACGAGGAGCTGAGCGGCGTGGACGGCGCCATGCCTCAGACCCTGGAGATGGTTCGGACGCTGCTGACGCTCGACACGGACCTCCTCCGCCGGCCGTGCACCCAGTGCCACGCGCACAATCACACGTGCTAAAAGCGTGGGCGGACCCAGTGCCGTGTCGGCGCTCCCTTCATGCCGAGCGACGAGACGCGCATCGTGGTTCCGTTCCCGCCGCTGATGGCCGTGGGCGAGTCGGGTGCGCTGGCGCCGCACGAAGAGGCGGAGCGGCTTCGTCGGCAGCAACTGAAAGCCAAGTACAACGAGATGCACCAGGGTCTGGAGCACGGCGACTTCGACAGCCTGGAGCAGTTCCTGCGCGTCTTGGACGTGGCTTCCCACGAGCAGTACCTGGAAATCCTGCGTGCCGGCGCGACTCGACCGCACGTGCTGCACGAGAGGAGGCCCGCCCAGAAACGGTGAACGCATTCAACCCGTGGATCGGGCGGGTTCTGGACTCCAACATGGATCTCCAGCTCATCCTCGATCACTACGCGTGCGCATCCTACGTGGTCGACTACGTCAACAAGGCCGACCGTGGGATGTCGCACCTGCAGCGCGCGGTGGCCGACCTGCTCAAGGAGAACCCCAACGACGAGTACCGGGAACTGCTCCGGAAACTCCAGGTGAACGTGGTCAAGGGCGTGGAGATGTCGGCGCAGGAGGCGGCGTGGTTCTTGCTGCGGAAGGAAATGTCCCGCAAGAGCCGCGACGTCGTTTACGTCCCCACGTGCTTCCCCGAGGAGCGCGTCCGCGTACGCAAGACGAACGAGGAGGTGAACAGGCTCCCCGCCGGGTCTACGGACGTCTGGAAACCCAACGTCATCTCAGAAGTACGAGGCCCGGTGCCAGCCGGAGCTCGAGAACGTTTGCCTGGCCGACGTCGTCAGCAAGTACGTGCAGCGCCGACAGCGCACGAGGACCACCGTAACCACCACCACGACGACGAGCGGTTGCAGCAGCGGCGACGATGACGAAGAAGACCAAGTCGACGCCGACTGCGACCGCCCCACCAAGACCAAGACCGTGACGAAGACGAAGGCGAAGACGACGACCCTGTACTCCCTGCGCGAGCGGCCGGTGGTGATTCGCTACCGGAACTACAACCCCGGCGAAGATGTGGACTCGTACATGCGCGAACAGGTCTTGCTCTACGTGCCATTCAGGAGCGAGGCCGTCGACGTGCTGGACGGCAACAAGTACATTCGCCTGTACGAGGAACACGTAGAAGCCATCGAGCTCAAGCGCAGGCAGTACAACCCGGCGAACGACGACGTCGTCGTGACCGAACTCGTGCACCAACACTACGCCGAGATGCTTCGCCTTCGTCAGGAAGAAGAAGAGGAGCTGCGGCGGCGCGCCCAGGAGGAGGATGAGGCCGAGTACGGCGACGACGGCGAAGTGAGCGCTGCCGAGCAAATGCGACGCGACCAGGAGGCCGCAGCCGCCGACCTGGTACCGAGCCAGCAGCTGCTCCCGTTGGTCAAGGAGGTGTCGACTGGACCGCAAGGACATTCTGGACGCAAGGACATTCTGGACGCAAGGACATTCTGGACCGCGAATCCTACGAGACCATGATGCGCATGACCAACCCGGAGCAGTAGAAGCTTCTGCGGGAGATTCTGCATCGGCAGACGTTGCCTCCGGGCACAGGCGAGCCGCTGCGAGTCTTCCTGACGGGACCGGCCGGCTGCGGCAAGACATTCGTCCTGAAGTTGGCCATGAACGCTTACAACCGCTGCAACGCCGGAAGCTTGGACGAAGGCGGCACGAGCGAACTGGCGACGACGGCGTCCGTGTCGATGCACAGGGCGGGCCCCTCGTGCAACCCGTACAATGCGTAGGTGGTGTGCGCGAGCACCAGCAAGGCCGCCGCTGCCGTCGGCGGGACGACCGTGCACGCCGCATTCAAGCTGTGCCGAACCAACTCCAACAACACCAAGCTGCGATCTGCCGAGATGGACGGCGGCCTCAGCCACAGCGACCTCAACACGTTCCAGGTCGCCTTCCGGCGCGTGAGGTGCGTCGTTGTGGACGAGGTCAGCATGATGTCGGCCGACCAACTCAGGGACGTCGACAGCCGTCTCCGGCAGATCATGCAGTGCCGCAACGTACCCTTCGGCGGACTCGACGTGATTCTCTGCGGCGACCTCCGGCAGCTGCCTCCCGTTCGCGCCAACGAAATCTACAAGCGTTCGCGCAACGACGAGGGGCTCTTCGTCAGCGACGTGTCCTGGCACCACGTGAACTACTTCCCCCTCGTTCGCGTGGTGGGCCAGGCTGACACCGCCTTCTCGTCGCTCCTCACCAAGATCAGGGACGGGCGCGCGCTGGACGACGACGAGGTCAAGCTGCTTGAGGGAAGGTTCGTTACCGCCGAGTGCGCTCGAGAGCTCGCTCCGTCGGCGTTGCTGATCTCCTTTTCTAACAAGGAGGTCACCGCGTACAACGAGTCCGTTGCGAAGGAGGTCAGCAACGACAGTAACGTCAGCAACGACAGCAAGATCAGCAACGACAACAACAAGAACAAGAAGAATCGACTACCACAACGACTACAACGACAACTACGAGGGTGCCGCCCACCGTGCGGTCGTCGCGCGACCAGTTTGCGGGCTGTAAGGCTTCCCACCTCCTGGAGAATGCAAAGTTCAAGGTCGACAAGATGAGTACCACCGAAATGGGAAACCTCGCTCGACGCATCTACCTGGTGCTGGGGAAGCCTTACATGCTCACGTTTAACGTGGACGTGATCGACGGGCTCGTCAACGGCGCCGTCGGTACACTGCAGCTTGTCGAGTACGGCCGCTCCCAGCAACAGCAGCAACAACGACAACAACAGCAAGACCAAGATCACCTAGACCAAGAACAAGATCAAGAAGAACAACAACAAGAAGGCGACGGTGAAATCCGTCCCAAGCGCCTGTGGCTCAAGTTTGACGTGCCTCGCAGCGGCAGGCTGACGCGAGTCAAGGCCAGGCTCGCCGTCCACGAGGCCACACAGAGCGGATACGGTGACGTGCTCGCCAAACACAAGGACTGGGTTCCGATCGAGCCGCATTCCATGACGTTCACCATCGACCGCAAGTCTGCAATCGCGTGCAACTGCACCCAGTTCCCCGTGGTTCAGGCGAGCGCGATCACCGTGCACAAGTCGCAGGGCGGCACCTACCCGTCCGTGGTCTACGAATACTCGAACACCCACAGCCAGAAACTCGTCTACGTGGCGCTGTCGCGGTGCACGCGTCTCGACGGGCTCTACCTGACGAACGCGAGCGGCGACCACACGTTCCACCATCGGGTCGCCAATCCCGACAAGCCCATGCTAGACGAGTTCCAGCGACTGAAGAATCACCGACTCGAGACCGTCACCGGGCGCTACCTTAACGCCATCCATCAACAACGACAGCAACGACAGCAACGACAGTTGACGCTCGCGCTCCTGAACGTCCGCTCCCTGCGTGCGCACGCCGTCGACGTTGGCAGGGACGCCGTACTCGGCCGCGTCGACGCGCTGTGCCTGTGCGAGACGTGGATGGCCAACCAAACGGGAAGAGCGGACGCCGGTGGTGTTGCCGTTGGCATCGACGGGTTCGCGCTGGTGACGGAAACGAGCGCGGTGGTGGGCCGTAGCCGTGCGGGCGGCGTTGCCGTCTACACCAACGTAAACGACAACGACAGCAAGAACGCCATCAAGCTGACAAAGGCATTCGACTACGCGGACAAGCGAGGAGAGTACACCGCATTCAACGTAGACGCTCTCCTCGCTACCGTCGTGGTCGTCTACCTCTCGCCACGCCTCAATCGGGACGAGGTGCTAGACATGATTGGACGTGAATTACAGCAGCACCAACAGCAACAGCACCAACGACAGCACCTCGTCCTGGTCGGAGACTTCAACGTCGACATTCGCAAGGACGACTGGATCGTTAGGCGGGTAAGGGAAGCGTACGGTCTCGACTGCGTGTCCGACCACAACGAAGTGAACAGCAGAGCGCCGATGACGATTCACGGGTCCTGCATCGAGCTCGTCTTCGCGTCGGCCTCCTCGTCATCACCATCGACGTTGCGCGTCAGACCGTTGCTTCCCCAACCCCTAACGGTCCACTTTAGCGACCACAAGGCAGTCGTCCTTGGCGTCTCGTGTGGCGGTGGCGACAACAACGACAGCATCAACAACGGCAGCAAGAGCAGCAGCAGCAACAACAACGACAACTAACGATCGCCTCATCGACTCCCCCTCGATTGGGGTACAAGTTATCGAGAGGCATTTACGCGTTCACGAAGAAAGAAGACAGAAGAAAGAAGACAAGACTAAATAAAGCGATCATAACCTGCTAATACATGATGTCACGTGACCTCGCAATTAGGAGTCGTCGTTAATTACAACAATTAGCAACAACAATAGCAACAACAATTACAACAACAACCAATACGTAATCCATACGACTTGCAGGCGCGCCCCCCCCCGCGGAAATGCTCTGCATTTGATCGTGCCCCTCGCGAGGGGGATGTTTGAGTCTGAGTTTGATTGAGTACAGCGTTCATGAAAAAAATTGTGATTGAGTTAGAGTGAGTATTTTATGTTTTGCCGACATATGGCATCTGAACGCTTGCGGCGTCTCAACTGGTTGTCCAGCTGTTAATTAGGGCATACAGATAGGACAAACAGGGGGAATACTTACATGGATCAAACCGTTAGTGCGATAGCGACAGGTGTTTATTTATTTTATATTAAATGTTATTTAAATTTTTTTTAAAGATACCCAAGCACTTCTTGAGATAAAATATAGGTCATTATCTGGCTTGGGGCTTTATTCCAGAAAACCTTTGTGTTCACAAGGTCATCAGAACACGTTGCTCAAGAATGCCGCTGTGGATGCCGCTTGTCGATTGCACTGGCGCCATCGACAAGATTACATGACGGCACAGTGACAGTGAACATCAGGCCCCAAGTAACGACGAGGGTTCAATCAAAGATAGCTTTCGAAATTGTTTCGTCGCCTAATCTAGCTAACGACGTCTTTCCATATTAATTGCAAGACGGCAGCAGTCAATTTCTTGAATGTAAATGTATCCATCATTGCAGCACGCCTATGGAGACTGCGGAAGACCCTCCCAAAGGTGGTTTGTGTGCAGAACAAGCATAAATGGGTAAGCACGAGCAGGATAGCGGGCGAGCAAACACAGGACGATTTTTGCGCCGCATGGCTTTGCCGTAAGCCAAATTAGGCTGTAGTACACGTAGTGTGCGATATTACACTTACTCCTTTCTTCTTTAGTTTTTCTGAAATCGTCCTCATGCGTCTGCATCTTAGATATGCTCGGTTAGGTAACTAGTTTTCAACCGCGTCGATTCCTTTTGACTAAACGCTCCTCGATAGAGAATAAGCGATCGTCATATATATAGCCGTGTGCGATTACCCCAACGCCCATTGCGGCCGCGCAAGGTGATTTAGATTTCCCGCGCGCCTCGCGATTGCGAGCGAGCTTGACATGTTAGAAGACAGATGTCACAGCGAAAGGAAGCAAGCTAGCGATATACAGGAACTCTAAAGCAAGCCGCTGGGGAGAGCGAACAAGGGGAGCACAAATAACATAGGCCGAACGACGAGAGCGGTGTGATAGAGGAAGAGAACATCGTGAAAGCTGGGAGGCCGGTGGCGCGTGGACAATATAGGCCCCCGCCAATAATTTTTGTCTGGACCACATTCGTGTCTCCTCTTTATCATACTTCGCCATTTCAACTATGATGGCAAGCCGTGTGGTACACTCTCATTGGCCATGAAAGTCCAGATTCTGAACGAAATACAAAAGGGAGTCGTGTTGTGGAATAGTAACAATGCGGTCCACGTTGTTTTTGCTTGATTCCAAGCGCGGATAATTGAAACTGCTCTGCAGACCCCGTGGATTGTGTATTAATGGGTGTCGACTGCAAAAGCATGAGTTGCATGCAGAGATCACTGCAAGTTTGGCACTCAACAGTAACAGCTGATACGTAAAAAGAGGCAATAAGAAACGCGATTCACCTGTTCCGATATCATAAGAAATGTGATTCACTGGGGTATAGATTGTATTAGGCACTTGTATGATACTTAGGTGTGCGTTTTTAGCAGTACTAGGTTAAAGAAACGACGTAATTGGTTGATCGGCTCCTTTAGACGTGTTGATACATTCCGTATAAAGGCAGCACGTGGAAAGTTCTCAGCGTTTTGAAAGGGTGAAGTTTCCAAGCATTTCAGCGGAAACCTTTTAATCTTTCTTCACGTGGCAGGTGCACCAACGTTTCTAACATTTCCTTTCTTTTCTGTGACATTTTTGAGAGGGCACTCCTTTTTGACCTACTATTCTACATCATAAGATTTCAAGCCCTTCAGAATGCCTGAAGTATCGAATCCGTGTACACATATTTTTTCATCTTGAGGAGAGGGGAATTTCAAATCGACCTACTCACCTTTGTGTCTTATAAACATCGCTGACAAGAAAAGGTCATAATAAGAACAAACTTTTTTGTTTTAGGAAAATCAATTCTGTGATTTTAAAATAAAGTCGCTAACAAATATTTTTGATCCCAAACGATTGCTGTCTTGTCTTTCTGAGGGCACCAAATGCCAGGCGGTCAGCCGTTTTTAGGTTTACGTGTAGGTCTAATGGCACCCCTTATTTTAAGCAGACTACAGCATTCGAAACTGCCATTCTTGGCATGGTAGCGTCTTCTGAATTTTTGAGCAATACCTTACACGGGTTACAAACGTAAAGCACTCTACGTGTTATCAGAGCCGCGCTTCGTTCTTTCTAAAATGTAACTTTTTTTTCTGTTTTTTGTTTTTCTTTTTTCTGTTTTTTTTTTGCTCCGACCGTCAGCTGCAGTAACAAAACTTGTAGCTGAGCGAGTTGGTTTATTCTTGAAGAAAAAAGAAAGCCTGGCGTTAAACAGTCGTGGACGGCGACAAGATGGGACGGATACAAGCGCCCGTATCTATCGTATCTTGTGTTCCTCGAAGTACGTTTTCTTTTTTATCGTCAGCTACAAATTCAGCGGCGTTATATTACGCGCTCAGTCGTAAGTCGTTCGACTGCCGCATGACAAACGTAAGGTACGATCACGCACTGCCTGCGGTTTCAGCGAACACGGCAACCACAGAACAGGAAGGATTTCGGTTTCGTCGTATCTCGTAGACGTAGTAATGCATAGTGAGGAAAGAAAATCCCCAAAACCGCTTAAGAATCGAATTGTCATGCCAAGCCCAAGCCAAAAGCGGGGTTCTTCCCATGACTCCCCACGACTACATGGCTTACCAGGCGCAGCTTTCTCTCTAGTATACTTACTAAGAAACTATGGGTATTTGCATACTCCAGAGACACGGGCACCAGCCATGCCCGCAACTGACGCCGCCACATCAAAGTGTCTTTCCACCGGAAGATAAAAATAAATTCCGGTCATTCATGAGCCGAAGCTGCACCGGGGCTAGGAGGCACGCCGTAGCAGAAGTTGCTTTTGAGTTTTCTGCTTCCATTAGAAAGACGCTCGCCGCGGCCGGAAATCGAACCTATTACCTTGGGCTCAGCAGCGCGACGCCTTATTCACTGGGCCACAGTGTTTAACCGGGACTTATGCCGGTACCAACATTGTGCCACTTCCCTAAAACGGGCCAAAGGATTAACATCAGTCTCCCAAAACTCACGGAAGGCATTATTATGAGTAGAAACGAAAGAAAATAAAACACAAGGATCAAATCACATGAATTTTCGAACATCACAACATTCCCGTGGTTTTGCCTCCGCTGCAAGCTCTGTTTGGAAAACGACGGAGGGCACTGTGCGGCCAAGTTAAATATCAGCCAAAAATAAGTACGGATGTCTTGATTGATTGTGTGGTTTAACGCGCCGACGCAACGCAGGCGATGAGGCCCGCCGTAGTGGAGGGCTCCGGAATAATTTTGACCACCTGTGGATCTTTATCGTGCGCCGAAAATCTCGTACACACGGGCGTTTTTGCTTTTCGCCTCCACCAGAAAAGCGGCCGCCGCGACCGGGAATCGAACCCGCGACCTCGTGCTCAAGTACGGATGCCCTCACAGAGGACAGTCACGTAAGGGTGCTCGGCATGGCTCTAGAGTAACGTGGCAGACCAAAACTTACAATCGCTGAAAAAGAGATCTGTAGCCAACTACCCACATTGTAAATCGCCTGTCCGTCGAGTGGCACGTCTTTGAGCTGGAGCGCAGTTGGAAATGTGCGAAGACGCAGCAGCTCCGTGTCGTCTTTTTGGTCAGCAGCCAGCCGGCGGATGTCAGGTTCAAGCAAAAGCGGTGAAGTGGAGGCAATGGCGTCCACGCGACTTGAAACATCCGCAGCTTTGTTGTCAACGCCACTGACATGCTTGATATCCGTCGTGTACTCGGACAGGTAGGATAGCTGCCGCACTTCTCGTGGCGTGTAATGGGTGTCGGGCCGGCTGATGGCGTACGTCAAGGGTTTGTTGTCAGTGAAGATGGTGAACTAAGGACCCTCCAAGAGATGTCGGAAATGACGTACAGCCAGGCACATTGCCAAAATGTTACGCCCGAAGACACTGTACCGGGTTTGCGGTGGTGTTAAACGTTTTGAGAAGAAGGCCAAGGGCTGCCACGCGCCGTTTACGTGATGTTGGAGAACAGCTCCCACAGCAGAACTTCAGGCGTTGGTCATCAGTGAGAGTGGACGTCCTTGATTCGGGTGAGCGAGAAGAGCGGCGTTTGCCAGGGCAAGTTTGATGGCGTGAAAGGCTGCGTCAGCACTTGCGGTCCAGTCCAATTCGGTGCTAGAGCACTTCCCGTAAAGCAGGTGGTCGAGAGGCTCAAGCAGAGTGGCGCAGTTACTGATAAAATGACAGTAGAAGTTTACCAGACCCAGGAACTGGCGAAGCTTGGTGATCGACATTGGTGTTTGGAAGTCAGGAATGGCCCGGACCTTGTTGGAGAGGGGCCGAATGCCTGTCGCATCCAGTCGATGTCCCAGAAAGTCGAGGACGGGAACACCGAACTCGCTCCTAATTGCATTGATGACAACGCCGTTGGCAGCTAAGCGGTCGAGGAGAATGCGGAGGTGGTGAAGATGCTGCTGTAGGGACGTACGTGGTACCAGCAGATTGTCCACGTAAGCATAGAAGAAGGGCAGTCCACGTGTCACTGTATCGATGAAACGCTGAAACGTTTGGGCAGGGTTCCTGAGGCCTAACGGCATTCGGAGGAAATCGAAGAGGCCGAAAGGTATTCTGATTGCCGTCTTGTAAATGTCCTCCTCAGCGACGGGGATCTGGTGGTACGCCCGGACAAGGTCGATTTTTTAAAAATATGGTGGTACCGTGGAGACTGGCGGTGAAATCTTGTATGTTGGGAAGAGGGCACCGATCTGGGATGGTGGAGAGGTTCAAGAAGCCGTAGTCACCACAAGGTCTACAGTCACCGCTCTTCTTGGGTACCATGTGCAAGGGTGATGCGTAGCTGCTGGAAAAAGGTCGGACGATGCCAAGTTCCAGCATCTGCTCGAACTCTGCACTGGCGATCTTGAGTCTGTCGGGAGCGAGACGTCACGGACGAAAGAAAACGGGTGGTCCGGTAGTTGTGATATGATGACGGACGTCATGAGTCACGGGCTGGGTCCAGTTGGGTGGTGACGTGACGCTGGGGAACTCCTTTAGTAGGGCGGCAAACGGTTCTTCAGCAACTGTAGCGCAGGAAGGCGGTACGTCAGCAGCTGCTGTCGCTACGGCGCCTTGAACTGAGAGGAGGGTTGTGAAGTAGAGAAGTCGCCGTCGCTCAACGTCGACTGGGAGGCCATGTTTGGTAACAAAGTCAGCACCAAGGATGGCAGAGCGAACGTCCGCGACAGCAAAAATCAACCGAAAGGTTCTGCGAAGACCCTGGTTCACAGTCAGGCATCGCTGCGCGAACACGGGAATGCGCGTGCCGTTTATTGCCTGGAGGTAGAAGACTGCGCTGGAGGTGCGGTCGTGGCGTGAAGCTGGCAAGACACTGAGTTGCGCCCCCGTGTCGGCGAGAAACTTTTGTCCGGTGGTGCGATCGACGATGTGAAACAGGCGACACTCTTCAATGGGGCCAGAACCGCTCGGCCCCGCTAGCGGTCTGCATGGCCGTTTCCCGTCCATGACCATGGCAAGAGGCAGTGGCGAGCGTCTGCACTGGGGCCTGATGTAGGGCTGCGTCCACGAATGGCATCATGGCGTCGCGAAGTTGAGCGGTCGCGTCGGCGTGACGGGCGAGCAGAATGTGTTGCTGTTTCGCCTCGTCGCCGCGGCAACCAGTTGCTCCAGTCGTTCGCACAGGTGATCGACACTGGCAGGTGACGCAGACGCACCTTCGTCGGCAGGAGCTGGTGTGGTGCGAGGGGTGGGTGATGCTGGCGTCACGGTCACAGCAGCAATAGGTGAAGCTGTGCTGGCTACTTTCATTACCTTGTCGGCCAGGGACGCGAGCGAAGGGTGACGCTGTTGCGAGGACCATTTGCACGTTCGCAGGCAGGCGCTGCAGAAAGAGCTCGCGCAGCAATGCGCCGTTCATGGCTAGGGCACGTGAGGCGAGGAGTTGGGTCATGCGCCGCAGGAGTTGGCTCTGTCTGCGGTCGCCAAGCTCTTCGGTGTAAAGTAGCTGCTGTAGGCACGTGCGCTCAGATGGTGCTGTACGTTCGAGTAACGCTGCTTTGAGCTGGTCGTAAGCCTTTGTAGGTGGGTTTCGTATGATGGAGGCAATAATGTCCGCAACCTCTTCCGCAGCAGTTGCTGGTAGAACTCTCATGACGTAGTGAAACTTGCGTTCTTGGGACCTGATGCCAGACAGAGCGAACTGTTACTAGGCCTGAAGGAACCAGATGGCCGTGTTGTGTTCCCTACACGGCAGCAAGTGGATAGCCAGGGTGGCGATCTCGTTGCCGGCTGCTTGCGGTGCTCGCTGGTCCGGGTCGTTGCTAGAAATGGCTCTACAACTTTGCTTGGAGGGATATCACGTCCGGGTCACCAACTGTAGAGCGCATGCCACGGAGGCGTTGAAAGAAAGACGACCAGACCACGTAGCAAGGTCGGTTTATTCGGAAGCCGTGGGGTCTCTATCTCCTGATGCCAGGGTGAGCGCGCTCGTGCGCCTCCGTCACGGCGCTACCGCTGGCACTGTGCCCTGCCGCTACAAAGCAATCCGGTGCGGAACCCGAACATCGCCACCTGTAGCCCTGCTGGTTCTCGTTTCTGGTGTTGCTGATGGTGCATTGCCGCGGGATCTCCTTCCAAAATCTTAGCCTGGAACTCCTGCCAGAAGGCCTGAGGATCATCAGGCACCGTTGATGCTCGAGGTGGTTCCAGGAGCGGAGCGTGGTCTTCTCGTCTTCCTTCTTCTCCCCCCGCTTGCCTCTTTCCTCTACTTCCTCTCGTCTCTATGTTCATTTCAATGTTGGCACATTGCATTGCTTTTGCTTGGCACATACTCCTTCGGGGGTTTGGCCTATACCGCTTCAGGAGGTTGCTAATCACACTATACCTCCCCTTTTAAGCGTTTTTGTCAAAAAAATGGCTCATTTCCTTAATCATGTCCGCTTGGTTGATCTGAAGCGTCTCCTGCTTGAATGCACTCTCTTCTTGAACTCCCTGTCGCACCACAAATTCCTAATTAAGTACAACGTACACAGTTCACAAACACCGTTCACCATTCCGTGCAAAATTTGGAAGTGTCCGCAGTTCTCAAACCCTATAGTATCTCCCTGAACACTGCACTGTACAATTCGCCCGATATGACGAATCCCACCATATTCAAAACTTCTAAATTACCCCAGCAACTATTCCATTTACTAAGTCACACTGGTCATAACATCCGTTCCTGCCCGTCCCTTCCCTTTCACCTCATCCCAGTAACTGTACTAATTAGCAGTGCTACTCTCGCCGTAATTCTTTCTGAATACACGACACCTTAGTGCTCTGTATAGTCCCCTCTTATGATGCTGGCTGTAATTCCCCTGTTGGTTTCACACATCCCTCGATGGCCCGCCACAACGTTTTTGTGCTCTAATGCCTTGAGGTTCTACCGTATGTCTTGCGGTAGGACAAACTGCATGGCTACTCGTCCTGAGGGGAATACACATCTTCTGTAAACAAGCCCATCTAGTATTTGGAACTCGTAGACGGTACGGTTTCTTCTCCATTCTGCTCCTAATTGTCCATAACAAACTTGTAGTGACTTATCTTGCTCCTGTTGCTTTTCTAACTCACTAGGGGTAACTTGTAACAGTAGTATGGCTGAAACTGTAAGTGTGGGCTTCTTGTCTTCTACCCTTGTCCATCGTTTAACGGCGGCTGTTTTTGCTTCGATGTCCTCTTTGTGCGGTGAACTGCCATTTTTCTGTTGCCGTACTTCTGTACCGATGTCGGAACTGCTTGGTGTTAGAGTTTGCGTCATGTCTGACCATCGGGGATCCGGACTATCAACGCTTCAGACGCACAGAGCATTTCCCAATATTATGTCATATAAAGGGTTGTTCAGGCATTTCGCGCTAATCTTTCAAGAATAATAGGGCGTAGAGATTTCTATAATTGCTTCTGGCCAGCACTTCACAGTAGGGTGAACTAAAAAAACAGGTGACTTCTTTCCGGTCAAATCTTCATCACGTACCAAACGTTAAATCAGCACCGTGTTAGCACCACTATCCCTCAATATTGTGATCTTCTTCCCTTGTCTTACTCCCTAACTGATTCGCATTCTGCCCCTATTGTTCTTCGCCGTTCATGCTCCTAGGGTGCTGACTTCATCTCCTTTTGCTTGAGCAGCATTTGGCCGTAGCGCTGGTTTTGCATGTGGAGACACCATTGTCGCAACTGTGTCTTGAGGCTTAAAGCGACAGGCCTCAATCCTGCGCCCTCTCCTATCGCAGACTTGGCAAATACTATCAGATTTGGTACCTTGAAGGTTATTGCGACATTCTGCGGCTAAATGGCCGAGCCCATCGCAGAGGAAGCATCTTCTACGACCCTGTTTGGTGATGCGGAGCTTCCTTAATTATGGTGCGTTTCCTCCACCTGCCAGATGTTCTTGTTTGTCAGTCACCCTACCAAAGTTTATTAAGCCTTGCGCCTCGAGAAAGCCATCAGTTGAGTCAGCCAGGTCGTCAATAGCTTGTAATCTCGTTTCCTTTAAAAACACGACTAAATTGCGATTACAGCAGTTAATGAATTGTTGGGAGCCACTTCTATGAATAATACACTCATAGGTCTTTCCGTGCCGGAGAGCTCCATCCACAGATCAAAGTAATTGCTGATCCCTGCTGCAAACTGTCAACCAGTTTAAGCGTCTTCGGGTTGGCAGCACCTAAAATTTTCTGTGATACCTTCAGCAGTCAAGCGGAATCCTTGTAGTAGTGCGATCTTCACCTTGTCATAGTCATTTGAGCCAGAAGCTGGCGTTCGACAGTAGATGCTTAACGCCTCTTGCGCCAAGCACAAACTCGTGGGCGTAGCCCATTCGTACTTGTCCCGGCCCTCGCCATCAAAAAGGTGCCATCAATTTTTGGGGGCAGATCTTTGCGGCTCGATGTGATACCGACCCTGATGTTCCTCCGGTCGCACTACTGCCCCTGCGAAGGCTAATTAGCGACCAGCAGTTTAAGTTCTATTATGTTCTCTTCTCTCTATGCTCTTTCCTGCTCTCGTTCGGCTTTCTTCTGCTCCTGCTGAGCTGCTCCATCGTACATGGCCAACGCCTCCTGCTTCGTCAACCCTAGTGCATTGGTGAGGGCTGTTTTTCTGGATCCATAACCCACCTGGCTGAATTGACAGTAAGAATAAAAAATGAGGTATCCTGGCAGGCTCGTGAAAATTGTCACGTCAATTCATTAGGTGGATTGGACAAACAGAAAACGTTTTAATTGATGGCGACGGTATTTCATACCACATGACAAGTAAAGGTAAATAGTCAAAGTAGCGTACTCGCGGTTGAGTTCAGATAAAAGTCTTCAAGTGTGGCGTCGCCTCACCTTACAGTCGAAGTCTTTCTATTTGGGGTGGGGATCAAGGCGACCGTCGAGTCTCGTAGAGGCTTGCAGGAAGTGAGCCCAGCCGTCACCGTCAAAAACAAGGGGAGCGTAGCCCTAGGTGCGTTCTTGAACCGATGCGGTGCAGAACCCGAGCGTCACCGCCTGTAGCCCAGCTGGTTCTCGTTTCTGGGGTTGCCGACGGTGTGCTGCCGCGGGGTATTCTTCCAAGATCGTAGCGTGGAACTCCTGTCAGAAAGCCTGAGGCGCATCAGGCACCGTTTTATGCTGGGGGCGGTTCCAGGAGCGTAGCCTGGTCTTCTCGTCTTCCTCGGTCTTGTTGTTGTTGTTCCTTATAATAATAGCGCATACCAATTCAAGGGGTCGGCCAAACATCAGTCGTTCAACCGAAAGAGATTACTGACTAGGTATATTACTTGAGGAAAATTAGACAAATTTGAAAGCTTTTTTCTTCTTGTGTTTGAGGAGTCGAGTTTGAAAATTAGTCATTAATAAAATAAAACTATAAAAAGAAACATATATAATAAATAGACAAACAAACAAGAAGAAGAAAAAGGAAAAGAAGAAGAAGAAGGAGAAGGAGAAGGAGAAGGAAATAAGAAAAATATTTCGAAATGAGGACTGTTGGAGGGCTGTGGTGAGGTACTAGAATAAGAATAGAATCACGTTGTGAATCTTTCGGAATTTTCTTTGAAGCGCAGAAGAGCATAACAAGCGCGCTGGCGACAATATCCCGTTTCTGAAGCACCAAATAAAAGTAGAGCCGCCACTGAGAATGCCAATCCCAGGCTATGAAGCGGCACCTCAAAGAGCTGAGATCTCAGGCTTGAAAATCGTCTACAGGACAAACGCAAATGGCCGATTACACTAACTGCCTATAGCAGACTGCGCCAGCCGAGACCTGCAGAGGTATCTATTGAACTGGGGCACACGACACCGAAGTCTCGTTACAATCACCTCCAGAACGCGTGAAGGGCCTCCTTCTCTACTCCCCCCCTTGCCTCTTTCCTCTTCTTCTCCTCTTCCCTATGTTCATTTCAATTTTGGCACATTTCATACGCTTTTGCTGGGCACATGCCCCTTCGGGAGGTTGCTCATGACAATCATGTGTAATATATAGAGGAGTAGCACCGGTATAAAACCGCGGATTTTGATACCTGTTGGCCCGAAGGAGTCGCCATGCCACCGCCTATCCCCTTTCTGGCCTCTGGGGCAAAACAGCCGCTAACGAAGGAGCTCGCGTATTACCAAGCCGAGCTGGCTGGTTTGAGTCAACGCGTATAGTAGCTCAGAAACTGGCCGTGGCGCACCGCTTTTGTAGCAGGGGAATATGAGGTATTACATAAGCTCCCGGCTCAAATACCCGCCGAAGCAGATAAGCTCTAGAAATATTTGTGATTACGTCCCTCCAGGGTTTCAGTGTGGCGCAGGAGCTTTATTGCATTCGCCATCATATATCTCAATAAAAACAGGGGGGCTATGCCCTGAGAATTACCCTATAGCATCCCCTTTGGTCTGGAATAATATAGAGACGGTTTCGTAACACAACGCACCGAACTAATGTAATGCGTTGCCGCAAACTTTTCACAGAAACTAGAGGTCTTCCCGCATATAGTTGATGACGGCAAACATTGTCATTTTTTTGTGTGCGATAACAATAAACCAGCGTTCGCTGACTTTTCTCACCGTATATTCCAGCGACATCGAAGTGCTCCAAGAATTTATTACCCACGTTCTCCGCGTGTTATCTACGCTTCCACGTACGGCTTTAGTCTAAAATGAGCTAACATGACATTTTCAGCAGATGATCGTCAGAGGGCACCCACAAACTACCTAATATGCTGATCACGTGTGCGTTACCGCGGATCATCTCCAGTGAGAAGTACATTCGTATATAGACTTGGGTGTGTCGTCATGAGATGTCGGATTTCTTATCACTGAGGTTTTTCGACATGTTCTGTTTCGTTCAAAGCTTACTTTTGTTCTGAGAAAAAAGCCTAAAGACGAATAATATACTGAATGTGCGACTTGTGATTCCCCGGAATAGCCAATGCGCCTTCACATATAAACGACGCAGAAGCAGCGGTCTTTGTCAAGAAACAAATGTTGCTCTATCGCCTTGCTTTGAATACTAAACATTACAGGAAATGGCCTGCGAAGTGGTCCGAAACAAGAAGGCTGAATTAAAACAAAGACAGCGTCATTAACGCCTCTCTCAGAGCTGTAAAACTGCCGACAGAATGCGAATCCTCGGCTTCTTCTCTTTCTCCGTCTCTGCACCTTGTTGCAAAATTTCAAACCGCATTATAATTGTCTTTTGCTTTAAACCCTGTGCGCCTATATATTAGGTTCCAACGAGCCTCTGAAAGATACACTACGTGGCCACGAAGATATACGTAAATAGAACGAGGTGTGGCTGTTTCTCGAAGGCGGGAAAGAATTCAACAAGCGTGTGTACAAGCATGAGCCAGGCCTCTGGCAAGTGTGCGTCCGCACACTTCTTTAGCCCGTGTTTCATGGTTCACATAGCATGTACCGCAAATCCACTCTTTTAAAATGGTAAGGAGCGCGCAAACAAAAACCACAACAAACGGTGTGCTTTCCGTTTGGCCGACCTTTTTCATGGTATTCTCAAATTTCCACACGGTGAATGGCGTGCGTTTATCCGTCATTATGCCGCTCGTCTTCCCTTTGTGATTTTTTGCGCAGTCTCAGTGAACTTTTATCTAAGCTAACTTTTGAAAATAAGAACGTAGTAATTGTAGGTGATGTTAATAATAACTTGCTTGACACGGACAGTACTTCTTATGCAAATTACACTGATTGTTTCACTGGATTTGGCTTCGAATCGCTTGTTGATTGTCCAACTAGGGTAGCATCTCACGGTACCGGTACACTCCTTGATCACGTGTTATCCAACATGGCGTCACCACCCTGCGTGGGGGTTGTTGACACCGATATCAACGATCATTTTCCTATTTTCCTCACATTCGAAAACATAACCCACACACGTAATATTAGCTATTCTACATGTGTTTTTAGTTCCGATTCCTTTGTTGAGGCTATCAGTACAACTGATTGGGTGCCTGTTATGTCTATGTCTGACCCAGATGCAGCCTTGCGAGCATTTTTCTCGTCATTTTTACTCGCCGTGTCGACTAACACGCCTACTGTCCAATGTAAAAAGAAATACAAGTATCCGCACAACCCATGGATGACAAATGGTCTTCTAATAAGTTTAAGGAAGAAAGAAAACATGTATAAAAAAAAGAAGCGTCAGCACTTTAATATGTGTCTGGAAAAACGATACAAGTCCTACTGCAATCTATTAAATACCTTGCTCAAGCAAGCGAAAAAAAGGTACTACGAAAATCAATTCGACAAAAATAGGACTGACCCCAAGAGGCAGTGGCAGCTGCTCAACTCCTTCCTTAACAAGTCATCTGCTAATGTCCCTCTAACCAAAATAGACTACAATGGATCCACCCTCTCCGAGCCCAAGGAAATTGCCAATGCTTTCTCGGAATACTTTTCTTCCGTCTATACTAACCACCGCCCCCATGCGCAGTCGTATACTTCTCTGGGACGTACCACGCAGTCATTCTTTTTTTTCCCAACAACACCACAGGAAGTCTTTTCCACCATTGCTAATCTTAAAAATACAGGGCCTGGGTCCGATGACGTTTGTGTAAGGCATTTAAAACTGGTTGGACATTTAGTTTCCGACAAGCTCTGTCATATTATCAACCTTATGTTTAAACAGGGTTTATTTCCTTCATTCTTAAAAAAAGCTGATGTAATTCCAGTTTTTAAAAAAGGCGATAAACAAACAGTTACGAACTACCGTCCTATTTCAATTCTTTCCTGCCTTAGCAAACTAGTCGAAAAATTGTTTGTTAAACGTCTGAATGGCTATTTATTTAAATTTAAGTTGCTTAAAGACAGCCAATTTGGTTTCCGTCCAGCTAGGTCAACAAATCTAGCTGTGCTGTCTCTAACTGATTACATAAAAAAAAGTATCGATTCGGGAAATTTAGTGGGTTCGGTTTTTTTTTAATCTCACAAAAGCCTTTGACACAGTAAATCACCAAGTCTTATTGCATAAACTTCAGTCCTATGGCATAACTGGCCCTGCGCTTACATTCTTAAAAAATTACCTACTTGACCGACAGTACTCAGTACACGCCGCAAATACCTTCTGTGCAATAAAATATGTTAACCAAGGAGTACCGCAGGGCTCAGTATTGGATCCTTTGCTATTTATTTTATATATAAATGATCTTCCTGATGTTCTTAGCTCGTCTGACTGTGGTCAGTGTGTTTTATACGCAGATGACACAACGATATCTTCATCTGATAAAAACATTGGTGCTCTTATCTCAAAGTTAAATCTTGCAATAAGTGCCCTTATGAATTGGTGCAGCAGTAATCACTTAGTTATCAACCCCACAAAAACTAAATTTATGGTGTTTAAAAGTGCTCAGAGGTCATTATCTACCATTCCCGTAATACAACTTGGTATTCATTCCATTTCTGCTTGTTCTGATGTCGTCTTTCTTGGCATACATCTTGACCCATGCCTTACCTTTTGCAGTGACTTTAACCATCTTAAGCAGAAGACGGCGTTTGGTATCCGCGCATTAATCAAAGCTCGCCCTTTCTTTTCCCGTGAAGCTCTACTGGCGCTGTATTTTGCGTTCATTCATAGTCATATTACTTACGGTATAGTCTCATGGGGCAGCACTTATGCTTGTCACTTATCATCAATACAGCACATTCAAAATCCGTCAATACGCATTGTCACTTCTAGTTCTTCGCAATCGAACGCCTACACATTACTACGCTCTTACAATATCTTGCCCGTAAATGTTTTGTTCCGGTTGAATCTCGTGACTTTATTCCACAAATTGCTTCATAATCAACTGGCATTCCCATTTATTGCATCTGATCTTTTGCAGAATAATAATGTGACCAGGTTTGCGGCTAATAAAAATTTCCTGTTACCCCCCGCTCATACTAATTATGGGAAAAAAAACTTCCGCTTTCAGTGCGATATCCTTTTGGAATGCGTTACCTTCTAGTATTAAGTGTTGCACTTCATTTCCTTTGTTCAAAAGGTCTGTCAAAACCCATTTTCTCGAATAACCCTACTTGTGATCGTTTACCTGTTTGACTTGTTTGTTCTTCGATTCCTTTTATACCATGTTGCGTGTTTTTGGCGTGATTTCTGATGTAAAAGTGTATTTTCATGTCCGTATTTTGTAAGAATTTTCAGTTGCTCTGTATAAATTTTGCCGTCATTTTGTATCGACGAACCGAGGGTCCTACTAAAGGCTTTGGCTCTGGGACCCTCGTCTGTATATCCTAGATTTTGTAACAACTTATTTTTGGAAATAATAAAACTTGAACTTGAACTTGAACTTCGACCGCAGCGGTGGGCTCTTCTTTAATGTAATGCGTTGCCTTACGGAGGTGGTTGTGTACCTTCATATCATATTAATGTATAAAGGCTAGCGGTTGTGTTTTGATGGGAAACTGTGGCAGTTGCCAAAAGAAATATCTTCATGCTGAGATTGAGCAGCCGGCATTCATCTTGCCTGCTACCTTGTTTCGGGACTACCGTGCGGTGCTAGAATTGACTCTCGTTACGTATCATCAGGTTTGGTTTGGGCTTCTGGTACACACCCTCCCGACCATTGTTCCACCAGCCATAGCCGAGAGATAGGCACCCGTGTTTGTTGCATATAAATAAAAGTTAAACTACAATCCCACTAAATCGATTCGCAACGCAGATGATTAGGCCGCAAACCCCAATCATTTTAACTTGGGGCTGAATGCCGCGTAGAATACGGCCGAGTTCATGCTTGTCATGAACCAGTGGCTTTAAACAGCAAATCCAGTGAAGGATCTTAAGTCACTCACGCATACGTACAGCGTACTCGCAGGTGTATGACGATACGTCGTGGCGCGTTCACTGCATATTGCCAGGGAAGGCACAGAGATGCTGGAGTGCCACAATAGGGTACTCGAGCCGTCCGTGCATACTTGACTCACTGCATCGGGGCCATCGTGTTGTGTTAGCGGAGGGTGACCGGTATAGGTTACTTAAGGCATTGCAAGAGCCTCATCAAGAAATTTTTGCAATAAAGTGGGTTGCAAGGTAAGAACATTGGCGCCCCGACAGTACCAAGATATTGAGCTCTTAGTCGTTGTGTGTCACAAATGCGTACAGGCGATCCCCACCCTCTGCGAAGACACCCTTCATATGACCACTTCTAAGACATTACCGAGTGGAAGACCAATGAAGTGACGCGGCAGAGTTTTGTTGAACATCTGATAAATGGGTATTAGATAGAAAAGTATAGCTAATGCGAGGAAGAGATATTACTGTAGAAGGGAAAGAGTTCCCATAGAGGTGACAAAAAACCTCAAGGAGAGGGTCATGGCTACTACCTAGTCCAATGAAGGCATTTTTATACAGCTATATACGCAATCTCCCGTTGAAACTGTGCCAGCAATAATAGGTACACCCAGTGTTCACAGCGAGTGCTTGTAATTAAAACCTATAACTTAAATTTCGCAGTATTGGAAATGTTGATACCGCTTTAACTCGCGTCTTTTCTTACCTTTTAGGAATCAAATACCACGTTTCTAGTCTATTCTCTGGTTGCTGCCCGTTCCTGAGAGCTTGATTGTATACATTCTCCCGAAGGCGCTAATTTATGCGTCTGTCACTCTGCGGACGTACGATTGTTGGCGTGAAAGGGTGGTTTTATACACCACGCAGTGTGCACAGGTGAGAAATTTATTCACGTTTTTTTTCTCCAGATGTGGATTTTAGCCCTTGTAATTGCTTATCATGGCACACATACACGCCAGTTTTTCGGGGTTTGCGTAAAGCGTCCGCAGGCCTTCTTTATTACCAAACTTCAAAATACTAAAACCCCGTGCACGTAGGTGATGTCGTTTAGGCGCACTTAGCCTCCCGATTTTACCTGAGCGCTGACCCGCTTTATGATGTCTCCTACGTTTCTGCCCAACGAAAAAACCAACCATCCTGCCATTTTACGTCTGCTGACTTGGCTGTCTGTCCTCTGCATCATCGTATGTGGACAAGACGTTATTACTCGGTACTGTGTAGGTGTAAGTTCTATTTTACGTTTGAGCATGCTCGAGTGGCATGAGTTGTACGACAGGAAACATTTCCGTTTTCTGGAAGGGTATTTCCAGCCTACGTCACGCATGGCGGAAGTAAACTTTAGGCAAAAACGTTGAACTTCTTTCCTCCTGGATTATACCTTTTAGGGTTAAACGCGTCAACACATAAGATAAATCCTCCAGAGTATTGGGCTCAAAGGATATTCATGTACCTCGAACAGCGCGAGACGACCCTCGACATATCAAAGGTTTTTACAACTGCCCAATCTTATCTGGTGTATTAGAAACTGTTGTCGTAGCTGGCCAGTAGGGTGCCTTTAGCACAAGACATGTACCAGAGCCAAAATACAGCTTCCTTGCTGCATGTAGAGCTCGTTCTTGAATAGTGCAAAAGCGGGTCGTAAATAACATACCAGAGAATCCAGGAAGCCTTTCATGCTTATTCGGTTCTTCTTGTGTTTGAAGTTATTTTAAGGGAAAGAAGAAGATGCTTGACGTTCGGCGCGCCCCACGCTCATTGCGTAGAGGCTCCAGGGAATGCCAAAGGTGTCCTGCCCAATTTACCCCACTAAACAGTCGTAATACATGGCGTAGCTCAGGCACTCATACAGAACGCAGTAATAAACTCTCGTCCGCACGGGATGACGATGAGCCTTGACCGATAACTTGAGAGACTTGGAATGGTAGGATAGCCTGTTTTTATAACGCATCTCCGCAGAAAACATCCTCAAATGCGTCAGGATTAGCACGGCAACCATATAGAAACAAGAGAAAGCTCACGGCAACATAAACAGAATGTCGTGCGTGCACGGGGTTTCACGAACTTTTGGAAAATTATCGGTGAGAAGGCAGGCATGTGGGCGTTTTTTTTTCAGGGGGGGGGGGGGGGGAAGGGTCAACAAGCTAACTTATTTTTGTGCCGTAGTAAACAACGGCAATGGCTAAAAGTCAGATCGGAGAAAAATTGCGTGAACCAATCCCTCAAATGTGCGAAACTGTACGCTTGAAATTCGTCGGCTTAAAATTACCCCTTACTGTAGACGAGTGTACGTACTCTAGGGTGGTGGGGTGCATAAACCAACGCCCCTATGGAGCTCGGGTTCAACATGTGCTCAGGGATAGGAAGAAATATAGCAATGCACTGAAAAAAATGTTCGTCGTGCCCAAAATAAAATTAAACGCGTTTGAAGCTTCGTTACAGTCTGATGAAGTCGGTGCTCACTCTGTGCTACTTTTATTGTACTAGATAGAGCCGTAATCCTAAGTTTTCGTTTTTGTTTTGCCACTGATTCAAACTTTCTTTATCTAGGTAGACTGGTACCAATTTTCCCCCGTAGATATGTTTGAGTTTGAGGTTTTTCGTCTACTTCTTGTCTTTAAAATAACGTTTTTTTTTTCCTTTCGTCAGCAATGTTTATTGTTACTTCTTCAAACTTTTACTCAGCGCTGTTTCTGAACTTCAAGAAAACTGGCTGTGCCTCAACTAAGTTCTGCGCGGGTGTGCGTGGCGAGAGGTACAGTTAATGCTATTGTTGACCTTGGTTCTCTGTGCGGTTACGACGCGTCAGAGGCGTGCGGCTCGTTCGTCCTCCGTCCACTCGGCTCGCTTCCCCCGCTTGGTTTCGTTCCGACGACGAAGCCCCGCGCCGAATCCCACCCAGCCGACCCTTCTATACATACAAAGTTTGCTTTGTCTTTATTCTTTTTTAGTTTTACAATCTTCTTATTTTCTTCTCTTTTTTGTTTTTTTATCTATCTTTCGGTTTTGGGCACGGCGAGTGGCGTTGCAAGCTGCGGCGGCAAGGGAAACGCTAGGTTTCTTAGCCGCGGCAGGTTCTCTAGGAAATGCTGCCAGCTAGGCAACCGAGGTGCGGCGATCGCTCACAGCGAAATAGCAAGAATACGGCTGTTTCAGCTCTGGCGTACAAAAATGTGTACTCACCTAGGTGAGCCTTAAGATTTAGCACCCATCTCCTGACCAGAGATGCAGAAAACCTGGTTCTGACTTCATGGTCCCTTCGCAGGACCAGTGAAAAACAAGATGCTGCTTGTCGTCGTTAACTCATGCAGTCACTAGATTGAGCCAATTCTCTCGTCCTACTATACTTATAGCTGTACAGGTAATGCCCTGGGAATGCTGTTGAAGAGGTTGTATGTGCGGTACACAATAACGTTTGATACTGCCACGCTTCTCACCATGCGGGAGTTCAATGAGTAGTTCAAGCAAAACTGGCTGCTAGACGCTTGAGCGCTTGAGTACTATCTACAAAGTATTAGACTGGAAACTATTAGATTAGAAAGGTCCGTTAAACCGCGAGTAAACGGATCGTATTTCACGGTACAGAAAACAGGCTTGTTCATGCCGCAAGGGCCAACTCAAGATTAAGAGAAACAAAAGACCCTTAAGTTTCACCAAATCCTTTGGAACAACCTGTATAAGGCTCACGTCGCTGCCCCCGACATATTGAAGGCACTACCGTCAAGGGTGCGTGACTCGGCCGTATTCCTCGTCATCTAACCCATTTCTGCTTGCTACACCGAAATTCTCTAGCACTACCGACGTATCCGCCTCCACTATTTTGCCCCTTTTCAGCCCCTTAACCCTCGCGGCACCCGCCTTGTACAGATTCCATACCCGAAATTACATCACCATTTTGTCTGTATTACACCGCTACCACCAAGTTCCTGTACCACGTGACCCCGCGTATATGAAAACATCCCTGACACAAAATGCACTACCTTCCCCGCTCCCAGACCAATGACCGTGCGAATCGTCCAATCGCGGCATGAATGACGGGCACAAGCAGCGGCAACAGCTGGCAAACATTCGGACTGAAAAAAGGCCACCCGCCTTTCTTTTTATTGCGTTGCAGTCTTTGCCAAGTATTCGCGCAGTCATGACAGCGGAAATTGAGATACCTGGCCGGACAGAAGGTCGAAAAAGCAAGAAATAACAAAAATATAAAGTATACAGCTTTCACAAAAAATGATTTGACAAGACAAATCTGCAACAGATGCATTTCACCAAAAAACGAAGTGTAAACGAAGAAAGTCCGCAAAAGACGTTAAAAATACGGACAAAAATTGTAAAAGTGAGCCAACAGTGTTACGCACTGCACTTCCACAAAAATTCAAATTTTGCCGGAGGCAGTGCTAATTCTGTGGAGCAGTCGGTGGTAATGATCATGAATACAGTAATGCGTGAAGCATTATTTCGTGGACCGGACCCCAGTGTACTGTTCAGGTTTATTCTGGGAACTGTACCATGGTATAGCTAATTATTATTCGACTAAAGAAGCCTGAAAATACCAGTACACACTTAGTTTACTTAAAAAACGCGAATTGAACTAAAAGAAGAGGTCAGCGAAAAAGAAAGTAAACCACGTCGCTCTTGGGACTCGAACCAAGGGTGCGAGCGCAAACCCAATAGCCTACCTCCAGGACACGGGAGCTGTCAAGCGTAGCCCTTTTAGCAGTGACTCAAAGCACAACAGAACACTGTGGTCTCGACCACTGAATAAAGCCGATTATTACTCTGTCGTAAGTCTACAGAAGAGGCCGTGCGCTTGCGGAAGGAACACCTTTATTCGTTCTAGTAATTCTAGGTGAGGTAATTCGCCAAGCCAAAAGTCCTCCCCAAAAAATTAATGAATATGTTCTGACAAAATCAGAAGCATTCATCTTGTACATCTTTAAAAATATGCCAGATTTCACTAGTGGCACAAGCCGGATGAACATAGGAGCTAGGGTTCGACCCAGCTTCTTCCAGTTTTGCTACGTTTTCCGAGGTTTTTCTCGGGTTTGCTAAAAATTGTTCGTTTTGGTGACGTTATCTCTAGGCTACTGTAAGTGTTGAGGGGTGAGCCAAGGCTAGCCGGACTTTACAAGGCCGTTCCGGCCAGTCGCCGACACAATGACAGCGGATCCCAGGAGGAAAAGAGCTAGGTCGACTCCCAGCTGCACTGTTTCTCCACCCTTGCACAACTATAGTCCGAGCTTGGTCAATTTTTCTAGCAGGAGAGCTGTTAAAGCTTTTAGTTCCGCTGTATAAGGTTACCAAAAAAAAACCAAGAAAGGGAACGGAGCGCACGTGTGTGAGGGGGAGAGTAGGGATCGGGTTGGGGTTTACAGGTGAGGAAAAGGACAGGAAATGTACTAGGAACATCTTGCGCTCGGCAGGGAGCTCACCTGCATACAACCCAGGGCAGAGGAAGGGAAGTAGAGGGGGAGTAACAGGACAAACTTGAGAGAGAGTAGAAGACAAAGACAGGATATTGCTAGGATAAAGAATAAGAGAGAGGGCTGTCAGTCAAGCACATTAGTTAGTCACTGCAGTCAGGGATACAGCCGCTGAACAGCACCCGGCATCGGCCAGGTTTGCGCACAAGTTTGCGGCACGTGAGAAGCGTCGCATTTATAGGGGGAACACCAGAGACCCAAAACTCACTGGTAAAAATACGAAAACCTGAAATTTGAATTGAGCGCCCAGGCAACGACTCAATCAAGGAACGCTCTAGTTTCTAACAAGACTAAATATGGAATTCATATACGGGGACAATGAAAAGTTGCCGCGACGGAGCTCAGAGGGTACTCAAGCAGGGAATTCAAGAAAAAGAGAGGATAGTATTTTCATGCCATCAGGAACACTTAAGCTGTCATAGATTATACAGACGGGGAAGAATATGCCAGAGAGAAGGCCAAACAACTTTCTGTTGGTTGTAGAAATTTTTATTCTGGGAAGCAAAAGAACTTTGAAACGGGGAAAAACTACGGAAATTTAGAAAGAAATTGAATTCCTATAAGTGATTTTCAGTAAACACTTTCGACGTACGGCGTTCTATGCTGATGTTAACCTTGCTGGAAACAATTCAGTTGAATCTGATTTCCAGCGTGGATCGGTTATGACTTTTTTGTCCGCACCGGTATATTTGGAAATAGACACGTGACGCTTATATTTAGGCAGAGAAAGACACGGCTAAACCAAGTTTGCATCAAATGGCACACAGCTCGTGAGAACACATTTTAAAGGTTCATGTGTTGCACAAATACTTTCTCTTAAGGATGACGCGAAATCTAGCAAACATCAGCAGCAGAAAAGCGATCGTTTGTTCATGTGTTTAACACTGACTTATAGGTTTGCAAGAGCTCCACCTCAAAGTGCCCCCAGCGGTAAAGATATGCATTTTAATTCGACTGTAGTTCTTAGAATACGTTTCCTTCAACAAGATCAACAATGTTCAAATTTTCTGGTAGCTCTTAGATATTTTGAACTCGCTGTCGAAGTAAGGTGCTACATTCTTTATAAATTACATTTTTCTCTCATGAGGTTCTGTTAAGTTTATACGGTGTAGAATATTCTACCTGGCAAATTTGTATGGCCATAACAGTAAGGATGATTCAAGTGGTTGGTTTTGCCGATGTCAAAGTTATTTTCCCGCACGAATAAACTGTTTATATAACCATACTCTCCCAGGAATATTTGAATCTTTGCACTGACAAATGAAATTGCATTTCCGAGCAAGCGAAATGCGTTCTCAAATATATAGTTGTTTTAATATTTAAAATAGCACTTATTTTTATGTGTTTACACGAATGTTTTAGAACAAAAGGTTTTGGTTGTCGGTTATAATTTAATGGCATAGGTCGCTTTAGAAACTTTTATCATCCGTGCTATTCCCTCTGTCCGCAAGCACTGTACCGTAGATTCAAAGCGTACCAAAGGATATAAATAAATGTAGCTGTACCCACTAGTTTGAAGTAGGCAGATCAAAACACCTGAATCCAGACTTTGCAAACATCTTATTAGGGCAAGCAACGCTCCAGTAGTAGACATAAAAATGGGTGGCCCGGGTATTTAATTTTTTTCTTTTTTACTTGACATTCAATTCAATCTGTGCCTAAGGCCGGGTTCAGACTGTGGCCGAAACTGCCGTAATAACTTTAACGAATGATGTCATTTCACGTCTCAGCCAACGGAACTTTGTGACATGCGTTTTTTGCGTGTATTGGTCGTGATATGGCTTTTGCGTCGGTAGTCTGAACAAAGGCTAATAGTCTATCTTGGTCTTGCATGCGCTAAAACTGACACAGTATCTGTGACTGTGCTTTACGCTTCTAATAACGATAGTCTTGCTTGGGCTACGTAAACCATAAAATTGTGCTATGTAAACCAGTCTGTCTGTCTGTCGGTCGGTCGGTCTGTCCCTCGATAGAGCAATCCACTCAAAAGAAATAGCGTGCAACCTCGAGGGTTGCGAAGCAGGTCGAGCATAGGTGTATTCTTGGCGCCTTGGCGTTTTTGCCAACGGAGATGAAACCGTTCGGTGGTAGCTGTACACAGCTTTGCTGCAAAAGTATATTCTTTTTGAAGCACGAAGCTCTCTAGCGTGAGGCTTAAACGAGTGTCCCGGTGATTGTTTAGTACGCGTTGCGTTCTAACACGAGGCATAATGCGTTTCCCGGTGTTTTAGTGCTGCGACTACACGAGACGACGATTACGAAGGTGATTACGACGACGACAACAGGAGATGCCAACAGCCCCAGCCCCTGAGGGGCTTCGCCCCTAACAGTGTTCCTAAACGTACGTTTATCTATAAAGACAGTTCATGCTTGCTCAAACACAGTTCATGCTTCTCAGCTGTGTGGCGCAAATAGGCATATTTCCGCCAACACGTCATGCACAAGCAGTACTGGCACTGTTCTCTTATTGTAAAGAAATGTGTGCTAGACATTTGCGATAGTGAACTAACAATACGTGTAAAATAATATTTTCACTCGAACAGGAAAAATGGCTCGTGCTAAAGAGTACCTTGTGGCAGTGTCCGACGTTGAACAGTAAGAAGATTCTTGTAAATTTTGCCAGAAGTGGAAAGCAGAAAATTTCAGAGCAGTTTAGTAAACTTTCACCTCGCTTATCGGGGAAGATCATAAGGCAGAAAAAATGCATGAGAGGTGGGCGGGACACAAGAGATGCTCAGAAGCGAGCGAAGGCAATCGTCGTTTACCAATACTTGCAGCGAAGTGAACAAATTCGGCGGACTTTTTGTCAAAAAAAATCCCACCATCTCTACGAATTGAATGATGATGACAGGGGCGAAGCTAAAATGCTTATCGGTAATACCGTGAAAAATTTGCCCGCACATCATATAAAGACTCTACACGTCAAGCGTACCACCGCTCCGTTGACAAGCCTGTCGACGACGTCGACGTTTGTGGTGATTACGTAGGGCTTCTTTGGGACGATGAGAGTCTCCATTGGTAAGTTGGCAAATTCGGTGTGTGGCATTTTGGCTACATTGGCCGTCGCCTTCTGCAGACCGTCTTGTGTCGCGTACCCCCGGTACTTGGTTGTTTGGTTGGTTGGTTGCCTCAGACCATGAAACATACCCACGCGGGGGATTGGCCAAGAAGTTTTGCACCTAATGAGGATGTGACCTATATTATTTTAGATCACATAATTTAGAAAAGGAAATACCGCACAGATTTTTTTAGATATGTATATCTTGAGCTCGCAGGCGACGAACGACATCCCCTTCTTCTTCCTCTCCTCCGTGTTGGGTAGCAACGAACGCGTTGAACGTTTTGACCTATTCGGCCAATATTTTGGTTGGCCAATCCCTAGGGGGATACTGCCACAATAATTATTAATGTACCGGATACAGCAGCAACGAGGGACGGGTCAGGGCCCGAGCAAGAGGAGCTTCGCCCCTAAAGTTCGAGAGACAGGTTACCCTTCCAAACGCCACTTCTACGAATTCACTTTACCTGAAGAAATCTCGAACGTCTTTAGGTGTCATTGGGCCCTTGGGGTATTAGGAATGCTGTAGCTGTACAGAACGTGATGGCAGCAGCAGAACGTCATGATCTTTGCGTACGTCGTGACGTTGTTGGTAACCGGGTGGTGTAAATTCAGACAATGCCTTTGGGTTTCCCCCCATGGCTGCAAACGCGCCTCTTCAAGCTCTCACTGACGTGCTGAAACCGGATTATCTTTCGAGCAACTGGCAGGAAGGGACAAGATTAGCGCGCTTTTTTACCCTTACCAAGATATATGGGATGTTTACTTTATATTCTTCCTTAGCCAATAAATAGCAACTAAACATTTAGCTAACGTAAAAATTTTCTCCCTCACGTTACTTGTCTATGAGTACCGCCGAAGGTTCTAATCGTCATCATTTGCTAGACAGCAACAACGTATTACCACCGTAAAGGGGCCCTGAAGAAGTATGAGCCAAGTCACGGCACTTCAAAAAGATACGAACATTAAACATGTGCCTGTCTTTTGTGAAGCACACCTGAAAGCACAATCACTCGAGGCACAGGAGCTTGGTGGTAATCTTCTAACGCCCCTGCATGTCAAACATTACCATAAATAAAATGAACGGTTCACTGAGAAAATAGTCCGCTATTCGGAAACTGTAGCACCCTTAAAGATCTCCAGGTGGTCGAAATTGATCTGTAGCCCTCCACTGCGACATGCCTTATTGCCTGTGTAGCGTCGGCGCGTTAAACCCCGTAACCTATAAATCAAAATCAGTCTGTAGCACCAAACCATCTCCTGAAGCTTCCATTCGTTGCTACGTACAGCACACCCGCGGCAACTGATTGGCTGACGGTTTCGCTTCATTTTGTTGACATTATACCTAACGTGATGCTCTGAGATCTAGCAATGTTTACAGGCTCCCCCCGCCTGCCCTATATCTATTTGAAATTGCTTAGGACGACGTTAGGCACAATGTTTGGCTCAATGGACGACGTTAGGCTAAATCAAACAGGTTCGAAAGACCGTGCGGTCTAAAAAATACTGACCAGTGCTCACGCGGGGATATTTTCTTCAGTGCGAGTACGAATACTCCCACAGTGGTATATACCCAAATAACAGCTCATAGGAACTTACACAGCTGCGCAACAGTCACAATTGTCTTCGGCCTCTGCGCATCATTACGCACTATCCCTATGTGTAGTCAAAAGCTTCAACGTTGTCGGCGATGGCTAGCTCGCCGATACATCGCAGAAACCATATATGCAGTATTCAAAAGCGCCCCTTTTTTTCAATAATACTAGCTTTTACGCTTGTGTGTGCGTTCTACAACATGACTAAAAAGAAATCACATTCAAAAAGGCCAGCAGCATTGCCATTGGCATTCACCCCTCTCGAAACGCGACTCAACCTAAGCCACATAATTCGTACATTTTTGAGTACCAATTGTTTCATTGCATACCTTAGACGAAAAAATTGGAGTGCTGCGGCACACATCGCTGCGGAAGTTAGCACTTCAGTTCAGTTCCTCACGGGTGTAAGAAGGAGAATTCTGTAACTTCGAGGAGGGACAAAATGAGGAAATTGGGGGGTGAAGAATGGACTATAGCGGCGTAAAACAGAGTGGTTGAAGGTGAATGGAAGAGGCCTGCATCCGATGGCGGGCCTCAGAAGTCTGTTGATAATGGTCATGATTCAATTGATATGGTGCCCAGAAAATAACACTAACAAGCATCCTTCAAGAGCGAGGTCATTTTACTTTGTGGTGGTGCACACTGGCTTGGCTACGGGCTGAAGCACAGTAGCCGGCTGACGCACACTGGCCACCCGATAGACGTGAAATCACGACTGGTGTAAACAAAGTAGCAGAATATTTTTTATAGCGCTCCACTGGCACCGAGCACGGAAGCGTTTGAGGTATAGAAGCTATCTGCGATAGTTTGTACATTATGCCTAAAAGTTGAATAGGCCATGGCTGAATTCATAAAGCAGCAACAAATAAAAATTTAACTGTGGCGTCTGAAAATATGACGGCAAACGCGCTTGAAATTGCGAACACTTTCAATGTTCCCACCAGTTTTTTTAATTGCACCCGGACATAAATAAGCATGTTTATGGACCAAGAAATTTCTCCTGGCACTGTGGCTTAAGTCTAATGAAATGTCGTTTGCAGTGCGTTGTACGATTTTTTTAAACCTGGGCGGTACGACCGGCGTCAAAGTATTGTTTCAATTTTCTTAAAGTAACTAAACTTTTGCGTTACAATGGGGGTGCCGTATAATCGTGCTAGGACGGCACTTCTGAGCGGAAACTCTCAGCAGAAACGTCCACGAATACCTGAGAGGTCTTCAGTCAGATTAAAATGAATCTGCGTAGTGCAACTAATAGGGACTGCTAAGGTGTCCCCAAGTTACTTTCTTTTTTAGATTAAATTTCGGTGTTTATACACATCAGTGCGAAGGAAGCCTCGGTGCTACGGCAAGTGAAGTAGATTCTTACAATACCTAGGCAGGGTGTCGAAATGGAAGAAAAACTGAGCAGCAAGCCTGAAACAAACCGATATTTTAGCAGCACTGAAACCTCAACCAGCCTCTTGTTATACGCACGTTGACCAGACCCCAGGAATGCCCAGAAAATTCCTAATTGTTCAATGTTCGGAACAACACAGTGGGAGTCTCTGTTGTTACAATGCAGGGTTTAGGTCATTCCGCGTTATTGTTTCACCTGCCATGTGCTTTGCACTCTTGCATTTTCACAATCCGTATAAATAAGAAAACTCTCAATGCCATAAATGTGGTCGCAACTCAAAGCATGGTATCCGCACGAACACTGAAATGGCATGCTGCTGTTTGTTCCGGGAGCTTAGTGCAAGGCCTGACAGAGAAAATGGTTTATTCTGTGAGGCTCCAGGTTATAAAAAACACTGATGTTGCCGTTCCTTAGATGCGTTTCCGCATAGCTCTGCAGGTGGAAGATTACAGGCCCAAATAAAAAAGTACTGAATTGTTCCGCCAAAATATTCGCTTGAAAAAGAACGCTCAAGTCAACAGTGGAAAGACTAGACAAGTGTGACCCGCCAGAGTTGTTCAGTGGCTATGATGTAGGCAGGTTGCTGTGGACGGTAGTTTGATGGCGTGCACCGACGGCTTTTTTCATGATTTGCGCGGCCGAATAAAAATATCGTGCGTCTAGATTTTGAAGCAATTTAAAGATTTCCAGATGGCGTAAAGGTCCAAGGCCTGACATATGGAGCGTGCCTCATAGTACATGAAAAGTTTGAAGGCATCAAAACAACATTTTTCGCCGATGTTTTCACAGAAACAAGAAAATGCTACGCATGTGGGAATACCTCTTCCCCGCGAAGGGTTTAAATAGAATTATTTTGCTTTTTCGCTTTCTTCAGCCATCGAAAAAACCCCCCAAAAAACATGATGTTGTTTTCGACGTTTCTTCCTTATTCTGTGCTTTCAAATACCCAAGCGTGCCCTCTTGCAAACACAGCAAATGATTGGGGCCTGCTTTATTCATAAGATTTCTAGGAGGTGCATAGCGGACAAGTCCGTGCCTCCAAATAAACCAAATAACTGTGATACTTTAAGCAAAATGTACCCTTGGCGTAGAATAAGTACTTTCTTCTTTTCTAGAAACTCTTGTGCTATGTGAATACATTAGGTATTTTGTGTTTCAAGAAAAACAGGACTAAAACACGTCACTTATGCAGAAATGCAGGGTGCTTCTAACTGGTCCTGTTCCCTGGTTGCAATTGTTATTATATTTTCTTTTGTTTTATCTGTTTCAGTGCTCCTTTGTTTTAACGGATGAAATTTCGATGACTAGTCTAATTCGCAGTTCTGCGGCTACGGCTCCTATCTCCACAGTGGTCTGTTACTGTAGAAATAAATAGTTTCTTCAAAAGGTTCGATCAGCTGTCTCGTGCTATGAATTTGTTTCAGTTGCTCGCCCTGTTTGAGAGCGCAAGGCAGCAAAAGTTGCTGCATAGTCTCGGTAAGTTGTTGCACTTTCTCCTCAAGGCGCAACAGTCGATCGGTTGTTCTTGTGTTCTTGCAGCAGCTATGGGCGCGACGTTTGGAGCAGAGTATTGCGTCATGCAATCGAAAAGCTGCCCCAGTCGATCAAGGGACGTCTCATCTGAAGCCGCGAGAAGCATGCGCACCAACTGGGGCAGCCGTTGCAGAAACATTTCACGAAAGAGTGGGAGCTGGCCATCCTGACTCGCGTGCACACTGAGTAGTTGCCGCATCCGGTGCAGGACTTGCGAATGTCGTTGGTCACCCAGCTCTTCCCGACATAAGAGCTGCTGGAGTCTGCTTTATTCAGGCACCTCGAGGCAATCCAGCACCGTCTTCTTGAGGGTGCCGTGTTCCGCTTGTGTGAGAGGTGAAACCAAAATGTCGTCGATAGCGTCGGTAATTTCTTGGAGTCGGGTTTCGATGACGTGAAGGTACTTCGTCGACTGCGAGGTGATGTGGCGGAGCTGAAATCGGGACTCCGCTTGGCTGAACCAAACTCTTGGATTTTATGCCAAAAATTTGGTAGCTTCAGTGCTGTGGCGAAGAGTGCAGGCGTGGAGGCAGCAGTGCTGTCTTTTGAGCTCATCGCGGCGTGTTTGTTGAAGCGTTGTTCGGGTAAGCAATTTTTGTGGCCGCCCGGAATGTCGGCTGCTGAAGGAGCCGAGAAAGCAGACGGGGACATGATTTTCAGTTTTAAGACAAAAGCTGTTCACTTTCAAAACATACGTACGCTGCGAGCGTCCCCCGACGAGGGAAAGAAGGGAAACCCCCGCGTCCTTCAAAGGAGAGAGTAAAAAGGCTCCCCGAGCTAGCGGACGGCCACGGCACCAGGAATAATGCCAGCAGTCGGCCGGACAACAAGTTATGCCTCCCCCGACGGCGAACGTTGAAGAGGGCAGGGGAATGACCCCCGAACTAAGCAGGCGGCGCCATGGCTAATACGCGTCTTCCACAAAGGCGCACTGTCGTGAACCCGGCGGCAGACCTGAGAGAAAGGAAAAGCCTCGTCTCGCGGCAGCCACTTGCGCTGGGGTGCCGAGCGGCTTCCGCTACAGTCGCTTCTTGGAAGGGGATAGGTGTCCGTTTTTTTTATTGTGTTAAGGCGCTGGTATTCCGCACTGAATCGCCATGCTTCATCTTTCACGGCCGCTGAATCTCCCCCTTTTGGCGCAGCCCGCCGAATGCTCCTATCCACTGATCTCCACCAGAGTTGCTGGATGGCGCTTCGAGCTCTCCGGCGCACGGCCGCAGGAAGTTCAAGCGCTCGTCCCGGAAGTCGGGCCGTTCCAGCATAGCGCATGCTACGCATGGGCTGGTTTCGCACGCATTCCGCCAAAAATGCCTGCTTGTTGCGCCGTAAACTGCACAAGCAGACCAGAGAAGTCGTCTGGGAAGACGTTCTACTTGGAAGTATTACAATATTCTGAACGACGTGCGTGATACGCAGCGAAACGCAAATGTCATATCAGTGTCGTTTTTAAGCTGGGGCTCTTGTTACGCAGATTCCCTCGCTCTAAGCCGGATTTATACCTGCGTTGGGTGGCAAACGTATGCCCTAGTTACATGGCGAAAGTAACCGCAGTTAAGTTTAACCGTGGATACTAAACTTTAACCGCGGTTATCGCCAACTGCGGTTTTGGATGTTGGAGTTTGGTAACCGCAGTCACTTGATTATGAGCGCAACAAAAATAAATTACCACACTTTTAACTTCACGATAAAAAAAAGAGAAGCAGTGTAGACAAAAAGAAATATCGTTAAAGCATTCGCTTCTGACACAAACGCAACGCACTCGTGCGTGGCGAGAAGAGGGGCTTCCCCAAAGCTCGCAATCGGCTTGGTTTGCTTAGGTCTGTTCGGTGTTGGGAACTTTCATCTTAGCATCGCGGTAGATATTTGACCACCGCTATCTCAACAACTGCGAATTACAATCCATAGCACAATTTTTCACCGCACTAACATCCATTTTCTCGAATGCGGAAGTTCTTTTCCGCGATCAGATTGATTTCGAAGAGCGGCGATGCGATAAGCTGTTGCTGCCGTGGTCTGGGACGGTTCGGGCCGCAAGCAGTGCCGTGCGGGCAGGCGCGCCGGCGTGTTTACAGGCACGGCCGACGCGTGCGCCGATCGTTTCCGTGTGCTTTTCATGAAAACGCTTCAAGATTGCCTGCTATATCCATTTCTGGCGGACGACGCGCGGAATTTACAAATTTTGCACGGCGTTTGTCGTAGTTGATCGGGCGGATCGGGAAACGAGCTGCTGCTGACGGGCAGTCGCGCTGATTGCGAGAGCGATGCAAAGAACGTAAGCGCGTCTTGGGGACAGCTTTTGGGCGCCCGCTATTTGAGAACCTTTGTCTCTTCCGAACGCCAGGTGATTTTTTTTTTTCGCCTCCGCTGATGCGCCGCCACTTGCGTCCGAACTGAATTGTGCGATTTTGAGCACTGCGGCTGCAGAAAGTGCGGTTAGCGTAACCGAACTGAGGTGCCAAGATCAGTTTGCGCTAACCATGGTTAGCGACGTAAGCGCAGTTTCGTCTGTCGTGTAACGCAGCAAACTGCGGTTTTGTCTAACCGCGGTTTGCTTAACCGTGGTTAACTGTGCCCGTGTAACTACCTCTCCATCCCCAGGCAGGCTCTGGAGTGACCACTTTACTGACAACTGTTTTGATAGAACGGGCGCACGAACTCGGCTACAGCCTGTCACCGTGCCCACGTTGTTTTCTTTCTAGCATAAATCCCTAGCATAAATTTCTAGCATAAATCCCGTTAGAGCTGCGTCGTCTCTCAAACCAAGACCCAAGTGACATTTTCGTTCTCCTTTGCAATTAAATTCTGCTTCATATTAACGTCGCATATTTCGGTATAGCATATGTTTTGATCTGAACGCAATGTGTATAGCCAAAATGCAATATAGTGAGAACAAAATGCCAAAATCCGCCAATCGGGACGCTTATCAGCGGTTGAAAAGCATAGCAGACGCCCGACTTCCGGGACGAGCCGCTGAACTTCCGGTGCCCGTGCGCGCGCCCGGCCGCGACAGCGGCGAAGCGCCATCCAGCAACTAAGTGGAGATCAGTGCTCCTATCCGCCTGTGAGAGCGATAGTTCTCTTTTCCTCCGCAGCGTCGCCTGGGGTGCGCGCTATCGGCGCGGCGGCGGCGACTCGGAAAGGTGCCACACAATCGGTGATCTACCCTGGCAGTTGTATGGGGTGCGGCAGCAGTATTTCTGCACTTTGTCATGATATTCTTGAGTCGCCCAGCTGAACAGGCCACAGTCTTACGTCTTGCCCCACCTTACGTCTTGCCCCACCTTCTGTTAAACTTTTAACCTATCTAACACTAGTTCGCCCGAAGCTAGAATACGCATGTGCCATCTGGGATCCCTATCATATCTCTCTTATTCAAACACTTGAATCCATCCAAAATCGCGCAGCCAGATTCATTTATTCAGACTACTCCTATCACAGTAGCGTCACCGAACTAAAATCTCAAGCTAACATGGTTAACTTAGCTTCACGCCGAAAAATTTCAAGACTGTGTTTGTTCCATAAATTTTATCATGCATTGCACCTAAACCATGTTATCATTCCAGCACATCGTCTTTCATGCCGCATTAGCCATTCGAAAGCCGTTTATCCACCCCGTGCGCATACCACTGCTCATCACTCTTCATTTTTTGTGCAAACATCAACAGAATGGAACGATCTTCCTGCTGACATCGTGCACCACTCCAGCATCGCCCATTTCAAAGAAGCCATCGAACAAATCATCTGTTTGTGAACTGTCTACCCCCTCATGTAACACCCCTTGACTGGGGCCCTTGAGGTATTATAAATAAAATAAAATAAAAATACGTGGAGTAGAAACACGGTCCTTAACATCTGACACTACCTTTAATGGGATTGCGCTACTCAGCTTATTTATACCGGAATTTTCGCGTCGCTGTTTCTTTATTTCCGCGACATGCCGTTTGTCATTGGAGAATAGGAATAGGACAATTGGCAGTAGTATTACTACGTAAATGGTGTGGTGGTGTACTGTGCCGGAATGTGGTTGTGTGGGGTTGACCAGGCGAAGAAGGACAAGGTATGGCCCTCTACGGAGGAACAGGAAGAAGAAGACGGCGTGCGCTCGGGTTTTCTGGGTGCTGGGATCTCGTAAAGGCGGGTTTTGTTGCGTGGTATGCCGGGCTCCTTGATTCTGGCGGCCTGAGCGTCACCTTTCCCGAGCCCCGGGCCCGTTCTGGTGACTGCTTTCGAGGCATCGGGGAAGCCCTGACCCTCCGGTCCGTGGTCTCCCGAGCGTTCGCGGCGTGGGCCCGATCGGAGAACTGGGTCCGCGCCAAGCACCCGAGGCCTGACGTGGGACGTGTGCCAAACGACAAGTGCACCAGGTTGCACGTCGTCAAGCGACCTGCGCGCAACGTCCACGGTCCAGTGGTCGCTCCTCGCAGCGTAGGCCCGAGGCGCCACCGCAAGCACAAGTGCTTTCAGCGAGTCTTGCCAGCTCCAATCACCCACGTGGCTAGATAGTGGGGCTGACGGCGGACTTTCAATGGGGTGACACTACCCATGCTTTGACTGTGCTGTATATTAGTGAACCATATTTCAGTTTCACGTGAAAGTGTAGGGACTATTATAGGGATTCACGCAAGTGTAGACATAGGCGACGGAGGAACCATAAAGTACGGACACGCACGACGGTAGAAAGGTCCGGGCCGCAAGAAAGGTGATAACTGCTCACCACCACAGTAAAAGTTGTAAATAATACTGTGTTCTTACGAGGCGAAGAAATGTCAGATCTCGAAGAAGCACACGGCGGTCGGGTGTTGGAGGTGTGCTGGAGGCAGTGGCCTTGCTATGTTAGCAGCAGATGCGAAGGGTGAAGAGAGGGCGGCCGCACTTCTACAAATGGCGCAAGGTGCACAATTGTACTTAACTTTACATCGCCCCACGAGTTCCCAAGCGGGGATCGTTGCGGGAATGGGCTTCCCGCCGTAGAATGGTCGGAAGCAGCTGAACAAGCTTGACTGGGTCACTGTTGAGGTCCCGCGTCAAGACATACTTGACACTCAAAATAGTAATGAAATAGTTATCACGAATCATTTCACAAACTGATCAGAATTGTTGCAGTCCATCTGGCATTTATTTTTATTTTTACTTGTCCAACGTCGTTTAGCACGTACTCCACGACAGCGACCGTTGATTTTGTCGTCATGATGGTTCCTTCGTAAGTCTCCTCGGTGAGGGACTTCATTTAAGCCTTCTCACCGATGTAGTCGGCGACAAGACACGTATTTCTATCTTCTTCACTTGGGACAATTGACCTTGCCTGGATTTCCAGCCCGACATATCATGTAGGTTATACCACATGCCAATAATTTTTACGAATGCGGTCGTCCATCCGCAATCAGTAAATTCTAAGGGCCTTTTTCTGAGCGTTAGGATTTTTCTGATGAAACACCAGGCAGCTGACGACGACAGGCGAAAATATGAGGGTGGCGCGGGACGCCTTCATTTTTTCCAGGTTGTTCGTCTCAAAGTGAGGTTGGCTTAGGAGTCTAACTGGCTTCAGCAAAATATTTTTTTGGATATCAAAGAGGGAATTGAGAAAAACAACTCCTATAATTTTTTGCGTTCCGTCAAACATATCTCTCCTTAGCAGATTGTTTCTGAGTATTTTAATGAGGTGGATCGGATCAAATAAAAGGTCGTCATCCGACAGGCTTCGAAACATAGCGGTGTTGGTTTGGTCGTTGTCCGTTTCAATACGGATAATGAAAAATACCGCTTCTTCCCCAGCTCTCAGCACACAGAGTCAGATAACGGAGACGGTCATTCTGCAGGTTGGTGGTAAAAATATACCCTACGTTGATAACGTAAGCCGGCAAACGCCGTGCCGGACAACCCAAATGAGCCTGTTGGCTATTTCAGTGGCGACGCCGGTTCGAAGTTCACAGCCCATATCAACAAGGCTGAAAAATTTGCCGACCTACGGTCAAAAATTATTGTTTGTTGTATGGACATTTCGTCAATATTCAGGCTGCAGTATGGCTGTTTTTGTGACCGCATGCTCCGTCTCTCCACTTGGAGCCATTCCTTTATAAGTCTTGTTACGCCAGTCTCTCCTGTAGAAGATCCCACTAACTTCTCTAGTGTGCTTCAGCAGTTTTCTGCCCGTCACATGATCGTAGCTTTCACAAGACGTCGCCTTCCACAAGGCACATTCCCACAGCGTGGGTTCCTGCAAAGTCGGCCGCGACTTATCAAAGATGATAATCGGTTCCATGACAAATTTGGCACGCCAATCTCCTTGTTTTGCATTTCATTTCTACCTTGTAATCATGTACGATGTAGTGGAGCGAACACACAACGGTCCTGGAGCTTGGCTGTTACTAGCTGCTTTTGTCGCTCCCTTGTCCGGAAATGTTCCGCTGCCAAGCAACCCGGAGGTTTTCTTCCTGCGGCAGCTCGTAGCACAGTTCCAAGTTTCGTGAGGCATTCGATTTACAAAGCGGCACGCAATTTTTACGCAACGCGTGCCGTGTCGTTCATGTATCACAGACTAGTAAACTTAACCGCAGTCACAAAAAAATGAGGTGGCCTCTTGACCGGACGACAGCAGGGTAAAAGGGTCAAGAGTTGTAAGAATTCTACCTTCGTACGAGGTGGCGCGTGCATGGGCAAGGTGCGTTGTTCGTCCATAAGCAACGCCCCCCCCCCCCCCCCCTCTGCCGTGGCTAGTAAGTCAACTACTCCTTTCACAGGCGTTCTTTGGTTCGTAAAGCGACTTTGCAGGTCGCACTAAAGCGGGGAGATGCAGCGGCCGTGCATATTTTTTTTAACCAGTACATGTGACGCTCATGGACTTGATGAAGTCTCACTGATGTTTCTATCGAGCATTTTGTCTACCTCTTTTTGTATAACAAGCCGCTCAGCTTGGGACACATGATACTGCGCTTTACGCCCAAGGATGGCCTCTCCGATGTTAATACAATGACGGAATATGAATTTCTGACCCAAGGGACGATTATGAAATTCTAGATGTCACGGTGCGACTCCAAAAGGCAACACACTTCTTGAGCTTTCGTTGGCGTTAGATCTGCTACAATCATTTTCGAAAGTTCGGCATCTTCCCGCTGAGGAGTCGGTCGTGTCGTTTCAATATTGACTGCAGGTTCGCAAGAGTTGCAGCGGAAAGGTCGTAGTCACGGAACGGTGCCAACGGGGCTAAATGCATAACGTGCGGATGAAGTTGCGGACACAAGCTGAAACGCAGCAAGGGCAAGGTGACTTCGTTGTTGGTAACAGTCACTGTCGTATGACATACGCTGAAGCCGTGTGTAAGCAGCCCGTGAACTAATGGGGACACTACGTAATCACCGTAGAGAACTTGTGAGCTGTACGAAAGAGAAACATAAGTTATTACTCTCGGTGACAAGCGAATGTGCTGTTTAGAGGGAAGCCTCATGTCGGGCGCATAGTCGGGAGCGGGAAAAATCGGTATCTCGAAGCGAAGGACTCTGGTAGGACAGTCATTGAGGGCGTCGTAAAACCTGAAGGCCAATAGGTCATGAGAGCAAAGTTCAAGCCCACTTAACAAAACAGTCGTTTAAAGACCCCCTACACTCACACGAGCAAAGCACATTCTAATCACAACTTTACCCCCATCAGCGACTCTAATAAAATGTGATGTTAATGGCGTCATACTTTTGCGTAAAGGGCAACGAAGATGAGCCCACATAACAGATGAATGGGCTCTTTTAGCTAAATGCGCACTGACAGCAACTCCATCAACTTCAACGTCTAGTAAATATTTGCAGGTAGACGGGGTCAAAACAAGATTTTCCGGAGAGGTCGTTCATGTAGCGTCACCTCTGGGAGCGGCATGTGTTAGTTTTCCGACGGTAGGTGGTTGTAGCTGGCCGGAGACAGCAGGCGACGGGGTTTTGGTAAGCGGGGCTGGCGTCTGCACGGCAACGGTGAACGATCGGAAATTGGGGCAGTATGAGCATCGTGGTCGTCCGTGTAAGATCTCGGGGCAAAGCGAGAGCTGTCATCTTCGTCAGGGGTAGTAACATCGGTGGCAGAGTGGTTCAATAACGGAGGGCCGGACTACCGCATCCAGTGACTCGGCAGTACCGAGCACTTCGGCCCACACGACAGCAATTGAAGCATATCCGACGGTAATCGAGCACGTCCACCACGATGTCACAATGAAAATAAGGCGTATTTACGATATTTACACCATTTACGGAAGTTGCTGATACAGCAGAGCATAGAAGAACGGTTCGCAAGTTGGCAGATCAATCTTTTCATCCTCTTCCCCGATCCTAGGACCGACCACTGTCTCTCGATGCTCCTACTTCTTCGCTGTTGGCCGGTGCGATTGGAAGCGTCACTTAACAACACCGTCCCGGCCGTCTTTCCACATCTCTACGGTAATTTCTGTGAATTATCTGCGGTGCCCTTGTGAGTGCAGAACATGCGCGGCACGACTAGCAAATATTTGCTACAGTCGTTGCGACAATAAAGTAGTTCGTCACTAAAAGCGAACTGTGATGATTCTTGGGGCGTTGAACAATCTGCTTAGCCAGTCGTCCTTAGGCATAAAGTCATTAATACAATTAGGGATCGTAACTGTCGTGTATCTGTTACATCTTTTGTTGCCGAGCGCTGGGACGCCCGGGCCGATGTGACATCATATCAGAATGTTATGGCTACTCTCAAAAAAGCACCGTTTTTTTTAATAATGCGCTACATCCGAACGGCGTCAGTCTTTTGCCCGCATCACTGGCCCAAAAGGAGCAGGCCTGACAGTTCCACTGTTCTTCCAACATGCCTCACTGACACTTCGAGATGACAAACCAGAGTCCTTGATTGTAATGTAACAAACGTAAGCCTGTCTTAGGTATAGATATATAGTGACAGCATATAACTGCCATTGCCGCATCTGAAAATAACAGAAATTCTGAATTTTTGAGTCAAACACGTGATCCACCAAAGTTACTAATTGGGTATTTGCGGTAGCGAAACCAGCGTAGTTGGGGAGATCGGTTGCATCATAAAATCGTCTTTTCAGAAACAGCGCTTCTAAGTAGCGCAGTCAGTGTACTGTACCCTTGTCACCCTGTCACTCATGTAGGGTAAATATTTCGCATGAATATAATTATTTACTGGCCTAGCACGCCACCGACATTTAGCACACTTCAATGAGTGTGGAAGTATGTACCAGCAGGTCGGTGGAAATGGAGTAATATAGTAATGATGTGGGAAGGTTACGCACTTTTGAAAATAGTTTGCGGCAGGTTCACGATAAAAACGTGACTGGCACCGCTAGTAGGCAGCATTAAATGCACAATATACTATGTATACGTCTAAGTTAATCAGACACTGTGCCTATGCCACCCTCCAAGGGATAAATAAGCACTTTGTTATGTGAGGAGCACCTTGGTTTTCTTGCAGAATCATATTCACAGCGCACAAATAGGGGACAAAGGCTTCTGCAGTGTTTTCCTTTCTTCGCCCCGTTATTTCTGAGCAGTTAAGAATAATCCGTACAAAGTATCCCGGTTTTCTATGGCACTTCAGTTAATTTCTTGCAGAGCGCCACGTATGGCTCTACTTGACGCCTTCTGAAGTAACTTTACCTAAGCTAACAAAAACAAAAGAATGATTTGAAACACCCAAAACAATTAAAAAATTCACCAACATTCTAAACAAACTATTTAAAATAAATCAAGTGATTTGAGAGCCCGGAATTCGAACTAGTGCACATTCCATCATGAAACTCAGACGTAATCCCTGCACTACCAATCGAGACATTGTAACTGGTCCAGAGCAGTGGGAAAATATGAAGGGCATCTCTGAAGGAATGGAATGCTAGCCACTTTTTTTGCGTTAATCTCGGGGGCCCTCGGTGCAGGTTCTAGACCCTGGGTTATTAAACCTGTAATTTCCAACGTAGCTCTCGGCTTATAGGTAAATATTTTCTTCCCTTTCGGCTAATAGGTAGATATTTTTCGCTAGTACAAAATAATATTACCTATTTTTAACCATGCAAGCCACCAGAAGACGATATTTTTCTCCAATACGAAAATAGCCCCTTCAACCAATAAACTGGCCCAATACTTGTTAAAGCGCCCAGCATAGGGTCATGAGCATCTAAGGAAGGTTTCTTGCTTTGCCCCAGGTGCGCGGCAATATTTTAGTTTGATAGTACGCTGTAGGCCTACATAACAGAGCAGGCACTGGTCGCTCTAACAGCTAATCTCCGCCGAAGCTTTATTTGTTGATAGAAAGCTCTCCAAACAGACTGTACCTAAAATTATGTCTAGACGTGGTGAAGCAGGAGCAGAACACGTGGAATAGCATGTGTTCGACTGGTCGTAAATGCCTAAAAAAAGCTGGTGTGAAGAAGTCCAACAATATTTTATAACAAGCTCTATACGATGACTCCCAAAAGCAACGTAAATACAACCTAGCTACAAGGTGGTCCACCTGGCTCCTTGTAACCAGGATTGCATTGTAAAAGAGCCCGCTCATACTACATGCGACAAAATAGCATAACTACAGCCGCTAAAGCTGTGGTGGCACACTAGTTTACGAGAACGGTTCTAAAATAAATGTGAATCCAACCCGCGGACGTCCGCAATCCAACCACTGCGACGAAAAGGCGGCGCCTCATCAAATGGCAAGGGAGGGGGGAGTATATTGTTATGACGGAAAGGGAAAAAACGAAACTAGGCGAGAAGACAAAGAAAACGAACCGACCGGCCGCGAGTGGAACAGAGGAGGGAGACGTTGGTGCTGCGCGCTACTCGCTCTGTGCTGACCGCTCCCCGCCTACGAATTCCCTGCGCACCATCCGCTTCATCTTTAATAAAGCCCATCTCATCCTCTACGACCCTGTCAATTGGTGAAGGAGCCGGGTATCGACACCGCCTGGAAACAACCATCAACTTTTCACCGAGCAGGCGGATTGCGGTGCTACCCCCCAGACCGACCGACATGCTGAACACCCGAGCTACTGACGCCGGTGCACTAGGAAGGGTGGGCATCTGGCCCCACCCTAGGGAACCACGCCTGTTTTTGGGGACTCCGGATGAGGACGTAGAAGATTGGCTGAAACATTATGAAAGGGTCAGCAAGTACAACCGCTGGGACCCGGCGTCACAGCTGGCCAAAGCGTCCTCTCTCGACAAAACCGCCCTTGTGTGGTTTGAAAACAACGAGGAAAGGTTGTCTACGTGGGATGACTTTGTTACCAAGATGAAGAAGTCTTTCGGGAATTCAGGCGTCAAAAAGAAAAAGGCTGAACAAACTCTCGCGCAACAAGCCCAGGTCCCTAGAGAAACAGGCACAACGTACATCGAGGAAGTGCTCAAGCTGTGCCGCTTGGTTAACCGCGGCATGTCCGATGAGGACCAGGTGGGTCACCTGCTCAAGGGAATTGCTGAGGACGCGTAAAACTTTTAATAACGAAGGAAGACCTTGCGTCTGCACAGGACGTGATTCGCCACTGCAGGGCGTTTGAAGCACTGAAAATGCGGCGAATTGTTCCCAAGTTCGGTCGTCTAGCAAACGTCACCACCGAGTGTGGACTTCAACTCGAAGATATCGCGTCACTGGTTAGCAGAATTAACAGAGAAGAGCTTGGCCAGCAATGCGTCTGCCGTGACCCGCCCTGCCATCATCGTCCCGCTCCAGTCTGCCCCGTCTATTATCACTGTGCATTGCAAGAGTCACCAGAAGAGCCGCCGATGCTCTGGTGTGAGGACAGTTCGAGGTGTCGGCCAACCAGTTTTCGGGATGAACGATCTGGAGGCTCAGGCTAATCGGTCCCCATTTCGGAGGTTTGCATCGTCCAACAGTGACCATCCGCGCCGACCACGCCATGACCACAGACGACCCCTCCAAGGATATGTTGCGCCCCGACCACCTCCTGTTTGTTATAACTGTGACCTCTTCGGTCATATATCCCGATTTTGTCCCTATCGCCTACGGCAGCCTCAAGGAAACTTCGCGAGACCACCTACAGCAATGCGCAACAACCCGCCTTACGAAACGACTATACCAACTTTAACTTTCTACTGGTGCAGCGAGTCGAGCAACATGCGCAACGATTCGCCTGCGTCCGACCGCACTTTCTCTCCCCCACGTACTCACCAAGCCCGATTACCCTCGCCGCGGGGAAGGCGAGGACCGCCGACGCTGAAAAACTAGCTTCTGTGACCCACGGGGGTGAGGTTGCGAGACGGTCGCTTTCACCGCTACCCCACCTGTGATAATGTCGAAAATGTCGAAAAACAAAGTGATCGTTAGTGTGAATGGTGTGGAAACGTTAGCTTTAGTTGACACTGGCGCCGCAGTTTTCGTTATGAGTCTTTCAAGAATCGCCTTGGACACGAAGTTATGTTTGCGTCTAATCGCAAGGTTCATTTCTGCTGTGTATGGGTTGGGCTTTTATTTATTGTGTACGGGTTGGGCTTTTATTTTATTTTAAAGCCCTTTATTTTGTCTGTGTATGGGGCGAGCATCTGCGCGCGTTCGGCGTTTGTTTCGCGACAGTAACGCTTGGTGAAGAGGCATTCCGGACGGAGTTTATTGGTCTGGCGCAAGCTACCCATGACGTTATTTTGGGTAGATTTCCTACGCACCTTCCTACGCTAGATTTCCTACGCTCGACTGTGGTACTGGCGAAATTTTTTTCCGGGGTGAAATTCTGCCCACATCAGTTGACGATCCCAGCGAGACCAGCGCAGATGTGCTTTCAGTTATTGAAAATACCCTGTTACCAGCTATGACCGCTTCGTTTGTTCCGGAGAACTCTGCTTGTCTTCGTTTGAAAAGCTGCACTATTTTAATTTTACGGCGACGCGAACATGGTCAAGAAAAATATTTTGGTACCCCGAGCTCTGGCCGAGGCCACAGACGGACGTAGTCACATGTGTGGATGGTAATTGCATCCAGTGAGCCAGTAGTTCTTCCCTGTGGATTCAAGATTTCCAGCTTTGACAAAGAAATCAACGTCGCCATTCAAGCGGTGAATAACAACCCCGACCGTACCACGACAGAAAACAAACATACTGAGTGGCGCAAATTCACAACACACAAGAAAGAAGACACGGACAGGCGCTACACTTCCAACAGTTTAATAGCAACGACTGCAACGTATACATATATACACACATCCCGCCATCCGCAATAGAGATGCCTACAGCGTCAACGCAAGAATTCATCTAAAAACCGCCCCTCGGCTTTGAACAATACCACCGAAGTGTCACTGACGCAGTCACTTCCCTTCAATCTGACACGATGCGCCTCGAGCAATTCTCGGGCCTTCTGATATCTGCTCTTTCCCAGTATCTTTGTCTCAAAAAATCGTGGCTCGCACTTTGTGCAGGAATCACAATGCGCTGTTAAATGAGCGCCATTCCTGAATACCTGCCGATACTTAGCATTGGCGTGCACTGCAAATGCGAACTTAGAAAGAGGCATGGCAGTGTTTGAAGCGCAGTTTCTGCTTACCCTAACTTTTATCGGCTTACAAAACCGACCATTGAAAGCCAAAAGAGGTAACCTCGAGTGCGTCGTCCCGTCATCGCTGATATTTAGAGGTGAAGATGGCCATCCAGCTTGATGCTAGAAGATTTACGATCAAGAAAGCTTTCAAAATGTTCTCAAGTGATTTCTGTGAAATTTATTGTTTATTGACCTTTCCTTTGAATTCGAGAAACAATTTTTCAAGTGTTTTTAAGGGGAAAGTTTAGAAGAACCTTTATCTTACAGTGTTCATTATCACCCAAGGCACACACATAAAATACCAATAATAATAAGAACAGACGTCACGTCTCCGTGGACATGGTTAAAACGAACATAGGTGACATTTAAACATGCATGTATATAAAGACATGCCCGAGAAGTTGGCTCAAGGAAGCTTACAATAGAAAAAGGATAATGTTGCGCGTATCGCTTTATTTCATCGCAGCATTTACTGCAGCCTCGAAAGCTACGTCGGTGTCTTCTGATGACCTATACGATGTAAGAGAAGTTCATTTGCAAAGATTTTCTTGATACGCCCAAAAATTTCGTTTCAGCTTTCCAAAATTTTTGTACGGGGCCACTGTGTTTCGTAAATTAATGTGGTCTGGTGCACTACGGGAAATATTTATATTGAACTCTATCTAGGTATGGTTACACATTGCTATGGTAGAAAAACTCGGCAGTTGAACATTATTTTGTCGTTTTAGTTAATTTTGACCTATAGTAACGTCATTTGTGTCAGACGACGCGTAGCTCCCTGTGCTTGCAGCCTAACTGAAGTGATTAGTAGATGGTGATTTCGATTGTACAAAGATGATGGATCCCCGCGAGATTTTAAATGCTTTGGCAGACTATCCTTAGCGTGTACACAGAAACAAATTGCGAAGAACAGCGCATGTTGTGCAAAATATTAGCAAATATTTCGTAAACGCATGATCATAATAAGTTTCCCACAATGCAGCACTGGCCCATCATAATGCATTGTTGCCTAGGTTGTTTAAAAATCTTTAAAACTACAAATACCAGAAATTAACATGAAACATACTTCTGTTGCTTGTTCCGGAAGCCGGAAGAAAATGGTTGTCTCGTTCGGAGTGAATCTTGCCTGGAGTGATTTTAGTCCTGGTTTTTGGAATATGCGTGAAAAGGGATCTCGTTTAACCCTTGTAAACCACGTGATCAGAAGCAAAAACAACGCCTATGCACAGAGTGCACAGTGCCTGGTGAAAGTTTGCTTTTGCTTTGGATTTCCAAGACTTCCGTCTAGCTAGGTCTCCTGGGGGATCGTATTCATCCTTTCGCTTGCGCACATGAGCAGGCAAATACAACCCATATGGTGCGTCATACATGAAGAGGCTGATGACCTAACTGCCGGAAAAGCAGCGCTTCGTTCGCGTGCATAGCGTGTTCTCTAGTCATCATTATCTTCTTCTTCTTCATCATCAACAACAAAAACAACAGCCTCCTTAGCTCCACTGCAGGGCGAAGGCCTCTCACAATGACTTCCAACCACTCCTGGCCAGCGCCGCTTGAGTCTATGGCGGACACAGAATGCACCTAATTCATCTCCACATCCTGCTCTTAACTATCTCCTTCTTCTAGGCCCCTGTCTTCGTATGCCCTCCTTTGCCCTAATTGTCAGCCAGTTGCTGGTTCGTCTCAATACATGACCAGCCCAAGTCCATTTCTTTTTCTTTGCTTGAACTCTAATATCATCTGCTCGAGTTCGTTTCTTCATCCAGGAAGCCCGGTTCCTGCCCGTAAGCGTTACTTCTATTATTATATGTTCCAATGCCCACTGAGCCGATCTAAGTCTGCTTTCCAGTTGCTTGGTAAGGCGCCAAGTCATACTACGTATATCATCACCGGCAATGTGCACTGCTTGTATATTTTCCGTTTGAGTGATAGAGGTAGCTTAAATTTTATTATTTGGGAGTACTTGCCAAGTGCTCCCAGCCCCTACCTATTCCGAGCCGGATTTCTCTCTCGTGGTTGGGGTCAGCACTAATTATCTGCCCATGCCTTCCAGCCTCTTCCAGGCCCTTCTGTCCAGGTGTCCAGATAACGTTAACTTTTTTATTGCGGATGCGAGTAGCTTACCGAAGAGTTTACGTATTCTGGCTGAAGCAAATAGTTTAATGCCGTTTGTGTGTCTGTAATGATGTTCACGCATATATTCGGTACATGAGCTAGTCGGAATGCGGAGATAATTGCTCAAACTTCCGCTTCTTCGTTCCAGCATGTTGGAGAGCCTGGCCGTTAAAAAGATTGCCACAACAGTTAACTATGACAGTTGCTTCTTCGTACTTTTGCGCATCCCGGAATTAGTTCATAGTTACCATAATTTTTAAATCATGTTCTCATAGTTTTGGGACGACTTCGACCCTATGCTTTGACCTAGCAGAGAGCGCAAGCCATCGTGGACATTTGCGGCCATCTTGGAATGGCTGCGCCAACGGCGGTATGCCGAACAATACGCACGGTGCTATTTCGCAAACGGAACAAGCCAAATAGGCGGCATATCGGAAGGCTCTTTTCGTCGCTAGATAAAGATAACCACAAACGAAAAATAGTTCATAATAATAGCAACAAAATATTCCCCCGTGCATCGCTACTTATTATTAAATACATTAAATCAAACCAGTCAGTCCCTTCGTCAGCTTTGTAATCAATCCTCAAATCAATCTCATTGTTCAACCCAGTACTATATGTAAGGGTGTTAAGCTAACTTCAGCCGGACTTTAAAAATATACCGATGCACTCTAAGCCGACGCGACCAAATGCACGTTGCTTTATTTTATATGTACTGTGTCATAATATTTTTTGCAGCTTGACTAATCAAATAATCAGTGACGCTTATTTAGCCAACTTCTGAAGCAGCGGAGCTAGGCAAAAATGGCATCATTTCCACTCCGTGGACGATGGCGAGGGTGTGGAGTACGAGACTCGAAATGACATCAAAGTTGAGAAACGAGTTACATGAAATTCGCGCCCCGGCGGTCAATCGATTGAGCCGTGACTTGCACCTTGATTATTATCCTGAATGAAACTGCAACTCACGACTGAAATCGAATTTCGATTGATTTTGGCTTGATGGTGGAGTGCGCACGGATGGGCGCAGATGGACGTTGGGAGGTCCTAAGGTACTCCGCACAGTTATGGCGAAGGAGTAAGCCGATTGACTCTCGGTTACTAACTCACGGTTGTAGCCCAGTGGGGAAGACGGCTGACACTAACTCTGTCTGGTCTATCATACACAGGCTCGAAACCTGCCGGTGCCACTGTGATTTTTTGCGATTGTAAATGCTATGCGCACGGACGCTAACGGACATTGTGCGGTCCTGAGGTACTCCATACCAAAAAAAATTCAATTTGAAATTTGCATAGCGATTTCCAGAATGTCCGAATAAAGTTTCCGTCTCTCCATATATTCTGTATTACTATTTTTCTAATTACTGAAAAAATACAAACAACACCACATGACATGCCTGCTTGCGCGCCATGATTACAGTGCTCCCAAATGTTTCGCCACAAAGGGCCATCGGTGGGCTGCCGCTTCAAAGGGGACAGTTCAGCGATTTACGCGTTGTCTGTTCCATTTACGCCAGCGATGTGATCCCCTCACGACAGTTCATCATAGCAATAAGAACAGGCAACTGTTATCGTTTGCGTCGATGACCTGTTGCTTTTTAAGCGGCAGCACGTCTGTGGCTGTTTGTGCACCGAACGTTTTATAGCACTGCAATCACGACGCGCAAACGGGCATGTCACGAAGTGTTTTTGTATATCATGCATGAGTAAGCTGAAAAATACAAGGGAGACTATCGATTCGGAAGTTTTAAAAACCGCTGTTCAACTTTCTTATTAGAATTCTTTGTGTAGAGTACCTTAGCACCGCACAATGTCCGTCCGCGTCCATGCGTATACCATTTACAATCGCAAAAAATGACACAGGCACCGGCGGAATTCGAGCCTGCGCCTCGTAGACCAGACAGAGTTAGTGTCAGCCGTCTTACCCATCGGGCTACGATGGTGAGTGACTACTCAAGAGTAAAATGGCTTATTCCTTCGCCTGTAACGGTGCCGACTACGATAAGACACCCCAATGTCCGTCAGCGTTCATCCGTCCGCACACCACCATAAAGTGAAAACCAGACAAAATTCCTTTTCAGCCGTGAGTTGCAGGTTCATTTAGGGAATAATCAAGGGACAACTCAGGGCTCAAATTGAATGACGGTCAGGGCAGAAGTCGGATGTCACGCGGGGCACGACTTGGATCTCATTTCGAGTCCCCGTACTCCGTACCCTCGCCATCATCCACGGAGTGGAGATGCTGCCATTTTGCCTAGATTTGCTGCTTTAGAAGTTGGCTAAAAATTCTTCACTAATTATCTAATAGGCAAAATTAAAAAAATGTTCAAATTCACTAAATGTGGTTAGACTGCGAAGCTGTAAACGACACTCACGACAATTACCAATGTAACATCACTTGAATTCTCACACGGGGCTGTACAAAGAGGGTAACCAGAGACAAGTGAAATGTACTTAACCAAACTTTCTATTACTGCACAACGACATTCACGACTGCTTTGTGTTCACGCGCGCACACACACCTGTAAGCGCACGCACACACACGCACACACGCACACGCACATGCACACGCACACACGCACAGGCGCACGCACTCGCCCACGCACGCACGCATGCACACACACACACACACACGCGCCCGCACACACACACGCACGCAAACACGCAAGCAAGTGCGCACACCCATTCACGCATGCACACAAATGCGTGCACACACACACACCGACGATTGCTAACAGCACACAGAAGTCGCACCACCGCTTCGCTTTAGCCCCACAATATCCGTTTGTTATCCAACGTGCCAGTAACGCGCGTAGGCGTAAAGAAACTTGCGACTTTTTTGGAACCCGGACTGATACACCGACGAGGCAAAGCCCACACCGAGAGATCAGCACGTGGTCTGCTCAGGGGTCGACAGGAGCTTTTCCAGCAATGCTTGAAGCTTCTCCGCAATAGTCACACTCTAAACCCTTCATGAACCTTGTGGAACCAATATATTGAAACCATGTTTTATAAACGGGTAATTTTCACTCCTAAGATAACATGATAAAAAAATATCACAGAACATTTCGAAAATTATGAGTAATCGGTCTCAAATTTGCCACCCTTAGAGTTCTGCTGATTAATGATCGCCTGGTGGCAGATGGCTCTACTAGGCGTGATCTGGAAAGCTGGGGATGTGCATGGAATTTCTTGTACTTCATTAGAAGGAATTCGAGACAGGTTGTTGTTTCTTCGTTCGAAACTTTTTGATTGTTTGTTGAATTTCGATGCTATTTTGAATGATAGTCAATTTGCCTAAAACTTCGTTCTCTAGTCATCACATCGCTCAGCCTTATCCTGCTCGTCTATCGGTTACGGAGTCGATCGGGAGGCTGTCAACCATGCAGTTGGTTCATGAGATAAAAAACAAAGGCAAACTGTCATGTAGCACCAAAATCGTCTATCACCGACGTCGACGAAGATTGGGCAGGATGCATGGCTGGCTAGAGCTGTGATGGCTGTTTGAAACAAAGGTCAATTGCGGAAACCCTGAAAGTACAACGCTCACCATCAACCATCGTTCACTTCATGTGTCCTGCCACCACGAAACAACACGAAACCCTCAAAACGATTATGGCGAGATATTCATTTTCACAGAACAACTTTGTATCCTACTTCATTACAAGGAATTCGAGACAGGTTGTTGACCGCTTTTTCTTCGTTCGAAACTTTTTGTTTGTTTGTTGAATTTCCATGCTATTTTGAATTGATGCTATTTTGCTATTCAATTTCGATGCTAATTTCGCTCATCTATACACAACCGATTTAAAGGAGGCAGCAAAAGACCCGTCACACGTTTCTGCGAAGTCGGCCTTTCAGTCGCGACCACTCTAAAAGACGTGCCCGCGTAATGAGCCTTAGGGCTGAACCATTTCAAGAACCATTATTTGCATTTTTTCCATGAATCAAGATTAGGCATCCTGCATAAATCCTTTATTTCCCTTCGCGGTTAGGCAACCACGCATGCCCACAGGTACGGAAGAAAGACATAATAGCGTCTTGTGCGTTCGCAAAAAAACTGTATCATGCGCACGTTGTGATCCTATACGTATATAGCCACTCACTCCCTATATGGCAAATCCTTTCATGGCGGCTCACACCTCGAAGGTACATTTACCCCATCCCATCGCACCTTTCTTTTAGATGCGACTGCATCTCATTCACTCGCCTTGTTCATGCAGCGTCGTCGGCGTTGTTGTCGTCCGCGCCTCCCCCTACACTATAAAATAAATAATAGTTTGCGGCGGCCGGTTTCGATCCCACGACCCTGTGGGCGGAACGCGAAGTACATGGTGCTCTTCCCACTGCGCCACAAAACCGAGACAGAATCAAATGCTACGAACGCGCCTTATATCCTTGACTCATTCAAACTACGTCAAGACGCTATGAAACAACGCATGATGGGGCAATGATTAACACTTGCAATAAAAGAAAAGAAGCTCCCACTTACAGCAACAATGATGGAGTAAAGGTCGTTGCGACAGCGAAGCCCCAAGCATACTACTTATAGAGATTGACCAAGATTGGCCAATAAAACATAATAATAATGATAAAACATAATAATCATACGCGTTCCCGACACGTTTCACGCGATTTCAGAATAAATCCAACGGAAACACCAAGTGAACCCCACGATGCGTCGCATCTACACAGGGTTCCCCTCGCGGGGAGGTGGGCGCTATTTTTTTATCCGGAGGTGGCCTTGCCACTTGTACATACGACAGGAAATTTGTAGCGGACGCCTTTGGCAGCACCGCATACTTTGTACCGAGGCTGAGAGTCTTCAACACATAGTTAGGAAGGGCGATATCACCATCAGTAAAGACGTTTCTGGCCAACACAGGCGGCATCTCTACACGCCGGATTGAAAAGGATTACCCAAAGTGAAAATTCTGTTCCCAACATTCCCTCTCTTCGGCTCTTCTGATTGCGTATACATGCCGGTAGAATTCTTTTCGGCCCATTGTTTTAGCGCTAGGCTTTTCGACCATGCCTCCAATCAAATTTCCCACTCTTGTCGGTGGCTGCGTCTTTCAAAATAAGAAGGAAACATTTTTAGGCTCTACCACAGAATGCGTACATGCCGTGGTCTTGCTGTTTTACTGCGCGGATCACCGGACCACGTGCACCGGACTTTTGGGCTCAGGCGACGTGTGCGCCGAAGAGTGAAAAAAAAGTTGCCGGCACTCATGCGGGTGGGTAACACCGCTTTGACAGCAACTATGCATTGCAGCGTCATCTCTTGCGAGGCGATTTCGACGCTTATCAGCATGCGGGGAATAACTAGGTTAGACCGTTGGCGTAGGTCGAAACAGTGTATATTTTGCTTTTTCGCCGAACGATGGCTTGCTTATGTAGTAATGATGTTGAGTTATTTAGTATTAGCTAAAACGAAGCGCTTGCCCGCAGTCATAGAGTTTCATACAATATACACTATACTCAGGGACAACTTTCTGTGGCAATGTAGTCAAGGCTACAGAGCCGGACCACGCCTTTTCACTGCGCACCTGGAAGTAGTTCAACAAACATAATTAGCTGGCGGTAACCTCAGCAATTCAAGGATATTTAGTTCTTATGTTTTAGAGTTGCAGTGATAACGCTACTAAATTGCTAGCCAGAACATATGAAACAGAGTTCTTCCTTTTTTTACATTTTCGGATATTTTTGGTGGCAGCTGTCGCCCCTGGCGTCGCAATGGTTGCCTCCCGAAAAAAGAAAACAAAAACATGGCGTTCTTGTCGACGGCTTTCGGCAGCTCGCCACTTCATTCTCCGCGTAGGATTTGTATAGCTTCGCTGTCTAAACAAACGAAGTGAGTGGTTTGAAAAGTGTGCGCCCAAGTGAGACTTATGCAACCAGAACTTTCCACGGTTTTCGCAATCCGTTCGGTTAGCCAGTTTCCCGGCGTAAGCGAGCGTGTGCGTAAGCATATGTGCATGCTGCTCTTTCGGTATACCGCGACCGCGCTAGGTAAGTACGCCGCACATGCCGGTGCTGCTGCCCAGTGGAAGAGTGTACAGATCGGTGCATTCTGTCAAAACTGCGGCGCTTACAAAATTCACTCTTTTCTGAACGGTACAGAGTCCACAGTCGGTCTGAGTTCTCCACTTCACGGCCGCTTGGGCCGTGTCCAGTCAAAGCGTTGGCCTGTGTTTACAAACAAATAAAGTGTTTGGAAGGAGACGCCAATATGCCTGTATGCTCGGTGATTGTGATTCAGCGCACTCAACTACGGAGTTTATGCGAAGAAATGAACTCTATCAAATGCGTATGGGTCACGCTGATACTGAAACCAAAACCAGTTTATCGGGAACTACTTCGAGCAGTAACACAGAGCAGTTAGCTTGACTCACGTCAAGGCCGTCTGTGTCTTCATCGACCACCATTATACATTGCGCTCGCCTTAGTTTCCTCTTTGGCTTCGATTGAAACGTTTTAGTGACCGCAAATTTAAACGAAGTGCCACAAAAACGGTAAGAATAGTGTGCAATTATGTATCTGGAAATTAAAAACAGGCTGTTTTAAACTAAGGAAAAAAAAAAGTACAGCATATTTTTGCCGGAACGGTTGTGCTTGCTATTACGCAGGCTAAGGTTGTAGTTACGAACAATGTTAATATTTGGGGGGGGGGGGGGGGGCGACTCATTAGAGACTCTGATTTTATTAATTTTACCATTATTTCCAATATTAAGTTGTTTGAAGAGTTTGGAAGGTTTTTTGAGCGTGCCTACGGTAACTTTGCCTTCGTGGTGAACTGGTGTTCACCACGAGTTTAACAAGAAAAAAGAAAACGGGGCGTTAAACGGTCGTAGAGCATCAAAAGACAGGACGCATACAAGAGCCCGTATCTGTCGGATCTTGTCCTCGTGGAATTACGTTTTGTTTGTTCTTTTCGTGGGCTACAAATTTTGCGGCGGCATATTACCCGCTCAGTCATACGTCCTTCGAGTGCGGCACCACAAACGTAAGGTACGATGACGCACTGCCTGCGGTTTTACCGAGCACGGCTGGTGCAGAACAGGCAGGATTTCGGCTTCCTTGTAGCTCCTAAACGTGTTAATGCGTAGTGAAGAAAGCAAATCCCAAAAGCCGCTTAAGAATCCAATTGTCATGCCAAGCCCAAGCCAAAAAGAGGGGTCTTCCCAAGAACCCCCATGACGACATGGCGCACCAGGCGCAGTTTCGTCTCTAGTATACTTACTAAGAACCTCTATTCCCGGAGTGACACGACCACAAATCTTGCCTGTGCATCTGTTGCATGTCATTCATTGCGAGGTGGTGTAACGGTAAAAAACCACGGCAATATTTTTTTTCTTGGAGATTGGGATGTGGGAAGGGGCCAAGGCGATGTTTTCAGACGTCAATCGCGAAATAACGTTTATAGGGCTTCCTCTACTGAAGACGCCACCCACTTTTTTATTTTTATTTTTGCTTATGAAAGCGTTTTGCCTCCTCCTTCTACTCTCTATCTCTCTCCTTAGCGTAGCGTAAGAAATAGACATTTCACGAGAACCCGTTTGGTCAGATTACGGGGGCAGTTTTATTGCGTAGCATTCTTTGCCGAGTACTGAAGCATCCAGTATCGTTTAACGCCCTGCATTTCCACAATAATGAAGATTACGCGAAATTTCAAAATGTAGTCATTATAATACCATAAATGGAGATAATTTGTCGCACTAAATTTTGAAAAAAAAATACGAAAAGTATTAAAAATTACGAAAATTGGCAAAACGTATAACGCAACGAATTTCCACAATAACGCAGATTTCAATGAAGCTGCAAATGTAAGCGTTGTAATAACGTAAACGGAGATAATTGGTGTGACAAAATTTTGAAAACAAAAAAATTACACCATCTTCCCGTGGGGAACCCTGATGAGGATGCGAAGCATCGTGGCGGTTCCGTGTGGTTCCATTGTGTTGCCGTTATGTTGAGTGATCTGGTTTTTACTAGCGCCAGAGGGAATTCCGCGTCCATGTCCACACCGGTGGCAAAGGCACGCAAGTGCTGCTGTGTTACGGTGAGTAGGCGGTGGTTCTCGAGGCGCCGAAACTCGTCCATCATGTTCTTGTCGATGTTGTCTCTGTGGTAGAATCGGTAGTCTCCGTCAGCTTTGGTGAGGAAAAGGTTGTTGACATTGGTGCACCGGCTGAGAGCAATGTAAACGCCCTCCTCTTCGCAGCTTTGTCTTCTCGTTCTTCTTCTTCTTCGGCGGTTCCACTACGGGAAGATGACGACGCTGGTTGAACGCGAACCTATCTCGTGATAGATTCTTTGGTTGGCCAATCCCTAGGGCATCCTGCCACAATCAGCATCAGAGGCGCTGCGGACGGCGCTGGTTTAGCTGCAAGGCGCGTGGCGCTTCCCGCCACAGCTTTCCCACGGGAAATTCAGCATCCCCCTCTAAAGTTTTCAGTTCGTCGTTTCCGTTGACGTTCAGCTTCGCGTGACTTCGTTGCATCAGTAGCTTCTTGACGTAGTTTGAATGAGTCAAGGACATAAGGCGCGTTCGTAGCACTTGCTCCTGTCCCGGATTTGTAGCGTAGTGCTACAGAAAACACACAATCTGTAGAACTACGCTACATGTTGTGTTGCACTGTCGAAGACCGGCAATAAAGAAAGAAAAAAGATTTGTAGCGTAGTGGCAAGAGCACCGCGTACCTCCCGTCGCGGCCAGAGAGTCGTGGGATCGAAACCGGGCGCCGCTAACTATTTCTTTTTTTTATATAGTGTAGTATCGCCGAGCTGTGGGTGTAAGGAGGAGAGTTGCGCATGCGCAGTGAGCGTGTGGACGGCGCCGCCATCAACGATGCAAGACCAGGCGAGCCTAAGAAATGCTCCGCATTTAAAAAGTCAAAAATAAAAGAAATGAGGGAAAATGGCAAAACGTATAACGCATGGCACTTCCAGAATAATACAGATTTTGCAGAAGTTTCATCTGTAATCGTTATAATGGCGTAAATGGATATACTTGGTCGAACAAAATTTTGAAAAACAAAGAAAATGAGAGAACTATGAAATAATTACGGAAAATAGCGAACCTTGCAGCACTCTGCATTCCCACAGTAATGCAGATTTCGGGAATCTTTTACTTCTAATCCTTATAATATGCTACGTGGAGATAATTGGAACGACAGGATCCAGAAAAACCAAAAACATTGGTGGTGAAAAACTCACACTCAAGACAAGCGGCATACGAATGCTACGCGTAAGTAGATACTTCTCTGAATTTCTGCAGTATCTTTTTCTTTAGCTTCAGCTTCGGCATTCCTGCGAACGGTGAGTGAGCTTAGACAGCCACTTGCGTCTGCATGGGAGTACGTTAGTGGAGTAATGTGCAAACTCGCTTACTCGTGCGCAAATTTGAAGCAGGTGTACCACATTATTCTATTCTTTACTTTGCGTAGCAATCTTCTTAGATATTAGCGAGCCTTTAATTCTAGAACTCGGCAAATATAACAATTTATTATTTTTATTCCAAGCTGAAATCGCTAAAAGGGACAGATATGGAGTTAACTGGGCGAGCGCACAGAATAGTAACCGTACTGTTAATCAAGGATCGTAAAATAAAAAGGCCTGTCTCCTTATATTGCAGGTAATGGAAGTTACTTTTACTGTCGTTATGAAGCTTAATTCTTCTGCAGTTGAAATGTGCCCTTCCAGAATTTCTCCCAAAATCCTCCTTCACATCGTTCTATTTTCTTCCCCTAGACAAAGAAATGTACGATATTTTGCACGGAATTTGAATTTTTTTAATGCACCGTGCGTCGTCCAGTTAACGTTGAGGATATGCATGTGCATGGTACACCGCGTTCGGAAATCACCTTGTAGTCATAGCGTCAGCAGGCGCGGATGCGTTATCTCGTTCCTGCCTGAGCTCGCTACGATTATTAATAACGCTGGGTCATGTAGTCTCGGACAATGCGTCACACTGTCTAGTTTGTGTTGGCTGCTACTGTAAAAGGTCCATTTTTTCTTTTCACGTTATGAATGGAACGTTGAAAGGCAGTTTTAAGGAAGTGACAGAAGATCTTGCGTTCGTGGCATGCATTCAATTATTCCGAATGGGTATCTCCAGTATTCGAAAGAAAGCAAGAGCGCATCAGAGGGAAGTATACAAACACTTCTGCGAGTGTTTGTTAAGTTCTCTTCGAGTTCCGCCTGATGCGATGTTTCATTTTAAACTTATGTATAGATGAGTCCACCTTTCCACTGTTGTTTCCGGCGTTATTTTCTGCTAATTACTGAGGTCATTGCTGGAAGTTTATTTCAAAGCAAAGCTTGACTACTATCGTCCAGCGATTTCGTGGAGGATGCGCAAATGACCTTTTGACCGGAGACACACCCCCGGCGACACACCCCTCTAATCGCTTCGCGTGATTGGCCGGGCCCGCTTTCAGCGCCGCACACAAGGCCCCGTCTCAAGTCGTTCTGCTAAGCATGACCGGCGGCCGCCGTCGCGGTTGCGGTCGATCAGCTGACCGGTAGCCGACCGCCCCCGCAGCTTCCCATTCATATGGCGCTGGGGGGTCGTCTCAGGCTACGTGACTCGTTTCGCGACCGCCGTAGAGGAACGGCACGTTTGCCGTGAAAGAACGCCGCGCTCGGCGGAGCTCCGTCTGTGGGCGTTGCACGGGGCCGAACGGCTTTAAGCCGTGGTCGGCAATACAGGTACATCGAAGGTTAATCCAGCCAAACCCAGACTCACCCAGACTAAGCCATGCTTTTGCTCTGCATATCCCAGCCTAATTGAGCTTGGATATGCAAAGATATGCAAAAAAGCCATTTCTATCCATTTTTAGAGTTTTAGGACGTGTCAATTTCGAAGAGGGCACAATTGAGTATTGTTTCGTATTTATTTTTCTGTACGTTTTACCATTGAAGCTCCTGTTTCACAGCCCCTAAGTACCCAAAAATATTGATAAATGATCATTCATACAAGCTAAAGCTTCTTTGTTACGTGAATTTTTCTGTTTTCTTGACTGTTTTCTTTATTGAGGAAAGCGGCTACATTCATGGCTGCCAAAGCGTCCAACCATTCACTATTTTATTTATTTATTTATTTATTTATTTATTTATTTATTTATTTATTTATTTATTTATTTATTTATTTATTTGTTTCTTTGTTTGTTTGTTTGTTTGTTTGTTTGTTTGTTTGTTTGTTTGTTTGAAGTGCTTTCTAACAGCGCTGTGCCTTCTCGGGTGATGCACTGACTAAACAGGAAAGTAAGGCATACAGAGAGAGACAGAGAGACAATAGAGGCAAGGGTATTAAATCAAAAATCTGGTAAGTAAATGTGTATGTGTACAGGTTTTCAATAAGTAATTTAAAAAGTTGGATTTTGGAACTAAAATTGTTTTTTTTTCTGCGCTAAGTGATCAGGGGCCATGGAGGGTTCTATATGAGCGGCACCAAGTGATATTTAGGTGAATATGTAACTAGACTTGCTTAGTTGCCCTTTTTTAACTTTCTATGTTAGGTGTTAGGTAGATGATAATGAGTTCATCATAATGAGTTCATTAAATTGTAGATGATAATGAGTTCATCCGGTATCGTTTATTAGATTTCCGAATTGCGATTGCATGCAGAGGCACAGCGGTCAGAGCCGAAGCTCTCCAGATGCGCGCAAAGGCTCCGCGACGTAGGTGAGCGCCGCAAACCGCGCCCACAAGCTCATGCCACTCAGAGCTGTACATGTCACGCGTACGCCGCACTTTATCTTCGGCCCGAAAAGAGGCAATGGGCTACCTAAACAGGCGTCTGGTATCTGTATTTGTAAATTACAAAGTTGTCAGCTTCTTTTACTTTTATTTTCTTTTACGTTATCTGCGAATGAACCGTGGCCGCCGCACGCCAACGGCGGCAGGTCGAGGCCGCACTGGGAAATCGTTATCACAAATCACACTTGGGCGGGCTAGGAGGTTCCAGCGGATGATGCGGACGGCACCACGTGCCTCTTTTGGGTCGAGAGCTAAAGCGCGGTGTACGTGTAACCTGTACAGCTCCGAGTGACATGAGTGTGTGGGCGTGGATTTGCAGCGCTCAACTGCCGCCCGGAGCGCGTTCCGTGCATCTGGAGAGCTGAGGCCCTGAGCGCTGTAGATCTGCACGCAATTACAATTTCAGAAAAGTCATAATCGACACCGGTTGGACTCATGATCATCTACTATTTCTTAATTACAACCAAGCACCTAACAGATCAATTTAAGAAGTTCAAAAATCTAGTTAATTATTTCCCTAAATAGCACTTGGAACCCGTGTTATAGAGGGTTCCCCTGATCCCTTGACACAAGAAAAACGATTTTACCTCGAAACGCGTATTTTTACAAATTATAAAATCTTCCATGAAACATCCTGTATACTAAAGTGGGGTGTGATCAAAGAAGGCAAAAACCATTTTCTGAACGAGAACACAGAGGTCCTGAGTAGAGTATGCATTTGCGTTGGCATTTGACCGGTCAGTTAACCGTACATGCATAACACCGTTTGTAGCGCTCCGATCGTGAGGCAACCGTGTGCTCAGGAATATTATGTTGGTTGTCACAAAGCAAAAAATTTTCCGTCAGTTCGTATCTAGCGATGCATCATCGAATTCACGATTTATTTCCCGTTACGTAGTTGTTCATCCTAATATCCATGCACGTTAGTGGCATGGCGAGCCTCGCCATGGTTCAAGCGGTACTCCACCTAAATGCGTTTACCACCTACCCACGAAGTATGGAGCAGAAGCTGAGCCTGGTCATCGCGGTGCCGTTGAATAATTTTACAGTGCTTTTGAAACATTACTTTCGGTTTCAGGGACAGGTGCAATATTTTGTGTGCTACGGAAAAATATAATGTTTCAAATTTCACACGATTCTCAAGACGAGCCTGTTGTCCATGCAGGCTCTCAAATTGCTTTTTTTTTTCAATGTGCAAAATCTTTTTGTTGCCAGGTATCTTCACAGATCTTATTACTTGTCTAAAAATAGGACGGGGAAGCAGGGTCTGAGATAATCAATATGATTGAAAGAAGCAACTTAGCCATAGAGAAACGGGAATGTACTTACTTAAAAGTGGCCGCCGCCGGGGAGAGAGGAGTTGTTTGAGGAGATTATTTCAGAGCCGAAGGTTGGGTGGAATATGGGAGGAATGTCGGATGTCGGATGTCGGAGTGATGTCGGATAACATCAAGCGAGGCTTCCGGTAACGTCAGAGAAGAGGCAGAGAAGGGCTAGGTATACCTGGATTTCTGCGCGGTCATTGCGACGTGACTGAAGCTGAGAGGAATAAGAAAAAAATAGCAAAACAGTAAACAACCCTTGTACATATGAGGGAGAGGACAATTCCTAAATGGGGAGATTTATTTTCTGAAAGAGAAAATATGGGATTGTCCGCAGGTATGGTGCACAAGAAACATTTCAAGATGTTGAGGGACTTTTTGCGAAGAAAAGCGATGACAATAATGAAGCTAAGCGCAAAAACAACGGCCGAGTAGGTGGTGATGCGTACGAACTTGCAAAAAGTACTGAGAAAAGAAGTCTGTGCACGTGTGTATGTGTCCATGTGTTCGTGCTCGAGTTCCATTTTCCGGATAGCTAATACTGTAGGAAGGAAATACAGCAGTAGAGAAATCGTTGGTGAGTAGTTGGAGTGATTTCGGTTCAGTGCGCTGTGCAATCTTTTTACTAAAAGTTCCCTATTCCTTACTTGTAATGCTGGAGTGCTGGCTGCTCTTATTGTATACGAATGTAGCGCAGGGAGTTTTTCCGTCAACATAATCTTAGTTCGGCCCATATGACCATAGAAAAAATAAGGATAAAAGAAGAGATGCGACGTTGCGAACGAGTATCTTGGAATACTGTGTTAAGGGAGGGGGTATCTACCCCTGAAAGTGAGGTTAGGTAGGGCATGTATTGGCTAAAACGGATAACCGTTGGACCACCGTTGTAGCGGAATGGCTACGCTGAAATGAGGCTAGAAAATTCACACGACCGATAGGTCTATGAACGAATGAAATATAGAAATTAGGCGCACACAAGTTATTCGTACAGGGCACTATAGGAGCAGTTGGACTCCCACGGCCCACGCCTTTGATAGGTTGATCATACATACATACATACATGCATACATACATACATACCACACAAAGATACATACATACATACATACATACATACACACATACACACATACATACATACATACATACATACATACATACATACATACATACATACATACATACATACATACATACATACATACATACATACATACATACGTACATACGTAGGTAAGTTGAATTAAGACTCGTTGAATTAAGAAAGAAATAAGGGTTGGCAGCCAAGAAAACATCGGAAAGAAAAGGGTAGCATGTGGTAGGTCATTGAAACAGATAAACAATTTGGAAAGACAGAAAGAAAGGGGGGAAAAAATGCCCGCCGGGTGGGATCCGAACCCACGGCCTCAAGAACACGTCTGGTGCTATGACCACTACGCTACCGGCGGGGCTATTTTCCGCTCCATTTTTTGGGTTATTTATGTTAAGGTATTTATGTTTCTGCACTTGGGGGTGGTAGCCAGCGCCACTCCGACTACTCGAGGTGAAGGGGACCTTCTTTTTAACCCCCGGGCCGTGACTCGAGTGTCTACGACATGTCGAGAGTGGTCGACCAACGTTAAACCTTCGACATGTCGAGCGTCTTTGGCACCAAGACTGCCAGAACTAAGGCCCTCACTTAGCATCTAGCGAATAAGAAAATGGGAAATGAGGAGCCCGGTAAATAAGACAGAAAACAAGAATTGGCAGTCACGAAAACCTCAGAAAGCAAAGGGGATTCGCTACATGCTTAGCGAGGGCCTCTTTTCTGGCAGTCTTGGTGCCAAAGACGCTCGACATGTCGTAGACACTCGAGTCACGGCCCGGGGGTTAAAAAGAAGGTCCTTCACACCGAATAGTCGGAGTGGCGCTGGCTACCACCCCCAAGTGCAGAAAACAAAAAATACCTTAACCTAAATACCCGAGAAAGTGGTGGGGAAACAGCCCCGCCGGTAGCGTAGTGGTTATCGCACCAGACCGGTATTCTGGAGGTCGTGTTTTCGGATCCCGCCCGGTAGACATTTTTCATCACTTTTTTTCTGACTCAAAACATTCTTCATCTGTTTCTATGACCCACCACAACCTCCCCTTTGCTTTCCGAGGTTTTCTTGCCAATTCTTATTTTCTGTCTTTTTTACCGAGCCCCTCATTTCCCATTTTCTGATTCGCTACATGCTTAGCGAGGTGCTCTGTACTGGCAGTCTTGGTGCCAAAGGTAGCTTTAGAGGGTTCAACGTTGGTCGACCACTCTCGACATGTCGTAGACACTCGAGTCACGGCCCGGGGGTTAAAAAGAACGTCCCCTTCACCTCGAGTAGTCGGAGTGGCGCTGGCTACCACCCCCAAGTGCAGAAACCAAAAAATACCTTAACATAAATACCCGAAAAAGTGGTGGGGAAACAGCCCCGCCGGCAGCATAGTGGTTATCGCACCAGACCGGTATTATGGAGGTCGTGGGTTCGGATCCCACCCGGCGGGCATTTTTTCACAACTTTCTTTCTGACTCAAAACATTCTTCATCTGTTTCTATGACCCACCACAACCTCCCCTTTGCTTTCCGAGGTTTTCTTTACGGCCAATTGTTATTATCTGTCTTATTTACCGAGCCCCTCATTCCCCATTTTCTGATTCGCTACATGCTTAGTGAGGGCCTCTGTTCTGGCAGTGTTGGTGCCAAAGGCAGCTTACGAAGGTTCAACGTTGGTCGACCACTCTCGACATGTCGTAGACACTCCAGTCACGGCCCGGGGGTTAAAAAGTAGGTCCTCTTCACGCCGAGTAGTCGGAGTGGCGCTGGCTACCACCCCCAAGTGTAGAAAACAAACACTACCTTAACATAATACCCGAGAAAGTGGTGGGGAAACAGCCCCGCCTGTAGCGTAGTGGTTATCGCACCAGACCGGTATTCTGGAGATCGTGGGTTCGGATCCCTACCCGGCGGGCATTTTTTCACTACATACATACATACATGCATACATGCATACATACATACATACACGCATACATAAATGCATGCATGCATGCGTACATACATACATACATACATACATACATACATACATACATACACACACACATACATACATACATACATACATACATACATACATACATGCATACATGCATACATGCATACATGCATGCATGCATGCATGCATGCATACATACATACATACATACATACATACATACATACATACATACATACATACATACATACATACATACATACATACATACATACATACATACATACATACATACATACATACATACATACATATGAACGTAAGTACAGTGCTCGCGGATTGAAACGCGACAGTGCGAGCGCGTGGCCGGTGGTACATGCAGCGGCGCCCTTGGAGGCCCGTGGAAGCTAGGTGTTGCATTATGGTATACCACAAGGATGAGAGCGTTTTAACCACAGGCTTTCTGCTTCCGGTTGCCAATCAGCGGGGCTGTGGTTCCCCGCAGCGTCAGCGGTGCGTTGCGAGCCTGGAGCGCAGGAGCACGTTTGTGCGCCGGTGGCAGCCGCCCGGCGGTCTGCGCAGCCAATTTCGCGACATCGTCTCCTCGCGCGCTGTTCTTACGGGTGCCCTTCCGATGCGACACAGATAATGCGCATGTAATCAGGGTCACGGTTATCTGAATAAAACGAGCGTATGCACGAAGGAACAGCTAACTTTATTCCATGACATAAAATAAAAAAGAGAAGAGATGACTAATGCATCGCACCAGACGCGAACGTGCCTGCAAAGGCATGTTTCCTTTTTTTTAGTTCATATCCTGGAATCAAGTTTGCTGTTCCTTCTTACACAAGTTTCTTTTATTCGGATGAGCGTGACTGTTCATTACATAAACATTACTGTGCTGCATTCGAAGGGCACGCGTAACGAGAGCGCGCGCACACAATGTCGCTAAATCGGCAGCGCGCACAGCCGGGCTACTACCGTCGGCGCACAAACGCGTTCCAGCGCTCCAGGCCCACAGCGTCCCGCTGTCACTGCGGGGAAACCACAGTCCCGCTCATTGGCAACCGCAAGCAGTAACTCTACGCTCAATACGCTCTCACCCTCGCGGTATACCACAGTGCAACACCTAGCTCCCATGGGCTTCCACGGGCAGCGCTGCATGTACCGGCGGCCACGCGCTCGCATCGTCGCGTTTCAGTCTGCGAGCACTGTACATACATACATACATGCATACATACATACGTACATACATACATACATACGTACATATGTACACACATACATACATACATACATACATACATACATACATACTTACATACATACATACATACATACGTACATACATAAATACGTACATTCATACATACACATTCCCCTGCACGGGGCACCTTGAGCAATCTTGGTGACGGTGTTGGCGACACCGCGGACCCCGAGCCCCCAAACATAAGCTGGATCCAACCGTGGCGATGTGTTGTATGGTGAAGGGTAGAAACCACAAACGGTGGCCGTCGGAGCCAAGGTCAAGCTCCGGCGGATGGGCTCCCTGTCTCTCTACCAGGCAGGGAGCTCCAGGACCTCTTTGACTACCAGGGTAAGGTCAAAGAAGAAAGTACCCCCGTCTCCCTTCTTTCCAATGTATGATATGGCATTTTCCAAACCCCCCCTCAAAGGTGATCGGCCCCCGAAAAGGGGCCGCACCGAAGTTTCGTTCCCACCTCTTTCAACAACTGCCTTGTCAACAACCGTGAATAACTATGCTCGTTTCGTTGTTATTGAGTCAGCTGACTCAGCAAGACCTGTCGCTTCCATGTCTGTATTCTTGATCTCTAAATTTCTACAAAGCACCATAGGTGGCAAATATCAAGCTAAAAAGCTCAGGACCGGAGAAATACTTGTAGAACTCAATGCCGAACAACAACTATGCTCGTTTTCTTGTTATTGAGTCAGCTGACTCAGCAAGACCTGTCGCTTCCATGTCCATATTCTTGATCTCTAAATTTCTGCAAAGCACCATAGGTGGCAAATATCAAGCTAAAAAACTCAGGACCAGAGAAATACTTGTAGAACTCAAAGCCGAACAACAAGCCCGCACTCTTCTTGCACAAACCCGCATCCATGATCTGGACATCACGGTCACGCCACACAGGGGCCTAAACAGCTCTCAGGGTGTGATTTCTGAGACAGATCTTCTGACGGAAAGAGATGCCGACCTTCTCGAAGGTTTAGAGGATCAGGGCGTCACATTGATTGATTGTAGGATTTTAACGTGCCGACGCAGAGCAGGCGATGAGGCGCGCCGTAGTGGAGGGCTCCGGATTAATTTTGACCACCTGGGGATCTTTAACGTGCGCCGAAATCTCGTACACACGGGCGTTTTTGCTTTTCGCCTCCATCAGAAAAGCGGCCGCCGCGGCCGGGAATCGAACCCGCGACCTCGTGCTCAGCAGCGCAACGCCTTAGCCACTGAGCCACCGCGGCGGGTGATCAGGGCGTCACAGCTGTGCGGCGCATCACGATGCGCAGGGACGACAAGATAATCCCCACCAAACACATCATCCTGACCTTTGACCGCTCGGCACTTCCACAATATATAAATGCAGGCTTCATCCGATGCTCCATTAGTTCTTACATTCCGAACCCGCGCCGCTGCTTCAAGTGCCAGCGGTTCGGGCACAGTACAAACTCTTGCCGTGGTCGAACGACTTGTGCAAAATGCGCCGCGTACGATCACCCCAGCGACAACTGCCCATCCGACACCCTCACGTGTGTGAACGGCGGGGGGGGGGGGGCCGCATGCAGCGTACTTCCGCAAATGTAAAAAATTTCATAGAAAAAGATCATCAACATCAAGGTAACTGAGAACATCACCTTCCCAGAGGCGCGGAAGAGGTTCGCCTCTTTCCCCCTGGGGAGGTACGCCGAATCGGCTCGCCGGGGGGCGGAGCGGCGTCTGGTGTCTACAGGGACCCAGTTCAGAGAGTCTGACCTGGTCCCTCCTGTGCCCTCCCCCCCCCCCCTGGGGTGCCTCATGCAGCCCAATCCGTCGCCACGCCGCTTGCTGAGGCAGCAGCGGTTCTGGTGACAACCTCTTCTGTAGGGACCGGTGCCGCTCCCGCCTCTACCTCCCCGTCCTCCAGTGCGTTGGAGGGGTGCCGACCGGATGGACACCGGGGGCCCCGCATCGGCTCCCTCCGCCACCGCCCCTCCCGTGCCACCTTTGGTGTCCCGGACGCCCTCGGCGGTGGCGGCTCAAACGAAGGGCTCCCGAAAGGGGGCCAAGTCCGAGGGGCCTGGTCCGCCGAGCACCCTTCTGGCATCCGACGAGGAGATGGATGTCGCACCGTTCCTGCCTGCAACACAGCGCAAGGAGCGGCCTCCGATGTCCAAGCCGACAGAAAGGCCTAAAAATCCTAGAATAACAGCCCCGAAAGACGACACATGAACAAACACACACACACTCCAGTTATTCTTAAATTTAAATAATGGGAATAGAAAACATCATCCAATGGAACTGCAGAGGCCTCCTTAAAAATCTTGACGATGTGTATGAGATGCTGCATGCCAATCAGCCAAGTATCATGTGTGTCCAAGAAAGCCACCTCAATTCTAAACAAACAAATTTCTTAAATAGGTACATGGAATTCAGAAAGGACAGGGTTGGCTGCACACGCTCTTCAGGAGGTGTGGCAATTCTCACCCGGAAATCTTTAGCCTGCCACCCTGTCACTCTGAACACTGTCCTTGAGGCTCTAGCAATCCGTACGATAGTATTTATTAGGTTGATAACGGTATGCTCCATTTACATTCCTCCTGATCATGCACTTTCGAGCTCTGGCTTTGAGGCGCTGGTCGACCAGCTACCCGAACCATACATCGTAACAGGCGACCTTAATGCGCACAACCCTCTTTGGGGCTCCTCTAGAATGGATGCCCGAGGTTGCCTGATAGAGAAATTTCTTACATCTTCAGGAGCATGCCTTTTCAACAAAAAACAGCCTACGTGCCATAACGTAGGACACAATACATACTCGCATCTTGACTTGGCTATTGGTTCCGCAATTCTCTTTCCATGTCTTGAGTGGGGCGTGGGCACGGACCCATATGGTAGGGACCATTTCCCCACTTCATTAACGTATATAGGTATAGGCCCGAGCAGTCCATCTTCACATAAAAGTTTAATGAATCAAAAGCAAACTGGAGCACATTCACACAAACATCTCAACTACACCACACATCTATAAAACACCTACACGTGGAGGAAGCCGCCCAACTCGTCACGGCGCACATCTTCGACGCCGCCGAAAAGTCCATTGCCCAGGCCTCCAGTGGGTCCCGCAACCCAAGGAGGCCCTGGTGGAGCGAGGACTGCAGGCGGGCACGAGAGGCCCAGAACAAGGCGTGGGGTGTCCTTCGCCGATACCCCGCGTCAGATAACCTCATTTCTTTTAAACGGGCGAGTGCGGCGTGAGGTGAAAAGGGAGAGTTGGCACACCTTCCTCACTTCCATCAACTCATACACTGACACACACAAAGTGTGGACACGAATACGAAAACTAAAAGGACAACAGACACACAGCCTGCCCCTGGTTAGTACAACAGGGGACACACTGGAAGACCTGGCTAACACACTTGCGCAACACTTTGAATACGTATCCAGTTCAGCACACTACACAAATACTTTCATGAAACACAAAACATCTGTAGAAAAGAAGTCCCTGCGTGATAACAAGTCGCACACTTCTTACAATTCTCGTTTTTCAATTCATGAGCTGAAGGTTGCTCTGAGCACATGTAAGCCTTCAGCTCCAGGTGCAGACAAAATCACATACACCATGATACAACACCTACACCCAGACACTCTTGAAACACTCCTATATCTATAAACAAAATATGGCTTTCGCGGCACATTCCTCGCTCTTGGAGGGAGGCCACAGTAGTGGCTTTCCTGAAGGAAGGAAAGGACCCTTCCTCTCCCGCTAGCTATCGGCCCATCGCCCTCACAAGCTGCCTGTGCAAGCTCCGTGAGAAGATGATAAACAGGAGACTCGTGTACTTTCTTGAGTACAATGGTCTTCTCGAGAGCCGCCAGGTAGGCTTCAGGGCGGGGCGGTCCACCAACGACCAACTCGTCGCGCTCGAGTCTTATATAAAGGATGCTTTCCTCCACAACCAATATTGTATGACGGTATTCTTTGATCTGGAAAAAGCGTACAATACCGCGTGGCGGTATGGCATCCTAAGCGACCTCAAGTTCTTCGGCATAACAGGTAACATGATGAACACACTTTCCAGCTATTTGTCTCAAAGAACCTTTCGTGTGCGAGTTGAAACTGCACTATCTAGGGTTCATGTGCAGGAAAATGGACTGCCGCAAGGTGGAGTTCTAAGTCGCACCCTTTTTAATGTGAAAATGAATTCCCTTAGGAAGGCGCTGCCACCGTCGATTTCCTGTTCAATCTATGTAGACGACGTTCAACTCTCCTTTAAATCCTGTAACTTGTCTGTCTGTGAGCGCCAGGTCCAGCTTGGTGTTAACAAGCTAGCTGGCTGGGCAGATCTCAATGGTTTTAAATTTATTCCCGGGAAGTGCACTTGTGTTTTGTTTTCCAAGAGGCGTGTCATCCGGCCGGATCCAGACATTCAACTCAATGTTGTCTCGATTCCTGTCAAAAAGGAACACAAGTTTTTAGGTATAATCTTCGACGAAAAACTCACATTTATTCCACATATAAAACAACTAAAACATAAATGCTTAAAGACAATGACTATCCTGAAGGTTCTCTCGCACATTTCTTTTGGCGCTGACAAACAACTTCTTTTACGTGTTTTGATCAGTTTGATAGGTTCACGATTGGACTATGGTAGCGTTGTTTATGGGTCAGCAAGTAAAACATCCCTCAAAATGCTGGACCCACTGCTCCATCTTGGGCTCCGCCTGGCATGTGGCGCCTTCCGCACTAGCCCGTTTGAAAGCCTCTATTTGGAGTGCAACAAATGGAACCTACAACGTCAGCGAGCATACACAGATCTCCTTTATGCCTTTAAAATTTCATCCATGCCACACCATCCTTTTAAATCAGTTTTCCATGATACATCTATGACTGAACTCCTTTTAAATCGACCATCGTTCTCTGCGCCCTTCTCTTACAGAGTTAGAGAGGAAGCGTCAGAACTTTCTGTCTCCTTTTTAGAAAGCATCCAAAGTTCACTAACAGATTTTATAGCACCATGGCATCTCCGCCCTGTATCATGCGACACATCTTTCACACATGTAGATAGAAACCGAGCTCCAACATGTGCAATTCTGAAGAATTTCTTGTATTTACAGCAGAAGTACCAATGTTCTGAATTTTATACGGACACTTCTAGAACTGCCACCTCTCTGTCCTGGGCGGCGCATGGGCCCGGCCTTAGTGCCACAAGAACTCTTAACAGCAATACAAGTATCTTTACGGCAGAGGCTTATGGTGTACTTCTTGTTGTTAATCATGTACTTCAAAGCCACATCCCACAATCCATTATCTATACAGATTCCCTTAGTGTTGTGCGGGCATTGTCCTCAACAAAGTCTCCAAAAAATCACGTTGTAAGTATTATCACCAAAGGTATTATGTCTGTGTATGTCCACAAATTTTAACTCATCATTTGCTGGGTCCCTGGCCACTGTGGTATAGCCGGGAATGAAGCAGCGGGTCGAATGGCTGCTGCTGCTACACTCTTGAATACAGTAGACATAACCACATTACCCTACACCGACGTGAAACCACACATCAGACAACAACTTCGAAAAACATGGCAAACACACTAGAGGGAACAAACAGACAAGTTACACGTAATAAAACCACTCTTAGGACAATACACCACTTACACACGTAATAGATTCACTGAAGTCGCCTTGGCTAGATTGCGGATAGGGCACACACATGCAACGCACTCGCACCTGCTCACTGGATCTCCAAGACCTCTGTGCAGCAGGTGCGGAGAGGCCCTATCCGTGATCCACATCCCTATACAATGTAAGGTACTCAACATTACACGACGCAAATACTTTCTTCAACTACACACACAACATATTCCACCACACCTGTCATACTTCTAAGGAGATGATGCCATGTTCTCGGTTCAGTGCACCTTTAAGTCCCTATCTGAAGTTCATTTCTTACAACTCATCTCATACCCCCCATAATTTTACCCCTGGTCCTATACACCAGCCATCCTATTTATCGCTTAACCACTCATGTTCTTCACCCTAGCCCTATACACCAGCCATGCTTATAATCATTAACTGATTTTATGCTTTCCCTCCTCATCAAATAACTTTGTATTTGGCGCTCTGTGCCCATGTCGGCCTTGCGCCATTAAACTTACACCATCATCATCACATACATATTCAATTCAGTTCAATTCAATTCAATTCAACCTTTATTTCCAACAAGAAGTTCGGGGTCCCCAGGCGAGAAGTGGCCGTAAAGACCACTTGAAAGGTGCCTGAAGGCCCGCACTCGCAATGTAAACCGTTGCAGTGATCTGTTTTCCTTTTTGTTTCCATTATACAGAGTTGTTCGACTTGAAGAGTAGGCTAGGAGCAATATACACTGTCATGCGCAGATGAACAATGAAGCATAGCGATTGCAGTGACACAGGAGCAAAAAAAAAGAAAAACAGTTGTAAAAATCGAAATATTTCTATAGGAAGACTCAATAGACACGCAAAGGCAAAAAGCAAGAAAAGAAAGAAAAGACAAAGAGAAACGAAACGACAGTTTTGATCAACATATATGAAAATAAGGGTGTGTGTTAACAACTTTTTAAAAACAATTCCCTCATTTCTTTTCGCGTGTAGCCACTTAAATTTGTGTTTACGTTATTCCATTTGTTTAGCAGAGAAGGGACAGTACATCTTAAGGACTGAAGAAGATACTCAGGTTGTCGAAGCGGAACTATCCACCTGTCACAACCTCGAGTGCGCGAATCACTCTGTTGCATTTTTAAATCACCCATGCGTTCCAAAAAAAAACTCGGTACCTTTCATTTGAAAAGAAAAGCGAATACAATAGACGAAATTCATAAATGTTCTTGGCAGACATGATTTTATATTGAGAGAAGAAAGACTGAGTTGAGTGCGTGTAGGGTACATGGGCGATGAAGCGCAGGGCCCTTTTTTTGTGAAAGGGTCTTTCAATATTTCCAGTGGTAGTGGTGACCCATATGAGCGTAGAGTAATGTAAATGTGCAGCGAACAGGGCATGGTAAATCTGAATTTTAGATTTCACCGGGCAATAATGTCTACATCGCGCCAGTGCACCAGCCGCTGACGTTAGTGATCTAGTCAAGGCTTTTATGTGACCCGTCCATGTCAAATCAGAGGAAAACCTAACACCCAGGATTTTGTGCTTATTCACTATCTCTATAGGTATGCTGCCTAAAGTTATCATTTGATGCATCGTTGTGTCCTTGTTTTTAGCTCCAAATAAGATGGCTTTTGTCCTGCTGGCGTTAATTTTTAAGCTGTTGGAATGTGACCAGTGGTAAAGGATTGGCAGGGCCTCCTGAGCCTTTTCCGCCATTTCGTTTTTGTTTTGGCCTGAAATAAATAAACTCGTGTCATCTGCATAGAGAAAGAACGTGACGTCGTTTTTGGTTTTAACAATATTATTAACGTAGATATTAAACAGCAGCAGCCCTAATACGCTGCCTTGGAGTACTCCATGATGTATAGTTTTATGGGAAGAAATAAAGCCTTCAACTTCAACGCACTGTTTCCGTTCTGAAAGGTATGACTGATCTAGGTATCTGGCGCCTGGCCTTGCACCATCATGTTCTCGCGTTCTCTTTCGGCTTTCAAAGGCATTCAGAAGCTAAGCAAGATTCTAAACGGCCAAATGTAATTTTTGCTTTACTTACTGCTGCTTCAGGTCGAGCACAAGACCTGTGACCTCGATGTGGTGAGCCGTTCTGGTTGCAGGCACTTTAGTTCCGCTATCCACAATTTTTATTCACCCCGAGCTTTATATCTGGCGCGGGTGCTTCTGAATGTCAATGAACTGTCACCTGTGTTCTCCGCAACCCGCCTAATACTGCCTGACGATTGACAATTAACTACTTTTTGCGAACCGGCAGGTGTTCAGCATGGACTGTTAGTCCCTGCACAGGGCAGAGCATCGCGGTTCTAAAAACACGTCATTGCTCGTATAGCAGCATTTAAGAGCGACAATTTTTTTAGCCGAGGTGTTGCAGTAAACTTTAATGTATTATTCGGCGCATGTGCGCAAATAAGCCCGTTGACCCCCTTCACCCCCGATCTCCTAAAAGGAAGATTAGACCCGCCGCATAGCACAAAAACGAAACTAACTGCTGCTTGCTTGCCAATATGGTATGGAGTCTTTACTACTTTTCAGAGATCAAGGGTGCTATCAGGGGAAAGGCAAATTATTTTGTAGTTATTTCTTGTTATAATTACTATAAAAAAGAACAGTAACTAATGTTAACACTTACATGCAATGCTACATGTTAAGCAAACCCAGCTTCACCTTTTTCAAACCCGATTACATTTTTATAATATACATACAGTGAACGAGATAGAACAGATTACCTTTCAGTGTGCTGTCATGTTTATTTCGCAATTTGGTCCAGTACTACGGGCATTTACCTAGTTTAGCATATTTTGCAGATTGCCGTCTTTTTGCATTGCTTCTGTTGATGCTTTTGATGTAGAAGTGAATGCGGGTCGTGAGGTAAAACGCACATCTGCCGCAAAAGCCTTACAATGATCACTGCACCCAAGTTCCCACTGCTGCTTAGCCTTCACCACACTCAAAATGTCAAGGATGCTATCCCAATGAAGCTCAAGAACACTGAAACATTCAGTGAACGCATTCTCCATGTTTAGCACAAACCGGTGCAGAACGGCCTGTACACAAAGTGGAGCTCGCACACTGCAGCCGACGATTCTGTGAGGGGCTTGTCCTAATAGTTACAAGTACGTTTGCCCATTCAGTCAGGATGCATCTGTTATTTCCCTCACAATTCGACGCACAATGTAAATTAATTTCTGTACTCAACCAGGCACTCTATGGCACATAATATGGAAGTGCGTCAAGAACCCAGGCCTCCCACCTCCTTTTCCTTCCCCTACTCCTGAGCAGTGGGACATACTGCGTTCCAGCTCCCTTTCTCAAGATCAACTTCTACTGGTCGAGAGGGCAGGTCGAGCCGGGACGGCACATGCCTGGAAATGAGGAACCACCCCACCTAAAAGCTCGATAAAAAAAAAAGCTTTGTCTCTCTCTCCTGCCGGCGCAAATTGCGCTTCCACTTTTTTCGAACCTCTTCGTCTCTTGGGGCGGCGAACAAATACGCCTTTGGAGCGCCCTGATAGCCGGCGTGACAGCCTGGTCAAAACAGTGCGCATCAGTTCTTCTTTTCGCCATCTTCCTCACATGCTGGCCCTTGACGAAATGCACTCTCTCACTGTTTTAAAAAACACGTCAGAACCTCCGCACCGATTCCACCGAACGCACGTGCACCCACCGCCTTCCAAGTTCTACGTTTCGTCCGGGTATAGTGCCTAGACAGTATATTCTAGGCACTATAGTCCGGGCTGAGGGCTGCGGCGACAGCGCGGGCGCGGCTGACCGGCTGCGAGATCGTGCACGAGCGCCCCTAGCCACCCTAGCGGTGGTCGACGGCGCGCGGCACGGCGAAAGCAACGCCGTCTCCGCCCGCTCGGGCCACTCCCCTATTCTAGTTCACTCTAGTTATCATCGTACCGCGCTTCTGCCATGTTGTCAGCTGTAAAAATGCATAAAGATAAGCCACCTAGGACGGCTTGGAATCGTAGCATTCACTAGCCGAAACCTACGCAGTGCATGAACGCCCTCCGCGTACCCGTAGACGCCCAAATGTCGTGCGCTTTTCCCCCATAATTGGAGCTTGCCTCCCTCGTGCCTGTATCGTAAAAAGCGTGTTCGCACCTGGCCAAGGGTCTGTTCATTCTGGCTTGCGTCCACTGCCTGCAAGCAGTCGGTGCTTATGGCAACAGCACGCCAACGAGAACTCGCTAGCGCGCCATGCATGTGCCAGCCTGCGCGCGTTTTGTGAACTAGTTCGTGTAGTCATGAACGTTGTGGCCCAGAAAAAGGTGAACTCAATATAGAAAACATCGGCGGAAAACAAAAAAGTTAACTTACAAAAAAAAAGCACGTACCCGCGGGGATTCGAACTCGTGACTTGCAAAACATTTGCGGTGACATACCCAGTGCCCCAGACTACCGAGCCACGAAGCGGGACGCCAAGGCCTTTCTAATATAGGGTATATATTGTACAACCGGTTTACACTTTTATTTAGTTTTGGCACTTCAAGCAGCTTAGGTGACTATTTGTTGTACTGCGATCGTGCAGTAAGCGTAGCCCGAGTTTCCACAGTAGCTCACGTCTAGCAATTGCATTTCGTAGACGGAAAAGCGTTCGCAGATGCGTAGTCGTGCTGCTGACCGCTGTGCTTGTTCGCCCAGCGCAAAAAAGTGCTTCCCGCGCCCTAGTTTTACGCTGTACGGTAAAAATATCAGTTGATTTTATTTCCTTAGTACCTATATTGACTTCGCTGACTCTTCTCCCGCCTTCAAGAGGCCTTATATTTTCCTACTGGCGTACCAGTCAGCGAAGCGTCGCATGTGCGCTTGTGCAGCACTTGTGTGAAACGAACTTGACTTGGAGCTAGATACAGTGTACAAACAAACCAAGTAAAGAAAGGCACATTCTTCCATTCACAAACGTGTCCTGGCTTCGTTTCAACTAAGCGAACGAATTGCGACCAAGCAATTTTTTTTTAACCTCCTTGATTGCGACGACCTGCCGGCGGCCGGCGGACGAAACGCTGGGCCGACTGACTCTGTCGGCCGGGGAGCCGTGCAGTAGCGCAGCCGTGGCGCAGCCAATTGCCAGCTCATCCCCTCCTGACGTCACACGAAAACGCCACAGAAAATGGGCGAGCGTAAAGAGAGGAGGACAGCATTTTCGAATTAGTTTTTCTACTAAATAAAATCGCGTAAACGCGCCTAGAGTGGTCGAAACATGGCCTGGGGACTCCGGACTACAATTTGCGCTAGTAATCCCGCAATGTTTACATATCACTTCAGTGTCCCTTTAAAGCGAAGGTTACTATTCCTCGGTGAGTGTACCCGGCGAGAAGACAAACTCACTACCGGAAAGCCAAATGTCCCATGCTGCTGAAGAATGATTGATTGATTGTACGGTTTAACGCGCCGACGCCACGCAGGCGATGAGGTGCCCCGTAGTAGAGGGCTCCGGATTAATTTTGACCACCTGCGGATCTTTATCGTGCGCCGAAACCTCGCACACATGGACATTTTGGCTTTTTGCCTTCATCAGAAAAGCGGCAGCCGCGGCCGGGAATCGAACCCGTGACCTCGTGCTCAACAGCACAACGCCTTAGCCACCGCGGCTTTTTTTTCTTTATTGCCTTTTTTTGCCCACAATATACGTCACGGATAGATTAAAAACCGTCGGCCGAACTTCGGCTGACGAAAAAACTTAAAATAAACGTCAAACGTACACAGTTCTTCTAGTACAGGTAGCCATCCCATATCGGGCGTCTGCCACTTGTGCACTTCATAGAGCAAACTAACACTCTGTGCAAAGTATTTGCTCACAGTGAGGGCCTGCGAGTCCGCGGGGCGCACCGCCATCCTCGATCTCCAAATGGCATGCAATCCCAGAGCCATGATGAGATCATACGGCACACTGTTGTCACTAGGTACGCAAAGAAATCGTATGCCTTGGGGCGAAACTGGCAGGTCTATCTTCAATGTCCTTTGCAACACATCCCATAAAAAGATGGCGCCCCAGCACTCCGCGAAAACATGCTCAATAGTCTCTGGTTTGTTGCACAAAGTGCATGTTGTAGGACCAGCGACAAACAAGCCCTTCTCCTGCATCCACGTCTTAACGGGAAGTGTACCGGTGTGTAGTTTAAAGAAAAAGGTTTTCACGGATGCTGGGACGGCCATTTTTTTAACACGAGATAACACGTCCTGGCCAGGAACAGATCTATACACCGATCGGAAAAGTGCCACAGGTAACAACACATCCTTTAGGTCTTTATTAAGTGCTTTTATTGACACAGCTGATAAGTACTCCAGTGAAAACTGTACTGCTAGAAACCTGAAACAGTCTACAACCTCCTTCATATAGCCTTTAGGGCTGCTACAGCTTTTGTCTGCGGACGAGACAATATATGTTGGCAATGCTTTTGACAGCACACTTTGTAAAAATGTTCGCAGAAAAGGGTCATTCGTATCCCGCAAGAACAAAAACCGATTAACAAGCTGGCGAATGTAAACGTGACACAACCAAACCCCATCCTCCTTAACACGCCGGAAAAGATTGGTTCTGCTTGAACGCTGAACGCTCCCAAACTGAAGACCAAATGAACACGGCAAATACAAGGTGTATTTTCTGAACTTGAACTCTCGAACAATGATTGACTTGCATCACGTACCACAGATTCGTTAAAAGAAAAAGGTTGCAAACTGTGGCACGTGCGAAAAGAGACAAAGCTGGACCTCTCCACTTAGTTGTCTTTTCGCGCAGCCTCACCGTTTCGGATTCCCAGTAATCGCGACTATCCTGATAGCTGTCCAGGGGAACTCCGAGATAACGCACTGGTGTGCGTGACCATGGCACATTTTCAAAAACTGATTGTGCTGCCTCCCACTCCCCATGAAAAAAACCCACACACTTCGCTCAATTACCAGAACTCTTTGTAACGCGACAAAATGTTTTTGTTATCAATATTACTTTGCTGATGCTCTCCTTATCCTCACAAAATACAGCCACGTCTTCTGCATATGTTAAGAGTCTCACCTCACTCGAGTGGTGGAGACGAAACCCACGCAAACCATTATCATTGATTATCCGCAAACAAAAAGGTTCAAAAAAAAATGCAAAACAACGTGTGAGAGGCAGAGCAACCCTGTCTCACAGAAGATCAAACTGGAATACTTGTGGAGACATGCGTGTTTACAATAAATTTCGGGAAGCATTCACGATACGCCATACGTACACTCTCCTTCACAACATCGCCGACATTAACATAGTCCAGAATGCAGAACAAGATTTCGTGACACACTTCATCAAAGGCCGTCTCATAATCAATCTGAAGCATTGCTACTCTTCTACAGAATACATCACAACACTGTAAAACACTGCGTGCGACATGGACATTGTTTACTATGCTTCTACCTCGTGTGCCGCATGTCTGATGCGGCCATACAAGTGTGGTTACTATTCCCTGTTCTATTCGCTAGAATCTTCATCATTACTTTATAACCTGTATTAGCTAAGGTCATTGGCCTGTAGCCAGTTACAGACTGAAGTTTTGCCCTGTAGTCTGACTTTGGGATTAAGACAGTATGCGTTTGCGAAAAAGAAAGCAGTAGAACGGCCGCCTCGAACGCTACACCTGAGCCACCGCGGCGGGTGAGGGTCAAGAGTGAAACCCTCATATGGTGGGAATGGAACCTGGGTTTTTCGCGTTATAAAGCAGACGTCTATCCTATCAAGCCATTCCAACACGGTCGAAGCAGTTTAAATATTAAAGCTTTCCTTTCTTCACTGATGGCGACCGTCCACTTCAAACTGTACTAAACAAAAGTCAACTTTCTCTGCCGTTGATGATGTTCGTGGGTAAAGTGAAAGATAGTTCAAATGCGAAACTTTGGTCGAACGCCAGTGTGTGAAAGTCTGAAGTCGAAGTCCACAATTGAAATCGTTACGCCCAAACAGCCAAGCAGGAAAGCCAACCTACACAATGGGTTTCCACAATGGCGCAAAAAGCGCAGGTGCTCATTCAACACGTTATCACTGACAAATGCCCCGGATTTGGTACGTGCCAGACACTTCAGAAATGGGGACGAGTTGGCTTTGGTGCAACAGGCTTCGGCGTTACCCGCTGGTACACATAGTCGCTGCATCACGACCACGAATCAGTGCATCACCGGCTGGCATCATGGGCTGATGACCATGAACGAAACCCTAAAAAAATTGTACCTTTATTCGACTTGGTTTGAGCAAGAAGAAAGCTTCCCGTTCTAACCATCTTTGTCGTTAGACAAAGGGGCTTTGATATTATATGGCGGAATTACTAACAACTGTTACAGTTGTTTATTCGAACAAGCTTGTGCGAAACGCCAGTGCGTTTTAGGCTGTTGGCTGAAAACAACCTATGAAAGAATTTTTAATTTGGCTGAGTGGCATATGTTTTGCCCCGGGCATGAGACACTTAATGGCGCTGGCCATGGTTCATATTTCAGTGGTGTTTCTTAGAAGAGGAATTCTTGGTAGCATGCTACTATTTCTCATAAAGTAGTTTGCTTGCTTTATAAACATTCTAGTTTGATAATACAAAAACTATAATATTCTCAATATTTCTTATATTAGTTTCTAGATACTAATGAAACAATATGGGTACGCCAGCGCAACTACACTCACACATGGAGTCACACCTGTGTTAGCGCGAAATTAGTTGGTGAGATGACGGAGAGTTACTACGACTTCACTGAAACCTACAGGAATAAAAACCGAACGTAAGTATGCTACCTTGTCAATAGACGTAACAAAATAATAAAATTCTTGTTGCAAACTTGTGGTCATCAGTTCACAACATAGACATTTAGACATTAATATCTGAATAGCCATAAACAAACCAAACAATTGCTCGCGGGAAAGGCGGACGTAACGTGCTGAAATACCGGGAATTGTACTTCCATCCATGTTACCAGTATATTTTACAGATAGATATTTCTGACACCTAATATGTCGCTTATTATGGTCTCGTGAGTGTTGAACACACTTTGTTAGTTTCGCAGTACGTAAGCGAGCGTTTTAAAAATTGTGAGTTTAAGGTAATAACTGTAACAAAATCTCATCCGTATTCTCATCGGAATATTTCCTTCGCAGACAAAGGTGAAATAAAATTGCACAAAAAATTATTTGTTCCGGCGAAGAGTTCACTGGGATCTGAAAGGCGTTACTACCAGTATATACCACTTCTTTTGCAAGAATTCGAACAAACTAAATCATCGCCCTTTGTATTTCGGCAGACGAAGTGTACTTACTGTGCAACCCCCATCACCTATGATGCTACACAAGGGTCACAAGTAAGATATACGCGGAAGAAACGTAGACAACAGTATCAGAAAAGGGTCATTGAGGATAACCGACAATAATAACAACTGAAGCTTTGATGTTGTAGGTAAACTGTGCGTAGAAACATTTCGCAGAGAAAAAAGTAAAATGTGTTAGTTTATATTATAGCATTCGTGTGAAGAAAACGCCCCGGATTGCCTACGTAGAGACACTGAGAATTGTGCGCAATTACATTTTTAGTGAATACGAGCAACACTGAACGTGATATCGTTCCTTTTGCCTCTAAAGTTGCGTATTAATGCTATGCAGTGAAAAAAACGAGGTTCTCGTAGAAATGATTGTTTATGGCATCGACCTTGTCCTCTCCAAAGAACATAGAAATATAATTGCGCTACATGGATAGAGTGGGACGACAGAAGACACAAAACACAGTCCGTCGTCCCGTCTTTGTATTTGCATTATCTCAGACTAACTACCCCGTCAGAATGCTTTGGTCTCAGAAAAAGTTCTAAAAAGCCAGCTCCAAACATGTAAAATCTACTAAAACAGCGGAACTGATGTCTGCATGCTGCGGCGAACTTGCGCGAAGGTGCGGGTGGCTGGCAACGCCACTTTCCTCGATAGGTACGCACTCCAAACTTACCCACGGACGTCTGGTAGCTCATCGGTGCAACTATGCGACGTGGTGTACTTGGTTACAACTTGAGAGCGACAACGGATGCTACCCTTGGCCGTCTTCGCGGCACCCTGCTTGTTCCTCCACGCGCCCCTGCGAATGCTTTACAGCCAGTATCGGGAACGTTACAGAAGACAATTCAGGGATATTTAGAATTTATTCTGCTTATAAATGACCGCGTCACGCCAAGCGCAATCACTTTACAAAGTGCGCGCACGCGCTCACGTCATGCGTCCGTCGCTTCAGCGGAGTGATACAGTAAATGACCTATAAGCCTCAAGCGCTGCCTGTTGGGGCGCCACTGAAATACCTTTAGCGGCCTGTTTCGAAAGCAGTCGAGGGAGGCCATGGCCGGGCTTGGCGCGCGCTTTCATGCGTCCTGCGCATCCAAGAAGGGAACAATGCAACAGATTCTTGAAAGAGTGAGGGCGCTTCGAACCAACCGTCTATTCTTTTGAGGGTAAGTTGCGTTTGTTGAGACGGACACGGGAAAAAACGTAGACTTTCACGAAGACTTTCCCGTGTCTGTCTCAGTGTTCTTAACAAGCGCAACTTACCCTCAAAAGAATGCTACACCAACTAGCCCGGCATCAAGCTTTACTGAACATCAACCCGTCTATCCTCCCATCTTTCCTTTTTTTACTCGACGCATCACCTTTGGCCTTGTGAGCAGGTCACGCTTGTCGGACGTCCTTTCGATCTACCGCGTATTATCACGGTACCCATAAATACATTCGCCGCGGTATCTGACCATGTAAGTATACTTGTTGCGTGCTTCAGTTGCATGATTAGAGAGTTTCAGCTAACCGTTTTTGACAGTCCACTCTGCTCATGGCCGTCCCCGCATGCCGAACGGAGCGTGAGCAGCAGAAACACTTTTATCTAAGCGATAACCGCATGTGAGCTCGACGGGGATTCAGTCGCGTCACTGCTCGGGCCCTGTACGTGTGTAAACCAAGACGTCATCCAAAAGAAAAAATAAAAATTGATATTTTAGTCACGTAAAATTCCGCGTCTATTGTTCCTGTCACCATTTTCATATAATACATTCGCTGCTAAGTTATAACGGCCCTAAATAATTTCAAGGATGTCGTTCATTATTGGAATAGCCTAGGCAATGCGGTGTTTCCGAGAGCTGCATATAACTAGGCTTGTGCTTCGGACGACGTTTTATGCTTTTCTAAACCTCGTTGAGGTGTGTGAGCTCTTTACTTATTTGGAAGCGCTTTCGTGGTTTAGCCGCTCATGTTACAAGTGAAGAACATGATTTCTCAGTGGGGTGCTCACCACGCAGAGGGCAGACAGTTTCAAATTGATTGATGCATTGATTGATATGGTGGTTCTGAGGTTTAACGCGACGACGCTACACAGGCGATGGGGCGCGCCGTAGTGGAGGGCTCTGGAATAATTTTGACCACTGGGGATCTTTAACGTGCGCCGAAATCTCGAATACACGGGTGGTTTTGCTTTTCTCTTCCACCAAAAGCAGCCACCCTGGCCAGAAATGGAACCCGCGTCCTCGCGCTCAAAATGTTCAGAGTGTGTTGACGGCAGCGATGAAAAACGATCCGCAGCTTTAATTGTCGAAAACTTCAAGAGAGTACTTCTCATGAACCACAGAAAAAAAATCACCGACTCACAAGAGAAGACCTCCAATTATGCCCACAAGCCGTACAGAAAATTCATCAGACTGACAAAATGAAGTCTGGACCCTGGAGGAGATAGCAAAAAAAAAATCCTTCTGGGAGATGCGTCTTTGCGTAGTAATGCCTATTCTGTACTTACTTCTTTAACTTCGTGCTGAAGTTTGCTAAAATGAATGTTTGAATTGCAGCAGGTGTTATTTATTAAAATTAGTCTGAACAACCTATTTGCATGTTTTTAATAATTTGTTGCTTTCAAATGTTTATGATTCGGCGCTTCCCGCAGATATTGCTACACTGTTCGACTTTACTAGGCAGAAAATTCAGAAGGGGGAAAAAAATCGCCTATTTTAAGGACGCCCATATAAATTAGCATGGAAAGGTATCACCTGTAGCCAGGACGCGGCTAGAGGTGATACCACCTGATGATGATGATGATGATGATTGCTATTGGTTTCCCCTTTGAAGCGGGGTGATGACATGTCATCTTGCCAAAAAGAACTAATATAACCATGTTTTACACCTACCCCCTCTTCCCACCCCCCAACCCGTGCACGCCTAAACCGACAACCGGGGACGTTCGCATATTTAGACGTGAAATGCACAGGTGGAGGGGGTGAAAAGTACTTTATATGTGACCAATCGGAGATGTATTATTGAGATGTATTATTATTTATAAATTCCTAATTCTTAATTCTTAATTATTAATCTGATATGTATTATTAATACATCTCGGATGTAATCTGAGATGTATTATTATTCTTCCCCCAGAGCACCAATGACCAGCTGCTCAACCAGGACCACCGACGCGACCTTGTCGCTTGGATTGGCTTTCAGGCTAAAGAAAAATTGAGTTCACTTTGGCGTTCCAATAGGGAAAGTTGCTTTCGAGCGGCAGGGGCCCGAAGCTAGTGGGCGAGGTGAAAATTGAGGTGTCAATGGTGGCGGCGACATTCTCAGCCGCGGTGGGGGCGGCGGCTTTCGGGTGTTTTTGGCCCCATTCGCGGTGCTGGTGATTCTCCGCAAATCTCTAAATACGGCGCTACGGCCGCCTGCCAGCAGTCTGCGCAACATGGGAAAGAGGCATCGGTTGTGCCGACGGGAACAACCGTTGGGAGAACCATTGTTACAGAGGTGTCGGCGGTGGTGAAAAGAAAGCCCGGAGCTGCACCGATGGAGCACATCGACTTCACCGGAATGAAAACTACGGGGGGCGAGAGAGGGGTGAGTCACATACTGCTTCGCAGTGAAAAAAGCCTCTCGCTGAATCAAGGAGTGGGAACAGAGAAAATTACCTATATTAAAGAATTATAAAGCATTCACCAGTAAGAGAGTGAAAGCTGGGGGAAAACTTTGAAACGTTGGGGACTGAAGGGGGAGGTACGTGGCAGCGACACCACAGGACTATCGTGTTTTTGAACTGCAGCGAAACAAGCATTTCTGGGGCCACTTTTCTTCGTCGCCCCCTTCCTGGGTATCATTTTTTTCAAATCCATAGCACTTGGGGACACTTAGGTCTCGTTCACCTAGACAGGCACTTTTCTTTTTTAGTTATTGTACAACTTATACGTTGCCTTGTCATAGCCTTTTTTATATCATCATGTAGGGAAGCCCAATCGCCAAAGCTGGGAATAAGTTGGCAGTCTCTGGAATTCGCGGCCAAAACTTATCTTACGATTTTCAAAATTTGCGTTTAACGACCAAGAACCCTGTAACCAGACGAGTAGTGAACCGAGGATAGATAAGTGGTGATTGTCGTGGAAAAAAAATTGCGCGTTAATATAGTGCAGTTTGGAGAGAAAGAAATAACTTAAGTAGCCTAGGCCGGCTGTCACATAAACGAGCTGTACCGTCCACGGCAAGAAATGTAGCACGGCGCCTGTGGCTCCCGGGCCAGGTACGATGAGAAAACAGACACCGACACAGTGCTGGTGCTGGATCATGCGAGGCAACTTCGTTCTTCTCGTCCCTTACCAGGTAGCACCACAGCCTAGCGGTGGCGAGGCTGCGGCCGCAAATACTGCTACATTTGACTTATCCCGCATTCTAAAGTTTCGAGGGAGCTATGAAAACTTTCGCGAATACACAGGAACTGTACTAAAACAATAGAAATTCTGTTACTGTTAACACGTGTAATGAGAGCATAAAGCGCAGAACTATGTACAAATGTGCACATACAGTTTTCATGCTCAGTAATGTCCAAGTTCATTCAATATCCGACCGGCACAAGCAGACATGCGCGCAGAACAAGCTCAGAAGATCTTGCTGGGAGTGCTGCAGAGGGCGATTGGTGGGCTGTATAATGCTTGGACGAGAATTTATGAGGTTGCGAGTAAAAAGTGTACCAACCGTGACTCCGGAAGAGGTAGAATGGCGCAAGATGAGATGTGTACACCCTGAGAGTCGGAAGGTTGAAAGATTATTCTGGACTTCCGATGGTGCCGGTGAGGAAAGTGGGGCCTTGGAGATACAAACGGTGAAGTGGAAAAAATGTCGGCGCGGTGGACGAGCACGACATCGACGCCACGCACGACGCTTGATACCTAGCACCATCCTTCTTGCACCACAAGGGCATTGCTTTTTCACGCCATCGTGCTCCAGTACTGGGGTAAACCGCACATGACGAGCATTTCGCCGAAGCGCCGGGTGTTGGGGGCCAGGGTTGTCGATGCAAAACGTGAGGGCCCAAGTATCACGCAAGGCGGTTACAGTTGCAGAGGAATTGTAATCAGTATCGTCGGAAGCACATAGAACTCACGGCGGTGATAGACTTGGAGCTGAGTAAAGCAAGATAGTTGGTCCGTCACGCAAGTCGCTGTGGCTAAGGCGTTGTGCTGCTGAGCACGAAGATGCAGGTTCGATTCCCCGCAGCGGCGGCCGCTTTTCTGATGGAGGCGAAAATAAAAATCGCCCGAGTGTACGAGATTTTGGCGCATGAAAAGGTGAATAAGGTAGTTAAAATTAATACGGAGCCCTCATTTACAGCTCACCTAATCGCCTGCGTTGCGTCGGCGCGTTAAACCTTGCAATCAATCAACGCAAGTCCGCGGTTTCGGAGACTGTAGGAGACACTGAGGAAAACCCGCCTCGAGCGACAGACATCTCTTGAGGTGTATTGGCAGATGCGTGCGGCTCAATATGAGTGAACATGCCGTCGATGATGCAAGGTTGTTGAAGCTTTGTGGTCAGTGGAGTGGCAGTCCTGCGAGGTGGATTGGGCTTCACCTTTTTTGCCTGGATAGAATGGTTCTCGACATCTTCGCGCTAAGCCCTGCGAATTCGCAGCGACTGGAAGATCAAAGGGCAAGTGACGACGTCTCCACAGCAGCGCCGGTGTCATTGAGTTCACGGAAATTGGTAGGAGGTTCAAGTTTCGCATGGGTGGTGGCGGTTGTACCTTCAGCTTTGGTATGCTTAGTTGTGTCGCGAGCGGCGGACGACAAACCAACGGCATGCTGAAGCACTTTAGCACGGCGTCTTTGAAGACGACAATTTTCAACTACGTTTCAGAAGCGAATGGCGCCACATAACTTTGCCCACCTGTCTCCCAATACTTGCCCCCCGGCCAAATTAGACTCTCACAAGCCCCCAACCAGCGCACGCCCATTCCGTATTCCGATAAAATCAGCTACTCTAGACGCCCCACTCAGCACATGACGCTTCAGGCCCTCTAAAATAAAGTAAGTAAATTTTAGGTTGAATTTTCAGCTTCCGTGAGTTTGAACTATGGTGGTTGGTAATTGCAGTAATGAAGATACATTTGCACGCAAATAAATACTAGTGGAGAAAGTTTTTTGTGTGAGCATTTATACTACCCTTCGCGAAAATATCCATGAAGAGACGAAAGCAGGTCTCCATTTATTATTCAGAAGGTACATCATCTTATTGAACCTGCGTGGGATTTCAGGACAATTTCTCAGTGCACCAGTTGGTTACGTTGCAAAAACATTGTGCTACAGTTTTTACTATGTGCATCATGCGTCTCACCATGCCAATGAACGAGGCTCGCGTCGAGATCTCGAATGCATACCTCTGAATATATGTGAAGAAATTAAAGCTCAAACAGGATAGAACACATTCGCACAAACGTAGTATGCTCTAAACAATTAGGACGTGCACAGCATCCCACACTACACTCTTAGCCAAGAAGGACGAAAAAAGAACTAACTACCGCTGTTAGTCCTCGCGAGCAACCGTTGCTCCTCAAGAGAAGTAACTGTGGGAGCGTGCGTGCCGTGTGCATAATTCGTGGAGTAAATGTTCGTCCCCACCGACCTAGAGAGCAACAGGAGGACGAAACGCCGAGCCGTTATTTACCCCTGTAATGGCGTCGCTGCTATACGACCTGGCGGATATGTCTCTTCAGTATCATAATTTGTAAACAAACGTAGACGTCAATGCAGAATCTTTCATATAGTGTCTTAGGAAAAAATTTTAGTTTTTAAAATAACAACAAAGCGCCTTGTCTAAGCGAACATGCGGCTCGTTGCACGGAGAGGCGATGTGCGATATCACCAACGCCTCTTTTTCACGTTATTACAAAGTGTCACGCACATAGGACTCCCGAGCAATAATACGGGCAAATGAAACACTCCGCGCAAATGACGAAGTGAGGCAGGTAGTCAAACATCGCTAAATTTACTCACTAAGTGTAGTGAATACACATTTTTATACAGGCCGACAAATGTCAACAAGAACTACGACAACAACAAAAAATTGCAAGCGCACACAACACGTAAGCTCTTTGCTCTTATACTTAATTATAAATGTCTTCCGTACAAAAGCAATGAAAACGCCTCAAGAGCCGTAAGACCCGGCTGTATTTTCCAGCCTCATCTACCAACGCTAGTTGAAGAAGTCGGCAGCGCCACAATTTGTTTCGTCTACGCAGGAACATCAGCCCTATCCCCCTATCATTTCTTTAGCACAGACAGCCATGAACTCGCACATATGAGACCAAAGAAATCTGGGGCAAGTGGCGAACATTAGGAACTTGATCATTTTTGCCGAAGCGGGTGCATCGTTAGAACACTCAGCCTCCTGCCGGGACGACAGCGCTTGGTTTTCTGTTATTTTACGAGGAAAAACCATGCTTGTGAGCGTCTAATTGCAGTCGAAGGTCAGCAATAATGTCTAGAGTTAGCAGCGCATAAATTGCAAGCAATTGCATCGCTAGGAATTCCGACGCCAGCAATAAACGCAACGACGGCAAGTTCACAGTACAAACGTTTTGCACTCGACTACACATTTTCTGCGCGTTTCTCCATCTGGTTTAGTGGCTTAGTCGGTAGCGCGTCGGGTTTGAGCTGCGAGGGGCAGTGGCTCGATTCCCCGCCAGCACGTTTTAGGGGCGAAGCTCCTCTTGCCCGGGCCCTGTCCTGTCCCTCGTAGCGCCGTGTACCTACCGCTGATGATAATTGCGGCACGATGCCCCTAGGTATTGGCCAACCAAAGATTGGACGAAGAGGTCAAAATGTTCAACGCGTTCGTTGCTACCCAACAAGGAGGAGAGGAAAAAGAATAGGTTGTCATTCGTCGTCTGCGAGCTCAGGACACGTACCGGGGGTACGCGACACAAGACGCTCTGCAGAAGGCGAAGGCCAAGGTGGCTAAAATGTCACACACCGAATTTGCCAACACACCGAATTTGCCCATGGAGATTCTCATCGTACCAAGCAAGCCCTACATGATCACCACAAACATCTTTGTCGTCGACGGGCTTGTCAACGGAGCGGTTGGAAGTCACAAGCTTTGCGAGCGAGGAGTAGTGGTCTTGACGTGGCTGCGGCCGGTTTCGATCCCACGACTGTGTGGCCGCGATTGGAGGTACCTGGCGCTCTTCCCACTGCGATACAAACCGACACGCGAGCATGGCTACGAACACGCCCTATGTCCTTCACTCATTCACATGCTGCGTGCCGTCAAGAAGACCTATAACAACGTATCGAGTGCCATTGAAGTGGCGGCGCCCGGTTTCAATCCCACGACTCTCTGGCCGCGAAGGGAGGTACGTGGCGCCCTTCCGACTGCGCTACAAACCGACACGCGAGCATGGCTACGGACGCGCTTTATGTCCTCCACTCATTCAGATGCGGCTCGTCGTCAAGAAGACCTATAACAACGTGTAGAGTCTTTATATGATGTGTGGGCGAATGTTTTACGGTTTTACCGAAAAGCATTTTAGCATCACCCCTATCATCAGCATTCACTTCGTGGAGATGGCGGGATTTTTTTTCGCTGCTCCTTTCTTGCCTCCGGGGAAGAGGGGGGGGGGGGGGGGTAACGGAAGGGAGGAACCGTTCGTCCATTGAGGACAAACGGTTTTGGGAGTAACCCTTTGTCCCCTCGCATTTGCTCCCGTAGGGGACTAATGGTTGTGGCAACGCAGGTAGTCCCCCAAAAGAGCAATGGCACTCCCCTGTTGCTCCCTTTTGGCTAAGTGTGTATCACTACAACATAAGTCCTAAAGAGTCATCTATCCTACACTAGGTTATATACAGCATTCACCCCTTTTCTACCAGCGGTAACGCTAGAACTCCTAACGCAATGGTATGGAGAACCTTTGGGACGTGCATGGCGCTTTCGAGTTGTATGGCGGCTAGGCGGAGAGGCGATAGTAGCTCATAGCGCGTCACGGTGGCGCGTGCTCGTCGCTAGCACCCAAGATATCCATGCCCCGGTGATTTGGCTATTATTTCACCTTGCTCGCCGCCTCAATGCACCGGGAGCTACCATTACAAAAGTAAACGGAGCGAAGTCGCTGTTACGTTGGGGAGCACGACACAGCGCGAAACCCGTATCCTCATAAAGTCCCATTCCACACTGCTGGCTAGACTATCGTCGTTGTTCTCCTGTAGTCGCCTTTTCCCATGCCTTGCTCTCATTCGTCGATGCTTTAATTCCCTGGTCTTTTCTTTTTTTGGCGCCTTTTTATTGGTGTGATTTCTAAATCTGCCTAACATTCTTTTTATCAGCTGGTGGCTATTCTTTCTTCTTTTTTTTCTTTCTCTTCATCTTGCCATCAGGTATTTTTTTAATATGGGCAATCTCTTTTTTTGCCTCCGTACCCCCTATTGATCACATGACACTGTGACGGCTGTCTTTTTTTGGTTTTATCATAAATCGCTTTGCTGGGCTTGAAAAAAGGCACCAACAACTGCAGCAAAAGTAGAAATGGTTATCTGGGCTTGTGCAAAATAAAGGCATTGTGGTTTCAGCATGAAAGACAAGTGTGAAGAAACGTCCTAATTCTATGGTGTATATATTTCGTATATCTATATTTTAGCTCAAGAACACCGCAAAATATTCAGTACACTTTTTTCGCCATATCTACTCATGGCCTGCACCACGCTAGGAGAATTTTTCACGCGTTGGGGCGAAGATTGCAACCTGAGGGTTAAACCTAACTCAGCATTGCGCTGCGGTCAGGTTACGTGACGTCATCAGCCCTAATTAAACGCGGTTTCAATTACAATTGCTTTACTTCTGACTGATTGATCGATTGATTGATTGATTGATTGATTGATTGATTGTAGGGTTTAACGCGCCGACGCAACGCAGGCGATGAGGCGCGCCGTAGTGGAGGGCTCCGGATTAATTTTGACCACCTGGGGATCTTTAACGTGCGCCGAAATCTCGTACACACGGGCGTTTTTGCTTTTCGCCTCCATCAGAAAAGCGGCCGCCGCAGCCGGGAATCGAACCCGCGACCTTGTGCTCAGCAGCGCAACGCCTTAGCCACTGAGACTTCTGACTGATTCATACTCTATTAAGATTCTGTTAAGCGAAAACAGCGTTGCACACCTCCCTAATGCGTCAGAACCGCTTAATGTACCATAGTAATTTTGACATAGCGTAAATACACATGGTCCACTTTGTCTTATCATCCCCTCCACCATTATTTCTTTATGCGTCTTCTCCTTCTCAGTGTACAGTGTTGTCAGATTTAATGAAGCTATAACAAAAATGTAACAAACTTTCTTAAGACCTCTTTTCATGTTCTTGCTATTAGTGGTTATAATTTCTACTTTGTAATGAAGTTGAGTGTTATCTACTGCTCTGGTCTTCTTCGGTACGACATCCTGCCATGCGGCTGTTCGCGAAAACATTGGAGAACCTGGTGCATATAAGCGTCTTTGACCAGTAATGTAAAATTGTGGAAATTAAATAAATGGGCAGAAAGCAGAAAGGGCACTTTCATCAAGGCTGACTCTTAAGCACTTGTTCACGGTGATTTCTGATGACATTGTGAACGTCACTCCCGACAGAACGCTTTGTTTAACTGCCTTTGCTTACGGGCGAATCAAATCGAGTACGAAGATGATTTACTATCTCCCGCAACACCACAATTCGTGGAGACGTGATACAAAACCAGTTTTGTGGGAAGCTACTATAGTGGTTAGGTTAGGTATTCCATCTTGCGTTGGATATGCAAGGTGTTGCATGTTTTTTACGGAGTTACCGTAGAAGACGCAGGTTTTGTTGAGATGTTTTACTTAATTACCTCACCGATATATTGGTATATTTTTTTACAGAGAGAGACATGGCGTGTCGGCAAGATTCTCTAACTGGTATGGAGACTGGTTTGTTGTCAATAAAACCGAAGGTAATGGCTTGCTTATGAAAATGTTTCATTTTAAATCTCCTTTTGTATTATTTCCGTAAGTCTAGTAGCTAAATGTGATGCGTTTTCTCGTTAATTCATGATTACGCATCTAAAATGTAATACATCGTATTAACAAAATAATATCCGTGCGTACAGAATATTTCAATATATTACCCGTTGATAATATTAACATTACAGAGACAACCCAATGAATTCGGCAATGTTAGCTCATGAAGCATAATTTGGCATGGCTCATCCGAGTGTTCAGTTTGCGCTTTTTGGCGTGAGCTGTTACTTTGCTATCAGAAAACCAGGGCAAACTGCGAAAGAATTTTGTTTTGTAAGTGAAATGCCTGCACCGGATTGTATTCCGTCACCCGCTTTTTCACGTTGTTCTTAGAGAAGACGGTGAGGAGGTCACAAAACGACTCGCACGGGGGGGTCTATTGTTACTCGCCTATATATGACAGAAATGTGCTCGCTGCTTGCCCGGGTATCCATTCACCCATCATTCCCAAGGGGCCCCTATCGGTAACACCGTTCTTTGGAACATCACGACTCTCTACACGCCATACTTGCCAATAATCATTGAAGGGCGCACAGGTGTTTGGAGCTTAAAAATTCTATACTAGTAGCCTAGTAACATTTCACGTTAGCAACGCTGGCCATTGTGCTGGTTCTTTTATTATTTGTTAGCAAAAAATGCAAGCCAGTTTGCCAAGGGAAAGGACAGCCCTTATACCAAAGTAATTTCTACAGATGTTCGGTATATAAAATTAAAAGACCGTATTAGCTTCGGGAAATATGGTTGCATGATTCAATAAAGAAATATGGGTAATAGAGTGTAAATATATAACCGAAATGGTTGAATCGTACCATGAACTTTAAAGTGCCGCCTTGCCAAGTAGGGTGAAAAGATGATTCAAACAAGTTTTAGAACACCTAAAAAAATGTTAAAACTCTGATCAGCAGTTCCGGATGCCAAAGTATAAATGACGTTCCCAAATACAATGAATAGGCGTGAATTAGTTTCGACTTTCACCATCCCGTGAATATTCTTCTATGACGCTATTGAGCCCATCAGCTTCTTGAATTGAAGCCATCTCAGCGTTTATAGGTTCAGGATAGAGATCATAACTATAGAAAAATACTTTCCAAGACACAATTTCTGATCCTTTAGTTAAGGAGCATAAAAAATCGCCCCCCTAAAATCTGCATAACTGTTATTCGCTTTTGAAACTATTTCTTTTGCATCCAGATTAGCATGCAGAGCAGAAATTTACAATGATGCCTAAGCACTCTCAGTTACGCGGTTTAGGCGAAACCGCTAGTGTCAATTCTTTTGCGTCGTTCCAGTCTGCTGGAACTGTTCGTCTTCAGTGATGTGACTGCGCCATAATAACATTGTCGCCATCTTTCCTTCTTTGCTGGTTATCTTTTTCCTCTCTTACTATGACTCAACGCCTTGACGAATTGCCTTTTATAGGCCCTGCGCTGTTAGCAGATATCTAGCGTGTTTATTATTACCAGTCTTTTTAGTATTACGTGATTTTGATTAGTATTGTCAGATTTGTAGTTTGTAAAGGCTGCTTGTAAAATTCCCACCCTCAAAATCCTCAGGTACGTGTCTCAGAGCACGTCAAAACAAACGTTTTTGACAGAAGACAACAACGCATTTATTATGTCCACACACAGTCAGAGCCACGAATCCGCTGAATTGTTCCAGATGCATTCTCGTATTGCAGAGCTGAGGCACGGGGTTTTATTAGTTCCTACACCCAATTTTGTTCATTTTTCCTCTTAATTTAGTTTAGTTTAGGGCACTACCTTTGCTTATTTCCCTCAGTGATATATGAGTTTTTTTTATTAATTCGCGGTCATTTTTAAACGTTTATTGAAATGTAGAAAAAACACCCGGGGGTGTCTTGCTAGTGCATCAGACCCCCTTAGGGGTAACGATAAATTAAGGTTCACGACGGGTATGGGTGGCAAATAGCAAGGGAGAAATAGTGGGTTGGGATATGAGATGCAGGAGAGTGTCCCACACTGCCTTCGCGAAATTAGGTGCGTAGGAGGGACGCAGGAGATGATTTAAGGAATTCGGTCGTAAGTCAGCGGAAAGAGTGTCTAGGAGAATCTGTTTTTCAGTTTTAAATCGAGGGCATGTCCAAATAATGTTTCCAGTGGTGTCCGGAATATCACTGGGATACACATGCCTTGATTAGGTAACGAATGAAAAACAACTGTTGTCGTTTGGAGGGGAAAGGTTCGTAAGTGTCATCAGCTGTCTTAGGCGGACTTGTTGAGACCGAGAATAGGACTTAGGAATGGTAGTGTGGTTGAGCAGGGAGGCCAGAAAGTCATTCCGTTGCAGTTTGATGACGGTCCGGTGCTCTTCAGGGTCATAATTGCAGTCCGAAGGCGTCCAGCTGGATTTCGGCACGGTTGTGAACGATGCACATGCCGCCAAAAGGGCTGCCTCATTTCCGTGGATTCCGGCCTGGCCGGAATCTCTGGAAATGTTCTGTTGACGAAGGATGCTCTCAATTTCTCGGATCTTCTTAACTCGTGGACTGTATGATAGTTGATGACGACATTCCAGGAAAGCGTCCCGACAATCTGTGTGAATGCGTTTGAGTTTGTACATGGAAAAGATATGTTATGAACAATGTGACGAAATGAATGGATGGTACTTTCTAGTTCTGCCCCTTTACTGGTGGTACCTGGTGGTAATGAATGAACACTATTGACGTTAAATGCTGGTATATGCCACGCCACAGTTGTGCTGGACTCTGTTTTAGATGCGTCATATCGTCTAGTAGGGTACTAGGCTCACACATGGATCAAAAGAGCCAGGCGACTACATGGGTCACTAACACAATCAAAACAATTAAACAGATCCTCCGCATTATAAAGCGCTTCACGTTACACCAGTCTGACCTTAAAGAACATGGCCTTAGACACCTCACTTACACAATCCTCATTTCACGAATCATGTATGCCTATCCTTACGTCAATATTACTAAAAAGCAACAAGAAACCCTTGAAATACATTATAGAGAAAGTCTACTACTCATTACCGGCGTACTCACTTACACCAGCATTCATGACCTTTACGACTGCAGTAACAGTCCTACATACACCGACAGGGCATACGCACTGCGTAACTCAAATGTACAATGACTGTCCACTTCACACTACGGACGGCACATTCTTGAAGCCATTGGCCACAATACCTCGCAGCTGCCAGACACAGCCAACACATCAGAACCATGGACCACCCTATCATTAACGGATCTTAAACCAGATCCTCAACCACAAAACAGGCGGAAATCTGCAAAACAACACCTGAAATGGTCTGTCCACCCTAATACACTTAGCATCTACATTTGCGGTCATTTTGTGAGCCACCAGTTAGCCTTTCTGCGGGCCATAGCATCGGGTATTTTGTGAGCTAATCTTCAGTTAGTTTTATTCCAACTTTGGGCCATGGCGTCAGCATTTTTTGATTGATTTATTGATTGATTGTAGGGTTTAACGCACCGACGCAACGCAAGCTATAAGGCGCGCCTTAGTGGAGGACTCCGGATTAATTTTGGCCCCCTGGGGATCTTTATTATGCGTCGAAATCTCGTACAGTAGGGCGTTTTTGCTTTTCGCCTCCATCAGAAAAGCTGCCGCTGCGGCCGGGACTGGAACCCGCGTCCTCTTACTTAGCAGTGCAACGCTTTACCCACTGAGCCACGGCGGCGGGTTCAACATTCTTTGCCCTACAAAAGAAATGAATGCTTCCGCTTAAAAAAGCCTCCTTGATTACGCCTCAAGCATCGACACTCGCGTTACTGATAGCGAAGGGGACGTAGCATGCAATCACTGGCGATGGTTTCTATTAAATTTTATAATAAATCAAGAAAAGGTTGCCACGAAAGACGGAAACAACGATCTTTGGTAGTTTTTACTGCCAACAGTACTTACTGTGAGGGAGTTCCCTTGAGTTTCCTTGACAGTAGGCGAATGGGATAACGTGGTGATTGTCGCCCATAATTTCTGTTTCAGCGTATGTAACACAAAGGAGGAGAGAATTAAAAACTTTTTTATCCCATCCGTTGCGTGCAGTCACTCCGTACCAGTGAAGGGCGTCCTCAGTCCACGACTCCCTGGCTGTAGCCGTCCTTCCGTGCCCTATTCACCAGCCGAAGCTGCGAGCAGGGGTCGAAGCAGGTCAGCACCACCGCCCACTGTGAAGGGGTAGGGTTGGGATAGGGAGGGAGGGCTGGGTTGTTCGGCCATGCCCACACTACGTGGTATATTGTTCCTGATGTGGGGCAGAAGAGGCACTGAGGGGAGTATGGGGTGGGGTGGGGACAATTTTGTGCCAGAGCGTGTTGTGGGGGAAGGTGTTAGTTTGGAGCTGGCAAACTATAACTCCTTCATCTTTGGTGAGTTCTTTATATGGCGGAGGAAACTGTTGGCGGGATAAGGGGTAGTGAGAGAGGATGTTGTATGCTAGCAGTAGTTGGGGCTTATACTTAGTGGTGGTGCTTGGCAGAGGGTTGTGGCTGTCCGAAATGGCCCAGTGTACTGCTTTGCAAGCCGTGGTATGTGCCGCTTCATTGCCGACTATGCCTGAATGACTTGGTGCTCAGATAATTCAGAGGTTAGGTAGGTGAGTCTGGTTTTCCAGAATATGGAGGGCTGCTGTGGAGAGATTGCCTGCAGAAGAACGGAAAGTTGGGCTAGTTGGTATGTGTTCCCTCGGAGATGAGAGATTGCCTCACAGGAAGTTGCGACAAGCTTCTTCGGAATCTGTCAGTATGGTAACGTAGTCGCTCTGTGTTGTGGTGGCTGCCATGGCTATTGCTTCTTCCTCGGCAATGGCGGTATCCGTGGTGAGGAAAGTGGTGTAGCTACGGTCTGAAGTGTATTTTTCATCAGTGATATCGCATAGGCGTTTTTGGTTGCGCAGGGAGAGGCATCTGTGTACAGCCCGTCCTTTTGATTTTAAAATTGTGCCTGAAGATAGTTGGCCCGGGCCCTTCGTCTTCCAATGTGATAGATAGGGTGCATATTTCTAAGAATTGGGGTAACGCGGATGTGTTTCCGTATATGGACTGGAACACGTATGCTGCATCTGCATAGCGGAGGGGATGAATATCCAAGGCGCACGAGTGTCGCACGTCCAGCATTAGTGAGTTGGTGCCGTTGGAGTTGTGAAGTGCGTTGCGCTTCACTTAGCTCTTCCCAGGTGTTGTGTAAGCGCAGTTGCAACAGCTTGGCATTTGATGTGCATGTAGGAAGTCGGAGGGCCGTCTTGTATGTTTGTCGGATGACAATATTTAGATTTCGCCATTCGGCTGGCTTGAGGGACAGGTAAGGCGCACCGTACGTAATACGACTGATAAGCAAGGCTTGAATGAGACGGATCAGGTCTGGTTCCGTCAGTCCGGGCCGTTTGTGTGTGATACGACGAATGAGTCATGGTGTGTTGAAGTTTTAAAATTGTATGGGAGCCCGATCCGTAGTGTGGGATGGTGAGTCGGAGTATGCGCAAGGGAGTAACAGTTGGAATAGGAAGGTTTTGAATATGGAGTGTAGGGTCTGGGACTGGAGAGATTCTTCGGCCGTTTTTGCGTTGTTCTACGGTAATGAGGGCCGATTTTTCGGGTGCGTATATAAGACGGCGTGCCTGTAAGTATCTGCATGTGCAATCAACAGCTGTTTGAAGGGCTTCTTGCTGGTCTCTGATGAGTGCTGTGGTTGTCCATTAGGTTAAGTCGTCTGCGTACAAAGCATGCTTCAGGTCCCGTATGGTAGAGCTTGCGTAGATAGATCTTTGATAGCGATGTTGAAAAGGAGTGTGGAAATGACAGACCATTTAGGGTACCACGTGGAATTGCGGTAACCTTAGGTGAGCGTACGTGTCCAAGTCTGTCTGTCGCCGTGCTCTGTTAGAAACGCTTTAACGTAGTTGCAGGTGTTCTTACCGGGGTTGAGGGTGGCGAGGCAGTGTAGGATGGCGTCGTGAGTGACATTATGGAAGGCCGCTGTGATGCCGAAAGCAAGAATGCAGTATTTGTAATTTTTGGGAATACGAAGGATGATGTCTTCCATTAGTTGAAGTAGAATTTTTTGAGTAGACAGGTGTGGTCTAAGGCCTGTAAATAGTATTTGGTGGTAATGCGTTGTCTACTATGTAGTCAGTGAATCGAGTGTGAACCAAATGTTCCATGAGCTTACCGACGCACGAGGGAAGAGAACTAGAACGCAGGTTTGAAAGGGAGACGGATTTTTGAGGTTTTAGAATAAGTGTGATATCGGCATCGCACCAGTGTGGTGGGAGCGTGCCGTCGGCCCAGTGGTCATCGATGTATTGGAGGAGATTCTCAAGAGCCAAGTCGTCCACATTGCGGAGGAGCTTATTAGGAATGCGGTCTTTCGTTCCCTAATGGAACAAAAGAGACAAAATAAGAAATGAGAGACAAACTCTATGAGAAATATGCATTCTTTACGGGTGCAAAAAGTGCCCTGCAAGCGATCGCACAATTGCATTCAGTTGTGTTTGTTTAAGAATTGTGCATATTCTTCAGCTTGTAGTGTAAAGTGTGCAATACGTAATTTCAATTTCCGATTTGTTTTATTGCGCTTCCAACGCTTGATGAGGCTGTTTTCTGTAGTCCACAAGTTGTTGAGGCGTAGGTTTACGGCTGGATAGTCGGTGGTGAGAAGAAATTCTTTTGAGTGGGCTTTCAGTACATCCGAAAGGGCGGCCCTCCATCTATCGAGGTCGTTAATTTTTTCCGTTGGTAGATTTTATGCGAAGGGCTTTCCAGTCCGTGAGTCGGGCTGTGCCTACTCAAGAAGAGGCCTTACCTTAGATTTTTATGAATATGATGTGGTGGTCGCTACCAAAAGTGTCAGGGAGGCATCGCCATGTCTATTCCGTCACGTTGCGTATCCTGGTGGGAGTGTTCGGGGGGTTGCAGAGCGTAAGAAGGTGTTCAGTCATAGCGTCTCATACAATGGTGCCTTGGCGGGCATTACGGGGGTAGCCCCATGCCATATGCGGAACATTAAAATCTCCAGTGATTACAAGTTGGTGGTGTTTACGAGCGAAAGTACTTGTTTTAAAGGGGAGGAAAAGTCGGCCAGAGTGAGCTTGAGGGGACTATAGACATTTAGCACAAAAATACTGTGGTCACTCTTTCGAGTTGCTAATATATCCACGAGTATATAATCGATCGTGGGCGTCAATGCATGGTGCTGGGCAGTATATCAATTGTGGACGAGCGTAGCTGTGCGTATGAATGAGTCGTTTTGGAAGATAGTGTAGTCTCGAATGGTCGGGTGCTGTGCGTCAGCTTCTTGAAGGGTGATGACGGCAGGGAGGTGTTGCGATGTATATGGTAAAGGGGAGGCTTTCTTTTTACGGAGTGATTGACAGTTCCAGTGCCATATTGTGAGGGTTTCGGTAGGCGCGCGGAGTTTACGTGGAAAGCGTGGAGGGGGCATCGTCGTCCATAAGGCGTAAGCAAATAAAGAAGGGGTCAGAGCAGGGCCCGGTTTACGTTGTTTCTTTCGTTTGGTGATGTCAGTTGCTTTGTCTTCCAAGGTCTAGATTCTGACTACAAAAGCAGTGAATTCGGCCTGGAACAGTAGTTTAAGGTCGGCAATGGAAGCAGCAAGGGCTGCCAGCGGTGATGTAGAGGGAAGGGCGTCGGCTGGTGGGGAGACTGGTGTGTACGCTTGGTTCTTGTGTGAAGTAGTGTTCGCAACTCTGATATTTGTATTTGAAGTCAGGTTGTTTGACGTTCATTGTCAGCTATTTGCGCTTTCAACTGGGCGTTTTCACGGATTAAGGTGTCTAACCGTGGAGTTGGCGCTGTTTACTTATGGGGATCAAGGGGTGGGAAGCCGGCTGTAGTGGGAGGAGGGGGGAGAGCGGCGACGCATGACCAGCTCACCTGTGATTTCCGTTGGGAACCTGGCTTCAGAGGTGGCGGTCTTCTGGTGGTGGAGAGGGCGGGATGTCGAAGTTCTTGTGTTTGCTGACGGATGCGCACGTGTGCGGGGGGTGGAAGTGGTCGTAGTTTTCGGCGGCACTCTTTGCTGGCAGTAAGGTGTTCTAGTCCGCAGAGCTTGCACTGGAGGCGGCATGGGTGCTTGGGAGCAGGATCCGGTGTGTAGCACTGGGTGCAGATGCTGGGGCGGGGAGAGTGGCACATTCGGAACGGTGTCCGAGTTCACCACAGCGCACACAGCACTGATAGGTGTTGCGTTAGGGTTTGCAGCGAACAAGTGTTCCGTAGACACGCACGTAGAAAGGCACGTGGGGCCCGTCGAGGTCATGGTAGCCGTGTCGGACATACCGAGCATGTGAGATTCCAGTATCTGAGGTCCTGTTGTGATGAGTGTGAGGAGGTGATCGGGAGAGGTGTCGGGATCTATTCCTTGTATGACGCCACGACAAGTGACCGGAGGGTGCTTAGGATACGACGTGATTTCGTAGTCGTTAGTGCCCAAGTGAATGTTGGCCAGTTTGCATAGTGCGTCTGCGCAGGCTTCGTCACGTGTGCTGAGCGTATTGAGGTTGTGAGCAGGTTGTGAAAACGTGAGGAATTTTGAGCAGACGACCTGTATAGAAATGTTGCTTGCTTGCTGAATACTGGTGGCCAACTTTCGGGTTGTCCAGGCGTCGACACGCAGGCCGGCTCGAGGTCGAATGATGATGTAGTAGTTTACGGGCAGCTTTGGGAGTGTTGGCTTGCGTGGGGTGGGAGTAGCTGGAAGCGGTTGATCGGCTTGCCGGAGTCTCTTGAGTTGATGGCGGGCATGGAGCACTTGTTGCCACGGGTTATACCGCGGGAGTGTCCGTCCACTGCCGGGATCATGCGTTGGTGACATTTGGTTCGATCTATTCATGGCAACATGAGGCGTGAACAAGGAGTAGAATGCTGCCGATAGGAATTGCGACGTGCCCGGAGGCACGCAGAGCTGCTGCGTTCACTGCCAGGAACAGGTCAGGGTCAACAGCGTTCTCCCACTTCAAATCTTGAACCGCTGTTTCGGCCCACCGGATGCTGAGACTGAGTCATGGGTGGTATCGGCGAATAGCTGGTTACGCTACAAACACCTTCGTAATAAATTTGCTGCGGTGGCGGTTGTCATTTGGAGCCAAGGATTCCAAAAGCGGGAGCACATTCGAGGTAACTGTGCGCTGCACAGCCCCCTGGTGGCGTTTTTTCTTCCAGAAGAATAAAAATATAACAGTGAGGGTGCCCAGGGGACTATAAAGTTTTAGCCTGAAGATTTAAAAGTTGGTTTACTTGGCTCTTAGCATGAAACCGTTACGTTATTGTGTGTAGGGTTGTGTGTAGGGCTGTGTACATAACCGGTTTTGGCCAGAATGTTCCGTTCTTCTGTCCATCCAAAGTGCCCCTTATAAGCTTAGAATGTGAAAGCTGTGTTGTCCAATTTAACGCCTCAGACGGTTTGTTTACAACAAGCGTTTTTGAAGGGTTCAGTGCTCTTTTAGTTTACGACCCTTGGCTTCGCTGAAGGCTGTAGAATTGCTTATAGCTTTACCCACGCGTTAAACCGCTACCCATTCCTGGCGGCATGTATACACAGAGATTACAACGATGGATTCGCGCCGTAATCCCCAAGCCCAAACGTCCGGCCTACGCAGTGCACACCCGAAAGTTCGGGGGGGTATTCTAGAAAAGTGGCGCGTACCTCCACAGGAGCTCATACTCGGAGTGCGGGAATGGCCAACCAAAGAATTGATCATGATAATGCTTCACGTTCAACCATCTTCGTGGTTATACTGAGAGATGCTTGACTTTACATCAATGGAACATTCATTGCGTTTCCATTAAAAACTAGGAACTTCAGAGTATAAAAAACTTTTTGAACGCTGATGTCATCTCTAATAGAATATATAGAAACACAGGTTCGATTCCCGGCAGCGGCAGCCGCTTTATAGCTAGAGGCGAAAAAAAAGAACGGTCATGTGTCGAGATTTGGGAGCGATCCCGAGGTAGTCAAGATAATTCGCCGCCCTCCGCTGTGTCGCACCGCATAGGTCAGGAGTGGCTTTGCCGCGTGAAACACCGAAACTCTGAATTTTTTAACACATCGTAATGGGCCTTGATATACTGCTTCTAACGAAGTATCCGCATGATTCGAACAGTGTAAATGCGGTAACCACACCTTATTGACAGAAAACACCTTGGAGAACACTTAACCTTCCCATTTAGGCCAATACGTTATCAGGCCCTGCTCGCATCGCACAAACTTCCCCGCGTGGTAAAGAGGCCTCGCCCCGCACGGGGCACCTTGAGTATTCATGGTGACGGTGTTGGCGACACCGCGGACCCCGAGCCCCCAACATAAACTGTAACCTACCGTGGTGATGTGCTTAAAGGTGAAGGGTAGAAGCCTCAAACGGTGGCCGTCGGAGCCCAGGTCAAGCTCCGGAGGATGGGTTCCCTGTGTTTACCAGGCAGGGAGCTCCGGGACCTCTCAGGCTATCAGGGTAAGGTTTGAGAAGAAAGTACCCCCGTCCCCTGCTTTTTTCTATGCTGTATGGAAAATTCAAACCCCCCCCCCCCAAACGTGATCGGTCCCTGAAAAGGGGCCGCACCGAAGTATCTTTCCCTCCACTTCCAAGCATGAGCTTCCCAAAGCCAGACAAATACTCTCGTTTCCTTGTTATCGAATCCCTTGACACAGCCCACCCTCTTGCTTCACAATCAGTATTTTTGATTACAAAATACCTTGATGGAATCATTGGGAAAACCTATAACGCCAAAAAGCAACGCACAGGTGAAGTCCTTGTTGAAGTAAAAAACCAACAGCAGGCAACCGCACTTCTTGGTTAGACGAAAATGGTCGATCTGGACATCAGGGTCACACCCCACCGCAGCCTGAATAGCTCGCAGGGTGTGATCTCTGAGGCAGATCTTCTTAACGAGACAGATGCCGATATTCTTGAAGGTCTAAAGGATCAGGGTGTCAAAGCCGTGCGCCGCATCACGATGCGTAGAGATGATAAGGTAATCCCCAGGAAACATATCATCTTGACCATCAACTGCTCCTCACTTCCTGACCATATCAACGCAGGGTTCATCCGATGCTCCATTCGTCCTTACATTCCGAACCCGCGCCGCTGCTTTAAGTGCCAGCGGTTCGGGCACGGAACCAACTCCTGCCGTGGTCGTCCGACCTGCGCAAAGTGCGCTCAGCATGATCATCCATCTGATAATTGTCCATCATCAACCCTCACCTGCGCCAACTGCCAGGGAATCCATGCCGCCTTCTCTCGAACGTGCGAGAAGTTTAAGCAGGAGAAGGCGATCATTAATGTGAAGGTAACTGAGAACATCACCTTCCCAGAGGCGCGAAAGAGGTTCGCCTCCTTCCCCCTGGGGAGGTACGCCGACGCGGCTCGCCGGGGGGCGGAGTGGCGTCTGGTGTCCACAGGGACCCAGTTCAGCGAGTCTGACCTGGACCCTCCCCCGCCACCCCCCTTGGTTGCCTCTGGCAGCCCAATCCGTTCCCACGCCGCTTGCTGAGGCAGCAGCGGTTGTGGTGACAACCTCTTCTGTAGGGACCGGTGCCGCTCCCGCCTCTGCCTCCCCGTCCTCCAGTGCATTGGAGGGTGCCAACCGGATGGACACCGGGGGCCCTGCATCGGCTCCCACCGCCACCGCCCCTCCCGTGCCACCTCTGGTGCCCCGGACGCCCTCGGCGGTGGCGGCTCAAACGAAGGGCTCCCGAAAGGGGGCCAAGTCCGAGGGGCCTGGTCCGCCGGGCACCCTTCTGGCATCCGATGAGGAGATGGATGTCGCGCCGTTCCTGCCTGCAACGCAGCGCAAGGAACGGCCTCCGATGTCGAAGCTGACAGAAAGGCCTAGAAATCCTAGAATAACTGCCCCGAAAGACGACACATGAACAGACACACACACACACTCCAGTTATTCTTAAATTTAAATAATGGGAACAGAACACATCATCCATTGGAACTGCAGAGGCCTCCTTAAAAATCTTGACGATGTGTATGAGATTCTGCATGCCAGTCAGCCAAGTGTCATGTGTCTCCAGAAAACCCACCTCAATTCGAAACAAACAAATTTCCTAAATAGGTACATGGTATTCAGAAAGGACAGGGTTGGCTGCACACACTCTTCAGGAGGTGTGGCAATTGTCGCCCGGAAATCCTTAGCCTGCCACCCTGTCATCTGAACACGGTCCTTGAGGCTGTAGCAATCCGTACGATAATATTTAATAGGTTAATAACGGTGTGCTCCATTTACATTCCTCCTGATTTTGCACTTCTGAGCTCTGATTTCGAGGCACTGGTTGACCAGCTGCCCGAACCATACATACTAACAGGCGACCTTAATGCGCATAACTCTCTTTGGGGCTCCTCCAGAACGGATGCCCGAGGTCGCCTGATAGAGAAGTTTCTTACATCCTCCGGAGCATGCCTTTTCAACAAAAAACAGCCTACATACCATAACTTAGGACACAATACATACTCGCATCTTGACTTGGCGATTGGTTCTGCAGTTCTCTTTCCATGTCTTGAGTGGGGTGTGGGCACAGACCCATATGGTAGTGACCATTTCCCCACTTCCCTAACGTACATAGTTAAAGGCCCGTGCAGTCCATCTTCCCATAATAGGTTTAATGAATCAAAAGCAAACTGGAGTACATTCACAGAAACATCTAAACTACACCACGCAACCATAAAACACCTACACGTGGAGGAAGCAACCCGACTCGTCACGGCACACATACTCGACGCCGCCGAAAAGTCCATGCCCCAGGCCTCCAGTGCCTCCCGCAACCCAAGGAGGCCCTGGTGGAACGAGGACTGTAGGCGGGCGCGAGAGGCCCAGAACAAGGCGTGGGGTGTCTTTCGCCGGTACCCCACGTCAGATAACCTCATTTCTTTTAAACGGGCAAAGGCTTTTGGGAAGCGAGTGCGTCGTGAGGTGAAAAGGGAGAGTTGGCACACCTTCCTCACCTCCATCAACTCATACACTGATACACACAAAGTCTGGACACGAATACGCAAGCTGAAAGGACAACAAAAAAACAGCCTGCCCCTGGTTAGCACAACAGGGGACACACTCGAAGACCAGGCCAACACACTTGCACAACACTTCGAACACGTGTCCAGCTCATCACACTACACAAACACTTTCATGAAGCACAAAACGTCTGCGGAAAAGAAGTCCCTGCGTGATAGCAAGAAGTCGCACACTTCTTACAATTCTCCTTTTTCAATTCATGAGCTGAAGGTTGCTCTGAGCGCATGTAAGCCTTCAGCTCCAGGTGCAGACAAAATCACATACACCATGATACAACACCTACACCCAAACACTCTTGAAACACTCCTACATCTATACAACAACATATGGCTTTCGGGGCACATTCCTCGCTCTTGGAGGGAGGCCATAGTAGTGGCTTTCCTGAAGGAAGGAAAGGACCCTTCCTCTCCTGCTAGCTATCGGCCCATCGCCCTTACAAGCTGCCTTTGCAAGCTCTTCGAGAAGATGATAAACAGGAGACTTGTGTACTTCCTTGAGTACAACGGTCTTCTCGAGGGCTGCCAGGCAGGCTTCAGGGCGGGGCGATCTACAAATGACCAACTTGTCGCCCTTGAATCATACATAAAGGACGCTTTCATTCACAAACAGTTTTGCAGAACGGTATTTTTTGACCTTGAGAAGGCCTATGACACCGCTTGGCGTTACGGGATCCTAAGTGACCTAAAGTCTTTCGGTGTTTCGGGCCATATGCTCAACACAATTGCTAGTTATTTGTCCGAAAGAACGTTTCACGTGAGAGTAGGTAGCGCACTCTCAAGAGTTCATGTGCAAGAAAACGGCGTTCCGCAAGGTGGAGTGCTAAGCTGCACTCTGTTCATAGTTAAAATGAACTCCCTTGGGAAGGCATTGCCACCTACAATTTCTTATTCAATGTATGTAGACGACATCCAGCTATCTTTTAAATCATGTAATATGTCCATCTGTGAGCGTCAAGTCCAGCTCGGTGTCAAAAAACTTGCCAGCTGGGCAGACAAGAACGGTTTTAAAGTTAACCCAGAAAAAAGCACCTGTGTTGTCTTTTCCAGGAGGCGTGGGATCCATCTGGACCCAGACATTATCCTTAATGGCGTATCGATTCCTGTGAGGAACACAAGTTTTTAGGTGTGGTGCTGGATGAAAGGCTTACGTTCATCCCTCACATTAAACAATTGAAACATAAATGTCTAAAGGCTCTCAACATTCTTAAAATCTGGTCCCACCAGTCGTATGGAACGGATAAGCAACTCCTGTTAAGTATTTTCACAAGTCTAGTGGGTTCTAGATTGGACTATGGGAGTGTTGTGTATGGGTCAGCCACTAAAACAGCACTTAAAATGCTCGACCCAGTGCTTCACTTGGGGCTTCGCCTCTCTTGTGGCGCATTCCGTACGAGCCCTGTACAGAGTCTTTACGCAGAGTGTGACAAATGGTGCTTATCACGCCTGCGAACCTATGTTGACTTGTTATATGCCTCTAAAATTTCATCAATGGACAACCATCCTTTTAAACCGGTTTTTAATGATACATCCACATCAAAACTCTTTTTAAATCGCCCGTCCATTCCTGTTCCCTTCTCGCTCAGAGTAAGGGACGAGGTAACTATTCATGAGGTCTCCTTTGTAGACTCATTCAAGTCATCTATCACTGATCTTGTAGCACCATGGCATCTTCGTCCTGTTGCATGTGACTTCTCTTTCTTAAAATACAATAAGAACAGGACACCGAAAAGTGGGATTCTGCAGCATTTCATGTATGTGCAGGATAAATACAAGGCTGCAGATTTTTTCAGCGATGCATCGAAAACGTTCACTGCAGTGCCTTGTGCGGCGCATGGGCCGAATTTTGAAGCATATAGAACCATGAATGTAAAGACAAGTATTTTTACGGCAGAAGCATATGGCATTTTTCTTGTTGTAAGTCACATAGTTGAACATCATATTCCTAAATCCATCATCTATACAGATTCGCTGAGTGTCGTGCGTACATTGTCATCCGGAGAGTCCTCGAAAACCATGTAGTTAACCTTGTCTTGAAATCAATTGTGCTGGCATATTCTTCAAACCTTGAGGTGACTGTGTGTTGGGTACCAGGCCACTCTGGCATCGGCGGAAATGAACTGGCGGATGAAATGGCCGCCAATGCTGCACTCCGAAACACAGTAGACATAATAACACTACCTTACACAGACCTCAAGCCACACATAAGACAACACTTGCGCAGAACATGGCAAACACACTGGAATGAACAGACAGACAACAAACTACATGTAATAAAGCCACACTTGGGACGGTACACATCTGACTCGCACAACAGACACACGGAAGTCGCCTTGGGTAGGCTGCGGATAGGGCACACCCATGCAACGCACTCGTATCTGCTGACGGGATCTCCTAGACCCCAGTGCGGCAGGTGCGGAGAGGCCCTATCCGTAGTGCACATACTAATCACATGCAAGGCACTTCACACAACACGACACAAACACTTCAGAGAACTCTACAGACAACATATTCCCCTACATCCATCGTTTTTCCTAGGTGACGATGCCATTGTTTCCGTCAAACGTGTGTTTGAGTATTTGTCAGAAGTCAAGTTTTTAAACCTCATTTCCTATCATGCATCATGAAATCTGGCCCTTTACACCAGCCATCCTCACTGTCTTTTATTGATTTTACTTTTGTTCTTGCTTACTGATTTCAGAGTCTAAGTTCTCACCTCTCATATTTAACCACTGTTTTGGCGCTCTTTGCCCTAGTTGGCCTTGCGCCATTAACATCCAACCATCATCATCATGGATTGCCATTGGTTGGGACAGCGTATTAAAATCCCGGTGGTTCGAATTCTCGATCTTACTGGGAGAACCGCCTTGCGGAGGTAAAACGAACTTCTTTGTGTTCGCATCCCCATTACCACGCGCTCTCCAACGGAGTCGTCGGCCGTGAGAATATTAACGTCGAATGAGGTACGCTACTGGAAATTGAGACGAACCGAGGGAGCCTTCCTCAGGTAGTTGTCAGGTAGATGTGTTCAGTTGTCTGAGCCCAGCGTTTCGTTACTGCTACTTTTTGATGGGTCCCTTCCTTCGCTTTCGTTTCTGCGTTTTTTGGCACGAATTACTTCAATAGGTAGAAGGACCGAACGTTGCGCGATTGCTCCCCAAAATCGTAGCCCTCCGTGACTGACATGCACCTCCTCCACCCGCGTGTTGTAAGGCTCACATATGACGCGGCACGCCCCAGTGTAATCCACTAGGTGCCTGCGATGGAGGTCGAGGTACAAATATCAAACCAGCCCTATTGCATTTTTATTATTTTTATTCATAGAACGACTGCGAAGGATCTTTTTAAAGAGAAGCTTCTATGCCTTAAATGATAGTGTCGTTTGTCGCACAAGATGCACAACGGAAAAGCCAACTTCGCGCTGCGCGTCAGAAGGAAGATCGAGCGCCAGACGAAAAAAAATGCTTCGCGTGGTCGCAATTGCACGTGGATCAAACCGGAATCAAACCACAATTTCCCGTGTTGGGAATCACACCGAAGCAGTGTACGATGGCGCCATGTCGAAGCAGTTTGGATTTCGGATTTTTGCTGTCACTCACCTTGCATGGCAGCAAGCTTCTCGTTTTAACCACCTTTCTTTTAAGAAAGGCGCTTTGATTTTTTCGAATTTGATTAGGCATTTGAGGCTTTCTCTTTAAAACGGGAGATGTGACCTTCTCTGTGGCACGCTGTGCCGGCCCGGGGCATTGCCGGCCCCTGCGCTTGCTCCCCATCTACCGAATGAGCCCCTTACGACCCGGAGGATTTCAGTAGGCCCTGCAAGGTGGCGCAACGGTATTCTTCACTCGCGGTGAATGCTGCCAAAGACGCGGGATTTTCTGTGGCACGCAGTCCTTACCCTACGCGTCAATATGTTACATAAAAAGCAAACACCGAAAATAACATCCGTAAAAATTTATGGACAACGAAATTTAAAAGAATTACGAAGCATGTGCAGTGTGGTGTTGTCTTGCGTGACGTTCGGGCTGGTAGAAAGCATTCGCCCCCCATCTCAAACTTTTGAATTATATTGCACTCGCTGGAATATATTGTTAAATACGAAAAATAATTTTGGAGGTACCTTGGTAACGAAGAAACAATCAATTCAAAACAATTATCCCTCAAATTGGGGCGTACCAATAAACTAAAGCTTACAATTTCACTTCGCAGTTCCAAATCTTTTTGTACCGGTGCTTGTGATGAGATTAATGAAATTTCAGATCCACGTGGCGAGTTTAATAGGTTATTACAGTGTGGCGTCTGCACTGCTAAATATGGAATCTAAAACTCCTTAGAGTAATAATTTGAGTAACAAATGTATTTCCCTACTTGCAAAATTCTTGACATCTTTGTTCTAGTTTGTTGCTTTACGAACTCCTACCGGACTGAACGGCTGCTCACGTCACTCTTGCATGTTAAGAACCGACAGGTTGTGACCTCGAAATCATCGTCTTGTTTGTTTCTGTCTCCTTGTTCTTGCACATTAAGTGACTACATAAAAGCTAGCTCGTTAACAGTGATGCGCGTACCCTATCCTAAGCGCTAAACACCTTGGAATTACAACGACATATTCTATATTGGCGCCGTCAGCTAAGTGGCGCAATATACAATGTATTTTATAAAGGGTTGCTTGGGATAAGCTATATACTTTGAAATATAAGGCGTCGGAATTTGGGTCATCCTGGTAAGCCTAATAGCAAAATTTGGCATGGGACATCTATGTTCAGGTTTTAACGGGAACGACAAGATAACATTAGTTCATTGTTGAAGAGGTGCCTGGGAACACTACTGTTGCAATCATAATGTACACTATCAAAGTAGGGAAAGTGAGCTGGGGTACTAGACGACACTCGACGGTTTTTAAACACCGCAGAAGAGAAAAGGCACAGGTCATCTATGCTTCATCACTTAAGGTGTGGGCGCGAATTTGAGTGGCTAAAAATGTCAGTCAGTTTAAGTGAAAGGTCGGCAGTGTTAGCGTCTCAATGTGTTTTTGATGCAACGTAATGCTGACACTGAGCATCCCGTTTTTGTTTCGCTTATGCTTGGCCTCCGAGCGACATCTATTGTGTGCACAACGCAGTATGCGGTGACCACCTGGCCGCCAAAATTTTGGAAATCGGTTTATTGCTCGTCATATTCATTGCGTTTACTTTCCCATTTAGTACTGGTACTTTGTTCATTTCTTATTAAAGAAAAATATTGCTGAGCAACCGCACAGAACACTAGCACAAGAGACACCAACCCGTCCGTCGCACTTGTGCGTTTCTGCCCTGGTGTCCCGCGTTTTTTTTTACATGTTACACCAAAATCGCCGGCATAATGCTTCTTCTAATGCGTTTCTGCTCTTATATAGGACGAGCTGTATATAGGACGAGCTTATATGGCGAGCTGTATCAGTCGAGGCATCGACACATTTTTTCATGTGCTCGCAGAAAAACTTCCGAAATTCAACACCTTTTCGAAGCGTCATGATTTCTATAGCGCGAGGTGCTCCAAAGTACACGAATTAACTCAAAAATAGAAAAAAATATTGTGAAACTGCGCTATTCGTAGTCAGAGCCTTTAATAAAAGCTGAAGAGGTCAGCCCCACTAAAGGTACGGCTTGCTACTCCAGATGGGGCAAATACAGTGAGGTGACAGCGAAAAATAGAGAGAAAAAGAAAAGAAAAGAAAAGAAAGGAAGCCTACTAACTGGGGAAATGCACACATATACAAAATGTATTGCACAGATTGTTCACAGAACCTCTTCTAGCCCTGTGTAAGCCCTTTTGTACCCAGCACTGCCTCATCACGATTTCGCCAGGGTCCAAGGAAGCCTGATAGTTCTAGAGGACTTCGTCGTCGTAGTCGCACAAGTGCCTTCGATGCTTTTGCCCGCTGACTTGCATATCGAGGGCATTGGCTTAAAATGTGCCCGATGTTGTCGGTAGTAGAGCACACTGTACACAATGGCGACTCTACCCAGTCCAGCTTAAACAGGAAGCTTCGGGTGTATGCAAAGTTAATTCGCAGCTGGTGTAGCACACCTTCAGTGCGCTTTGGCAGACCCCCATGGATGCGGGAAATCGCACTGAGGGTCTATAGCATGAAGAGCCGCATAACTTGTCAGAGTACCCTGCCTAGCCGGCATCTGGAGTTGCCATCCTAGATCGACTGCAGCTGCTTTGCGATCCTCGTTGGAAAACGGTATTCCAACGGTGAAGTTGAGGTCCTTGGCTTCTCTGGCCATCGTAACGGAGATCTTGTTGCCCGTTATACCAGAATGACCTGGTATCCACTGAAAGAAAATTCAATGTCCTTGGCGCACCACACTTGAAAATATTTCGTTAATATCGCAGACAAGTTGATTGCGACAATCAGGCGGCTTATTTAGTGGTTGCAAGGGTGGCCGGGAATGGTAAAGATTTACCCACCGCCGAGCAGGACTTCCGCTTATATAAAAAAGTGCTGCTCTGGCAGCTGCTAGCTCAGTGGCCGTGGAGGATGTTCTGTGGCTGAGCGTTTCTTTGATGGACCGTCCTGCTGACGGAATCCATACGGCGATTGCCGAAGAGGCTGAAGTCAAGGATCCATCTGTGTACACTTGGAGTGGTCTGGATAACAGGTTTGGATATGCTGCAGGACTAAATAGGTCAAGGCAGATGCCAGCATAGGCAACTTTTTTCCTATTCCAGGTACAGTGGTGCACACAACCCATTCCGTGTACAACCACGCTGGAGTAGCAGGCAGCTTGGGTCGGAGGTAATTAGACGGCAGGACGTCCACCACGCAAAATGCAGAAGCGGCAGCCAGTGGATGAGCAAAGCAGCAAATCATCGAGAAACATGTCGAAGGCCAGTACGGAGCAAGTCTTGTGAACGGAGAGCGTCGCATAAAATCACCTTGATTAAGCCATGCAAAAGTACAGGGTGGAAACGGATCGCATAGCAAATCGTGTTAGAAGGCAAGAGCGCAAAACCCTTGCTGAACGCGGGGCGGAAGTAAAGCGTCCCAGCCGTTTCAGTAAGAATTAATTCCTTCACAATTCCGACCATGGGTTAGTTGCAATGACACCAGCCCTGGGATGGTATAGTCGGTGATTTCAATATGAATGAGGTGGAACGTAGGGCGGAGTGGTCACGAATTTTGTGTTTGAGCCGTTTGCTTGGGATGGAAAAGCCATTCTACTGAGCACCTAACCCCAAACTTGCATCAATTTCACAATTTCCCAAAATGTTTTGGCCGTGGGGAGTTGTCGATCAGTGTGTGCCATAGCGGCGACAAAACCGTTGTGACCGCCGTTACAACCTGGCAGTTAGGTTTTAGCTTCGCTCTTTACCACATTTTCTAGGGCGAAATGACATTAAATTTTACCTCCTCTTTGTTTTCTTCAAATATTCAACTACCGAATGTGCATCAACCAGGGTTCGCCAAAATATTGCGGCCGAAGCATAGTTGCATCAAAATGAAATGGTCGCTTGCGTATCTGTTTATTAATAGCTATTTACTCTACATAATTTCTAAAATGGACACAGTTTTGTTACTTTTTTAACGTGCGCCTGGTATTTATTTTTGGTATCATAGCGTTAAAGTTTTGCCATTTTCTTAATGACTATGTACATAATGTGGCTCTATGTGTGGTCTTCGAAAAAGCTGGCAGCGATACCCGGTGTTCTCGGTTTTTAAGAAACCATGCGTAGTTCGGTACCATGTACTGCGGTAATTTCTCGTTAGGGTACTTTTAGTAGGAAATAAATTCATATGAATATATATTAATAATAATAAAAAAACAAATAAATAAAAAAAAATAAACCAATCAAAATATAGAAATACTTAAAATGCACGTTGTTGAGGAACAGGAATAAAACGGTTACACGTTGCCTCTATTTGATAATTTCATAACCACGCGGTCAGGTTGAAGCAAATTTGAGCAGACGCGCCTTCACGCATCGGAGGCGGCAATAGTTTGCTTTTTATCTATAAACACCAAATTATATTCTCTTCTAGGACGAGCACACGTTGAGTTCACGATGAAATATATAAATAGAACCGAGAACTGCTCCATCTTCTCTCTTCAAGTTTGGTACCCAAGCAAGTATTTCAATGTTTTCTTGTGCACTTCCCCGATTGAACATCTGTACTTAATAAGCCCACTTTATCGGTGTGTCAAGTAATTTGCTGTTAGCATCTGCCGAAGCTTTTAAACGAACATTCATTAGGCTGTTTCTACACCTTGTCTGTGGAGATTCGGTATAAGCTATGAATGTGCCTGAAATTTTGTGCTTTTTGTTGTAGTTTTATCATTACTACATGAACTCTTTTTTGCTGGGTGATCTAAGTACGGGCGGCCACAAAATAAAACGAAGCGACCGGTGCGCCAGAACTATCGAAGCGAAGACATCTGGACAAGCGCCTGCATTCCAGATAGCTCAATCCGCACACGGGTTCTTCGCTAGTCAGTCACCGCCTTTAAATTTCTTTCATATCGGAAGCAATGCCTCCTTACTGTGGTAAAAGAGACCCTGCGGTGCCTTGTGCCGCACGCCAAGCAAGCGGAATGATTCTATATATATGCCGGCAGTCTTCAGCACATGCCGAAGCTGTGGAATAAATAGTTTGTGTTCAGCTTCAGGATAATATCAGCGCCAGGAGCTCAGTAACTGTCGTTTTGGTGCTCTACAATAAAATACATTTGGATCAATTTGTCGATAATGCATCGCGCGTGACTGAATGGTTGCCGGTCAGTATACAAATGAAGAGACAGATAAGATCACGTATTACTGTTCTGCTTCTCTTCATTTTAAGTTTTACCGCAGTGCCGTTTATGCTCCTGGTTGCGCCCTCCATACGCAAAAAAAATACCAAGAATATATCGAGCGTACATACCTGCGTGTGGGATTCGGAAATCATGCTTTAGAAGGGCTAATCCGTCCGCTATGAGAAAATTATAAATTATAAACTTAGGCATTTTAATGAAGCAAGAGCATACAATCAGGAGTAAAAATTTGCGAAAAATTCGGAAGTACAAGTTTGAACAAAAACATGAGCGTTCTGAACTTGCAAAAATAAAAGCTAACAGCGCAGGCGCCTAATCTCAGATAAGTATTCATGCTTGCGTGTGCGCTTGCGCCACGTGAGGTGCTCGCGAAAAGAAAAGAAAAAATACCCAGAGTACGTGGCAGTCAGCGCTTGGCAAGCAGCGTCGCCAACGAAACGACTGCCGTCAGCTCCTGACGCCAATAACTCCGATTTGCCAGGGGAACCAACCTGCGCTCTTGTAACTCTGATTACGGCAGTTGCGGCGGCAGCACTCTCTGCAAATCTGGGCCGCGCAAAGGATGTGGCGACCACAGAAGATTCGGACGCTCAAAAAGGGGCGGCTGATCAGGAAGTGCGCCGCGCTGCCAGGCGACAATGTAATCGTAGGGAAGAACAAGAACCAGACGTAATAGTGCAGGTATGGTGCAGGTCTCCAACAGCGACGGAGGGCTCGACGATGACATTGCGGTGGCCGCGAACGGTGAAACATACAAAGACTGAAGTGGGCACTGTACAAATAAAGCACTTATAGAGTTTACTTGGCGTTTTCTGTAACCATTTGCTCACGAGAGCAATATATATAAACAGCATAAATGTTTCTGAGTGGCTTATGTGGCCCTTTTGAAGTTTAGCTTAGTGAGGCGAACATAGATCTGCTTTGACATCAATCAGGCTTGCACAGTTTGCAATCTGGCTTTGATATTTTTAACAGTGCACTGTTTAAGCCTCGCGTTAACCGTTCGTCCCGCGAGAAACCTTAGGGAGTGATGACGTCAGCTCGCGTTGCTTAGGAATCCCGGGAGCAACTATGCATAATTGATATGTCTATCTCGGCTATCTCTACAGCAGGCACTGTGCCGGGAGGAGTCCCGCCGAGAGTTCTCAGGCGCCGCTCGCTTGGTCTGTTTTATTTTACGGCCGTCTGTACGTACTTTATTCAGATCTCTGAACCATACAATATCAAGAAATGTTCTGATTCCTAAGAATACATGTGCATATCCGAACTTCGGTTAGTATTTCTTTAGCAACCTGTACTAAACGATACACTTTCGTGAACTTCCCGGGAAAACAGCATAATGTAAATTTTTTTTAAATATTCTACTCAAAAATATATTGACTTATATCCACAACGGCCTTCTTTTTCAGGGAGTGCGAAGGTGGGCTGTGAAATGCGTGTTTGGAACAGAACGGTTGAAACGTCCCTCCCAGAATGTAGCAAGGCGTACCAAAAATTGTGTACAGGGGCACACCAGGTTTACTTTCCAAGCTGCCAAAATCAAACAATCAATGCAGTTCAATAAAACTTTTTGTGAAACTCTAATCAATCTTTTCTTGCGTGAACCTGCACTTTTAACCACAGAAACGCTTTTTCTTTCAATCTTCGTAATTCTTCTTTACACTCTAAGAAGTCGTAAATTCTTGCCCTAGGCAGAAATCTAATATTCGGCAAACGTTTGGCTGTTTCTTACTTGTTTCCGTAAAAGGGCATGCAATAAATGTAGTAACACAGTGTGGCTGAACATAAACACCGGACCAGCTACATCATGTGCCGTATTACAGTACCCCACTGAGCGGGAGAGCCATGCGATATAGGTTGTAGCATACAGGCATTCCTTTCAGCACCTAGATTCGATTGATGGTTGCATTTTAATGGCGCAATGCCAGCTGGGGAAAGAGAGTCAAAAACAGATGGTTAGCTCCAACAGATTAAAAGTGAATACTAAAATTGAATAGCAACAGAGGTAAAAACAAATAAAGACAATGGAGATGGCGGGTGTAGAGGGCCAGGTTGTGATTATGCATGATATGATATGATTTTCAGAAATTGAACTTCTGATAGATACTTAAAAACACGTTTGACAGTAAACATTGGTTCATCGCCTAAGAAGTGTCTGTAGATTTCTGGAAAGTTTTTGCGTCGTGTGGTGTGGAGTGCCTTGCATGTGATTAGGATGTGAACTACGGATACGCCCTCTCCACACCTGCTGCACACGGGTCTTGGAGACCCAGTGAGCAACTGTGAATGTGTTACATAAATGTGGCCTATTCGTAGCCGGGTTAAGGCTACCTCCGTGTGTCTGTCTTGTTTGTCTGTTATGTATCTACCTAAGTGTGGCTTTATAGTCTAGAATTTGTTCTCTGTTTCTGTGTGCCATGTTTCCTGCCAAGATTTTCGCAAGGCTGTCCGTACCAGTGGCTTCAGGTCGAGGTAGGGAACGCGTGGTACATCTATGATTGATTGATTGATTGAAAATATCTTTATTCAAAAGAAACGAAAAAAGAGGGAGGAAAGAAGGTGGCTATTCCAACTCCGGGATTCCACTGGCCTCCATCGCCGCTATGGCTCTCTCTACCAGCCATCGCTGGCAGGCAGGATCATCGCTGCGCAGGGTGGCCTCCCACTGCTCCCTTGACGTATTTGTGAGTGGGTGTACTGTTGGTATGAAATGGCACTCCCACACTGTGTGGTACGCGTCCGCCCTCTCCCGGCAGTTCGGGCAAAAAGGTGAATATGATGTGGGGTACCAGCAGTGTAATCTAGCCAGTGTGGGTAATGTGTCTGTAAGGGTTCCAGGTGTCGGCGACGCTGCAAAGTCGAACGCGTGGGAAGCGGCGGTTCCCTGAAGGGCTTTATAGCAGCCAGCTTGCTAAGAGCGAACGGCCTTTGGATCATGCCGACTGCGCGGAGACGAATTGTCTTGAGCCTCAGCTGGACTGCGACGTTGGTTTGAACAGTGTGTTGCAAACACAGTACGAGCATAGGAAAGCGTGGGTCGGATGCTTCGGGGGCCGCCTGCGCGCGCGTTGAGCCAGAGGGACGGTTGTAAAACCATTTGGTCCGTCGAGCGGCTGGAGACGGGGAGCGTGGAGCTGTCACCTGTGGTTAGGCAGTGGCCAATTTATGGCGATAGCTTTCCTTTTGTTCGCCCGTGCACGCATGGAGTGGAGGCGTGCGAGAGTGCGCGCGTTGCGGCCCGGGATGGGCGCGGCAGCGGCGACGCCTGAGCCGGCCGCCGTGTCCTTTTGTCCCTACGCGCTGCTTCTGTCCCAGGGTCCAATTAACGGGGCATCGCCTGTCAACGTCGGAGAATCTTGGGGACGTGCCGGGTCTTTAAGGCGGGTGCTTATGGGTCTCAGCTTGCTTGAGTAGCTGTCCTGTCTCGGACGAGATGCGTGGGAACAGACATGCAGACCACGGTTGTGGAAGCGTGTCCCTGGTGCTTGCACGTGTTTTCGCGGGTTTTCGGGTGTTTATCGTGTTTGTTTGGTTTGCTTTTGATCCTTTCCTTTTCTTCTGGAGAGAGAGAGAGAGAGAGAGAGAGAAAGAGAGAGAGTGACCAGTGTTTGACGGTTACGGGGGGCGTTGCCCACCGTGGTTTTGGCCCGGATTTTCTAATCCATCCTATCCGGTGCCCAGGAGATACCGATTGGCCTGTGTATCGGAGTGGGGCTTAAGTAACCCATTAAAACCACGAGACACGAGGTCTCGGAGTCGAATCGTCAGGTTTTTAATGTGCTATGTACGGGCGACGTATTGCCGGGCTAGCCAGGTCAGGCTAGGGAGGATCTCACCACTTGGGTAGTCTTAGGTCAGGGTCCGTCACTGACGGGGGTGCCGCGGGCACAAAGTCTTAGCTGACCTAGGAATCCACTTTATTTCTTACTCTGTCTACTTCAGTCTGTAAATATCCTGTATATGTCTTCCGTGTAAATGTACAGTTTTAGAACCCTCAACAACTCTCATCGTCGTCGTGTCATCAGTGCCGTCACCATCAGGCACCAACGCAGACCATCGGAAGTCTTCTACACGCCACAACATCGGCGCATCGAAGCAAGAAACAACGAATCATCATTTACTGTGTCTGTCTGCAATGTCTTGAGAATGTGCTCTTCTTCATTACTAAGGCTTTTGTCCGGTGGTGGAAATGTTCTTCTGTTGAGTCTCAATATGCTCAAATATTCGGTGAAGGTAACGCTCACCATGTCTAAGGGCGGGGCTTGGTACAAGGGGGCCGGGATAAGAAGACCTCGGACTGTGGCATCTGTGGCCTCATTCCCCTTGTGACCCATGTGTCCTGGCGTCCATATGATGAGCACATTTTCCGGTGGGCTATGCTACTGCGGAGAGCAGCCACAGCGGCACTCTTGTCAGCAATTTCGTTCCCCAGAATGCCACTGTGACCTGGAACCCAGCAAACAATTATTTTTAGTTTTGAGTGATGAGCAAAGGTTAAAGCTTTGATTAGATGCTGGAGGACAATGTGTTTTGTAGGTCTGAAGCAATGTAAGGCTGTTACCACACTTAGAGAGTCTGTAAAGATAATGGAGTGTTCTGTTCTAATTTGTGTAATGTGTTGTACTGCTAATAAGGTACCATGTGCTTCGTGCCGTAAAAATGCTGCTATTTCTGTGTAACGTCTTCGTACTGGTAAACTTGGGGCCGTGTGCAGCGCATGCGACGGCTGAAGAATACTTCGAAGCATCGGTGTAGAAAGTGGTGTGGGGGTATTTGTTTTGTAAGTGAAGAAAGTGCTGTAGTATAAGCTCTCTAGGCGCATTTCGTTTGTTGATATGTTTAAAAAAATATCACACGAAATTGCTGACCTCTCCCAAGGAGAAATGAGGTCAGCAATAGAACATTTCATGCTCTCCTCAAATGAAATGCCTAGTCCCTCAGCGAGAGCTCTCACTCGGATAGAGAAAGGAGCGGGTATCGATGACCGTGCTGCGAACAACGGATCGGATGAGGTGTTGCTTATGATAAAACTACATGGGTGGTTTTTTACAGAAGGTGCCTTAATAGCAAACAGCAATGAAGTATACGAACGCTGGTGTTCAAGGCTCCACCTATCACACTGTGCATACAGGCTTTCAATGGGACTCGTCCAGAATGCTCCACATGCAAGACGGAGACCCAAGTGCAGCACTGGATCCAACATTTTCAGAGCAGTTTTACAGGCGGACCCATAGACGACACTCCCGTAGTCCAACTGTGAGCCAATAAGGCTGGTAAAAACACGGAGGAGTATTTGTTTGTCCGCTCCGAAGGAGCAATGCGAAAGGACCTACAGAATATTTATGGTTTTGAGGCTCTTCTGTTTCAGGTGTTTTATATAAGAAATAAATGTCAGTTTTTCATCTAGTACCACGCCTAAAAATTTGTGTTCCTTTTTAGGAGGGATTGAGACACCTTTAAGCGTAATATTAGGATCCCCATGGATTCCGCGCCTCCTTGAAAATACAACACAGGTACACGTGTCTGAATTAAGCTTAAATCCATTCCTGCCTGCCCAGTCAGCGAGTTTGTTGACACCAAGCTGGACTTGCCTCTCGCAAACGGACAGATTACATGATTTCAAGGAGATTTGAACGTCGTCTACATATAGCGAGTAAGAAATGGTTGGTGGCAATCCTTTTCCCAGCGAGTTCATTTTTATAATAAACAGCGTGCAGCTCAAAACGCCCCCTTCAGGCACAACGTTTTCCTGGACGTGAACTCGGGAATGTCTATTGCCTACTCTCACACGAAAAGTTCTTTCCGACATGTAGTTTGCAAGAGTATTTAACATGTTGCCTGACAAACCAAAAGACTTAAGGTCGCTAAGAATTCCATAGCGCCATGCAGTATCATACGCTTTTTCAATATCGAAAAATACTGTCATACAATACTGTTTATGAATAAACGCATCTTTGATGTAGGATTCAGGGCAACGAGTTGATCATGCGTAGATCACCCTGCCCTGAAGCCTGCCTGGCAGCTCTCGAGAAGTTCGTTGTACTCCAGGAAGTACACAAGCCTCTGGTTAATCATCTTCTCGAAAAGCTTGCAAAGGCAGCTCGTCAGGGTAATGGGTCGATAGCTAGCTGGAAAGGAAGGATCCTTCACCTCTTTCAGGAAAGCTACAGCTATAGCCTCCCTCCAAGAGTTTGGAATGTGCCCCGAAAGCCAAATCTTGTTATATAAGTGGAGGAGTGTTAGAAACGTGTCTGAGTGTAGGTGCTGTAACATTGTATATGTGATGTTGTCTGGGCCTGGAGGTGAGGGTTTACAAGTGCTCAGAGCGGCCCTCAGCTCATGAAGTGAAAACTCCGAGTTATAAGAGGAGGTTGACTTATTATTATCAAGTAAAGATTTCTTTTCATCCAATAGTTTGTGTTTCATGAAAGTGCTAGTGTAGTGTGCTAAACTGGACACGTATTGGAAATGTTGTGCGAGTGTGTTAGCCTGGTCTTCCAGTGTGTCCCCTGTTGTACTAACGAGGGGCAGCCTGTGTGTCTCTTGTTCTTTTAGTTTGCGTATTCGTGTCCAGACTTTGCGGGAGTCAGTGTAAGAGTTTATGGATGTTACGAATCAGCGCCAACTCCCTCGGTTTGCCTCACGGCGCACACGTTTTCCCATCGCCTTAGCCCTTTTGAACAATAAAAGGTTTCCCGACGTGGGGTACCGGCGCAGGATACCCCACGCCTTGTTCTGGGCCTCTTGCGCCCGCCTACAGGCCTCATTCCACCACGGCCTTGTCTGGTTGCGCAGGGCACCAGAGGCGTGGGAAATAGACTTTTCGGCGGCGTCGAGGATGTGTGCCGTGAGGAGTTGGGCGGCTTCATGTACGTGTATGTGTGTTATAGATGTGTAGTGTAGTTTGGAGATTTCTCTAAATGTATTCCAGTTTGCTTTTGCTTCATTCAACCTAATATAGGAAGCTGAACTGGTAGGGCCTTTGTCAATGTATGTTAATGAAGTAGGGAAGTGGTCACTACCGTATGGATTCGTGTCCACGTCCCATTCCAGAGACGGAAGAAGTACTGCCGATCCTGTAGTCAGGTCAAGGTGTGAGTAGGTGTTGTTTCCTATACTATAATATGTTGGCTGTTTCTTGTTGAAAAGGCATGCTCCCGACGATGCTAAGAATTTCTCAATGAGGCGACCCCGGGCATCGGTGCGGGAGGAGCCACAAAGAGAATTATGTGAATTCAGGCCGGCTATCAAGATGTAAGGTTCAGGCAACTGATCTACCAGCCCTTCGAAATTCGAGCTCGAGAGATGGAAGTCAGGTGGTATGTAAAGGGAGCATACTGTTATTAATCTATTAAATGTTATTGAACGAATCGCAACAGCTTCAAGGACAGTGTTTAAGGGGATGGTATTACATGCAATGCATTTTTGAGCGGCAATAGCCACACCGCCCGAGGAGTGTGTGCATCCATCTCTGTCTTTTCTAAATACCATATAATTATTCAGGAAGTTTGTGTTTTTGATGCTCAGATGAGTTTCCTGCAGGCACATTATACTTGGTTGCTTGGTGTGCAGTAACTCATATACATCGTCAAGATTTCTGATGAGGCCTCTACAGTTCCACTGTACAACATTTTCCCTTCCCATTATTTACAATAGCGGCTGGAAATATGTGAGAATGTGTGTTTAGGTATTGTCTTTCGGGGCTGTGACTCTTGGTTTTTTTGGCTTATCGGATGGCTTGGACGATGGCACCCGCTCCTTCCGCTGCAATGCAGACAGGTTGGGTCCAACGTCCATGTCTTGGTTGGACATCCTCGGAGTGCCCAACGGATTGGGTTCATTGGACCTGGCACCCTGGTGGGTGCTGTTTTCTGCAACCGCCGCTACCGATGGCATCAGCACTGCCAGCACTGCCCTAGCCATAAAACACACTGTCGCGTCGCTTTCTGAAGAGTTCGAACAATATAAGGTCGCTGTTGATGAAAAATTGGATAAATTTTCTGCAGCACTGGACGCGCTGAAACTCGCATTGGTAGACAGCAAGTCTGCTGAAATTAAGGATCTACAGCGTGAACTAAACGAGATGAAACTGTCCATGGATTTCATGAATAAGACGTTTGAGGCTGTCAAGACGGAAAATGCCACCCTGATTGCCAGTAACAAGTCACAGGCTGAATGCAACCATCGCCTTTCCAAAAAAGTGGCTCAAGTCGAGCAATACTCACGTTTAAATAACGTTGAGATTAGTGGAGTTCCTGTACTCAAGACGAAAACAGCTCCGAGATCCTAGAACTAATCGGAGAGAAAGTAGGTTGCCCAGTGACTCCTGATGATCTTGATACTGTGCATCTGGTCACAACACATGTAAAAAATCAACTGAACATCATTGCCAGGTTTCGGTCACGAGACAAGCGTTCCAGTTTGCTTTCTGAAGCCCGCAAAGCCCGTCTTACTACCTCATCCCTCAATTTCAATGATCGCGAGGATACAGCCATTTTCATCAACGAACACCTCACCCCGAAACCAAAAGATTGCTCGGAAAGGCGCGCGCGCTAAAGAAAGACAAAAACTGGATGTTCGTGTGGACCGAGAACTGTGTTATTAAGGCGCGAAAAACAACCAACAGTCATGTATTTCGGATACTGACTGACCACGACCTTGCAATTTTTGAGGAGTAGGCCACTTTTCTTGGCTTTATAGCTTTCTCTCTTCTTTTATTATGAATTGTGCTTCACCAACAAAGGTAGCTGAATGTTTAGGTAACGCGAATGTTTTCAGCGCAATTCATTTAAACGCTCGTAGCCTTAAAAGGAACTGTAACAAGATTTCTTCACTACTTCATACTTTGAACCTTCATTTCTCCATCATCTGCTTTTCTGAAACCTGGCTTACTTGTGAAGATCGCGATATGTATGGCTTTGCCGACTATGGTTGCGAATACGATCATCGTAGTGGTAGCCCTTACGGGGGCTCTGCCATTTTCGTTTCAAACCAGCTCTTATACTGTCGACGCAAAGATTTAAACATAAATGTTCCCAAATGCGAATCTGTCTGGGCTGAACTGGATCCAATTGATTCTTCAAATGTTAAAAGGACAGTCTTTGGCGCCGTTTACCGCTCTCCTTCATCTAATGCAGCTGATTTCTGCGATGCGCTTTTTCTTGTGCTTGATAAGCGGTCTTTCGAAAACAAAAATGTGTTCATTATGGGTGACTTTAACATCAATCTTCTTGATTCTCCGAATCCTATCACTTCGAACTACACCTGTGCCTTTTGTAGCTACGGTTATGAGTCTCTCATAAATACGCCTACACGTGTTGTAGATCATTCTTCCCATTCCCTCCTTGACCGTATTTTTTCTAATCACGATTCCCCAAAGGAAGCAGGCACTATCGATTGTGATATTACCGATCATAACGATATTTAAAATCAAGTTAAAATAAGGTGCCACCACTCACATCTGGCTCAACCTGCTTTTTTCTCATGTAACAAAAAAAAGATAACGTCGAGATCTCTGGACCTTTATGCTCGAGGCAAAATAACATAAAGAACTAAACGTTGAGAAAGCAAGCAGTCTGTTTTACTAATGTAAGGTAGCAATGTTTGTTCGTTTTTCTCCAGTGAGGAAATTCATCCACGTCACTTTAGTGACCCTTGGAATTGCACAGACACAGAACTTTTTTAAACATCTTGATGTCTTCAGCAGAACGTAAAAATGATGTGTGCACGAAACCATTTTAAAACATCACGGAAAACAAAGAAAAAAACAACAGGACTAAAAAACCGCGCAGGACACCACTTGAGGCACAGTAATGATAGGGCTGCTGGACGTTAACTTTCAGGCAGCAGGGGCGCCCACGAACGTACCGAATAAAGCGGTTAAGAAAGCAGTGGTTTACTTTCGAGAAACGAACGTTTAATAATTTTTAATACGTAGCTGATGACCTCGAAAGCCTTGCTCAGATTAAACAGCACGCCATCGATCTGCCCGCTACAATAACCGCTTCGGACAGTCGTTGCACAAAAGAAACAATACTAGTACTTCTGGGAAGGATCCGCGTGAACCCGTGCAGTTCGGAAAGTGGGCGCTATATCCCTGAAACACAAGACTGTATGAAAAACCGTCTTAAAAATATAGCCTACGAAAACAGTGGCCATACCTTAAGCTGTACTACCTCTTCTTAGAAAAATGACCCTGCGCGGTTTTCCAGGCTTGTTGAAAAGTGGCAGATTCGATTTCAATATTAAACGTAAGAGGTCGTATAAGATTCTCAAGTTCCCATATTTTACTACATTGCAAGTCGAATGTCATGCGGGCCACAATGAAGTGAAGGTTTGAAACACTCGGGAATATTTTGAACGCCCTGACTAATTCAGTTGAATTGAGTTTGACTTTGTGTATTTTGTCGAAATTGGGCATAACATTAAGAATGAAGGTGTTGGGTCAATAGGCGAAGCAAGTGGAGGCTCATATACAGATGCGTTGGCAGCAAATAAATATAAAACAGAAGCTTTACCGAAGTAAGTTTAAATCAAGTAAATACACATCTTATGTTCGGATACACATACGTACACATACTTCGATTGTGCATACCTATTTAAACACAATGCACACATCTATGTAATCCCTCATATGCATAAATTTACCCTTGCCCGCATTACATTGCGCAAAAGTATGTTAGTAACTGTGTACAAGCACGCGTAGTTTCTGTATGACCATACACTTCGCATACTGGATAAATTTTTCCGTGTACACAAGATATTGCACGTGTATATGCTATTATTTGTGTACACATAGGGATATTCTCTGTATGAACTTGCATATCGCACACTGGATTCATATACATAAAAGGACAGCACTGAATTGCAAGCGCTACACTGCAATGATGTGAAATATTTCGCAGATGCGCATAGAGCAAGAACCATTAGTTTTTAAAGTTTACATAGAAAAATCCACTTACAGTAAACACAGAATTGCTAGATACTTTAGTATTCGGGGGAATCGTGCTCATGTTTTCGCTACGTAGTATTGTATGTCTTTGGCCATGGTTATTTCTAGTGATTAGTACGTTAGATTTCCGGTGGTTTGCATGGCATGCATTCCTGGTTGGAATTGTAAACAGGCCGACTGACATTGGGTAGTCATTGTGTAACACCTTATTTATAGTGATTGCAAATTTCATTTTAGCTGTGAGCGCAAAGGGAAGAATATGTAGTTCGCGGGGCACTTGATGCGCACCAGGGGGAGAAAAGTATGGTGGGTAAAGGACGCTTCTCCAATAAAACCAGAGGCTCGAGATGTGTTCTGAATGTAAGTACAAATTACTTCAATACTGTAAGTCAGGTGACAGTAGCAGCGGGTAAAATATATTTGTTTTGATATAGGACGAGTTAAATAGGGTCTAATCTTCAGTAATATGAAGTATCTAGAGGCAAGATGAACAAACGCTTTCAATGTGGGATTCCCAATTCACCTTCGAGTACAGTGTGACGCCAAAGTATGTAAGGCAGTCTCCTTGTTTTAGTTCGAAGTAGTGTAAGTATATTTTAAGGGACATATCAGTTGCAGACCTTGATTTCGATTGAAAAAACGTATTTTTTGTTTTGGTTTCGTTGATTGTTAGTTTATTACCGTTAGACCAATGAGAAATGCGCGCTTATTCAGCAAAAACTTATTGTAGTATCGTCAGCGTAAAATACAGCTTCAGAGCATGTTCGTATGCGGGTCAAACTTTTATGAAAAAAGAAACGAAACTAGGCCCTACACTGACCCTTGCGGGATTTAAATTTTAATAACCGAGATGGTCTGGCTTGCAGTTTTCCAGTGAAACGTATCGTTTTCTGCCCGATAAGTATCTCGAAACTAAGTCACACGCGGGATTGCTTAACCCAAAGATTCGCAATTTCTCTAATTATATAGCATGATCCACAGTAGCTAATTCCTTCTTAAAGGGACACTGAAGTGATATGTAAACATTGCGGGATTACTAGCGCAAATTGTAGTCCGGAGTCCCCAGGCCATGTTTCGACCTCTCTAGGCGCGTTTACGCGATTTTATTTAGTAGAAAAACTAATTCGAAAATGCTGTCCTCCTCTCTTTACGCTCGCCCATTTTCTGTGGCGTTTCGTGTGACGTCAGGAGGGGATTACCTGGCAATTGGCTGCGCCACGGCTGCGCTACTGCACGGCTCCCCGGCCGACAGAGTCAGTCGGCCCAGCGTTTCGTCCGCCGGCCGCCGGCGGGTCGTCGCAATCAAGGAGGTTAAAAAAAATTGCTTGGTCGCAATTCGTTCGCTTAGTTGAAACGAAGCCAGGACACGTTTATGAATGGAAGAATGTGCCTTTCTTTACTTGGTTTGTTTGTACACTGTATCTAGCTCCAAGTCAAGGTCGCTTCACACAAGCGCTGCACAAGCGCACATGCGACGCTTCGCTGACTGGTACGCCAGTAGGAAAATATAAGGCCTCTTGAAGGCGGGAGAACAGTCAGCGAAGTCAATATAGGTACTAAGGAAATAAAATCAACTGATATTTTTACCGTACAGCGTAAACCTAGGGCGCGGGAAGCACTTTTTTGTGCTGGGCGAACAAGCACAGCGGTCAGCAGCACGACTACGCATCTGCGAACGCTTTTCCGTCTACGAAATGCAATTGCTAGACGTGAGCTACTGTGGAAACTCGGGCGACGCTTACTGCACGATCGCAGTGCAACAAATAGTCACCTAAGCTGCTTGAAATGCCAAAACTAAATAAAAGTGTAAACCGGTTGTACAATATATACCCTATATTAGCAAGGCCTTCGCGTCTCGCTTCGTGGCTCAGTGGTCTGGAGCGCCAGGTATGTCACCGCAAATGTTTTGCAAGTCACGAGTTCGAATCCCCGCGGATACGTGCTTTTTTTTGTAAGTTAACTTTTTTGTTTTCCGCCGATGTTTTCTATATTGAGTTCACCTTTTTTTTGGCCGCAACGTTCATGGCTACACGAACTAGTTCACACAACGCGCTCAGGCTGGCACTGGCGCGCTAGCGAGTTCTCGTTGGCGTGCTGTTGCCATAAGCACCGACTGCTTGCAGGCAGTGGGCACAGGCCAGAATGAACAGACCCTTGGCCTGGTGCGAACACGCTTTTTACGATACAGGCATGAGGGAGGCAAGCTCCAAATGTGGGGGAAAAGCGCTTGACATTTGGCCGTCTGCGGGTACGCGGAGGGCGTTCATACACTGCGTAGGTCTCGGCTAGTGAATGCTACGACTACAAGCCATCCTGGGAGGCTTATCTTGTGCATTTTACAGCCGACAACATGGCACAAGCGCGGTACGATGATTACTGAGATATTGAGAATGCCCATCCAACAACGCCATTGGTTATGTTTTACAGAACCGAAACCGAAACCGAAACTTGTGTGATTGCTAACGTTGGGCATCGTCCAATCACGGCGCCCCTCCTCCCAACGTCACAGCCTTAGTTGGTGCGGCCGCCGCAAACCGCGCATGGTGGGTTTTCTTCTTTCGCGCTTTGTAAAATAATTACCGATTTGTCAACCGGATAAACGATGAAAACTGTGCTAATTTGAGCCAGTCTACGCAGTGCAAGCAAAAACGGGAGCTTGACAAATTCACTTCAGTGTCCCTTTAAGATCCAAAAACACTACCAAGGTCGGGCCTCCATTATACGAAGCGGTATGCATTTTTGGGGTAAAGTTTATTACAGGGGTGGGCGTCCACCTCTTTGCCCTAACGCCATAATGGGCGTTGATTATTATATGGCTTTGTTCAATTGAAATCACTTTTTTTCAAGAAGGTCAGTGTGTATGACACTAAGCTGTGAAATTGGGCGATAACTTACATGGTCATTCACGTCTCCCGCTTTAAATCGAAAACAACCTTAGCAGGTTTTGGAATGTTTGCGTAAGAACTCAATGCAACGCATGATCAAAACTTTTAGTAGCATTGGAGCAAGCACATCGATGTTATCTTTAAATGGCCTAACCGTTACTCCGTCTGTCCTGTAGCTTTCTGGTTTCCCAAGCTTGTACCTGCAGATGGTACCAGCTTGGTACCTGTTGGTCGTAAGTGATGTCATGCTGCGAAAACGTGTCCTTCAACTGCGGTAAATTTATTTTACATAAGATAGGCGTATGCCGCGGACTAATTTTTGACCAATCTCGACAAAAACGTGTTAATGTTTCTGTTTTATTGGAGTTAACAATTTCCGGTGTGATGTTTTTCATTTCACTATGTTTTATGCCGTTGGTAATTATATTCCACGTTTGTTTAATGTTTCTACTCGCATGTTGCGTCAGTGAAGTATACATTTTTTGCGCTTCCTGGCCATGTCGACTACAATGTTAAGGAAAACACGAGAACGCTGAAGATAACAAGGGTTATTTTTGTGGTTTCCATTTATAATACCAAGTACCCTTTGGTTTGATAGCCTCAAATACCCAGTGAGTCATCCAGGGACACAGCGGATCAGTGTATTTGTTAGTACCATACGTAATACTTCCTTCCATTGTGCGTTTTATCAACACGATCAGGTTTGCGTGTTCTTTGCCGACGTCAGAGTCAAATATAACATGTGTTTATAACAGTTAATTTACTTTGAAAAAGTTGTGTAGTTTTTTTGTGTTTGCCAGTAGCATACTTTACGATTTAACGGCTGACTGTCTTTTACCCAAGAGCCCAAACACTGGTGAGTAATCGGTAACGTGTACATCATAGGCAAAACTGCAACTTTGTTCCTGATTACTCACGATATGGTCGAGAAATCAAGTTTTTATAATCGTGCTACTGCAATAAAAGATGTAGTCTATATCCTGCGTATGGGCGGTGTCTAGATTAAAGCCACCGCAGATTATAACAGGGCCTGTATGACTCTGGCTTCCATGGCTTAAAACGGTTTTTATTAAATCCAGGAAGTGCTCCATACTAGAATTTTGTGACCGATACAGTGTGCTAACAACTATGACATCGTGTATTCTGATAAAGTCGAATTGCTGTGCTTGATTGTTTATCAACACGACATTCAAACTATTGTACTGCGATGATTACTTAATGTAAAGAAAACTTATCCCCTTCTCGTAAGCGGTTGCTTTTCGAACTGATAATGCCACTTTATCCAGTGCTGGGAAAATGGTCGCCTTCTTTGAGCCAGGTTTTTGATAAGGTAATAATATCGAACGTGAAACAGTGCTGCGCTAAAAATGTCAAAAGCAAGTTTTCATTTTTTTCAAACACTCGCATCCTGCAAGAACCACAGAAAAACTCGGACTGCTTTTGTAGTGCTCCGTTCGCTTGAATAATGCAGAACATTATGCTGCAGACGTATAAAGTGCCGAGTGGCTTTGCGTGACGAATTTACCCAACCTAGTTAAAATCTTCCTCGGATATTCTACGTAGGTCTCGTGAATATTTGTTATTCTTATGAGGATTTTTTCTTCAATCACCCACGCAAACATACAGTTCTTGTCAAGTATAGCCTCGGTGGCTTTGTTTAAAAGACCGTTGTTTTCGAGGAAAAGTGATCCTTGGCAGATATCGGCACATTAGGCTCTAGACCTAGCGCGTACGTGCTGAGCCTTTGCTTTTTGGCATTGGGCCATAACTGGTCACGCCTCTCTCTCGAAGTGAACTTGACAACAATGTTCGCTTTGTTGTGCTCTTTTGCATAAACACGGTGGATAGTGTCAATGTCCTTAATGCTCTGTTCGGACCTCACATAACCAGCTAGTGTAATCATGATTTCCAGCAGAGATTGAGCGGTCAGCGGACCACCTTCGATTTTTAGGTTGTGCCTACGGCGGCACTCCTTCAATTATATTATCTCTTTCCGCATCTCGCTCACTTGTACTTTCAGCGGCTTTGCATCAGTACCGTATTCTAGCTGTTTCTGTTTGACTTCCAAAAGGTCGAGACGCATTATTTGAATGTCAGTCTCAAATTGTCCTAACGTCAGGCTCATATCTGTCACGTATTTCACCAAATCATGTATTTCGATGTGGGAAGCCTTGTAGTCTGCGGCAATGAACTGGATGTCTCCCCTTATGCTAGTATTGATCTGTTCAAGGCGAGACGCCAAATCAAATAATTATTTGGCAAGTTCCTTTACAGACCCAGGCTGCTTTTCTGCCAACTACTGGCTAATCCCTGCGAGTGGATACGCATTACTGCCCACGGCGAGTCAGAATGTAGACAGATTCTAAATAAGAACACTTGACATGAAACCAAAAATTCCGCCACAAATTTGCGGAACGATCTAGGAGCCCATATGAAACTTTGTGCGTAATCCAATTGTGCGTAATCCAACGTTCCTGGAATTACAAGAAAGATTCGGCGTCATGGCGACTTTCCGTGGCCTAGATTACTTTCTCAATGTGTAGAGGGATGGTATTGCTGTCCTTCTATATTGGTGGCAGATCTGCAAGTCATTCTGGTTCTCCGAGGATCACACAGCCAGCCGATCGCCCGGCGGGGACCACGCACTTGCCACGTGCCGACTCGTTGGCCATTACACACCACTGGAGTGCGCAGGCTACCACGAGCTCCGAGCAGCTGATTTGGGGTTACAAAGACGAAGCAGAAGATTAAATTCTTGGAACTAAGAATTTAGTAGATGCAGAGCAGGAGTACCACAAAAGCTCAATTTCTCCTGTTTTATGGTCGTTTAAAATATTCCCGGTTTTGTAGCATTCATGGCAAATCGAGAGCGAACGTACTGCAAGAAACGCTTCTCATCCCTCGTAGCGGTAAGTTTTACCCTCGCAATGTAGTTACACCGAGTGCGAGCATACAGCTCTTTAGAGGGGGTACCTTTACACTTCAAGTGCCGGCTAATCAGCTTGTTCGACGCGAGTTTGACTGTCAACTGTTGCCCAACGTTTTAAAGCCATTTGAAGTTCTCCGCACGGCCATGTAATAAAAAGCCATTTTTTGCTGCAATTTTTTTGTTCGAAACCTGCACATTTTTTCCCGAACATTTCTAGTAAGTTTATTACCTCCGTCGAAAAGGCGATGCCGCAGCTAGCAATGCGCCCACCCACCACAGGAACATGCACAAGCTCATCTTACTTAGCAGGCAGGTGTGCCACCAGAACAATCGATCCTGCGTAAAATACGACGCTCAATTTTGCTGCTGCTTCTTTACTACGAAGTTTGACAATGCACAATTTGGTTGCAAGACATTTTTTATATGTCATAAAGCCAAAGACGACGCAGTTGCCTTCAAGGAAAACAAGTTTATTGGAGTGAACTTGCGCTCCCCTAACGACTCAAAGAATACACAGGCGGCGAAGCAGCAGTCAACAATGCTACGTGCGCAAGTGAACGTCGGCGAGTTGAGTACCTCGGCGTCAGCTTTGCAGGCTTCTATCTTTCGGCGCGATTGTTTCTCGAACAGTCGATTTAAATCCATACATTGCAGATCAGAGAAGATTATTCTAGGCTTGTGGCGATAGTTCGATACATTCTCTCTATCAAAAGAGATAACACGTGCGGCATAAAGAACGGAACGCACGCCTCACTTGGCCCACGGACAACACAGATAACACAGCCCGGCGAATCCGGTCGGAAAAAGCATAAACAAACAAGCCAAGTGCATTGTTCCCGGCAATATGTCTGAATGTTACCAGCGGTGTCGAATCAATCCTGGTCCCCGTAGCCAACCCTTCAGACCTGCTCGAGAACTGGCGATAATGTATTGCAACCGCTACTTTAACCGGAGAATACGCAAGGTAGCTTTGATAGCCCCTCCATTGGATCAATATTTTTAGAACTCCTCTCGTGGCTGGAAAGAGTGCCCGTAATGTGCCAGTTATCAACAATCAGTTAACTGTTCACTTTGATCCACTTGATCCAGGTGTAGCGGAATATGAACCAACACCTGCAACACCAGGCTTCGAATCCCCATGTGGCAATTGGCGTTTTCAGCTTCCGTCAGCCAACCACAATGCCAAAGAATCTATCTCCCAAGTAGGTGGCTTCGAATACCCGTACAGATGCAGGGACATTATCTCATATGTCTTGGTAGAAGATAGCACCAAAAATAGTGACAACCTTATGGCTAAAAGTTTCTAGTTGGTTTCGAAGAGGTTAAAAATTGCTCATCTATGCCTCTAACGCTTGCACAGGCTTGGTAAGACACATGAAGGTCGTTCAGGTTCTTTGATAATAACATTCGTGAACGGAAATTTGAAAACATTCAAACAATTGTAATGTGTATTTAAAATACTTAAAACAGCAAACCTTACAGAACCAGCTTTGAATATTTTATGACCACTCGTTTAGAGTGCGCAATAATATAACAGGCTTTCCTACTAAACGCTGCTCCATCAAAGTGCACTTTCATCTTATGTTCATTGTCGACGTTCACTACACGTCCGGCGAAGTATCAAATGCGCTGTTAGGGTTACCGATAACCTATTAAGAAAATCCAGAAGACCTATTGTTGCAGTAAACTCACCACTACTGACACAGCCAACATTCCTTAATCCTCGCTGTGCACAGACACCTCACCCAACACCCCCGCTGACGGCCAAAAGGCTTGACCCCAAAATAGTTAACCCTAAATGGTAGTGCCAGAAGCATGGTACGTTCCCCGAAGCGCTCCCTCTCGTCGCGTCATATTTGCCTGATATCGTTGGGTTAAGATTGCACACATTTTTGGTGTCGTCTGTTCATCTTTGTAAAATTTTCAGTGTAGTTGCGTTTTCCAAAATTCCGTTCAACAACAAATCTCCATTTACGCCACTTTAACGATTAAAAATTTTAATCGGGGTAAATATGTCGACTTGTCGACTTTTTGTAGACTTGCAGGGCATTACATGGTTTGCTCATTTTGGAAATTTTCATTGGCATTTGCAATATGTTCTTCCCGGATTTTTTATTTCAGCCTTTGTAATTGGAAGACACGTTTAACATGCGTACTTTTTATTTGGTTAGTGTTCTTGTATTTTTTGGTTTTCGTGATTTTCTTTGACCCAATCTCCTCATTTGGGCTGCTCGGATGGTCAACTGCACTAATTCCACAAATTATCGTTTTTTGTTGCAAATGCAGTGCATCACATGGTAGTGGCTGTGGGGTACACGGCAAACAGTACTACGAATTATAGGTCAAAGTTCAATGACAACGACAAATCAACGATATTTACCGACGGAGCTTGCCATAGCGTGTTTAACTTACAAAACAAAGGAAACCGTCATCGCAACAGGCGATATGATGATGAATGAACTTCATTTGAGTCGAGGTGCAGACGTTAGAGCACCCGCCCGGTGGGAGGCTTCCTTAGTCCGTGAAGTCCTGGACTATGCTGGCCATTCGTGCCCTCTCCACCAATCGGCACTGGTGAGAGAGGTCAGAGCTTCTCGGCAGCTCCACCCACTCCTCATAGGTAGGGTTTAGGTTAAGGGTTGAGGGTGGGGGATTCCTGGCACTCCCATACTATGTGGTGCAGGGTGCTTGGTTGGGAGCAGGAGGGTATATGGTGGGATTCATGGCATGTAGAAGGGTGTTATGTGTGTAAGAGTTAGTCTGTAGTCGCCGGAAGGTAGTAGCTTAATCACGAGGCCTAGGGTCTAGAAACAGGCGATATTTCGCTAACGTTTAGAAGGAGACCACGAGGAAGGACCTATACCCTGCTTAGCCAATCTTTGACCTTTGTCTGCAGAGCCATGCCATCTCTGCAGAGCCCTGCCTTACACTTCGATCGTCTACATGCAGTTGGTACTTTACATTACATGCACAGCAACTTCACTCTTGTTTCTACTCCAAAGTAGAGAGTATTGTACACAGTTCTACCCGACGTGGTAGCTCAGTGGCTAAGGCGTTGCACTACTGAGCACGAGGTCGCGGGTTCGATTTCCGGGAGTGGCGGCCGCTTTTCTGATGGAGGGGAAAAGCAAAAACGCCCGTGTGTACGAGATCTCGGAGCACGTTAAAGATCCCCAGGTGGTCAAAATCAATACGGAGCGCTCTACTACGGCCCGCCTCATCGCCTGCGTTGCGTCGGTGCGTTAAACCCTACAATGAATCAATGCACACCAGTTCTCCCCTTATCAAGCTCGCTTCGGGTGATGCGCATCGCTTAGCGTTTCACGTATCTTTATTGTTCACAGTTTCTGCCCCCGAACGAACTTCTCGAAACGCGCAATGTATCACTTCTATTGCCTATCAAGATGTTTGAGATTGGAAGTTCACTGTCATTGCTATTTAAAAATGAAGGCCACGTGAGGCTAGAAAGAAACCCTTCTACAGATGTTTCTAACATTTCCTTGTCACCGATACCGAGGGCTTTGAACTAAAATGGGAAAATCCCATTGGGTTTAAACGTCACTGCTAACCTTTAGTGGTAACTGTGGTCATTTACCCTAAAACTGTACACTTTATTCCTAACATAGCATTAAAGTTTATTTTCGAAAGTGGTCTCTCAGAAACGTTTTTGCTGTAACATAAATTGACCTTCAATAGAATTTGCTCTCATGTTTAAAAAGGATAGCCGGACGCGATAAAATTATCATAAACTTTTTTATCGCCAATAAGACAACCTTGATATTTTACAAACAGGTTTCGTCTGTTCGAGTATATAAAGACTTGCGAGCTAAGTTGCCATAGGGACGGTTTCAATCGTCGAATGATGATGTGGCACCTTGCCCTGTGTTTTGTGCTTGCATTCTCGGCAGTGTCCAGAGGAACGCGACTGTCCTACAATGATACATATAACGTAAGCACGTTGTTTCGATTGTCTTTATATATCTTTAATTTGTTTGTCGTGGTAGAGAAATATTCTAACACAGTACCATTCCAATATTTCTACCGATATGTAGCACTAGAACATTCTGTACATCGACTTAAAAGGGTTTTTTTTTTAAACTGACATGCCGTATAACACTGAGGTTCTGAAGGTCAATTGTGAAGCACCATTTCGTCATTTTGTAACGGCTCGTAATTGAGTAGGCCGTCACATTTAAAACATTTGGGAAGTACTTGTGGGCAGTCAGTTTTCGAATAATAGATGCCTCAAGAGGTATTTTCACCTGTCTAACCATGAAATTTGTGCAATGGCTAAAAATGTGGTTTTGTAAAGCCAAGGCACACGATGTACCGAATCGAAGGTTGGCCAATGAAGGCCATGATTGTGAGGAGTTTATGATGAGTCCGCACAGACCGTCGAAGACAGGAGAGCAACAGCGTCATAAAAAGGCGGCAGGCAGCTAAAACGTATGGTGCCGTAGTGAAAGCCCTCTTAGGGCGCAGCCCTTTGGCACCCGTTCGTGGGCTGGGGGGCGTCGCCATCGGTGTCATCTCCCGAACGATGGCAAGTCCCAAGAGTGAAAGAAATCCGGGGAGGAGACTGTCGAGAAATTGGGAGGGCAGGACGGTTCACCGTGGCGGCGCGAGACGTTTCTCCGAAATTGTGCGGGGGGAGGGGGCAGTATGCTGTGCCCGCACGAGACGCTCGACGGCGCTGCGCTGGGCGAAAACGTGAGGGGGTGTGCGCGTGACAAAGATTTGCGTTCGCTTCCTAAGACGCCGTTCGCAGTCCCTCCGGGAGCTGCACTTCGCGCCACCGACGCCGAGGCTCACCATATATTCTTTCATAAGAACCGATGAGTTAGTGCTGCCTCAGTGCACTGCAGCCGTCAGGAGTGGGTGCTGAACTGCTAGTGAGGTAACCGGTCGTGCGCTCCCTCAGTCGCTGCAACTAAACGAGCTACCAGAGCGGAGGCTGCGCACCGCCGACGCCCGAACCCCAAGTGAGTACTGAACAACGAGCAAGGCAACTGGTGCCTGTCATTCGTCAGCCCCTGCAAATACAAGTTTTGTGTAACCACACAAATATGTTTGTCCGAAATTCTTTGCCTCAACACATTTTGCACAGTCAAAACATCTCAACAGTTGCGCCCAAATATCGCATCAGAGAGTATCGTAATCGCCAGACGTTTTTTTTTATTTGGAGGAGCTTTCGACGTGTCTTTTCTACCATATGTGGTGTCTTAGACGCCGCAGTGCCTAAGAAAGATTTATGTAACCGCGCTTTGAAACGAAAATAGCAATAAAGAAGGCTGATTTGCTTGGTACAGGGGTTGGTATATTAGGCCCCACAGGACTGCTCGGTCTAGCTGAAGTGTAAGTTAATATCTATCCGGTCATTTTTCGGTAAAAGGTTTAAACCTGTGCCCAAATGTGGGCCTTAGCCGTGTCCGGCCTGTAGTTCTTCGGCTATTCAACAGCCCGTCGCGGAGGCCTGGTGTACCGGGTTATATTCAGAAGGCCGGGCTCAAGCCTTAGAGCCCATGCTATTTGACAGCCACCAGCGGCCGGCAGGACTGCGGCCACCGGAGTTCAGCCGAGGCACTGTGGTCAGTCTACAGACCGATTACAGCTGCTGGAAGACGGCTGACAAAAGCCACCGTAGTTCATCCAGGTGATGGGCATTCGAGTTCAGTGGCGAAAAGGTCAATGTACTTTGGTCGGTCGACGACCACTGCAGCGGAACGACATGACGGTTCCCAATGTGCAACCGCACAAAGCCCACCGCAGTGGGGCCGCTAAACCCACACCACAGCGAGCCTCAGGACACGACCGGCCGACCAGTCTTTGTCGCAGTCCCGCTTATTGAATAGCCTCAGTTGCTAGCAACATTCGATTATTATACCCTGCTTGCAATTTGTCGTACTACCATTGGCCGTGCCGGCCTTTCTGTCGGATCCAGAGGATATTCTATTTTTTGCTACAGCTGGAAAACGGGTCTTTTCGACCTCCCGATACATTTTTTGCAGCTCAGCTAAAAAATGCAGGGGGAGGGAGGGCGGTAAAATTTCTGGGCTAAAGTTTACGCAGATAAAAGTGCCGCTTTAAACCAGTTCCCTTTAGGGAAATCTTCCTGAAACGTCCCATGGTCTAACAAAGCCTACTATTCATACTATAGTTGTCTGCCAAGTTTATTCTGATATAGAACCGGCACGCAGGCCTTTATGCAAGCGTGTTGGCAGTTCACAAAACACTCAGGACCATTCTATAAAATTTTCTTCAAAAAATAAGGATGTTCAATGTTTCACCATGTTGCTTGAAAGATCAATTTTATACCCGAATAATTTTTCTGTTCAAATTTCACACGGCTGATTTCACGAAGAATGGAATATGTACGGACATTGTTTTCTTTGTTTTGGTGTTCTTTTTATGAGTTATGTGCACACCACTCAATAGTCCAAAGGAACACCATTCGCCCTTAATGTAAACTGTGAAAATTATTGCAACGTTTCACAAATGACAAAACTCTTTTTGTTGTTATGGCTATAATTCTACAGGGAAAACAATTTTTCCCAGAAGTATTCTCTTTTGCTAAAGTGATGCCCACAGAGAAGCACTTTTCACCGCGTATTGGCCGCAATGGTAGCGGAGCTCACCTTAAAACAACGTAAATAAAAACAATAAAATTGAGGCTTTCTGTTTGAGAAGGCTCTAAACAATATCAAAATTTCTGTTTTTGCGGCAAACCTGAAATAGCCCTTTTTATGAGCACGCAGGAACAAAAGCAGAGGCAGAGCGCAGGGTACGATGATGCATCTTGAATTGCGCGAAGTCATCGTCTTGTAAGTTTAGTGCGATCGAAATAAGGGAACATGTTTTTTTCGCGTTAATATTGTACTGCTTCAGAAAGCCCAATTTCTTATTTTTGTAGAAAATCATGTGGCCTCTTTGGTTTGATTCTCCAATTTAGGTATTTCTCCAAAAATCAATCCAGTGAAATACTTATTACGGATAGTAATTTTTTCTAGACGACCAACTTTTAAATTTTTTAGAAGCACCTGGTTACCATGCGGTAGCACTTAGAAGTCGGTCACTAGTATAAATACTGAGATGGGGTCGAGTGATTGATCATGAGGTTGAACGCGCCGATGCTACGCAGGCGATGAGGCACGTTGGATTGGAGGGCTCCAGATTAATTTTGACCACCTGGGGATCTTTAACGTAGGGCGAGATGTCGAAAACACAAGCGTCGTCGCTTTTCATGTCCATCAGAAAAGCGGCCGCAGCGGCTCGTATTCTAACCCGTGTCCTTAGCAGCGCAATGCCATAGCTACTGAGTCACCGCGCCCTGTACTGAGAGGTGGCAATCAAAAAGAGACCAACAACTTTGTGTCCAATCGCACTCGTGTTTTCTTCATTTTTTCACAAACAGAAGGTTCAGTTTATTCTTTCTACCATTGTGATGTAGTGGTTGGTGTCAAAATAGTTTTCGATGACACTCCTGTGCCTGTCCATCTAAAGACCACAAGACTCGAAAAAACTGGATTTACAAAAATAGCGTGTCGTTTTTAACCCATTTCCCTTCTTTCCCCTCAAAAAGAACGCGCGTTAAAGGGATACTGAGTTTACTTGTGGGATATGACATGCTATTAAGGCAAGCGTGATGTCCTCGGCCATTATTTTTATTTATTTATTTTTTTTATTTACTTATTTATTTATTTATTTATTTATTTATTTATTTATTTATTTATTTATTTAAAGTACTGCCAGTTTTCCTGGGACAAAGGCAGGTCGGCATACATGGACGGACACGTTCAATAAGAGGGATACTTTGGTACATAACATCATCATCACCAACCTATCTACGGCCACCCCAGGGCAAAGGCTTCTCCCATTAATCTCCAACTATCCCGGTCCTGTGCTAACTGCGACCAATTTATCCCCGCAAACTTCTTTGATCTCACCGGCTCATCTAGCTTTCTCCCGCCCCCTGCCAAGCTTGCCTTCTCTAGGGATCCACTCTGTTAACCTTAATGAACAATGGTTGCCTTGCCGTCGCATTACATGCCCTGCCCACGTCCATTTCTTCTTCTTAATGTCTACTAATATGTTCTCAACTCGCGTTTGTTCCCTGACCTACTCCAGTATCTTGTCTCTCTATGTTACACCTATCATATTACATTCCATTGCCCGCTGAGTGTCCTCAATTTAAGTTGACCCCTCTTAGTAGCCTCCAAGTTTCTGCCCCATAGGTGAGTACTGGTAAGATGCTGCTGCCATACACTTTCTTTTTCGGGGACTATGCTATGCTGCCATTCATTACCTGAGAATGAGGGCCGAATGCACTCCACCCCATTCGTATCCTTCTAATTATCTCTGCCTCATGTTTGGGATCCGGGGTCACAACTTGGCCTAAGTAGATATATTCGCTTATTATTTCCACTGCATCGACACCTATCTCAAACCGCTGTGCTGCACCGAGGTTATTGATGACTACTTCAGTTTTCCCCATATTATTTTCAGGCCCACGGTTCTACTCTGTTTGTCCAGACAACATAGGTGTGATTAACATTCTTTAGCTGATAAAGAAACAAGCAAGGAGGTTTTGCTTACACAGCTGGGTGTTCCATGCCGCAAACAAAATAAGTGCGGGATCTATTTTTAAACAAAATGGCCATGAATAGAACTGCGAAGTTTGGAGAAGTCTTGGAGTCTATTGCTTCAAATAAATCTAAGAAAGATCGAGCATGAGTGCTCAGCCATTTACACAAAATCGAATGACAGCGGAAAACATTTTGCTACAGAAAGCAACAATAAACAGCCAAATTCATTGCTACAGCATATTACGCAACACGCCATAAGGCATATAAATGCATAAAGTGATGTACAGTGTGCAGCACACAGCACCCTAGCTTGCTAAGCAGTGTGCTGTTTCGAAACTTTCAAACTTTGTTGTTTTTCTGTTTGGAGCTGAAATTCTTTATTCTCCATGAGAATTCGGATAATGAATCCATGTTAGTGACCGACGGGCTCAAGCGGTTCCACTATCGACTAGCGAGTGGAAAAAATGAAGACCTAGAGACAAAAATCAGTTTGGTCCATTGAAAACATTACCTCGTTAGAATCATGCTGACAACACTTTTAACGTAAACGTCGCTCAAATCAGCCACATAAATATGAAAAAAGGGAATGGCCATGCGACCTACTACCTCATTTCCCGCACAAAAGCATAGGGCGTCATATACACTGCCCTGGGATTGGCTGAGGCCGGCAAACGCAAACGCAAGCTCGGCGGGGCTTAGGTGCTTGCAGAACGAGCTATTTTCACTTAAATGCAAGGCATATTTTTTATAGCAGGAAGAATGGCGGGCGAAACAGTGGAAGTTACTAAAGTATACGTAAACATATGAGTACCAGTCCGCACTTTGCTTGTTACAGCTACACAGAAGTGCGGCGCGGTTGCCCAAGGCGACACTAGTCGATTAGCGTAAGCGACGTTGTCTTCGGTGACCCTGTCTGTCGAAGATATCTCATATTTAACGAAACAATTACGACCTGCTGCAACAAAACGATCCATGTGCAACTACGGGCAAAAACGTAGCAAATGGTAATAGTGGTGAGGAGCAGCATGGTCACGTCGTCTCGAATGACTGACCGTAAACAAAGCTCTCCAGTATTATAACAGCGCCTGCACTCTAGCCCGGCTGTGTCGCAGTGCGTTGCAGGCAGAAGAGTGCACTCGATATTCCTTTGAAGACCCGTGCATGTGACGTTATGGCAAATATCACGAAACATGCGATTACATACATACATACATACATACATACATACATACATACATACATACATACATACATACATACATACATACATACATACATACATACATACATACATACATACATACATACATACATACATACATACATACATACATACATACATACATACATACATACATACATACATACATACATATACATACCCTAAGGGCCCGTGGGCATTACATAGGGGGGGACTAAATTATACACAGATAAAATCAGTTCTTGGCAACACAGTTCAATAAATGAACCACATGAACAATAGGAACTACTGCACTAAAAAAAACATTTTAGGCACAAGAAGCGCAGTACAGCGGAAATACAGATGTGAAGCCGTAAAAAAATCATAAATATTCATTTTCAAGGAAGGCTAAGAGTGCAGATTGAAACGATGTATTCTGCGTCAAGATGGCAATGTGGGATGGCAATGAATTCCATTCGGCGATGCTGAGTAGAAGCGGGGAATTTTGATAAGCGTTTGTTCTGGCGAATATAGGGTGGACTTTATGCGCATGATCAAGGCGAGATGAAACGTCCGGGGCTGGACGAATGTGAGTGCGTGCAAACGGGTTGGCGCTGTGATACAGAGAGTGGAAGTATGACAGCCTGGGAAATTTTCTGCGCGTGGCAAGGGGTGTAAGGGCAAGGGATTTTTTCATGGAAGATACACTTTGCTGTTGGGAGTATGATGATAAAATGAACCTTGCAGCTTTATTTTGAACGGATTCAAGTAAGTTTGTAAGATAAAGATGGTGGGGGTGCCATATTATTGACGCATACTCTAATGAAGGTCTAATTAGCGAAAGATAAGCGTGAAGCCTGGTGTCAGAGTTAGCCTGCCGTAATCGATGCTTTAGGAGGCCAAGTTTTTTCAGCGCTTTGGTAATGATAAATTCGACGTGAAAGTTCCAAGTCAGGTTTGCATTAAGAATAACTACTAAATATTTAAATGAGGAAACTGGTTCAACTTGCGTATGATTAATTGTGTAACTATTAGGGGATTGATCAGTACTTCTAGAAAATTTTACATATTTTGTCTTATCCGCATTATATTCCATTTGCCATGTACGACACCGATTTGTTAACTTTGTTAGATCAGATTGTAAAGTAACAACATCATCCGGGTTAACTATTGTTCTGTAAACCACACAGTCGTCAGCGAAAAGGCGTATGTTGGAGTCAATGTTGTTAGCTATATCGTTTATTTATATTAGGCGGATAATCAAAATGTTAACTGAAATTTATTAATTTCTCAGTGAATAATGCGTTATTTGCTGCGGGAAAAGCGCTGGGAGCACCGAAAAACCCCAAACGTTTCGAACAAAAACAAACTTGGATGTTGTTCAATGATTCCTTTAAAGGCATCTTTATGACAAGAATATTGTACTAAGGTGTGCGGGTGCTTTTGATTGGTTTTCTGGGTTTCAGGAAGCGGGATGTAAACACAAGCGTCGATTTTATAAACATACATGGAAGAGTTGAAACAAGTACTTCAGACGCCAGTGTTGAGGTCTAAATTGTAATGTATTAAGACCACAGTGCGATAACATTATTTGTTGAGTCGCAATTCCACATACTTATTGCAGATGAATTTAACGGCTTGTGTCAAACCCCTTTCCAGGTTTTTATGTTAGTATCAGTATACCCCAATCACTCTGCGTTGGCGTGTTCTAGAACTGGGCTTATGTATGTCGTGTAAGCAAAGAGTTAATTGATTTGTGCGCAAGCCGCAAACATTTTTGTATGTAAAAAAACTTGCAGAAGGCAATGTAAATAATGTTTGGAGTCTGCAAATTTCGTTTTAATGAGATGCTAAAGTATCCTCTAAATATTTGTGTTCATTTATTTTGAAAAGCTGCCAGCCGATATTGCGGTATCGAAAGTTGATGGGTTTTAAATGCGAAGGCATCTCATTCACTCGCCTTGCCCCTGCATCCGATGTTGGCGTCGTCGTCGTTGTCGCCGTCCAACCCTCCCCCATTCTCCTCGCCGCGCCAGTTTCGCTCTCCCCCGCTCACCCCCTCTCCTCTCCGATAGCGAACTCTCTCTCGCGAGGGGCATTGGATTGGATTCGATTGGATTGGCTTGGATTGGCTTGACTTGGTTTGGTTTGGTTTGGCTTGACTTGGCTTGGCTTGGCTTGGCGTGGCTTGGCTTGGCTTGGCGTGGCTTGGCTTGGCTTGGCTTGGCTTGGCTTTGGATTGGAATGGATTTAAGTGGATTGTGTTGGATTGTGTTGCGTCATAGCCGCGGCAGACGCACTGGCGCCGGCGCCTCCCCTCACCGTTATGCGCGCTATAAAACGCGGTGCCTGCGCCGCTGCGCTCCATCGTTCCAGCGCCGGCGCCTCCCCTCACCGTTATGCGCGCTATAAAACGCGGTGCCTGCGCCGCTGCGCTCCATCGTTCCAGCGCCGTTCCTCCGCTGTCCAACGCTGCAACGTGAACCCCCTACGCGTCGCATCTACACAGGGGTTTCCGCGAGGGGAGGTGGGAGTTTTTTTTTCTTGTTACGGCCCTACCAGATGCTTGCGTGTCAGGCGCCTTACTCTTCCTAAATTATATAATGACCTTCATAATAACTTTCGTACTGCAATATAATCTTTTGGCAATGATTTCGTGATTTATTTTAAATAACTACTCCAGAATATTCCGTCTCTCCTGAAGTTTACCATATTGCCATATATTCTTTGTGCATTAACTGCCTTATTAAAGTTAATGTTAACGAATGTAAAATATTGAGTTTGGTCCGGCGTAAAACAGCATAACCCATCTGACCTCCTTTCGTGCGATTATCTTCTTTCTCTCCTTGTACCTGGCGTTCGCATTAGCACTAATCTTCAATGGCATGCCGGCAATTGCTGTTACTAATAAGGCTAATCGCACGTTGGCTTCTTATGCCCTAATATTGCTCTTCCTCCAGTATCTGTAAAGGTCTGACTTTATAAAACCCCAGCTACACCAAAAGCACAATGTACATATATAGAGCTGCCACCCTCATATGTTGGTGTTGTCTTCACCATTGGAAGCCATTAAGAAGAGCGGTGCTTGATTCACTGTTACAACCTAGTCAAGAATCACATGAATCTCGACACTAAAGCTTCTTTAGGCTCAGTGAACTTGCTACTACATTGGAAGCTTGTTATTACGAATTAGTATCAAAACAGCAAATTAGTTCGTTATATCCGACGCTTGTTGTAACAGTAGAGGCTTAAATCGGCTCGAACAAATCGACAATCTGGCTCGCACAAAAATACTTCATACAAAAATGCATTTTTAGGCTTCCAAACCACTACAAACAAATTAACCCTCACCTTTCCCCTTGCAGCATTTCAAGCTCAGTGAACCGGAACGTGCACATGTGCATTGAAAAAGTATTTCTGTGATATCTATGTTCTCTTAGCAAAATGATAACCTCAATGTCCTTTATCGACGTCAGCTTCTTCTAAGCTGTATTTAACCTGCAAAGTTTCCATCTAATCGTATTTTGAGGACAGTTTTAGAGACATTTTGGCAAGGAGTCATAAAGCATTGACTCGGAGAACATCCTAGGGGCTGTCGTCAGAACAAAAGCTATGAGAACTGCCGTTAGAACAAACAGTTATACACAGGTGGTGGCAGCTGCTTTTTGCTTCAAAAAATCTTTTTAAGTCTATCGAGAGCTCTGGAGTCTGCTTGTAAATAACACTCGACTGTCGAGTGCTGAGAAGCAGAAGGCCTGTTAGTTGAGCCCAATGTAGATCTAATGCTTACACAACAATCTTGTGTCCGTACCTGCTCGACATTGGCATTTTGAATTACCGTAACAAGAAATGTTTAAAAACAGCAGGATATGAAATGTGTATAAGAATTTACCAGGCCGGAGGGGATGGCCGCGTAAATGAAAAACAGCATGCTAGGGTGCAACCAAGTGCAAATATCTTGAAAAGTGTGCGAAATTACTAGATACCGGGAAATCAAACGATATTTTTGGTAATATTTGTTGAAAAGCGCAACGCAAAAAATCTAGGCAACCTTCATGCGAGCCTGCAGAAACTTTTGAGTGCGACCCATGACTACCCGTTATCGCTGCTGCTGGCGTCATTTTTCCCAAGTACCTGTGTCCTTCGTGCACTGCCTCCTGTACGCTTGAGGTTCATTGTATTTATACAGCCCATTGCTTTTGAACCACAAGGAAAATAAAACCTACATTGTCTTCTTTACAGTTTTTCAACACAAATCAGACGATTTGGTTGTACAGGCAAAGTCGCCCGGTCTTCCAGTACATGAATCAAAATATAACATGCCTTCGTACTAAGATGATTGATATTTGGGAAAGTGACTATTTCTTTAAAAAAACATTTAATTACGGAACGGAACTGTAAGTATACAGCGGGCACAAATTTGAATAGATAGGCAGCAATGTGAAAATCTCCCGCCTACTCGAAGGTTATTTCTATGGTTCAAAAATATGATATGGAGCATTCGCAGATTACATTGCTAATATTTCTCGCTATAGTAGTCATGAAGGAAGTCAAAAAGACGATTTGTATTTACAAACTGCTACATGAAACGTCGATATCCCAGGTCTTCTGCCGTACTCTTGCTTGCGGTTCGCACAAAACTTAACCTATTAATTTAACGTTTTTGACCAAATGAGTGTTTGATGGACGCCTCAATATTCTAGGGGAAAAAAGTTCAGAAACCTCCGTCCAGCTAGCCCGATAAAAAAAACTACTATCAAATAACTACACAGAGTGATGTTTTATTCCCATTTACCATTTTGGTTTATCAAACGGTGGCACTTTATTCGATAAATCAACAAAAACAACGACGCATTTTTGCTTGTAAATTGCACAATGACCTCGGGACATCTAAATAACGATTAGATCTCGGTCAAATATATATATTGATGGGGTTCATGAACGTGAGGCTGCAGTTCTGAATCTTAGACAACACCGCGTTTATGATGCGACTGTCACGTATATTATATTTTATATTAGTAAGATTGCTAAACACCACCCCGCAAAATTATTCATAGCCAAGTTCTTGCGTGTGAATTTTCATGCGTTATTCACTCCAATAGCGTTATTGTGAGGCGTTATTCACACAAGTAACGCAAACATTGGGCACGGACATGTGCACGGTGAGTCCTCATTATGCTGACGCGCGACACTGCGCTTATGTCTGTAACAAATCGTCAAACACGACCCTTATACGTGTGACGGCAATTTGTGCTCAGTTTTGTGCGAATATGTTCACAATATTTTTGTATGATACTTCTGATTTTTAGTAACAATATTTGGCTTGATTGTGTAATCATGTTCTTCGTGTTTTTTAGGATTGCTACTGCTGTTAACCGCGTTTGGTGTTCTTTTCGTTCGTACTGGTTGGTAGGAGGTCCCTCCCCAGTCTATGACTACGGGACCTCCTAGAGTTATTTATGCACTGTACCAGTTCTACTGAAACAATAAACTGAAACTGAAACTGAAACCCTTAATCACCAGCGTATACCCCCGCCCCACATACTAGTATCTAAAGGGCAATTCATTGCACAACTGTCCTTGGCTTCAAACAAGTTCAACACCAGTTCCTTATTATGCCATAAGGTTGGCTGACCAGCGTTTCCGCCGTGTTGCTATGCACTTATCACAACACAGCCGCTGTAGTGCTCGATCCTGACAATTTTGGCGGTAAGGTCAGAAATATACAGCGAAAGCTTTTTTTCAAACGTTAGTAAAAAGGCATTAGCGCATCGAGGTACTACCGACAAGAAGAAGAAGAAGAAGAAGAAGAAGAAGAAGAAGAAGAAAAGGAAGAATAGGAAGAAGAAGAAGAAGAAAAAGAAGAAGTGCAGAAACCGGCCGCCTACAAAATTTGAATGAACCATGCAAAGTTCATGACTCCAGTTGTGCCTAACCAGGAAACAGCTGTGATTTTAGAGAAGCTCGCGCTTAAAGTGTGGTATAATAAGAACTCGCCCCGTAAGAAGACTTCGCGAGGTGCTGACGCAGTTTAATATAAACATTTTATGTGATAACGACTATACCGAGAACGAGGGCCTCTTGCCGTTTATTCGTTATTAATAAAGACACATAAGGTACAGTCCACCAATTATTCAGTATTATTTATAGACTGGCGGCCTTTGGGATCGAGCTTCGCAAGCAGAGAAAGTGGACGTTCGAGAAAGCCTACATTCGACAATACTGCTACACGGATCAGTAGCAGGATGCTCGGGTCTAACCTATCCTAGGGATTCACGATTGCGGAGTCTGCCAGGCTCTGCAAACTTGTAACGTCGCTTCGCCAAGCATCGGCGTGTACGGAAGCGCACTCCACCTCTTGCCCTGCCCTCGCGGATACCTGAATTCATCAAGGCAGACCGTGTCATCACCAACAACATCCGTCGCGGCACTTTTACACGACCATCACATCCCGCCTGCGCTCTGTGGGCTCAGTAACTGCGCAAAAGCGCAGTCGGTTACTCGATTTGCCTTCGCCATGCACGTCAGTAATTCATACTGCCACGTGGCTACAAAATTTAGTATTTACTTTTTCCTACAGTCCCCGAGCCCATAGAGTTGCATCGCCATTACCGCTGAATGCCTGCGTGTCATTTTTTCTTGTTTCTCATGGCCGGTGACATTAAAACAAACCCCGGAATACGTACCCTTGAAGGAGTTGCCACCGAAACTTATCAGCAGGGCCTGTCAAGGCCTTGAGGGCATTTCGCGTGCGTTTGGAGGAATGGTTTTTACGCCACGAAGTATTTGTAGTGGTGGCTCGGCGTTTGGCGAGAAGTTATGCGCATGGCGCGGGCGTGAGATCCAGTTACGGAATGACGGCATGGGCTTTGTTCCTTGAAACTTAAGCCAGGCACTTCCGGTGCATACGATGTTTGCACGTGGTTTCATTTGCTGTGTTGTTTTTATCTTATTGTTTATCATCTTCCTTTTTCCTTGTGATGGGAAAGGGTTACCAGCGTTTCGGGGCTACGGGGGAATTGCCGCCGTTTATGCACATATTTGTTAAGGCAACCAACCAGATCTCCTATAGATGTGGAGTGGCATGAAACCAGCCAGATCACCAAGAGATGTTGATTGGTAGCGGCACCGTGGGTGGAGCCAGGGTGACCGCCTAAAACCACGAGACACGAGGTCTTGCGGGTGCGATCCTCAGGGTTTCAAGTGTCATGCATCGTCGGCGTATTGCGGAGCTAGCCAACTTCGGTTAGGGAGGGTCTCACCACCTGCGTTGTCGTAGAATAGGGTATATTTCTCACGAGGCTCCGCGTTGCAGACAATTAGTTGAATAACATGACCACTTTGTTGCTTACGTTGTTCTAGTTAAACTTCAATCTGCGAATATTCTCTCTATATATCCCACTTCCATATACAGTTTTAGAACCCCTCCAACGTATTGCTTGGAATTGGGCTAGTTGGTTTATGATCACTGGAAAATTTTCAGATGGAACGTCCGGAAGCGCAGGACGGTCGAAAGAAACACGGACACAATGCTGACTAAAAACCTGAAGTTTACTGACGAAAACCACGTATAACCAGAAAAACATTGCACAACTTGGTGAAATTTGGCACAACCAGTCCCCTGGATACACCCAGAGCCCCTGCTTTTTTGTAGGATAGAAATGACAGAAGCGAAAACACGGCGCATCACTCAAGATAACGCCATTCGGCGATCTCTCAAAGGTTGTGGTCGTGTCACCAAGGACGCACCACAAAGCACTACCGCGGATCATAAGGAAGAGTTCTACACACTACATCGGCGCAGAAGTGCGGGTAAAAAATCTCATCACCAACCATCAAGCATCAAACATTTACTCCGGTGTTAGATGAGGTGCGTGGCACGTGGTTTTTCTCTTCAGTTCCCAAAGCCCAATTTATATGGTTCACATGTAAGCGTTCGCGGTTGGGGATGGGCTGTCTTTCGTGCACGGCTTCATGAAAGGCGTCTGGGTGATCTCCATTCGAGAAGATTCTTTTATGAGAATATGGTCCACATAAAAATTGCGAGTGTTAAACGTTGCGGCCAACTTTCATAGTCATACACTCATTTGTGAATGTTTGATAGCTACGATATTTGACCGTGCATGCACTACTTCCTCGCATTGCGGGGTCCTTAAAGGGCAGCGTCAAGAATATGTTGGCATATAGTAAATTCTTGCTCTTCACAGCTTTTAATAAAAGTGACCAGGGCTCCATATCTGATATCCTGCTTAAAAAATACTTTTGCATTTTGCAGGAAATTTGAAGAAGTTAAGGCCAGGTTTTCACTTGGCTTGGAATCCGTGCTTTACGTTCCCCAAACCCTGCGTGAGTAGAAATACAACGCCAGGTTCTTCCCTCTGTCATTCAGCAAATTTAGCAGAACACTGCAGGGTAAATGTTTAACCTTCCTTTAGGATTACTAGAAACATTTTAGCAGCAAAATGCAACAACTGCTCTTCATGAGACATGTTTTGATGTTCCATACGTTAATCCTGTAAACGGGTTCTAGCCTAACAAAGTGTTTTGCACGCGGATAAAAGCGCGCGCTAGTGATTTCCAAGTGGGATGTAGAGGCCGCAAAGTTTTCAACGCCTACATTGGAGGTCTCTTTTGTAGCTGCCTTCATCGCGTCCTTGATAACGACTTTGCACCGCCAATTCGTTCAAATCGCATTTAAAGAACACGACAATCTCAGAAGTTGTCAAAATCATTACATTCATCCAAACCCTACCCTCTTGGACTACACGGAAATAAGTTGAAGCTTTAGCGACGACGTCCCCTATGCTAGAAAGACAGCCGATTGGGGGCCCTGCGGTAGGAAAGACACAGGTATGCCACGGCTTAACGTTATCCCCTAGCATACGCAATGACGTGTACATCACCAAATTAAGTGGGCAGCTCGAGGTACTAAAAGTTTGTGATTGCTTGGTAGGTTATGCTTTACGTCAGAGGACCATTGGCTAAGGGTCTCAACCATACAAACAAAGAACGACACGGGAATGGAAAAGAACTATGAAAACGATGACGCGCATTTAGGTTTAAGCGGGAACATAACTTCACCCCTGATTATAAGAGGATCCGTATAAAACAATGTGAACTCCAAAACGGACACTGCCAGTATTTTAACGGAGTTTCTTATTCCTCATAAAAATCGTTGAGAAATTATCCTTCTAGAACAAGCAAATAAAGGTCCGCAAAAATTAGAATCTCGGAAGTGCCCCTTGCGGATTGCCGCCGTGTTGTGAACTACTAGTATCGCGTACGGGATGCGCTAGCAGCGCAGCAAAATTTACATAAAATACGGCGCCATAGAGCATGGTAATACTCTCTGCCTTAGTTTCACTGACATGTGAATTTTAACTGCAGCAACCTATTCCTACTTAATCTACTTGAGGTTACTTTTGTGGACTGAAAGCGCAGAAAGATTCTGCTTGGAGGCAACATACTACTACGTTCGGGTGAATACCGCATTACCTAACACCGCTGATGTTTCGGCACCGCTCTTTTTAAGTGCGAATGCACTTTACAAGCGACCCCAAACCATCCACCGCCGGCGGCGGCAGCGGCGGCGGCGGCGTCCGCAGTGCTCCTCTATATTTAAAAAAGAAACAGCAACCGGCGCCAGGTTTCGATCCGAGGACTTTGCGGCCGCAGCGCGACGCTGTACCGACTAAGCCACGGACGCCACGCTGATGTCAGTGTGAGTAACGCGCCTTATATCTTTAACGCATTCAAACTACGTCGTCAGCGGCGTGCGTTGGCGACTCAGCGGGGTTATAGCGGCTTGATAACTGCGTGGTGTACACGTGATACTACAAACCCGATGGAAGAGATGGAAGAGAACGCGGCGAGGCGGTGGGCTGCGGGGGCCGAGCGCAAGCGCCGCAAGCGGGCCGACAACCGTGCATTCGCACTTTCACATTCTCCCCCTCGGGGAAATGCGGGGGAATTTTTTTCTATAGCAGACACAGCACTCACCTTACCTTGTAGGTGAAGTTTATCTTGGCTTACAAAGCTCAGTCATCAAAAAGTGTTTATTGCTCTGCCTAATGACCGATGTGGGCTAAGATATTCCGTAAGGGGTACAACCTCACCCATTCGATTCGTTTCGGCGGAGAGTACATTTTAATGGGGAGCAAATGGAAGTCCCACACATAGAACATACGTGAGTGCCGTTTATGCTTTCCAATTTCTGAGCATTCTCACGAAACTTGTGCAACCGTTGCCTGTTCAATATTACGCCGCTGTGGCCTTTAAAATGCAGCAATCAGGCAATTGTGATCTAATACATACTTTATGGCTGCCAACAAAGTTGAAAAAAGTATGTTTAGGGGCTTGGGATTTTATAGTTGCCAGGCCCACCCATTAGTATTGTCGGCACTATCCATTCAAATTCTCTATGTGGTTTAATTTCACGTGAGCCTAGCTGGCTTACCTCATACTTCTGTGAATTCTTTTCTTTTCTAGAAGCCCCATGGAGCCTGTACAACTTAACTTTTGTTGACTGGGAAAAACATTGTGGCGTTTTTCAAGTAGAAAACTCTAAAGGGGGTGAGTTCAATCTTCCAACCGCAAATACTTTACGGCGAAATGTTGATCGAAAATATTTGGTGCTTATTGAGTAACCATGTTTTAGCGCTTTGCATCAAAGGATTGAAAGGTCTTTAAATGAGAAAATCGGGCAGGATCAAGGACACACTCCCTTAACTCCATTGGTGTCTAAATACAAAATCGTACTATATAAGGCCGCTAGTAAGCATGCGTTGTAGCACATATCATACTGTGTTTCTATAATGCGCAAATTTGACGCAGAATAAGAATTTTTTGTTGCAGCTCTATCATTCTGAACTATGCGAAATTCTCTACCGTTAAAGACGGCATTTCTATTTTGTTTATTCCTCTTAACACAACAAATATACAGCGTTGTTCTGTGCCTTCTATACACAGCACTACCTAAATGTCTGCTTCTATTGGGGAGAGAGACCCTATGAAGCACCATGTACTATCGTGATAAATTGAAATACGAGCGACAGAGCGCGTGGCTTTCAGTACATGCCTCGCATCCTGGCGATGGGCCGTGTATGCGCCGTGGAAACAAGTCACCAGAGTTTGTGTTCAACGTTGATATGGAAACACCGTCGTTCGGCGTGTGGGCGTTTCGCTTTGTCTTTCTACCGCGTTCCGGGCCGCTCACGCAAGCGTTATCTGAGTGTTGCTGCGATGAGTAAAAACGGCGCTTGCAGCTGTATTCCTTTCTTTTTTATTTCGTGCCGCGCCCACAACGGACGACGGAAAGACGATGGCCTTTGCATACCAAGGTTGGTCACGAACTCTCGTAACTTGTTCTTACTGCGCATACGCTGCCCGTCGCTAGGATGCACGGCATGTACTGAAAGCGACGCGCTCCGTTATTCGTATTTGTTGTTCGTTGTTCGTTGTTCGTATTACATGTGCTATGTTTTCTCTTTTATTTAGAGGTATGATCGGTTATGGTGTTCAACACGTCCAAGCTCCATTTTGGCTATGAGCGCGAAATAACGGAACTCTTCAGATTAGCTTTCACACCTGGGGATTCTTTGCGTTCGTAGAAATATCGACACATGGGCGTTTTGGCTTGGCACCTTGGCCTCGGAAGCAGCCACCACGACCGATATCAAACCCGCGTCCACGGGCTCAGCAACACAATACCTTTGCCAGTGAGCAGGCGCGCGTGCAGATATTTGAGAGATATATTCAAGTCACCCATAATGATATACAGAAAGTATAGTTTGGCAGCACACGGTTAGTGATGATGGTGTGGCAATATACTCTCAAGCAGGGTTCGACTTTAAGTTTAGTGTTTCAGAATGCGGGGATGGACGTTGAAATTCCACTTTGGGAATATTGAACTGAGATTTCGGGAGAGTCAATATTGTACTTTGGCTTTAGCACAGGTTTTCCGGAAGAAACTTGGGGATTTATAATGAGCTTTCCTTTTGCGTACGGCTGGGATTTTCTTACAGAAATTAGCACCGTAGAATGTCATCGCGAGTTTGATAGTTGTTCTGATGACGGCAAATGCTTGAGGTATTGGCTATCTTAAGATTCAGTTTATCGAATAATCTATCGTTAGTACTTTATTTCAGCAGTCGATCTTACAAACATCTGAAAAACACTGGCCCTAGCGTGAGCCATGCGGCATTTCAGTTACCATAGCGAATCAGCGAGGTGCCGCTGTGGCGAAGCTTTGTAAACCTCATCACCGCCTTGTCTTGCACGAGTCCCACTCTATGCGCAGCACGCGATCGTGGTTGTGGGAAATACACGCCACGAGAGGTGCGCGCGCTTAGGCTGCCACATAATACAGGCAACTGTGCATGACCCGCCGTGGAGGCTCAGTGGCTAAGGCGTTGCGCTGCTGAACACGAGGACGTGGGTTCGATTCCCGACCACTGCCACCGCTTTTCTGACGGCCGCGAAAAGCAACAACATCCGTGTGTGCGAGATTTCGGCGCAGGTAAAAGATCTCCTGGTGGTCAAAATTAATCCGGAGCCCTTCACTATGGCACGCCTCATCGCCTGCGCTTCGTCGGCGCGTTAAACCCCACAATAAATAAATCATCTGCACATGTTCTCTGAAGTAAGAGATCACAAAAATCCCCGTTCACATTAAAGTTTATTGCGCCCAGTAGTAAACGGTAATACAATACAACCATGCAAACACCGAAACAGCTTTCGAACGTGCCCAGCCGGGAATCAGCAAACGGAAGGAGCTATTACGCATATAGCACTGAACAACTGACGAAAAAAAATGGGCAACAGCACAAGAGGTATGGTTGCTTGCCCTTGTGCTTTCTCCAGCACTGTATGGGTCCAAGCTATGTGTTTGCATTTAAAATGATGCTAAGGCCTTTCATCCCTGCCTTCTCTGGCGGAAAGTGACAGCCCTGAACGGTTCACGAGAAGCAGAGAACCAGAATTAAACTTTTTAACCTAAACACTTCCCCGCCTGCAACTCAGCGCCAGAACAAGCGTTTTCCGTAAAGCATGAAATAGCCAAACGGTCCCACGCTGAGAAAACCTGAGCTGACCCATAAAAAAGCATGTACCAGAAATCCCCCTATATGCGGCTATCGTCTAAAATGAGAAAGCAGCATAGTTGAGAAAAACGAAAGAAATCCGAACATTTATTTTCTCATTAAGAGCCCAAAGCAAATACCACAGATGGCCTTAATCTGGGCACGTTGTCTTGATGTCGTGCTGGACGCGCTGCGGTGGCTCAGTGGATAAGGCGTTCTGCAGCTGACCCCTAAGGACGCAGGATCAATTTTTGGCCGTGGCGGGCACTTTTATAATGGTGGCGGAAAGCGAAAATGCCCACGTGTGCAAGACTTTGGCGCACTTTGAAGATCTGGAGGTGTTAAAATTGACCCGGAGCCGTCAACTACGGCGGGCATCATCACCTCTGTAGCGTCGGCGCGATAAGCCTCACAATCGAATCAATGCCTTACCGTGATGAACAGACTTCGGACTCTCGCAAAGGGTCCAAAGTCTATCCTGAACACATCAGCTTTTTAGGGCGAGGACGTTACTAGGATTGCTCAAGACTTTCCGTGCGTGCCAGCTGGGATTAACAGCCGTGATAACAGGGCGCTCATTCGGAGACGTCACCATTGCAAACGCAATGTGACGACTAATGGAGCCACTTGTCAACACCTGGCTTAAGCTGGAATCAGTCTGAGCGCCCCCCCCCCCCCCCCTCCCCCAAGTAATACGAGATGGCCGGATGGTATCATCCATGAGCATAAACCTTTGTTTATTTAGGACCGTATAATCACGGAGAGTAAGGTAATGTTCGGGTAGGTCAGATCTTTTCTTTTGTAATAGTTCGTCGCTTCGCATAATGCTTAGTTTCGATTTCTAAGGTTTAACAAAGGGCATTGCTGCAGCGGCGCCGAAAAGCCTGTATTTTTTCGGTTTCATTGCGATAGCGATAGCATCACGTAAAAAAAAACAGTTACCTTTGCTCGCGTCAAGGTTTTATGATTGAGTATTGGGAAAGTTTTACCGCGTCATTGGCTCTTTTTTGTGTCTAGGAACAGGGATAAGCCACCAGGTTAACGTTTAAAAACTATAATTACTCTAAAACGTGGAATTTGAGGTGTCTTTACAGCGCAGGATGTCTCCTACAAAATTAGCAGTGTTCTTGAATAAGCAAGATCTGATCTGTTATAACGACAGCGCCCAACTCAGGGGGTAGCATTTGGACAGTACGCGCAGGCCATCCTACTTGAATGAGAAGGGAGGGCTACCGGAAAGCCAGCAATGCTTAATAAAGTACGTTTTTTTATATATTTTCATCATATTGCAGGATCGCAGGAGAAACGATGTTTTTCTAGAAATGCGCTACAAAGTATTCAATTGGCACCAAAGCATTCATGCATCGTTTTGGTAAACAACTCTGATTACATTTTAGTAAAATTAGCACTGGTCAGTAAGGAGACAACCTGGCCTCGTTGGTGTAGTACTATAACCCTGGCCGCTGTGACTGAACAACGCAATGCTTAGTCTTTGTCACCGGCAGCGGTGGTGCCACAGCGGTGGTGCAAACGATTTCTGAGTCATAACATGCTAGCTCTTAAACGTCAATTTGGGAACGTGCAACGGGTGAGTTTCGCATTGTGAGTAAAGCTCAGCGGTGCTACAGGAGAAAAACGCCGTGGAACACAAAACACCCTCTAGAATAGCTGCCAAGTGTTCCTGAAATTTTTTGCCGTCTTCCACTTCTCCTCGTCCCATTTCCCCCTCTAGACATCATATTCATTAGGTTAAAATAACCTGTATTAAAGTTCTCTGTGAAGGACCGCGTTCTCTGGCTTTCGCGTAAGCTCCTCACTAACAATTTCGGCCCTGGTATGCTACGGCAAACTATCGAGGTGACGTTTGGTTTACTTCTTTGTCGTAAAGAAACAGATATGCCCCAACAAATAACTGCGCTGTAATGTATACGATGACGAGGTGTGCAGTTGAGGGTCAGGTTGCATGGATGATCATTCGTGAAAGAGGAACCCCATGAGTGGAATTTTTAAACTGACCCTGCCAGCCGGCAAGATTTATCACTCGTGTTCTATAGTATTTCTGCTAGCGAGGGACGTCGCTGTGCTGCCCGTCAATTCGGTGGCGGAGCAGCGCAAAGGAGAATGTTCGGTCACTCTGACTGGGTGGTTTTTCCTGAACACAAATTTCAGCATCCGCGGACGTCACGCCGAGAGATGACATATGACAAAAATAAAGTAGAAAATTTCACACTGCAGAGATGCCACAAAACGCTGGAAAATAGGACCAGGTCTGCACAACCGACCTGGTCAAACTGTTGCACAAATAAAGTAGATGTGGCGCATTAACGATGGAAGAGTCACAACTCCCATCATATTTTTCTTGTGTTTATATTTCTAAAAGTACTTTGAAGCAAGAAGTACTTTTCTTACAGACGGCGTGGATATTGAGAAGCCACCGCCGTCCGTAAATGCAAATTTTATTAATTTAGTGCAGCTTTTTGTAGATAACTCTGGCGCTGGCTGACCGTTTGCGCGTCCCGTTGACATGAAAAACATTTTGGCTCCAGTTTCTTGCGAGTGCTCTCTGGTCCCCATTAAAATTCAGGTGCCTTGAAATAAATAATCATAAATTGGTCAATAAGATGATAGTAACATTACGCCAAGCTTTACGTGTCATTCCTTTTCATTTATTTCACCGTGAATTTGTACACGTTACAGAATTCCAGTGTCCTATCAATACTTACGGTACAAGAAGAGTATGGTTACAGAAACAGGCTGCAACTCTTGTTTTATAAAACTGTGCCAAAACTAAATACATGATAAGGATCCGCTAAGGGGGCTCTAAGTTTCTGAGAGTTTTATGTAGTTTTTATATTTAGTAGATCGCAGTGAAGTTATAAAGTCTACGATTACCCGTAGTACACGACGGCGCCCGGGTAGGCAAATATACGAAATATACCACTGGGGTAATACACGCTGCGTTGTTTGTTTCTTGTTATAATTAGTTCACCAAGAAGCTGTACACAAAGGGGAATTTCCACCTGTGCAACATGAACACTGCGTGCTGCGGGATAGTGGTGCTTGGGCAGAGAACTCTCCAACGGGCAAGACCTGTCATCAGCACATCATAATTCAGGTTTTTATTGCAGGGATACGGCCAGAGAACTGTAAATGAGTCCTTTATACCAGAAATGAGGGATACGTTTACAGAATGTCAACCGAAAATCAAGATTTTATTGTATTTTAGCGTCATCACAGAACTGAGAACTAAGCTTTGTTTACTAGCCTTATATTGCTTATCCCAGCCCCTTTTCCAAACGAGTGGGCAAAATATTAGGTCGGCAAGACCTGGAAGCCCTTAAGCAAGTTTATTCACGGCTTCACAGAATAACCAATTCTGATTGCCGAGTCACTAAACTGCATCCACTTATAGTAAATAGTTTTTTCATCTGCTTCAAGTTTACACATGATGGTAGGTTGAGTGTTTACTATTATATAGTTTTCGCACACAACACGTTTTGTAAGCATGCAAAGTACCATCTATAAAATGTGTATGTCTGGACAGCTCTCATTTGCTCTCTTGCCAGCGCTCTTCTCAGTGTACGTTCAACCATCATGTGAGTATGTAAAAAAGATAGGCCCCGTTTTATATAACAAACACGACGCCCGCATTTAATCGTAAAAAGTGATGCATCACCATTTTCAACTCCCCCACCATGCTGTACTACCGTAGCTATTAGTCGAATAAAAGTTATAATGTAGCTATTCTTCGAATAAAAGCCACAAGTTGCGAGCATACCATGTTTGATCTTCGGGCATCATCACAAAAACATATTAGGTATCCCCTGAACTGGTGTTTTGTCAATAACAGTGGCGCGCACTTTCCTTTTCAGAAAACGTTGCCTGTGAGTTGTACGTTTCGGATGAAAATGTTGAAAAAGAATTAAGGACTTGCAAAAGAGGGTATCGGAAATTATGCAAGCCGTGGTACCCTGTTTACCGTAAACGCTGCAACAGATCAGCTATTCTTCAGAATGAGAGACAAGCGAGAATTTTATCCAAACTGTATTGAAAAATATTGGCCTTCTGTCATGGTCTCAAATAAAAGTGTTGTAAACAGGCCTGTCCTATTTTATGTATATATTGGCACAGTTGTAAATGATGAGATGTACTTCAGTAAAATGTGCTTTTGGGATAGTTGGTGCATTATGAATTACAAAAATTACGCTAAAAGGACAAACAAAGGAAGGACGACAGACAATGCGCATTGTCTTTCGTCCTTCCTCTGTTTGTTTTTTTGCGCAATTTTCGCAACTGTAACTGATGAGATGTGGTTTTTCATATATAAGACGGGGTGGCCGGGAAACGTCGGGGGGAAACGGTCAGCCCACAGCGAGCAGCTGGCAGAACCAACCCCTTCCTTCTCCTCTACCATTAGCTGCCAATCAGATCTTTACGTTGCCCTATCGCGTAGCTTTGTGCCTTCACTTTGTGCCGTCACTTTGTGCCGTAACATTTCCTTCGGGCAAACGAAGCTCGCCGAGCGAGTTAAGGGGTGCGAGAATGACAACGTTTTAGCCGAGGTACATGCACGATAAGGGTCCCGCTTGAACGGCGACCATTATACGTGACTTTGGCGAAGATATATGTTCACATCACTTAAGCAAGAGAGAACCACAAACCGTCCGTAGTAAGGGGAAATGAGCTTTGATGTAGTCTTTTTTTGGAATTCTGGAGTCCATGGCAGCACTTTTTCACCAGTAGTGTAAGTAATGAGAGGATTTCAGTCCTTTTACCGAGCCTTTGATGAGCTTGCGAGCTCAATTTACGTAGCCGGGAGAGTCGGTACACTTCTGCATCACGGCATAAAGTTTGGGCGAGGGAAAGAGGGTGATGTGGTGAGAAGGGCAAGATTCTGTACATAAATGTGCGTGGAGCGCGGAAAAATAGCAGAATAAACGGAGTATAAGCAATGATATAGGGCTTTGCCGTATTTTATGCGTATGTGTTAAATGGTAGCACAGCATCCCCATTCTTGTGACCGGAGATGACATTCATAAATCGCATATTACTTTGCGTGCGGTTCACTGCATCAAGTCATTAGTTTGTGGATTATGTCCGGTTGTTTGGCGGTACAGAGAGACTTATTGTCGCAGTAGTTATTTTAAAACGTCTGTCATAAACTACCGCCCGCCGTCATTGCCGTCTGCAAGAACCACAGAATGCAGAAGTAATGCTGGACCGTTAAGAGCTGTATCTGCAACTAGGGGGACGCACTGACGCACCGTGCGGAGTAGTCGACGGACACGATAATCCAGTGGTGACTGGGTGAACATTTTGGCAGATAAAAAAATACTAATTCCACTTTCTATAATGATGGCATAGGTGGCTTTACGAGATTGAAAGGTCTCGGCGAAAGCTCCTCGAGAATTTATGACGCGGGAAATGGAGAAAGCCGGTAATGTATTTCTTCGTAAGTCGCCGCATTGACGTCCAGTAAAAATTCTCATGTAATTGATTTTGCTTGTACTCAAAACCAAGGTCAAGCATGGCGGGATCGACGCTTAAGGCATGCAGAATGGCGGCCCCGAGAATATCAAGAACACACAAAAGGAATCGGGAGCAATCGACCGAACAGTTCCCCTGGAACGAAATGCCGTCATGCACGATCAACAGTTCCTTCAGTTGTTCTTCCTTCATGTCGGACGTAGTGGAGACTGCAGTAAACAGGGAAGTTCGAGTCACCAGACTGGTAGTCGTCACATGGTTGCATCGGAGCAGTAAGGTCTGGAAAGCAGTCCCCGTTAGCGTGTCGGCGTCCAGCCTTGTACGACTCATAAAAGTCGTACTCGTGTAAGCGCAATGCTCAGCGAGCTAGTCGGCCCGATGGGTACCGCAGATAAACAAGCCAGCATGGTGAGTGGTGGTCCGTGATGATTGAGAAGTGACACCCATACAGGTATGGACGAACGTCTTGTAGGACAAAAATGCTGCCAATCACTTGAAGTTGAGTAACAGAAGAATTACGTTCGTCTTTTGTCAACGTTCGTCAGGCATAAGCAATGACGTGGTTGGCCCGGTCATGAAGCCGAAAGAATAGCTCACCAACGCCAACTACGCTTGCGTCCGTGTGTGGATCGGCACGGGCAGCTGGGTCGAAACAGCTAAGAACTGGACTTAAAATGAGTAAAACTTTCACCCGCAGAAGTGCACTTTCACGTTTGGAGTTCAATAAACGGGGTTTCTCTTTACAGCACCCAAGTCAGGTGGTGAGCAAGATAGGCGAAATCGTTCATAAACGGTAAAAAAAAGATAAAAACGCCAAGAAGTTTCTGAGGTCGTTCAATGAAGCGGGTGTGGCGAAGTCGCGAACTGCTACAATTTTTTAGGAGTCGACCCGGATACCGTCCTCGTCTACGAGAATCGGAGGAGGTTCTGTTTACATTCCGCAAAATGACACTTTTTAATTTAGAATCAACTCTGAGATTTGAATCCTCTCAAGAACAATGCCAAAACGCTGTTTATGCTCGCTAAATGGTGTGCCATAGAATATGACGCCGTTAAAACAACACACCCACCTCCTACCTTTGAGCGTGCATAATTTTGTCTATAAAATGGTGAAACCTGTTAGGTGCATTGCGTAACCTACAAGGCATGACTGTAAATTCCAGTTGGCGTACGGTGTCTCGAAGGCTCTTTATCCTTTGTGATACGGATGTCGCGAGATTTTTCAATATCCTGTCCTGCGATCAAGAGACGGGAAATATGAAGCGCAATGTACGCAGTTGATGACGTCAGGGATGCATGGTAGGGTATGTACACCTTTTTATATACTGCACAGAAGCGCCGATAATCAACACAAAATTGCAATGAAATGTATTTTTTTTGACTAAGACAACAGGTGCGGCCGAGAGGCTTGACGAATCGCTCATCAACACTTTGTTCAGCATCTCTTGCGCCTGCTCATTGATTATCTTTCGTTCAGCAGTTGACGTTCCATTTGTTGTGTATAGAAGTAGAATCGCAGGTTTGATTCAATGCTGGAGCTGAGATACATGCATGGGAGAGGAATGATCGTTATGCGCAGTCAAAAGTCGCCGCATAAAGAGTGAGTAATTCGAGGAGCTCGCATTGCTCGCCCGATAAGAGGAAGCCGTTGATCATGCACCTAAAGGCGGCGGTATAGTCAGGCTTTCCCTTCGTGGTGTGGTAGGGGGTGTGGTTCACCGCTTGGGTGGCGGCGTTGAATTCACCGTCGAACTTGTTGTTCCGAAAGACATCCGGGCTAACTGGATTCATTCACCGTCCACACATGACTTCGTTATTTTGTGCCCTCTACCAAAGCATTGGGTACCACAGTATTTTGCGCGAACATTTTCTTAGTGTCACCTTCAATCCAAATGATGAAGCTTCTTGAACAAAAGTGAGCAGAGGTGACGGGAACGAACACAGCTGATATATCTGGCAACAGCGTATGTTCAATAACAGGAAGTACACCCGCGCTGATAAAGCTGGGATCATCAACCGACGCGGACAGAATTTCACCCAGAAAAGAATTTTCGCCACTACCACAGTACAGCGTAGCTCCGCTGTCCCGTGGAAAAACTAAATCCGAGAAAACGTCATGGGTAGTCTGCGCCAGCATAGTAAATTCAGTACGGAATGTACAACTGTCGCGTAACAAACACGGCGGAGCATAAATTATGTTCTCCGGACAACGCAGAAATAAGCGTTGTGGTTATGCGCGAACATAACTTTATGTCCAAGTGTCACAAACGGCCGGCCAGGCCCTCAATGTTTTCATTACGGCGGCCGACATGACGGCCTCCTCGTCAGGGGACGGCCATTTTTCGCCGCGCTTCGGCACCTGAGTCACCCCGTTCACTTTTCTCGCGTTTTTTTCTTTTTTTTTTCCTGCCTTTCGTTGCAACTGCTCCGAACAGGGCACGTGGTGGGGTCCCGGCCGTTCGGCTCCCTCGCGGCTATCGCGATTTCTTGTGAGGCGAGGTCAGTCTGCCAGGGGGGGTATAGGCGCACTCGTCACAAGTCCACTCGTCATAGGCCAACTCGTCACAGGTAAACTGGTCAGGAATGCCAACTCGTTACAGGGCATTTCGTACGAAAAATTCTCGTATCACCAGAATATTCGTCACATGGAAAACTCACATTACGAGCTTGTTTTGGAACGTTAAAGCGATGTTTCCGCCTGATATACGTGACCCATTTAAAATTGATATAGGTGAGCGAGTGTTCTTTCAAGGTTATTGACGTAGGAAGTCAGGTGAATATGGCGTCATACCCTGTTAATTGCATTAAAATGATGATTGCATGGGAATTTGTAATAAAATTCACCCAGAAATGGCACGCAGTTAAAATGATGCAGTGAACCGGCTGTGCATGAAATAAAAAATGTTTATTGCACCCGCTTTGTATTGTTGTACTATTTGTACTATATATTGCAGTGTTGCCTCGTTGTCTCGTTGTGTAGGAGTCTTCAACGCTAAGTTCCGACGTTGTTCACTGCATCAGCTCAGAAGCGGAAGTTGCGTGCAATATTCCGAAGCGTGTTGACTGGGGCTCCGCTGTCATGATCAACCAGGATTCTTGCGATGCGACCGTTGACATATTTGCATTTGGTTGCGAGCCGGGGGGGGGGGGGGGTGCTGTCCGAAGATGAGTATTGCTACCACAGTGAAAAGCGACAACGGAACATGTTAACAAATAATTACCCGCCGCGGTAACTCAGTGGATATGACATTGTGCTGTTGAGCCCAAGGAAGCGGGTTTGATTCCCGGCCGCTTTTCTGATGGAGGCGAGAAGCGAAAACGCCCGTGTGTTCGAGATTTCCGCGCACGCACATGAAAGATCCCCAGGTGGTCAAAATGAATTCGGAGACTTCCACTTTACGGCGCGCCTCATTACCTGTGTAGCGTCGGCGCGTAACATCAACCAATTCAACAAATAAACAGTTTCAAACATAATGCAATGCCTGCTGGTATGTCCTTCAGTGTTTACATAGAAATAAATCCTCCAGCTCAGCTATGGTTCAAGCCTTGCGCGAGTTAGTGCAAGCTTCGTGAATTTTTATTTTTTTTATTCGCAGACTGAAAGTGGGGGTGCGGGTTGTATGCAAGGGCAGGGTATACGCGTGAAAATATGGACGTACACCACCTCAACACACCTGACGATCAGCACTTGAAGAAATGCAGGTCGCGCTGACCTCTCCTCCCTCACTTCCCCCCAAAGGAAAAAAACCCAGCACTTTATGCACACCTGCTGGTCACACAGACCACCGTACGCCCTCCTAAACAGCCGTAAGGAATTTACCATTGTAGAAACCAGCCTCAGACCGGCTTTCAACGACAATTTCCGGTTAGGGCTACGAGGATTTTGTTCATCCGGCCGCGGTGTAACGAAATCCATGCGACGAAAAGGCGCCTTGCACGAGAGTTCCTATCTCGAAATGGCACTGTACCAAAAGGCAGGTGTGACGAGTTCGCCTATGCCGAGTTTTCGGGTGACGAGTGGGCTTGTGACGAGTGGGCTCATTCCCGCCAGGGGGAACCTGTAGGGTCCAGCTCGGGCGTTTCCGATTCCGGGAAGGCAACGTCACAATAACGCGAACAGCCCCGCGCTCGCAGTTGCCTGTGTGTGTGTTCGTGTGTGTGTGCGTGTGTGCGCGTGCACGTGCGTGTGCGTGCGTGCGTGTGTGTGTGTGTGTGGTTTGGAAATGAGGGGCCCGTTGAGGAATTACATAGAGAAATATAGCTTGGCAGTCTACAATGCCAAAGAAGGAATAGGGGTATGGCTAGGTTTCTTTTTTAGTATTTTTTCTGCGCTTAGGGAAATTGTCATCAGGAAGAAAAACACGGGTCGAATGTGTGGACCGATCGCACGGTCTCACTCAGGACGCGTGTTTTTGTTCCTTTCTGTCAGGCTTCCCCGAGCTTAGAGAGACTAACCGATATGAAATTTTTCTATAGTATACTATGTACACACACACACATAATATATATATATATACATACATACATACATACATACATACATGCATACATGCATACATACATACATACATACATACATACATACATACATACATACATACATACATACATACATACATACATACATACATACATACATACATACATACATACATACATACATACAGTAGACGATAGATAATTGTGATATCTGTCAGTATCTCTAGCCCCTTCATTTTCTTAGTTTTGTTTGCACGTAATTTCCTCCGGCATGCTTTTCAAGTCTTTCGACTTTGGCTTAACGGTGTCGCAGTTTTTACTTTTATTTGTGATAAAATAATCTCCCAAAATTCAGTGAATCATTTTCTAAATTTTAAGTATTCTTGCGCCACGTGTCTTCATTGTGATATTGTTTAGCCATATTTGACTCCCAGTAGCCGAAGTCGATGGGACATTTTATTGTTTCATACTTTTCTTTACATTCCTTTTGCCTATAATATACATATATGCTATTATAGCCTATAGTTGTGTTGCCTTCACAAACTATATGTCTTTTTCAAACCGCAGCATAGGTATGGGCGTTTTGTAGCAAATTTTGTTCGTATTTCGGTAGTTTTTTTACGAGCTTAAACACCTTTTGGTCTCATTTTGTTAAGGCTGTGTAGCAGGCAGCAATTTTTGATTAGATTAGTTAATCTTTATTATTCGCGTGCATTCTTCCATGTTAATTTCATTGCTAAATTATCGCCACTTACGTGCTTATGATGCTTAAATTTGTTCAATTCGATACTTGTGCATTCTTGTGCAAATGCAGGACGTTTTAAGAAGGCCAACTTCAAGAATATATTGGTATTTTGGTGTGTTTTGTAAAACTTTTTATTTTGTAGTTTTCTAAAGATTTGGCTTAAGATACACATTCTAAGCCAATCTTTACAAATCTAGCTGAGCCAAGTTTCGCGGCCTCCCGCAGTTTCGCCTTCACTTGACCGCATCCAGGCAGTAGCCCTGGTAACGCATCATGTGAATCATCACGCCGAGCTCCACCGCCGCTACCTCACCACGTGACTCTGCGCGCCTGGCAAGAGGGCGTCGCGCTCGCCTAAGCAGTGCGATCTGGGTAATGGCTAAAAGCGAAACCTTCCCCCAGCGTTGCGCTACAGCGGGAGGCTTGGAGCCTTCGTCAGCAAGCGGCGTCTGAACACCCCGCGAATATCGCCAGGTGGCTGCTTTACTGGAGAGGGTCCGGGATTCCAAGCGCGGGAAGAGAAGCGTCAGAGACACGAAGAGCCAGCCAGTGGGCTCGCGAAACGCCGGAATCGATATCAAAGACGGGGACTGCACGTGTGGCTAACGAGGCGTGTTTATTCAAGCCTAATAACAGTCATGTCGAGTCACCCACATAGGCAAAGCCATTTTAGCTGGCTTAATGGTGTATGTATACCTAAGTATAATAATTACATCTGAATCAAAAATTAACCAAGTGAAACGAAGGCGTAACCCGGCTGAAACAAGCTTTTTCTATGCATACCCAGGGTTGGTTGAGCCAAGACGTAGACATTTTTTTCAGTTCACTTTATTATTTTTTTAGTTTTTGTACTTCTTGTACTTCCCGCTCATGTAAATGTCTATGAGCCTGTTATCTTCATTCGTGCTATTATAACGATTAAATGTGTTCACTACGCAAATAATGCATTTGGTATCACATGCACCGTAGCCCCAACATGATTGGTGCTGCGGGGCTTCTTTGCAAAGCATGCTTAGAGATTAGTATTCGTGAACACTAAAACAGCGTTCTAGGTGTCATCTACGCCTTTACGTGTGAAATGTCAAGGCACGAAATGCACACCACCCAGAAAGCCTGCGCTGATAGGAAGGTGACATTCGAACTTCTTGTGATTCTTCCTATGGTTCCCGAATGTACGTCTAAGTTAACATTTTGTTACTTCTCAGGTTACGCCAGAAAAAAATATAATGTTTATTTTTGCATTTGTAACATTCCTATTGATTCTCGCTCGTCCTCATCGCCTACTCGCCGTTTTTAAAAAAACTCTTTTTATACGCGTAGATTGACCCTCACTTTCATTGCAGTTCATTGCTTTTTAATAAACGGCATAAAACTGACATATAAACTGTTTCTCATATAATCAAACAACTCCTTTACTAAGGCTAATACATACAAATATTGATATCAGTAGAGTGTTCGAAATATTTCTGCATGAACCGAAGAGCCAGACTAACCAATCAAGCAACAACCCATAACTAGAAGCACATTGTGGAGTTACAGGAAGAGGTTATGAAAGGAGCAACAAATCAATGAATTCCGGCAATAAAGCAATTTTTTATGCTGAAAAATGAACTTAAGTTATCCATGGATGGCGTTCCAACTGTATCTCAGCTGGTGAATTTACTCGAAAGTTTACCAGCACGCCTTAGAATTTCCTTTCAACCTTTCAAAATCAACAATGACGTCGGGCCGGCGACATTCCGCTCATAGCCACGTACAAACCGGGCACTTCGTGTTCGCACCCTGCGGTATTTGCGGGCACTGTTAGAGAAATCCTCCCTATTCTTTTGGGATACTCCTAAAAAGGCCATGCTGTGCTCCCTCTGTAGCCTACGGTTAAAATTATGCTTGGAGCCGACGCAATGCTAACTTTTTGTACTAGACCCCTAATACTTTTAGTGCTAGCTTACTTCCACGCGTTCAATTCAAGAATGAGGGTTGTTTATTATCTTGTAGGTGGCTTTGAATGTGATGGACGGGCACATCAACATATTTCACTAACGTTCAGCGTTGCGGCGTTTCTGCCTCTCTGGGAATGGAATATCTCGTTAGAGCCACTGCTTGAGGAGCATAGGGGATGGCAGTTAGCGCTTTTCACATGGTGGACACCAGCAAGATAATAGGCTCGAGTGTTTCTTGGACCACTGTACAACCCGGCAACGGGACGTAAGACAGCATACAGTCAAAAGGATTTGGGATTTTTTGCAGAGAAAAATATAAGCGCTGCGGCGCCCCGCAGCAAACTGCTTGACATAAGGTAGCAGGAGCTTTATTATGGGCTTTGCCAGCGCCTTGCCAACTTCTTCATTGCCTTCCAACAAATATTTCGTTATTTTTTTAAAGCCTTGTCAGTCATGCGCCCGACAAATAAACTAAGCGTGCTTTCGCAAACTTTCGTTTAGAAAATCCACGCATTTCCACGAAGTGAAACATGACGAGTGGGCGAAGCCCTGGGGATTGTTCTTTCCCTTAAATCACCTGTGGCATTGCCCACTCGCGCATGTAAATGAGTGACAACGCTTGTGTACAGTATATTTAATTCTAATTCACTCCAGTCAGATACAATTCAATTTAATACATTCCAACCCAATACAATCCATTTCAATCTAATCCAATCCAATCCAATGCTACTCGCGCGAGCGCAACACTGTCTACACGGACGCCAAGCCCCGGACAAAGCGAGGTCCTAAGGTGCTTCGCCCCTAAAATGTTTACAGTGTACCAACGAAGTCGTCGTATACTCACTTTCCAATTTATTGATAAGCACTTAGTGCAGGGACGTTTTGCTCATGATTTGCCGAAAGCTGCTACGTAACACGATTCTTTAGCAGGACAGGACTTGTCACTTACAAAGATTTTTTGCGTAAAAGCCTTGGAATTTGTGGCAACTGCTAACTGCCCATAATCGAGAATAGCCGCCATCAGCTGCTACGGGGGAGGGGGCGTACCATGCGCACGTGAAAACAGCCGCCATTTGTAAAAGGGGTAATGTCTATTTCTATAGTCGTGCGTTAGCCACGCGTCAGAATTTCGCAACTATCGTCAGTATCTTACTCGTTTAATTTCTGATAACAATTATACCTAAACGATCGTAGAGTAATACCCGCTCACACCAGCAATTAGTCATTCCTTTGAGCTGCACATTCATTTTTCAATAAACCATTGCAAAATTTGTATAATTCTCCAAACGGAATTCTTGGGTTTGGGAACTGTTAAAAATTCTTGTATAATTATCGAGAGGTTACCAGAGCAACATCGTTTTCGGAAGGCTGGTTGCTACAGTATCCATTCCACGACATTACACTCGGACTCTTCGTCTGGCACTGAAAGCTTTATTCCGCATATTAAAAAAAACTACATAATCACACTAATCAACAGCAGCCTATTTACGTCCTCCCCAACAGGAAGGCGCTAGCCGCGGAGCTAGAGCCCGTACTAACATTGGTGCGAGACGAGTTTTGCATTACTTGGGCTATTGCCACCTGCTCGGCTATGACTGCAGTCGGTTCTTTGATGGCCGCGGCGGTTAGAACGCTCCCGGCGAAGTCCACCGCTACCGTCGTTAAAAGTACGAGAGTCGCATACTGGGCAACGTCTACAAACTCTGTGCTTCGATAACTTCATTCAGGGTATTTTGGACCCCGAGAAGTTCCCACTTTTGGGAGCTTGCGGTGGTGGGGATACCCAGGACTGTCTTGATTCTCTTGCGCATAAGTGTATTAATCTTTGCTTCCTCCACTTTGGAGCAGTCAAGTGCCACTGCCACGTAGTTTATGTGGGTCATGATATAAGCACAGTATAATCCCTTTTTGAGCCTAAAGAAAGAAGTGTGGGCTGTGAGCCAATTAAATGTATACATCAATTGATTCACGGCACTGCTCTTATGAGACCTATTCGAAATGATGATTAACAGGATCTGGTATTGCTCTCAATAAATTAATTCGTCACAACGTGTTTAGTATCAGATTATTTTAGGCCTAAGCGCATTTATACGCTTCTATACGTATACAGCAACCTGGTCGATTTGAAAAAGCTTCTGCTTGGTGGTTCTATTGACAAATGTTCCCCATCCTTACGAGGCAATTTTTCTCTTTCTATCTTTCTAATTCACAACACGTCCGAGAAGTTAAGACCAGCCCGAGCATTTCTTATGCAGTGCACACCGTTTGATGGCCGCTCAAGTCGGCACGCAGAAAAACAGTGTTGAGGAAAACAGTGCCTGTTCCTAAAAAATGTAACATGATCTTGTATTTACCTGTATGTATTCCGGTAGAAGTTATATGTGGGTAAAGTGTGTTGTTGGGCTAGTCGGTGCATTATAAATTACGAAATTTGCGCTGACTGAACATACAGAGATAGGATTTTTGTTAGTTGTATGCGCATTGTTTATTTCGTAATTTATATTTCAGCCAGTGGCAGATGCCCACTTTCCAGCTATGAGCATAAAAAGGAACCGCCGTTCGAAAGGGTGTCTTCTTTGAAAACCCCATTTTACAACGCATTCCGATGGGTGTCCGCTCAGCTCTAGAAAAACAAATGTCTCGCGGCCGACACGCTAGTTACCGCTCTATCCCTGAGACAAAGCCCTGCCAGGCCGAACACTAAACACCGTATTTATGCTTACCCCCGCCCGTTTTTGTGAACAAAAGGTGTTGTAGAGTGAAGCGAAGGATCCTGTAACGTACGAGCACCAAATTGTCGCTCACGTTTATTCGCTTCTATCGAAGCCTAACCGCGGCATCCGAAGTGGTAGTGGCCTGTTATATACCCCGGTGACTCCTTGCTCAAGCTAGTTTAAGAAGCGACGGGGAGTGTGGGAATGAAAAACCGAGTGACGTGATCCAATAAAAATTTAGCACACCACCTACCATAACGTTACAGCTAGGTATCTATATCTTCAAAAAGAGAAGCGCAGAATTGCGTCCATACTGAGATAACTGATTAGTCTGATGAAGACTATCAACATACGACTTTAAAGTGGAACACCAGTACCACGACTTAATTAGTGTCCGAAATGGTTATTTGTGGTTTACATTTCATTCGAGAGATCTGCTTGCTAGGTTGGTATAAAGCGGCATCCACCCAATCGCTATGCATATGAAACACCAGCACATCTCTGGATGTTTTCCTCCTTATCTCCTATTAATATTCCAATATCGTGTGCTTATACCGGACACAGTGAAATATTGAGTGTTATATGTCACGCCGCACGAAACAAACCTGCATCAGAAATTAGTTGCATAGTAGCGATTCCATTGTATACATCGGTACGCTCATTGCCTTTGACAGGGCAATCGGCATGTATTGAGGTTGTTGACAGCTTTTACACCCTTCGCGTCTTTGCTTAAGGTCTACGAACTTCAGTACATCACAATATTATTGTCGCAATCATTGCATTTATTATTTAAGTAAAAACCATCGATGATTGATAGAGACATCGTCTTTTGGGACAGCTCAATCTCTGCGCCATCAAGGACCTTTCTCCGAATAAATGACACATGTTACCACTACAAGCTCGATGTCAGCGAACGTAATCATGAAAAAAGCGAAGCATTTCTATTAACCTTCTTGCATTGATTTTGCGCGTGGCTCACATCTGGGCAACAAGGATTACGAACAGATGCAGCGCGTTGACATGTCCTGCTCCAGGGCAGGAATTCTTGGTTTTCTATGCTTTAAAAAGGTCAACCAGTCGCGCTGACGAAGTCTTTAACCTGATCAATTCTAGAGACGGCACCGCTGCATATTTTGAGTTACGTGCACTTTGCCAGCTCCCAGCTGATAAAAGCTCGCTTGAAGTGGATACGTAGAAACGGGCATCAAGCGGCCGTACTTCGAACGGAGTGCGGAGTACGGCCCCCCTCTTTGCTTATATTCTGGCATGTGCTGCGATAGGTTGACGTCATTCCACCGCAAAAACTGTGCCTTTTTATTATCATAGACATAACTTACGTGATGTATGCTTTTTCAAACTGCACATATTTAAAAAAACACTAAATCACAGCTTTTGACAAAACAAGGTCACATTTTCCTGCAACTTTTACCTGTGTAGCACCAGTTACATTACTTGGAACGTATTGTTCGGAAGTAAACCTATGTGACCTGTTTACAAAATGTCCCAACGGGGCCTTTCAACCTATCACGAAAGTTTTTGCCCTTGTTTCCTGTATCCAGCCAATAACAAGAAGGAGATTTCGGCGCGTAATCCAGCGAATACATTTCATAGAAAACCAACCAGAACGCAAATTCAAATAAGCTTGCTATATATTTCACGGGAGCATTCTTATCGGGAATAAATTTGATAAAAAAATAGTGAAAAAGATGCAACCTTAAACGGGCACCGTGTGCTGAAGTCTTACCGTTCCAATAAAGAAAAAAACCGGACGCTTATTATGCCAACATAAAGCCACCGATTTTGAAAGCAATCACAGAATGCTTGTTGTCAGGGCAGCGAATTTCTTTCAACTCTCCGTGGCCATGAACTAAGTGTATTGTGTCATCTAAATGACTGCGTGTTAAGAATTTTTTGTCCTGTAGTTAACACCGTCTAGAAAGTAAGCGCTGCTACGATGGTGACATTTAATTTGCGAACCTTCTCTTTTTTTTATAAATGTCTTGTGGTGGTTACGTAAATTTTCGTAATGGTAAACTGTCTATCAACTTCCAAATTAGGCTTGAAAAATATTTAGAAACATTTAGGACTGCTTATTTTAGCTATGCGATTCTGTATGTTCATGCGGTGGATCATGCAACAACGTCATTTGTTGTTGCGGCAGTGTATTCTTCACTAAAGGCACGTATGTTCCGTTCGTTTTCTCCGCGTCGTAATGGTTGCTATGGTGTTGGTGAAGAGTGATGTAACTTTCCGCCAGCGCCTTCTTTGCCGTGGGACATTTTTCTGTTCCTTGCATCGCTTTCTGAATCGTGCTCCTCTCGTAGACCTCGTCTTACAGGCTCCGCTGACGAAGAAGCTGCATTGTTACCCGCAGTACACACGTAGAAACGTTGTCAGTGGTGCGATCATGCCCGCTCATTGCTATAAACATAGCCTTGGGTGATAGTGTGAAGAACAGCAACAAAAGTGCCGCAAAACCCGTACTCAGCAAATATGGTCGTAGGTCTAATACTAATGGCGAATAACTATAAACAACCGTGCTGCAATCACCCTGTTGAATCAAGGGAAATCAGTACTAGAACAAATGAACTAAATCAAATTCATTGCAAAATTACTCCTTCCTGACCCAACCACAAGATAACAATCCGGTATAGAATAATGTTCAGATGGGGTGGTAGTGCAGACCTTCAAACAATGTATATTAGACCACGTTTATCTCTCGAATGAGGTTTACTTCAGGTAATGCTTATATCCGGCATTGGTTTATAGGTAAGCCTGCGGGTTTTTTAAATCATTATTTTTGTAAAGAAGGAGTGTGTTTTCGGGGCAATTATTTTAACAAACATTTGATGTATTTAAAGTATATTTCTGTTAAATCCGCAGTACTAAAATTTGGAAATTGTGGCAGTATTTTATGCCCTAGACATTAAAATCTAAGGTAAAATTTAAAATAACATGGGTGAATTGATTCTGAGAACAAACACACCAGCAGACAAGCGCATTTTAATTATCTTGGATGATCACATTGAAAGCGCATTAACACGCAAGAACAAGCACCTAAATTTAAAACATGTAAGTTTGAATGTATTTGAGCTTGTTTTAAAAAAGTCAAGCATACTTTAGGTGGTTTATGTCACTGATGGAAAGCCGTTGGTTTGGGTGATTACTCTCAGCATTAAAAATGCCCTAATAAAACTTGCTACTGGGCTAGTTGGTTCATAATCATAACAACTGGGATTAGCGCTTTATAAAACTTGCTACTGGGCTAGTTGGTTCATAATCATAACAACTGGGATTAGCGCTTTAAAGAACAGGACACACGTAAGATCGCCAGTCCTGTCCGTTTTCTCTTACGTGGGTCATGTTCTTTAAAGTGCTCATCCCGGTGTTTATGGTTAAAAATGCCGTTTAAGGATAGCGCTATGAATAGGGAGGGCGATGCGAGAAGCCTGCACCGAGAAACAAGTCAGCGCTAGGGAGACTAAAGTTTCTAAAACGACAAGAGTTCAATGATTTCATAGGTCTCACATTTCAGAAGGTTGCTCAAGAGCCGACTTATGTCAGTTGCACAAAGCACAAACCTAAATACGGCGCATGCCGTCCGAACACTTGCGGCTGCTGAAACTGCACTTTTATGTTCCAAATTTTCACAATATACGTAGTATTCACTAAAACGTTTAGCCAGCGATTTATTTGCTTGGAAACACTGAAGACCGCAATGACCGTGGACACAGTGCTTCCTCATACGCTCTGCGCCTACATCTCACCGAAAAAAAAAGCACCGGCGTGCATCGTGCATCAATAGATGCACGATGCACGTATGGGGCGGGGGCATCAATAGATATAATATTGATCCTACTCCGAGTATGGGGTTGTGATCTACCCGCCCTCGAGCACTCTGCATCTATCGTCTCCGCCGTGGCGTCAACCTATATATTGTAGGAGCGACATTTAGAAGTAATGCTGTTATAGAATAGAGAAAAGTTAAGATTAGAGAGACGAGGAGTCGTGGGGGAGAGTAGTTCCACTGTGGTTGATCCCGTCGCTCACAACACACTAAGAACAATGCTCGACGGCGTCATGCTGCGTCCTCGTTGCGAAGCCTCGTTGGGAGCAGGGAAGCGTAGAGGTGAGCTTGCTGTGATGAGGAGAGAAGTCTGCGGCGGTTCCAATCACTTCGGTGTTCGCTGGAAAAGTGTGTGGCCGACACATGGGCACTGGGGAGCGGGAACTGGCACACGACGGCCCACAACAGGCGGGAGAAAGCCGGGTGAGATCCAAATTTATGGAGGCAGCCCTCGTAGACAACGGGACGCAGAAACGAAGGCCCTCCGAGGGCGTCCAATGGCGAAAACAAGGCTACTCAATGCCCGCTGCTTGCCTAAACGAATACGCGCAGCAGAAGCCCGTGAGAGCTGAGGGCGCATTCCGCCATGGAGAGGAACGCTTGTGGTACGTCGCTTAGCGGAAAAAGAATAAACCCATGTTTGTCCCACAAGGTAATGCTTTTGATCTTGGTGGGACGGCTTCATGCGTGGGTTGGGAAGATCGAATTTGCGCGGTGGGTGGTCTGCAGAGACGCCATGATATTATGGAGGCAGCATCGCGAACTTTCTCCTAGCTTGGATAAAGTAATTTTCAGATTTCCCAAGATGTTTGCTGAATCTGGTTATTAGATGGTTTCTCTCAGATAATAAGTTTTTGCTATGCGAAACTACAGCAGAATTTACTTTTAACACATAATTCTGTATTCGTTTAAAGTCAAGTGTTGAAGAAACCGTGATGGAACTGAAAAAACGTTGCAGTACAATCTGCAATGCTTTATACATTTTATTTCATCAAACCACAAAGTACATAGAAGTTATCACTGGGTTGGGAGATGTAATATTGAAGAATACTTATGTTGACGTGTTTTAAAAGATAGGACATGCTCTTGTTTGGGATAGGACGCCATGAAAGTGCAATGCCATAATCATCATAGGAGACTGTACTTTCATCGGCACTTTCGTACGGTAGCAATTAGATTACTGTACCTGTAGAATATTACTGTAGTAATATGCTCGGAGAACACGGGTGCCTCCTCTGTGGGCCGGGCGGACTGTGCGCATAACGCCGCCTTAGCAAGAGACCCCTGGCGACGAGTATGGCGGGGCACACACATTGTTGCCTGCATACATTCCATGCTAGTGAGCACAACATAGCCAGTGAACGAGACCGCCACGGCCGGGAATCCAACCCACGTCCTCCGGTTCAGCAGCACAACGCATCACCCACAAAACCACCACGGCTTGGTGGGGCTGGTGGTGGAGAAACTTTATTTCAGAAAAGCGTCCTTAAGGATACCTGACAGGTGTGAAGTCGTAGAGGGCATCTCCCACGTCGGGGCGGGGAGCCCGAGACTCCGCCGCTACGCGTGCCATCTGGACAGCCCAGAGTTGGTACGTAAGTTTGCTGCTCCTGAGAGCGCTGTCCTACTTGCTCTTATCAGACAGATAGAGGGCTTGCGTAGCACAACCACACGGCATGTGACCCAGGTTCACACGCCCATCACACTTTGAACAAGTAGCAGTTGCGTCGTAGTAGAGTCGATGTGGCTGATCCTCCAAGGATTGGCGAATGAGTCCGTTTGTAGCATGCGGAGAGTGGCTGACTTCGGCCTGTTGAGTCGTTTCTTTGGGAATGCAAATTCACTTCGATTCAAGTAGAAGTGCTTTGTTAGCTCATTGTAGGTCTCAAGTTGATCCTTAAAAGCCCTGTGTGGGGGTGGGGGTGGTTCAAGAGAGGGAGCGCGGGTGATGAGTCCTCGCGCTGCCTTGTGTGCGGATTCGTTGAAGTTCCGCTGTCCTCACCCGCGGTCGCCCATGTGGGCTGGAAACTGGAAACCTGACAATGAAATGATTATATTTTTCCACCTTCCAATACCTTGGAGACTTTGGCATCAACCACTCCCCTGGCGGATGCCCGAGTGGTAGCCCTGGAGTCGCTATAAATTGCGTTATGTTGAGGATAAAGCAGAGCAAGTGCAATGGCTATTTGCTCAGCAACTTCCGGATTCTTGGTAAACACGGACAGTGTGTTACACATCCGTTCTTGAGCCTGAATTACAGCTATCGAAAATGTCTGTTTTCCATTTATCTTAGCAGTATTTACAAAAGCCGACTACATAGGGCTCTCAAGAGCCGCAGCTAGAAGTGCCTTGGCGCGAGACCGCCTCCTTCCTTGTTTAAAGACAATGTGGACGATTCTGGGAGAGGCACGGACCACGATTGAGTCTCTGAGTTTTCTTCTAAGGTGCCTGACACTCTTTATCCTGTTCGGTAAAGATGTCCAGAGTGAACAGAATGTCTCTGCCTGCTCTAGTGCCTGACAGTCAAACTATCTGCGCAGTATGCTGGGCTTCTGCGATTTCTGATAACGTATTGTGAACCCCTAGTTTCAGTAGGAGATCTGTGCATGCATTGACAGGAAGTCCAAAAGCTACCCCACAAACCCGACAAATCATGGTGTCGAAGCGTTTCTCTTTTGGTTTCTTCCAATTAAGCATAGCCGCGACGTAAGAAATATAGCTCAGGATGAAAGCATGGATAAGCCTGATGGGGCACTCCGCGCTTATACCTCTATTCCTGTTGAGAATGCGTCGAAACATTTGTAACGCGTTCTCTACTTCCTCGGTAATCTTCTGTAACATTAGGTTATTCGATACGTTCCCTTCGATAATTAAGCCCAAAAATGTGATGGAGTGACCTCCGGAACTCAATTTCCGTACATGTCAAAAAGCGCGATGTTGGGCCTCCTGTCCTGCTCCCAACCCCTGGGCTTGCATCCTGGTCTAGATGGGCTCTAGAAAAGCAACTCCGACTTCTTTTCGGAGCCTTTATGACCCGTAGGGGGCAGGTAGAGCTCTGTGGCCCAGACATCTTCTTGCAGTCGAGCCTCCAATTCACCGTCACTGCCCCTCGCACTCCATAGCGTAACATCGTCAGGGTAGAAGGTGTGTTCAACCCCTCCAATATCAAGAAGTCGTCAAGCTAATTGGACATGACCAGATTGAACAAACAGGTAGAGAGTACCGATCCTTGAGAAGTTGCCCTCTCTCCAAGCTTGAGGGGTTTTGATATAATATCACCAATGCTCCGGGAGGAGGTTCTGCCGCTAAAAAAAGACCGAACGTAAGAAAGGAAATGTTCGTTGAGTCTAAGGTCCGATATGGCCTGCAGTATAGCCATGCGGGGCATATTATCGAAGGCGTTTTCTACATCACGGGCCAGAATGGCCCTTGCGTCATGAGTGACGCTATCTAGCAGCTTCTTTCTGATCCGGAGCATAGCTTACTGGGTCAAAGGACACGGCTTCGCCGATCATGGTATAAGGAAAGAGCTGGTTATCCTCCGCATAACCGTAGAGCCTGTTCAGCATAACATGCTCCACAACCTTGCCTAGGCAGGACGTCAGAGAGATCGGTCTGAGGTTTTTAAAGACGATAGTCTTTCTTGGGCTCCTTAAACCCAGAAATTTTGGTCTGTCTATCTGTCTGTCTGTCTGTCCGTCTGTCTGTCTGTGACTCGATTCAGCCACCCTGCCAAAGTAAGACCATTGCCTGCGCAATGGTCTTATATAGTCACAGCTAAATCTACCCGTCTAAGTCCAGTGTAATGTTCATACTTGTCAATATTGTTGAAGAAGAACAACACACTACGCAAATATAAGACGACAAATTACTGCAGAAGTGATATTTGCAGTGTTCTTTTATAAAAAATTATACATGCTTGACTTTTGCCAAAATAAATACTTCATCAACTGCAGAAAAAAAATTCACCCCGCCGTCGCCTGCTGTCGCCCGCGCCACTATAGCTCCTGGGGCCATTTTAAGAAATCAACAGGCAACAGTTACGAAAGGTTCCACTAGATAGGTTCCATGTTCTGCTTGCAACGCACGTGGAGTGGGGAAACGCGGTTCTATAAACGATGAAGTAGGGCTCCTCGATTCACGCGCGTCTTCGCCGTACGGCAGCGTTGGCATCGAGACACCCGGTTTGGAGCCGTGGAACGCGGGAAATTTAAAATGATTTAAGCAAACCTTTGGGGTCTTTACCTCGGGAGGAGCGCGACGCAAGAGGAACAACATGATAGGTGAGCGAGAAAGCGAAGGGAGGCATTTACTTGGCAAATCTCGATAAAGACTGTCGTCTTTTGACGACATTTGCAACAAAGGAGCAGATACGCGGCCAATTTTTTAATCCAAGAGGCTTGCCCGACGTAGGAATTCGTATCTTATTGCGTGTTTCCATGCATCTGCGACGTAGCCCTCCTTCCAGATATTATTGTTTTGTCTGGTCAATGAGCTGATGGAATTATCTGCATGATTGCGAAGAACTCTGTTGGGAATACCGTCAAGGCCAGCAGCAGATTTAGTGTTAAGCTCCTGAATCGCAAAACAAACTTCTCCCTCCGAAAAATCTCCCTCAAGCGCATGGTTCGGAGAACCCCTATACACTACTGAAGGAGAGACGAATGTCTGCGCTTTCATACGTGGCAAGTACTGACCGGCTAGATCTTCTAAGAGCTCGTCATCCATCCTTCCACGCTTTGTGAATTATTTGGTTGAGCAGCGACTTCTGGTGTGGTTTTGATCTGAAAGCGCTCTCATCTAGTAGATGTCTGGGGAGACTCCAGCCACCCCCTTGTGAAGTTAGCCGTCTAAAGAACTGCAAATGTCATCCCATTGTTGCCTACATAGAACTATAGAGTACTCCTCAATCTCTCTGTTTAGCAGCGCGATCGTTTTTCTAAGTCTCTCGTTCAATTGTTGGCCTTTCCACCGTGCTAGTATTGATTGCTTAGCTTCAAGGAGATTAGCGCTAATCTGTGATCCATCTTTTTAGTTTTTTTCCGACGCGCGAATGTCCAGCTTTTGAGCGGAGGATCAGCCTCATCGGGAGAGGTATCGGGATGGGCTCTCAATGTGCGGAACGTATACGAATCAGTCAGTTTAAACTCTTACAGCTTCTTAGAGACTACCTCGAAGCTGATCGCTGCCGAGGTCGCTGCCGAGGTCTATATGAGTATTCACCCAGCTAGGTTTCTAGATTCTCCGGACAAAAGTTAGGTCCGGTTTCGGCACATCCGTGCACGTAGATGTGCCGCATCTATTTGGGTGACCCCAGTATGTAATGACAGTGAGGCGAGGCTAAGGTCCCAGGCGTGCGTTCATAACCTTTCAGCATTGCCGGTGGATTAAGCGTATTTAAACGCTTGGTGAGGGGCATTGAAATCAGCCCCACCAACAATCCAAAGAGCGTCACCGGCTAGCCATGCCCCGTTAGTTAGGATGGCCTTGAAGCTCTGCCTCAATACGTTTGGGCTGCTATACAAATTGAGGAGAAATATCCTTCTGCTGTTGCCTGCGTAATTATTAGGAATAATCTCGAGAGCGATGAATTCCACCTTACAATGCGACGTACGGAGCTTATGTCGGATATAAGGGATCTTGGTATTTATCAAAATACCCACACGCAGCCCTTTATCCACCGGGAAACTCTCCAACTTGTATCCCTTGAAAGGGAGGTCAGCTGCAAGAGTCTCCTGAAGCATAATAACATGTGGCTTTTCAGTTTACGATCAAATTAGCTGCTGGAGGGCCCTATTTTGGGCTGAATCCTCGGCACTTGCATTGCCCGGCTCTAAGGCTTTACTTATCGAGGCCATCGTGACCTCGTGGGGTTGCGTTATTTAGTTTGGTATTTGTGTGGGATGTTTTCTGGTCTGCTATAGTGTTGGGATATATCTTCACAATAGCTAGAACTACCGTATCATTCAAGTATGCCTCGATGTTTTGCAGCATAGCCCCGGTGATCTCCTCATTGTGCTCAATACGGGTGAGCCGGTCGTTTATCTGCTTGGTGCTATCATTAATGGCAGATAGAGCCTCCTCAATTTCCAATTTTGTCTTAAAATGCAATTGACTGGGCGTAGTAAGGGCCCGCTTCTTGGGAGCTGGACACTCTGCGGCAGCGCCCTCAGGCGGAGCAACCTCCATCGACCTCAAAACGTCGCTTTCTGAGGGACGCTCGGAGGACTCGGACTTATTCCGAGTAATCTGTCTGCGGAGCTCGACCATTTCGAGAGTGAGCCTCTCTACCGCTGCCCTGAGGCCGTTTTTATCCTTTTCCAGCGATAGAAGTTTATCTCTTTCTAGACCTCGAGTCGCTTGGGCCATTGGCTGATCCGCGCATTTCTCTGTGCCCTTAATCTTGTCGACCCAGGAGTCTGCGCCTCCGCCAGCCGAGAAATGCCGCTGCGGCCTCTTGGAGCGGGGGCGACATCTGTTTCTGCTTGCTTCTCTCTGTGTTGATGATGCACGACGTCGGGACCGAGAGCGGCTGCGTGAGCTAGCTGGTTCCCTGAATTAGGACCTGTCGCTCACGCTCTGCGTCTCTTCCTTGACCAGCTGTGCCTTCGCGCGCCAGTATTTTTTTTAATCAAGAAAGGCGTATATGAATATGAGCCCAAAAGAAATAAAACCATGCGCACTATATACCCTGTAACAACACGAATTTACAAAGTACTCCTTGATATTCCCACTGATCGGCCTTCTCCTGAAGCTTTGTTTTGAAAACGACAGATGGCGCCAAGTAGCTAGGTTAAATGACCCTAAAAATAGTTGCGGATGTCCTCTTAGAGAACAGTCACGTAATATGCTCGGAGTGGCTAGAGCCAAGCGGCACAGTCGGTGTGAAAATCACGAAAATACTCAACATGTTTAGCCAAATGCCCGCATTATAAAGCGCTTAACCGAGAGAAGAGAATGAATGCGAAAGAAGCGATGACACATTTAGCCACTGATACTGAGCCGGATATCACAGAGCCTACCGAACCACAAACGAAAGAATGCAAAAATCCCTGTATTGAAGACAGCGTATAATGCACCATGAAGCTCGCACTTTTTACGGCGAGAGAAACTGCCAAACCGGGAAATTCCGTGGTAGCAAAAATGATACGTAGAGACGGGAGCAGAAGAAGGGGAAGGCCATTCACTCAACGGATGAGCAAAATAAGGAAATTCTTGGTCATATAATTCACTCGGGCAGCGCAGGACAACAGCGGGTGAAGTTCAGTGCGAAAGGCCTTCCTCCTGCAGTCGATATAAGTAGGCTGTTGCTGAGGCTAATGATAAAAAACCCTAAAATTGGGCCTTTGTGAAGCATTTGAAGCAATCACAGAAACTACTCACGTAACACCAGGAGAAAAACTCGGGACGGGCCATGGTGTGGAAGACATGCACCCCCGGAAAAGAAACAACTGGACCCCATAATCAACATGTCACCGACCCACCAGCTCCACACAAAATTTCTCCACCAGCAAATACAGGGATACAAATGTACACAAGGTCATGAGTCACGCAGGATAAAGTTCGACCAAGGAAAGTTGTAAAATCGTGAGAACACAGTACATACCGACTGCGGGATGTACGGAAATACAAGGCAACAATTGTCGTAGTTGCCTACTCGGACAATCTTTGTGACCTGCATGGACGAAGAAGCGGAACATAGAGCCGGTGGAAGTTACCACCTCTTGGCGGAAGTTATCCCCTCTTGGTAATACTAGGGGCATCAACAAGAAGGGCAATCATCATTAAAGACTCTCGAAAGGCATTGAGCTGTTGGCTGCGGGCAGAATACCTAAACGCTTCCGTAATATACTGTCATCCTGTATAAAGAAAGTTACTGTCATCTGGACACCTAGACACAAGGCTCTTGAAGAGAATGAGGCTACGACCAACCGGCGCACGTGCTCGCATATGGTTTTCCTGCGACCACGACGATCACACTCCCCTCTCCGACAAACTTTAAAAACGTCTCCTCATTCCACTCCGAAGAACATCATCCTTTTAAAATCGTGCCACAAGGGATCTCAGTGCCCAAGAATGGTAAAGTTCATGGAAGATGAACCAACACAAGTATCTCCAAAAAATGGGAGCAAATATGCTTCATGGTAACATCAGCGTCGAAACAAAACCTTGTCCAATTCGGAGAAACATCGACCCTCTAAAGGTTATGCCCAAGACAGTGATTGGAGGACAACTAAAGCATCACATATTCCACCTATATCGAGATATCGTAAGAAGGTTTTACCAAAGGGTTACGTCAAGATCAGCTTCAGCTGAGTGAGAGAGAAAATGAAGAGGAGTGGCTTCAGTCGGTGCCCTGCATTTGAGGTTACACACTTGACCTCCGTACCCCCTGTTTCCTCCTTTTTAAAACCGCATTTTTTCCCTTGAACAAATATTGCCACTTTATCTCCCTCTTAGCAAGAAAGCAAGAACGTTCAGTACGCCAAAGTGGTTAGAGAGTGAGAACTTTGAAACACTCATACTGTCTCCTTCTCGCTCAAACTGACCAACACCCCGCAGCCGCTACCTGTCGTATTCACATCTTAAGCCAAAACTTCGCAGAGGGTTTGTGTCCCTCCTCGGCAAGGGCGATTAAAAACCCTTGCAGCTAGTCATCCTCTCGTTGCGCACTTGCCTGTAAAGCATACGTCGTAAATGCAGCAAAAGCGTCCCAAAACGCTCCCTGGGCGTCCGAATAACTCTGTCGCGTCGTACATGTTAAGAGTAAACGCAGATCACATAAGCAACTTTTTTATTAGCTGGTTTGAATTTGCCGTAAATTTCATGGGCTGCTGTACCTCCGGAATGCATCCCCTCCTCTATCATTGTACTAAATGTTTAGCCCTGTGCTTCTTATTTTTGCTGTCCCAATTAATTTTCAAAACAACAAGAGTCTCAAATACAACCGCTAACACCCTTGTTCCAGTCCTGACTATCAACCCCAAACTCGTCCCTGATGTATCATACTTACCAGGAGTTGGTGATCAGCCGCTTATCTAATTCGAAGTTATAACCCCGGTCACAAAAGAGATTACCAGAACCGAATGCGCGATTATCGCAATACAAACTTTGACATTATTAATGCCGAACTTTACCGATTTATTGACCCTTTCCTAGAGCACTTTTACGAAACGATCGAAACGAACTGGAATGCCTTTAAACACAAAGTGCACGAGCTGATAACAAAATTCAGTACCGTGCGCAGTTTCCGTTGTAACCCAAACGCACCAGGTTACAACACCCACCATAAACGGTTAACTAATCGTAAGAAACGTCTCTTCAGCCCAGCTAAGGGCTTTCCTTCGAAGCACCGATGGACCTCTCATATACTCGCTAACATTGCTTAGGTCGACGACGTAAAACACGCAAAAAAGAATATTTCAACAAACACTTCCCTCTACGCCTACTGTCGATGCTAAGGAGTTTTGGGGGGTTATTAATCCTCCAGAGCGTAAAACTATTCAACTCGTTCATTCCAGTGGCCTTTCAATACCAAATGTTGACTGTCCTTCCGTACTTTAAAGTGTTTTTGTAAAAATGTGGTAACCTTTCCTCAGGACTTGCGTTCGTGTGAGACCAAATATCAGTACCTGCCAATGAAGCCTGTCATATTTGGTTCAGAAGGAGTTACAAAATTATTGAATAAATAAAAGTGTCATATTGTCCCGGCTCTGACCTGATCACTCCTAAATTTTTGAAGAACATTGTCCTGCATTCCTTGCCTATTTTCGCTCATATTTTTCAGCAGTCACCAGACAGCCATACGGTCCCTGATGGCTGGAAGTTCGGGACGTTGGAGCCCATTCAGAAGTGCAGGATAAAAAAGACTCGCCTACGAATTACTGACCCGTATTGTGAACCAGCATCCTATGTAAAATATTGGAACATATCATGTACTCCCACTTACCAATTTTTCTTGAAATAAATTCCTTTTTTCGCCTTATCAGCACGGCTTCAGGGAGTTTTTCGCTTGCGAAACGCAGTTACTTCTTTTGCACTCATACACTTAATAACATTCTTGACCGCAGTTCATGCGCAGATTGTCTTCTTCTTGATTTCTCCAAAGCTTTCATTTAATTCTGCCATAAATGTCTTTCTCTTTAAACTTAGCCAACTTAACATGGAGAGTAACACTTTTTTCTGGCTAGAACAATTTCTTTTTAACCACTCACAGCACGTGACGTGTAATGATCAAGAATCGTTTCGTTGCCCTGTTCACTCTGGCGTGCCAAAAGCTCGGTATGAGGCCCCCTTCTCTCTTTGATTTCTATTAATCATCTTCCTGATAGTGTTTCGGATTGTATTAACCTGTTTGCTGATGATTTCACTATTTCTCGCGGAATATGTCCCGATAATGACACTAACAGGATTCAGAATTATATTGAAGCGGTATCACCCTGGTGTAGGAGGTGGAACGTGGAACTAGACACTACTAAATTTAAAGCTAAGCGTGTCTCAGAGGTTTCATCTTCTCGCGCCATAATCGTTTCCACAATGTAGTACCTTGATGCGCCCGCCGCTTTGCTGCAACGGGCTGTAATGGGGAGACCACCCGCGGTCAGAAAGAATCCGGCTCGAGGAGGACCCACGAGACCGGTCTGCTCAACCAGATGCCATGTACCGGTCATCTGGTATGAGTAAGGCGGTAGCACAAGACTCTCGGGAAAGAAGATACGCTCACCTGAATGGAAATGGGTGGAAACCCCACTGCCAACATCGTTGTTGGATGTTTGGGGTGCGGGGGTCAAACTCGTGGAGGTGGGGGCTGCCGAAGCGCCAGCACTGCCCATCGAAGTCCGACCTGCCGAATCGCAGGGACAGGGCGAACCCATCGTCTCCTACTCGGGACACGCAAGATGTAACGCGCTCCCTCTACAGCTGCGCAAAGGGCGACTAGCAGTTGAGGACTAGCCTCCAGCAGAGTTCCCAGTGAGCACGCGGTAGTACCCAGACACCTGACGCATCCCACGTAGTGTTCAGGCGTAAACCAACGTAGTGCTCGGGGCCGAGTAAAACCACTCGCGAACTCTGTCATATCAGACGACCAACTTGTCTAGGGGGACATTCCCCCGAAGGGAGACCTCCGGCCGATTGCTCACCGGGGTCCCTGATGGGGTAGAGGTCAGCCCTGACACAGTTTGTGCATAAGCCGCTAGGTGGGTAGGTCGATTCCGTGGCCACCCCGGCTAGGCCGAAGTGGTTGTCAAGTCCGGGATTACCCGCACCCCGGGTGTGTGGTGGTTGGACGCCGGGCTGAGTTGTCCCGGCGCTCCTGAAACCCTTGAAACCCTTGGTTCCACCACACGGCCGCTTAGGCCAGTTGCCACGCACCCCTTTAGCCGCCCGGATCGTCAGCCCGAGGTTGCCCGTGGTACACCACATCGAGGCGGGTGCCGGCAGGGGGGAGTGTACGCCCACTCCTACTATTCCCCCCGGAGCAGATGGTCAATCTCCTGGTAGCGCAAAGCCGTAGCGTCATACCGCTATTTTTGGGTTTACATAACTTCGTCGGTTTCATGGTACTGTATATTGAAGAAATAATTAACGGCGCCCACCGTATGCTTGGATACCTTCGCCATACATTTTCCTCTCATACCATTTCCCTGAAGGCACTTTTGTAAACAACTTTTCAAGGTCTAAATTATTATACGTTGCACCAATATGGGATCCCGGCACTGAAGTTTTAATCAAATCTGTCCAACTCGTTCAAAACATCGCTGCACGATATATTACAGGCAATTACAGTAGAGCATCCAGAGCAACATTCTTGAAAAATACTGTGCGCTTGCCTCAGCTCGACCATCGTCGGCAATATTTTCGCCTTTATTTATTTCATAGACTATGCTATCACAATCCCTACATGCACTTCATCTTAGTTGCTGCGCCTTCATATGTCTCTGCCTGCATTGATGACCGTCATAAAGTGGCAATTATGTCCTGCGAACAAAATATTGTCCTCAGTCGTTCATTTCTCGCACAGCATATCACTGAAACCACCTTCCCGGACCAATCGGCGCCATTGGAAACCATCACCTGTTTCGCATAACTTTAGCTAATATTGTTATTTTATGAACCAGATAGACCTGTTATACCCTGCCTTTCCGCTGGATTGGATGATCTATTTTTTTGTTGCTGTTGTGTACGTAACGCACTCCCCTCTATAATGCCTGTGGCCGGGAGGATAGAATAGAAACAATGAAATAAAATGATGATGACGACTGCCGCTATATCATTGTCCAGAATCAGGGCGCGGAGTTGACGGCGTCCGTTGTTTGCAAGGACTGGTGGGGGAAAAGGGAGGGGGGACGCGGGGTTGGTCAGTGGTGGAACCTTGTGCGAGTCCGTGAGTAACTCTACGGATTGTCCCGGGGAGTGGCTTTATATACGGTAAAACTTTATGGGCCGTTGCAGCCAGCTCAACTGCGTATATTTCGCTCAAAGGCATAGTGCAGTTTTCTAGAAAGTACTGGCGATGAAATTTTGTGGAGCTTGAATATTCACAGTAACTTACGCGTAGAAACCATGTTGTGGAATGTTGCTTGTTGCAAGCTCTGATTGATTTGAATGTTAGGTCAGGCTACTCGTAGTCCACTTCGTTGCCGAAAAACAACTTTGAAATCGGTGTCGAGTAGACGAGGTCCAGGCGTACCGCGTGAAAGGATAAAAGCTTATGTGGCATTAGTAGAACAGGGTGGTTGACTACTAGATTTTCGAGGGTGCTGCGCTGGCTCTAAATTCTCTACCACGGCACAGGTCGTGAGCGCTGCGGTGGCGCCAAATTTTTTGCCAAGGGCCAAGTACTGATAGAATACGACCGCTTTGGTCGTTCAAGGAGCACTGACACCAATTTTCCGCGTTAATATTATTGCACAGTTCGCTTCCTTCACTCCCCAGAATATCCTGGCTGAATATGAGCGGCCTGCGACGCGAAGAACATAGTTCAATTGGATCTCATTTATCGCGCTGACGGAGCAGCGCGCGGAGCGGCACTCAGCAAATGGACATCAGCGTGACATCACCCCGTGAAGCCAAAAGAAGTGACGTGACAGCGCTCGTCGAAAACTCGTGACGTCACTTTACGGGCGCGGCCCCACGAGCAGCGAGCGGGCGCAACACCCTCTGAAGCGGGCGCCGGTGACGTCCACACAAAGAGGTGAGGTCAGGCCGGGATTCTGTCAGATGCGCCGTTCCAGATTAAAGCGCGGGAATTTGAAACAAACGCATTCCAGGCCGATCAGTGTAATTAACTATCGCGCGCTGAAGTATTTGAAGGGCTGTTTCAGGTTCGCCAGACCATTAGGCATCGATAAAAGCAATAAACGTGTAGCATAAAATTTTCGTGTCAGTGCTCCTTTAAACACCATGGTGTTGTCGGCTGATGTTGCACGTCGAGGACTTGCATTTGGCAGTCGGGAAGAGCGGTGACAAGCCGGTGGCTGGGCTTATCGCTATCAAGCTCAGCAGAGGCTGTGGGCGTGGTGAGGCTGTGCTTGGCGATTTAGTGCAGGCGGCCGGTCTGGTGCGAATGAATAAAATGTTGAACAATCGTTCATTTTGCAAGGAACACCATCGCGGCTGTATTTACATCTTGGAAAATTCGCGTTGAGGATTTTTTGACAGGTTTGCGCGATTCCGTAGAGTTTCTCTTTTATTTGCTTGAAGACACATCTACTATTCTTCATTAATGTGTCTTCATCCGCGTGGATCCAGCACTTGACGGACCGTTTGCTCCACGTGCTGTCGGCGGCTAGATGTATAAGTAGTTCCACATCGCATTGTTTCTCAGGGTATTCATTGTTCTGTTCCCAAAACGGAGTGCAGTTTATTTGTCAATATTTGGGGATGGCGCATTTTTAGGCGACGCGGGCTGAACGGGGCTTAGGATTTGTTCGTAAACCATGGTAGTCGCTTTTCAGTCCAGTTTACGACAAGAACTAGGTTTCTGGAACAAATCTAACGATGCGCGTACTAGATTGCGACAGGTCACAAATAATGACAATAGCCTGTTGATAAGCACTTTTTAGTTGCAGTCATATGAAAGTATGGTTATTGGTCGCACTGCAATAGGTTCTGTTTGTAAGTTGCCGCACAATGGTACCAAATACCAAAGAACAGCTGTTGCGCAGATAAAATTGGTTCAGAGTTCTATAACTTACAAACGTCTGAAGCGATGTTTGCGAGGGGAGAGTGCAGTTTAATTATTCGAAAGGCAAGTTTTGTGAGAGTAGAAACAATTACAGTTAAACCTGGATGTAACGGACCTTTATGTAACAAATTTATGGGTTTAAAGTCGGTTTTAAGTTCCCTATTGCCAGTCCATGCGTTTGCGACCTCTTGTAATGAAGGCTCTGCGACGGTTAACCTTGATATAACAAATTCTCTACGCTGATGAGCTATTGTTTTTTGTACTTTTTCTAAAATATCGGCTGGAGAGATGCCCCAATTTAGCGAATTTCGTCCGCATCTCAAACTGTATACCCTGCGTTGTTAGCGGTAGGCCTGCTTTTCGGCGTGTAGAACCGCGCGTCTTCACGGCTATGCAAGTTGGTGGTTCGGCGATAGTGAATTCTGCTGCCAGAAAACGAAAAGTTTTGTTTCCAAGACAAGCTCGCAATTTGAAATGCCGTCTACGCTGGCGAGAAAGAATAACGTAACCACGTACCTAGCTAGCATCGTCTCATAACTTTTGAGTACTGAAAAGAGCATCAAGTTTACACAAAGGCAAAATTTCAGCATAAGTTTGGTATTTTAAACGCCTTTGAAACCAAAAAGTGCCAAAAGACAAAAATCGTACCAGAGTCCCGTACTAGACAAAAGCCTAGAAAGCAGATAACAGCAGAAAAGCATATATCAGAGAAAAGCATTGAAGACCCCTGTGCATTGAAGCTTTGAAACATTGAAGCCACGTTTGTGAATACGGGGTTGACTGACGTCGCTTCTTTGGACTGCCGTGTAGTGGCTAAGCATGTAGTAGGGAAGGCAGCGGAAACCGTTTTCTCGCTGTGAAATAAATTCTTGAAAGGTAAGTTCACTAACACTGATGTCTAGCATTTTGGTTTCGTTTCTGCTTCATTAACGAGAGCCTTAATTCTAAACCTGTACGAAACTAAAACCTGCATATAACGAAGAATTGCGAATTTTTGACAACTGCGTATAACCAGATTTACCTGTAGTGACAACTTGAGATATAAAAAGTAACCAAGTAACCAAAACCCCGCCTATGACACAACGGGCTCATCTGCAAGAAAATGTACTTCATTCAATAGGGCGTTGTTTCCTTACGATTCTGGAAAATATTTCTGCTCTAATCTGTCCTGTTGCGTGCCTTCCACTAAGACGTTAAGGAAGAAAACACATCTTTCAGACCTGGCGCAGATTGGTCATCCCTAGGCCCTTTAAATAGTACTAGAGTATAGTGCGTCCGCGACCTATTCTCGGTATGCAACGTCTTCAAAACAGTGGGCTTTTTTGTTCTGTGTCTGCCTGCTTCTATTTTTGTTTCGCGATGTTTGCTTTTAAAACGTAGCATTCTATGCCGAGTAACCCCAGAGGCCCGATCGTTTCACGCTCGGCCTTCGACAAAAATGGCGTAATTCATCAAAATAACACATTTTTACGTCATAGTAGTGTAAGTGAAGGTACTTAGATGAAGGGTTTTGAAACGAAAAAAATAAAAAGGACCAAGAAAACATTTAAAACAATCTGCAAAAAAACTAATGTGCAAAAAAAACTCCTCCAAAAATCGACGAATAAAGAGAAAAATCTCGCAAAAGATAGTTCGATATACGAATAAAAAGGGCGAAAAGAGCAAACGGTGTAATGCACTCCAATTCCACAAAAAATGCATTACTGGTGGCAGTAACACATTCAATCCTCATAATAGGGTAAATGGAAAGAATTGTTCAAACAGAATTTCGTAACCCAAGAAAGAGGAGAAACAATAAGAATGTCACAAAAATGATCTGGACAAATCAGAAATATGAATATTAAACATCTCCTGGAAAAACGGAAGAATAAGGAAAAAAATCCACAACGGAACGTTCGAAATAGGAGCAAAAATGGCGAAAAAGGTGCAAACCGTCCAACGCACTGTATTTGCGAAAAGATGCATCCCCGGTGGAAGTAACACCTGTAATCACTATAATTGCGTAAGCGGAGATGACTAGTGGAACAAAATTTTGAAAAGCGAAGAATTTAGAAAAATTAGCAAAATAAAGTTAAGAAATGACCCAACAAAACCAAAAATGTGCATCATATACACGTCCTCCATAAGTCGAAGCTTAAACACGAAACACCCACCAAAAAACGTTGCTACATAAAATAAGCACCAATACGCGCCAACCTTGCATACGCCTTGGATATGAAAATATACATAATTGACGAAGTAAATTTAATCACTACATTGGTATAAATTTGCCTTATTGGAGAAAAGAACCTGAAATACAAATATGGAATAAGATAGCCCAAATCTTACAACCAAACGTGACTGTACAGAACTTACAGTCTGGACAAGGGGCGTAAGAATGCCACGAATTAGCAGGCAATTCCCTACATTTCTTCAGATTTGTTTATTTGGGCATCATAGTTTTCCTGCCACTGCTCCAGAACTTTCGCACGTTTAGCTTTGATCATTGCGCTCTGATATCAGAAATAGAATACAGTTTACGCTTAAAAAATATTGTATCGCAGCAGACGGTGCGCTTTTGGCCACTTGAATTTTTTTCGGATACACCATTTCCGCAAAATATACCCTCTGGTTTCTTTACGTGTATGTAATATTGCCAGCGACTGGGCCTTTGCAAATATTTTGCCTTATATATAAGTGAGCAGCGCGTCTTCGCCTGGTTATTTTGTATGCAGCGCAGGTATGCGACGTTAGAATAAATGATCGTAAACCAAACACCGCGGCCTTAGATTCGCCGACGCCAGTCGCCGCACATCACTTCGCTGACTGCTTCTACGTCGGTTATAGTTTCATCGGGTTTCAGCGGACTGCACGTTCGCTCCGACAAACTTTGTTTCTTGAAGAAAGCTGTGTCACCTTTGGCTTCGTGGCAATACCTGGTGACGACAATTATTGATATTTAGGAGCGCGAGGTAAAGAAGGCGCCATTAGCAGCAAAAAATTACAGCTTGTTAAAAAGGCTTACAGTGGAAATAAAACTGACTTGACAAAGTAAAAGAAAGTGATTGCACAAGAATGTGCATAAAAATGTAGATGGCGGGTCAATACGGCCAGTTTGTGATTGCGCGTGTTAAAAGATGCGCTCCAAAAATGTAATGTTATAAAAGGGGCTAAAACGCACCTAAATAGAAAAACCGGATCGTCAGATAAAAGACAGCTGAGTGGAGAAGGAGTAGGTGCCAGTGGAGTTCTGGGAAGAATTCTTTTTCTGTTTTCTCCAATGCTTGTACAAATTACAATGTGAGTTGCAGACAGGCACTCTGCGCGCGTGGTACACAAGGTTACGAAAAAACCAGTGATCAAATGGCAGTGTCTTGTGTATGTTTAACCTATTCGGAATATGGATAAGGCCACTTCGACGGATCGGCTTTGCATGTCTGTATTGTGTTTACATATACCGTCAAAACCGCTTGTAACAAACTCTAAAGGGCAGCGAAAAGTGGTTGTTTTGCGATAATTTCTGTTACATAGACACAGGTTCCACACCTGCACCCTGCACCCCCCCCCCCCCCCCCGTTTTGTGATGTAAATTTTCGTTTTTTTCATGTATGATTTTTGAGTGCAATAAGTTACCCTTTGCCGCCCTGCTGTCGACAGATTATATTAAAGCGCATGTTTACTCAGTGATGTGATAAAGATTTGGAGTTATCTTCTTAACTGTTCTATTGTGTTGTTGCATTGTTTTCTTTCAGTGCGATGCTCCTCTCCCCCCCCCCCTTATTTCTGCGAAAAAATTTACTTCATGTAATCCCGTTGTAATTCACTGTTGTATGCGTGCGCTCTTGGGCCTGCTTGCCATTTCTTGCTATTCATTGCCTGTACCACTCGTACTTGGGCTTCATGCCTGCAGTATTTTGCAAACAAATTAATTAAATAAATAAAAACTAAGACTCCCCTGTGTAGAAATTTCGATGCACATAACCCCAGGCGATTTAAATTTCCCTGCCGACCTCCACTATACAATTCGCATCAAAGCACAGGAGTAGCTTCAGAGAATAAAACGCCCCCTATATTCGCCAATTGTGCTTCCACGGGCCCATCTCGTGATTTCAATTTATTCCGTGCACGGTTTCTACATGAACAATTTATGCTCTTTTTTGCTGTATTTAACCATAGGAAAAGCAAATCTCCAAACAGTAGATTCTGCTCTAGACATCTTTTCCTGTGTTTAACGTTGAAACCGATAAAAATTATCCTAGAAGGAGGCCTTACTTTCTGCCCTACCAACAACCGCGTGAATGAGTACGAGTTGCACAAAGATCTCACCAAATTTTCTGGCAGAATCCGACTAAAAGAACCTTTTTTTCGTGAAGCGCAAGACAATACCGATATCAACGTGCACGCAATCCTTTCATCAAGCACTTGGACGCCAGGTGCCAAGGAATCTGCAAAACAAAATCTGTATATAAAATCAGTATCACAAGACTATTGACCACAAGAAAAAAATCCAATAAATACAAAAATTGATCCCCTCAGAAGAAGTTGCTCCAAATAAGCTAGAAGCCAGAACGGACACAATCATCAAACCTGCAGAAAAGGGGGTAGCGATGAAATCGTACCAATTGAAAAATACAAACATCAGGCCTATAGACATCTTAACAGCGATTGCCACTATCAGCCTTTAAATCATGATCCCAGCCTAGAATACAGTTATACGATCCTCCGCAATCTTACTGACCTGCTCGTCAGGGAATTATTCACAACAACTGAACCAAACTTTATGAGACCGACTAGCAAGCACGCAGGACATTCGTACATTCTTCTTAAAATCCATAAAGTCCCCGCAAAATCACTGTTTTCAGCCGGCATCCCCGGCAGACCTATGGTTACTAAAAACAACACCCCTACTGAAGCATTCTATGGATTTCTGAATCACCATTTGGCAGAAATTTCGTCTTCTTATCTTTCATTTCTTGAGAACACCCCTTCCCTCCATATAATAGAAGCAATAAACCACGGCGAGAAATTACCCAATGACGCCCTTCTGGTCACTCTCGGTGTCTCCGCCTTCTATACGAGCATTCACATCACCCAAGGAATAGAGGCTGCATCAAAAGCCGTTGCAGGAAACCGGCACCAACATGCGTTAAAAGTCTATATTACTTTGCTAAAATTAGTTCTAACTGTCAACTATTTTGAGTTCCACTCATATTACGATTTCCAAGATTTTGGAACCAGCATGGTTACTCCTTTCGCGTCGACCTACGCCCACATTATTACAGGACAAGTTGAAGCTTCCCTCTTAAACTCGTTCCCCCCTAAACACACGGTTTACCTTGGATACATAGATGACAACTTTATATTTTTTGTGCATGGACGCACAGCCCTATAAAGTTTCATTTCTTCCTTAATTCTTCGCACCCGAGCATTAAATTCTCACGCCAATACTCAGAGAAACAAGTCAACTTACTTGCAACAACTGTCGTTCTAGAGAATGGCAAACTAAAAAACAGCCTTTATAGGAAACGGACAGACAGGAAGCTGTACCTAGACTATACTAGCTATCACCCAGAACACTCCAAACGAGGTATATTTGTAGGACAGGCTACCAGACCAAAAAGAGTATCCAGTGATAACCGGGACAAACAAACATCTTAATTAACTAAAGTCCAGCCTAGCAAGCACGAATCACCCGGTCAGCTCACTGGATATGGCTTACGAAAGAGCATGCACGCTAGAAAGAGACTATGTGGTCAAGAAACAGCGTCAAAACAAAAGCGCCCGGCCACCAGCCCTAAAAATGAAATTATCAAACGCGCTCCCTATCATAAGAAACATTCCGCCGAAATACCACCCCATTTTACCCAGTAACGAACGACTTAAAAAGACGTTACGACAAGCCCGACGAGTCATTTACCGAAATAATAAAATCCTAAAAGATATTGTAGTGCATGCTAAAATCGGTGCTTCCCGGAAACCAGTCATACGCACGTGCCTCCGTTCCAAATGCAAAAGTCGCAAACATCTGCAGACAGACTGCATTGTAATAGTACTGCCAGCAATATGTCAAAAGAATATATCAAATTTCACCTCAAAATCCTTCAAATATTGCGTATCTGCTAGAATGTTCATTCGGTCACACGCCGTACATCAGAAAAACAACTGAGCCTATGAACTTACTCCTGAATGGGCATCGGGCCAACAGTCTTAACAGGATTTCTATAGCTGACGCGAAACGCTTTAAAAAGTCAAACCACAAGTTAGGTAAGCTCAAGTTCTTTATTCAATTTAATTCCCTGGAGCCTGCCGGAATAAATGCCGCTACAGACAGCTTAGAAATATTACGGTATCTCAATCGAATGGAATAATAAGGCTCTTACAAGAAGGTGGCATCTCGCATTGCAGCAACCCCACCTGCCCATCCCCAAAGCTGCCACTTAGATACCAGTTTTTTTCCTGTCCTCATGCTAACCTATTCCGACAAAGAACGCACACTCGCCTCCTTCGGCTTTCGGCAATTCGCCTTATCTACTTTACATACATGAAAAGCCTCAAACTTTGTGCCAAGTAACCCGTGGACAGGAACTGCGGAAGTCCCTTCTATTCTTCTACATACACTAGCCTCCCCATACGGAATTCTTCGGATTATACGGGCTGTTGTTGTTTACGACTTCTCTCTCTTACATGCAGTTCAGAAACCTTGCAATGGTACCCGCAAGACGTCTACCGTGGCCCCCCACTTACCGGAAGCCTCTTTTCAGGTCCCCCGGCACCAGTACAACACAGGTTACTGGGACATGCAGACAAAACACAATCTTGCTCCATTCGATAGATTGTCTCGTTATAATCATACGACACCACTTTTGACGCACACTTCGCCCAAATAAGCTATATGATTAGGAAAAAAGGAATGGTCATTGGACCCACTACATCATTTTCGCCTACAGAACCCATGATGTTGTCGCAAACGCGACTGAGAAATGAGCCAAAACACGTCCGAACGCCATGCCGTGCACCCAAAAAACTGGGACGACATTTATTTCCACGTTTGTGGCGTTCGTGGCTGCTTGCTCACCGGCGCCGCGTGGCCCGCACTCATTGCTTATTACTCAGCCCCAGTGCCATCGCTCTGGCAGCGCCCGGATGCGGCAGCAGACGACCCCAGCCGCCGGGGCGCCGCCACATAGCCCCCTCCCCTTGAGACCGGAGGAGTCCTTGTAGAAAGGGGCGGAGTCCTTGTAGAAAGGGGCACAGCAAAACGCACAGTCTTTGCGTTGCGAGGTTCACGGGGGGTGGTGTGAACGGAATGGAGAGTGGTGGTGTTCAGGTTGGAATTGGGGATGGTGGAGTGGAACGCAAACAGGGCAGCTTCGCTGAAAGCGGCTTGAGGCGATTGATGGAAATGACGGTTTCGTGGCCGTTGACGCAAACTGTAAACGTCTTGTAAAGGCGTGAAATGACGATATTAGGGCCGGTGTACGGCGCTTGAAGTGGCCGGCGGGCACTGTCGACACGGATGAAAACGTATTGGCTGTTAGGAAGGTTTGGATAAATAAAAGTGTACTTAGTGAAACACGACCGTGGTGGTTGGGGGCGGATATAGCTGAAAAATCGAGTTTAATCGTTTACGTAAGACAGGCCAGGGGAGTAACGGTTTTTTTGCGGGTGGGGAGGGTCAAGACGTCTGCCGGTAAGCGCAAAGACGTGCCATAGATCATTTGAGAGGCGGCACAACCAAGATCGCCTTTAATGACAGTGCGTAACCCTAGCAGCCCAACAGGAAGGTGAACTGTCCACTCTTCAGGTGATTCGTGAACCATCAGTGAGGTCCTTAGCTGCCAGTGAAACCTCTCGACCATGCCGTTGGCTTGAGGAAGGCCGTTGTTTTTAGGTGAGTTGCACCGAGTAGGCACGTCATACGGTGAAAGAACTTGGACTCAGATTGGCTACCCCGGTCTGTGATAATCTCCGAAGGGACGCCAAAACGGGCGATCCACGTGGACATAAGTGTGGACGCAACAGTCTCAGCCCCGTAATATCGTCGATTGGAACAGCCTCCAGCCTGCGAGTAAAGCGGTTGATCACTGTCAAAATCTAACAGTAGCCCTAAATGGTGGTAGGGGGCCAATGAGGTCGACGTGAATTGTGGAGAACCTAGAATCCGGCAAGAAAAAGGGGTCAGAGGTGATGTTGTATGCCAATAGACCTTGCATTGCTGGCATGCGAGGCGGGAACGAGCCCGTGCACTTACGTCAGTATTCATGCCAGGCCAGACGCATTTCTCTGCAACCAAACGCCGTGAGGAACAAACTCCAGGATGAGAGAGACGGTGAATACAGTTTAAACCAATGCGCCTGGGAGAAGCAGGAAGGTACGGTTGTCTGCGGCCTGAAACATGGGACAATGTCGCAAACGATGCTGATTCTCGATCAGGGCGGATAATGTCCTGGAGTTGCAGAGGACTGTTTGAAGAACGCAGAGCGCGGAGCTCCTCGTTATCTCGTTGGGCTTGAGCCAACTCCTGAGTACTGAATCCGGAGCGTTGTATGGCAGAAATACGGCTAAGGGCGTCAGCTGGAATGTTGTTAACTCCCTTGACACGCTGAATGTCCGTCGTGAACTCTGCCGTTTACCCACCTTCAGCACTCGCACCCAGACGTGTGGTTTCTTCAAGCCAAGGCAAGTTTCCGAGTGAGCCACATAACGTCCGGGTCACTAATGTCGCGAACAGGACAGAGAGATGAGCCGAGACACGTCTGAACGGTATGCCGTGCACCCAAAAATCTGGGGTCACGTTTATTTCCACGCTCCTGGCGTTAGCGGCTGCTTGCGCACCAGCGCCGCGTGGCCCGCACTCATTGCTTGTCACTCAGCCCCAGCGCCATCGCTCTTGTAGCGCCCGGCTGCGGCAGCAGACGACCCGATCCGCTGGGGCGCCGCCACAATGTCATATGCCGAGCTGTGCGACTGGCTGAGGCCGGAAAAAGAAATCGCAAATTAGGCAGGGCTTATAAGCTTGCGGAGTGAGCTGTTTGTGCTTAAATGTAACAGATGTTCACTTACCAGCGGTAAAAATGGTGCGGTAAAAAATGAAAGTTGCTAAAATACACTGAGGCATAGAAGTACCGAGGCAAACTGCTGTTGGTACTGAGGGCACTATGCTTGTTTTAGCTGCACAGCAGTCCACCGCTTTGGAGTCGTCTGGCACGACACTCACTGGCCGATTAGCGTAAGCGACGTTGTCTTACGTGAATCTGTTTGTCGCGGGTCCCCATGTATCAGAAAACGAGATTACTTTCTACAGTAACAACAGCTAGCCAGGTACACATCTGGTCAAAAACAAAGCAACGGCAGGCACCGTCCGTGCCTGAGTATGGTGGTGACATCTGGGAGGACAGACCGCAAGCAAGGCTGCCGAGCCAAATGACGCATTGGAAGTAAGTTTTAATACGCGCACTTATGACTTCATTGCAGACGCAACAGAAACACGATTTAGCGGGAGAATCAAACTTTTAACCTAGTTTGATTAATTTCTCATTGAAGACGGTACCATTTGCTGCCGCACAAGCACTGCGGACACAATAAAACACGAAATCGTTCGAATAAAACAAACTTGGTTTTTGTTTGCGTGGACCCTTTAAACCGTCCGCCCTGCTTCCTCTCCCCTCAGCCCTTTCTCGCCTGCGGGGTCAGGTCCCAATAGTCACACCTCCGTTTCTCTTTCAATATTTCGTTCAGCCAGTACTGCCCTTCCCTGAAGACAGCCTCCTCGTCTCTCTGTATTCAATCTCTATCAATATAAACAGTATGCCAGAGAATAACCTCTATGCTTTGAAAAAAAAACACGTCCTCGTGTCGAAACGCTTGTGGAGGTCTGAGGCCGCTTACTTTTTCAAAGTGTTATATATATAAATATATATACATGACACTCACGTACTTTACCATTGCATTGCGTTTTTTTGTGTTCTGTTGACAAGGGCCATATATATACATAATTGTTTTGAGTTACTTATATGAGACTCGTCAAGCTAAGCTAAGTGAGAAGGACACAGCTCTGTTGTAACATTATCCTTGCACCGTTGCGCAAGCTTGGTTTGATTTTTTTAAACTTCGTCTACAAAATTGCCCCCTTTATGCTGCTATAAGTCATAAATGTGCCAATATTGCAAATTATGCCTTTTTGTGCACAGGCAGGACTTTACACGGTTGGTCCCTTTTCCCACTGTGTTCGTGTGCTGTTGGTACGTCTGGCTTTTATCATTTGTGTATGTTTTGTGAGGGTGGTACATAAAATATCAGTTATTGTTTCTTTTGTTCATTCCAGAGTTTTTTTGGTGTTTCGATTTTTCGCTTTTTAACATTCAGCAAGACCGTTTGTGTGAATGCAGGCCTAACAAACAAACACACGTGCTAACTTTGGCGCTTGTGCATATTTTTTTGCAAACGCAGAGTGTGACACGGTTGAGGCTGCAGGGCAGTCGTCAGAGATTTCTAGATGATAAACTTCGCGAAGTGCCCAACGGCGTTTCTTACTATACTTGATCTTTACGTTCAAGGTAAGTGGGGGCATGAAGTGCAGTTCACACTAAAAGTTCAGGCTCATCGGTAGGTGACATTCGAACTTTTCGTGACTTTTGCGGCGACTCCCCGATTTGCGTCAGTGAAAGTTTTTATTTCTTTTCCCGACAAGCCCAGAAAAAAACATGTTTATTTTCGCCTTCATGAGACATTTGTAATGTTTGATGTTTTTCTTCGTCGTGCCCTCTGGCAATGCGGGGTTATTCGCCGTCATTTTTTTCAGTTCATTACCTTTTTTATAACGGACATGAAGCGGCATATTAACTGGTTCTTATATCTTAAACGTGGGTAGTGATTTCTTTAAATAAGTTTTCATGTGGCTTGTTTGTAGAGAGAAGAGCAAATTTAACCGATAAAACCACTCGAAACTTTTGAGTGTAGCGAGTATGCATGAAACGCGCACAAAATAAAGGTGCTAAAGAGTACACACATTTTACAAAGTGCAGAATAAACATCGGCGCTCCCTTTATTACTGCGACTGTTTAAAAACTATGTGCCTTAGGAAGCCATCTATTTTGAGTAAAAATTCACAAATCCGTTCGTGGGGTTTTGTTGAAAAACGAATAAGAGTTTGGAGCCACGGTTAGAAAAATACAAGAGATTGCAATCAGTGCCTTCCCCTATGGAAAGAGCAGCAAAATACTTGCGTCGTATGCGTATGGGACCGCTTACAGTAAAAGTATTTTGTCGTTTTCCGAAGCAGCTGTCGCCCCACGCCAAACACCTCTGCTTAGGAATGTTAGGAGCTCACTTGTCGACTTCGCTTGGACGCCGCAGTCTTCGTCGTGGCGTAACAGGTATTTTTTAGAAACGAAGCTCCTTAATCGCTGGGGCTGGTGGCGACTCCTCTCGTCATCGTCGTAATCGTAGTCTCATGTAGTCGCGGTACTTAAACACAGGGAAACTTGTTTACGTGTCACGCTAGAACGTAACGCGTACTCAAAAACACTTGGACACTCGTTTACGCCTAGCGCCGGACCTGTTCGTAACACGTCCTAAAAAACACCGTGACGCTTGTTTCCGTTTTCCGCTAGGGAGTTTTGTAGTTTAAAGACAAGAGACGTTTACAGCAAAGCTGTATAACTCTACCTCCCAACTGTTTAATCTCAGTTTGTAAAAAAGCCACGCAGCCAAGAATACACCTAAGCACTGCACGCTTTGCTCCTCCTCAGGTTTCACATTAGTGGAGATGGCCCGGGTTTTTTTTAGTGCCTCTCACTTTTCCCTCGTGCATGCGGTTGACCAATCAGCTTTGTGTGCTTCGCGCAATTTGACGTCGGCAGCCAATTTTCTGGATAAAATTTTTACCGTGTACTGGAAACGCTAAATATGGCGACGAGTTTAAAATTGAACTGAAGTGTTAGTATGAATACCTCTGGCACTACATTTCGAGTTTATTGGTAAGACAAAAACACAGCGATATATTGGTTGTGATTGGTACAACGCTGCGTACGCATTACAATGCCTTGGAAGCAGTTCTGTCACCTTCTAGCAACTTTTTTGCGTGAAAATCTTGTAGTTTGCCTCAATTACTCATCATGGGTAGCCATCATTAGTTCTTCAAAATGAGTGTATCCTCTCGCACATGAAGACAACCGCCATTTTTATTAGCGGTAATGTTTGTTTGCGTGGTAATGGTAAAGTGAAGTACAGCTCCACTATCCTAAAATTTTTGGCGAAACGTGATGGTACGTCGGTGGAGATAAAGTTCCACGCACCAAGAATTATGCATTTATTTATCTATGCATTAACTACTTAATTACTATTTTGATATAAATTATGAAACGGTTCAAAGAATATTCTTTCTTTCGTGTGTTTATGAGACTCAAAATACTTTAGGAAGTATGCCCCAGACGTGAGAGCTTCAGCGTTGTGCTACCCTTGCTGGTCGGTTGGAAATCAAAGCTTTCCTGTGCGTGTTTATGAAGTATAACACACCATATTAATACTGCATAATGAATAAAGAAGTCGTCTTAGCCTCCTCAACACTGTGGGCACAGTGGTTAGTCGCACGAAGCAATTATATTAGGTGCTAGCCATGACATCCGGATTCAAGGACAGTCCCTGGAATTGTGGTTGCACAGCAATGGCTGCGCGTATACACTGATTATAGCCCGCTGTACTGCGGATAGCACGAGTGATATTTCAATTTCATCTATCCCAAAGCGTCGTCTTCTACTACGACACCTTTCACTTCCCGACGACAGTGAGTACGCCAGAAAAGCAGTGTTTGAGTACTTTCTGTGCAAACCATTCAGCGTTGTTATTCTCAACTTTACTTTTCGCAGCACGAAACACGGCCTAGTTTCTCACAGCCGATCAATGGTTAGTACCTTCCAGTTTTGGTATTTCCTCCTAAACGCAGAGCAAATCTGTTTGAATTGCCAGGAGTTCACACTAGCCGGCACGCGTTTGATTAGCGGTGTACCACAGAATACCAATATTACAAACGCGTGAGCCATAAAATTGGCCCCGCTTTACGTTATTATGAGAAAAAGGTCTATCTTTGCGTGCTGCTCAAAAATCGAATACGCTGTTTTGTCTTTTTTTTTGTCGAAACTCTGTTATAAGTAGTACAAATTGAAGTGATGAAGCCAGTTGCGGCGCAAAGCGTCGCGAATAACCAATAAGACGGAGTGCTTCGCGTGCCTCTCTGCAGCTTGGGAAACAACGATGAAACCGTTCGTGAACTTTTTGATACGAGCTACACGTTGAACAGGTGAGTCAATAGACTGAAGCTTCCGTTTTCTATACGCGTTCAAATTCTCAGGTGTGCGGCATTTGGTTATAACATCAGTTAGTAAAGCAGCTACCTTCAGAGAGATTCCTGCTGCGCTTTCTAGAGTATTGTGGTCAACACGCGACGGGCGCATCCACGCGGAGAGACGAAACTCTGTGGGCGCTTTTCTCCGCTCCACTTATCCCGGTGAGAACTGTTATGTATCTGGCAGCTGGACGACCGACGTCCCCAAGGAAAACGATTGCAACAGTGCCAGAAATACGAGAACGATTTGTTCATTCACCGATGAGCATTTGTAGTCTTCGTAGACAAGCAGAGAATGAAAAAAATAATAACCAAAGTTATCAACGCAAGCCTGACAGTCTTACCTGAAGGCCTCAACGTAGAGTGTGAACATAACTGCTAATATTAGAACTCGGGCGAAGTTTCTTATTTCGGAAAGCGTTCAGCATGATGCTTCTTCAACTGCAGGGGGGACCAGGTACAGAATATTGGATGTGAGCGATGGGTGGTGAAGCCGCTGTGCATGGTGGCACGAGCGAGAACATTGACGTGCATGTGGCGCGCATGCCGTACAAACAACTCACTGTGCGTCTGCAGGCTAAAACACAAGCCCACGGGCAGTCACTGAGACGCCCAGGAGAAGGCGGCGTACAGAACTGGCTTCGGTCGCCGAGCGGCGCTTGGCTGCCGATCAGGCAGCGGTAGGCAGGTAGGCAGACCTTGGCGTAGGTGGGTAGCCACCTGGCTAGGTAAGTAATCGCCTGGCACAGGTTCTTCTTGTCAGCCGGCACGATAGGATCTGAAGTAGCTTAGTGAACGAGTGGCAGGAACGCAGTAAGTGGGTTAGGAGCAACCTGGGGAGGAAGGTTAGGAAAGCCTAACAGCTGAATTTGGTCGGAGCCGATCAAAAGAAAACCCAACCAGAGAAGGAAAGATTTTACACCGATTTGCATACGCACAAAGAAAAAACACTGGGTAGTGCGGCTATTGTAGCCAGCGGTTGTGTGGTTCTTCCCTTTGTTGTGAAAGAACCATGAAATGAAATTGTTGGAAAGGTAGAATCCACCTCACCAAGCAGTTATTCTTGTTTGAGATTTCGTTCAGCCACACTACAGCGGGTTGGTCACTTTCAAAAACAAATTAAAAACATTTCAGGTAACACGAAAGTATACACCAACCCAGCGCATTCATTTTTGTAGTGCTGTTGGCCCGCTCATGTAACAATAGCTTTCTACTCCCGTGGGCCTCAGTGTGCTCCTGGGCTTATACGCTCATTTGACTTAAAATATCTGTTCCGTGGTCACTGCCGTCACACTGAACTAGGAAAGAACTAGAGGTATTTGGTGCAGCGAGGTGTGTGTCACTGACAAGAATTGGTTTTACCTCAGCAAACACATTCTTTCTGGCCGTATTCTAACGTACAATAGTTGTCTTGGTCTTGCGCAGAATGTCTGTAAGAGGACTACCGATATTAGCGAAGTTTAGAATGTAGCTTCTGTAGCATTTTACAAGACCAAAGCGAACGTAAGTTACCCTCCGTTGTTTGCAAAGAAAACCTGGTGGTTGGCTGAACTTTCAGTTCGGAAGGGCTCCTTTCTGTTAGCCAAAAGCACGGCCCATGTAGTGGACCTCAGTACTTTGGAGAAGGTGTTTGCTGTTGAGAGTAGGGTGAAGGCCGTTTTACGTATTCGAAGGAATGCCCTCTCTAGGTCGTTCAATGGTTCAAATGCCGTTGCAAAGTGTTCGAGAAGACAGCAATATTACCGCGGTACGGCACACCAAGGGTCTAACTCGGTGGGGGTGAATATTTTTCAAAGAAAATTTCAAAAATTATACATTACATTGAGAAGCAAAAATTGAGCACATGCTTGTCGGAGTCACACAAATAGCCAGCTTACTGAGGTTTTCGGCTAGTGGCACTTGCTATAAGCCGCCGTTTGCTATATCGAACGTAGAAACGTACTCTGTCGCAGAACCTTTCTTGGTAAAGGCCTCAACGTTATAATAGGGAACACCTTTTTCGTTATCGCCTTCACTTTTCGATAATCAGTGCTGGGTCGAGGTTCGTCGCCAGGCCTTACAACGATAAACATCGGCGACACGTATTTGCTACAGGCTTGGCACTGCTAGAACAAGTATCAGCGTGTTTTGAAAGAAACCTGCAACAGGTTTTCAGTAGGCGTGAAACTCAGTGCATCCGGTTGGGAAGGGGTGGTCGCAGGTCAACTCAATGTTGTGTTTCACAAGGTTTGTCTTACCGGAGCGCGGACTGAAAAAAATGCTCAAGTAGCTTACAAGCATTTTAAACTCATTTCTTTGTTTGGCTGCAAAAGAAGCTTGTTTAGTAGCTCGTTCAAGAATTTCTTCTGTTGACGGCGAATGGCTAGGGGTCACCTCACAAAAAACTGCAACATTTACTGCCTCCGGTTTGTTTAGGACCGTGTTGAACGCCTCTGTGCATTTGATAAACGGCTTCAATGAAGTGCAGTGCTTTCATGTCATCGAGTTTACCAGGCGTCCTTGCCTAGTAATTGGTGTTGGAGAGCACTTTTTTAACCGTGACCGAACCACCCCATGCTACTTCTAGTTTCTTTGCCATCAAAGACTTTACAATGAGCACTTTGTCACCTTCTTCAAACAGTGGTGTGCGTGCAGGTCTGTTCCTGCGCTTGCGCCATGTTGACCAGCGCCAATTAATCTGATTACTGCATAGGCGTTTCAGCAACGTCAGCACTGTATTCAACTGTTCTGTCTACGAGCTTGTCCTCCCACTTTTCATTTCACAAGGTAAGCTGAACCCGAAGCGCTCAACTAAAATTACGTTCCGCCGGCTTGAATTTTCTGCGTGAGTGAAGGAGTGCAGAGCGAAGAGCATTGCTGCGATCGCCGCGTTCCCGACGGTGCCCTTGTTAAAGCAGGGTGCGCGCAGAATGCGCTTCATGACTTAGTGACGTTTCTTGAATGAATTGCTTTGCGGATGGTAGATGGAGCTGTGGTGAAGCGATATGCCACTTTTCAGCGAGAATGTCATTGCAAGATCACTTGTGAAAGTGGAACCTTGGCTGCAGTGTAATTCGCTACAAAGCTCAATTCTGGTAGAGCCACACAGTAGCGCACTTACAGTTTATTTGTAAATTCATTTTGGCAACATCACAGTTTTCGGGAATTTTGTGGCAGGGCAAATAAGTGTAGGAAGAATTTGTTACCAGCCAAAGTTATCGCTAGAGGTAATACGATGCCGACTACTAATCTTCCAAAATTTTTGCCAATCAAAGGTATTTGTACCAAATATGCCTTGGACTTGTGCTTCGGTCGTCACATTCTTTGACAAACGCTGCAGGAGTGCACCCAGCTCTTACACTCCTTGAAGAACATTGGTCAGTGAAAGTACTTCAACATTCTGCTCTTATGCCTATTTATTCTTAGGTGTCCAACCCAGCCATCGCTGCGAACAAACCAAATACGTTGACCACAACACGTTTGCGGGACTACAATCTGCTAAAAAGATCGCCATTTCTTGTAGTGAATGTTCTGTACAAGAGGTCGTGTTTGACAATGAACGAGGCTGGTTTTCTTTTTGTTTCCGCTTTTATTTTTCCCAGAACGTCTGCAGTGTTTCCTTCTTCACCTGCTCCATTTACGCAGTGCTTTTGTCTACCTTGCCAGAAGTTAAAAATTAGCCGTAACTGTGCTCATTCTTTCACCTCCAGGCGCGAAAGCTACGGAAGCACTGCAATCAGCGGGTTACGGTTGTTTTAACGGTTTCGCTCCACCTAACAGCTCGCGACGGATCGCTTTGATCGCGAATTTTGACGGTGCAAGTAAAGCTGGCGATTTGCGCTCTTGTGTGTGACCACGTCTGATCACTATTACGGTGCCCCCGCGAAGTTCCATTCCTGCATTTTCGAAATTCCCAATGAATCTGTTAGAAAAATTGCAAGTGGTTTTAAGGGACCTTGTGTAAAATAGCAGCTTCCATATGAAATTCCTATCATTTCGAATGTGGCTACCGGGCAGAGGAAACTGTGCCCGGTAATCCATGTCAGCGTAGGGTGTTATGGGAAAAGCACAGCTGATCTCTTGGTATGTCTATCGGATTCGTAAGCGTCTTCTTGGGTTTGCTTTCTCGTCGATGCATTGATATGTCTACGAGGTAGCCGAAATGGCCGAAGCACAAAGATCCTCCCGTTCTTTGGTAGCTGCGGGGTTGCGGTAGCTGTGAGCCGTCGCAGCCCGATGAAAGGCGTGTTCTTTTCAACACTGGTTGATTGTAACAACGTTTGGCCATAACGGAATATATGTCCGCAGGTAAGAACGTATGACTGCGGACCGTATGACTGCAGCATTTCGTGTGGCTCTTGCACTACTTTCTCGTCAGACACCAGTGTACGCGATCAGGCCATGTGAGGTAAGCTGTGTACGGCTCATGCATGTCTTTGCCACTGGGATTCCTTCAATGCAAATTTTGAGAGCCATCCCGCTACCGCTTCGAGTAGAGGTTAAATCAGTTAAGCGTTTGCATATTTCGAATGGTCAGTTGCCATAACTGTCAGCGCGCATTTATGTGTGGTAGAAATTTTCAAGCGATGAGCGTACCCCAACATAAGCTGTGGCAATATTCTTACCTCCAGCTTTGTGTCTCATAATAACAATTTCCCGCCGGTTGCTGTAACTATACAAATGGTTTCCATTCGATCTGATGTCCTACACAATTTCTTCATTGTGTACGAGCGTTCTTTACACAGCTAGTTTTGTGTCTTTTTAATAATTCAGAATGGCGCTCACAGGAGTGCCTTACTTGGCTAAAGTGAAGAAGTATACTGTGGTTGGTTGCAAATAAAACGGCTGGCTGAGTGCATTCATTTCTTATTGCGGTAGCACTGGGCATGCTCGATTTACCAGACATTTGGGGGCAGTCCGAAGGCTACCTTCAGACCATATGGGCCATATGAATACACGAGAAACCGCGCAGCAGATTGCGTCCTGAGCAGTGCGGGGATGGTCCGCGACTGCTAAACGATGAGGCCTAGAAGAACTGTCGGGTGAAATGTCGTGTCGGTTTGCTTATGCGTACTGCATAAAAAAGCGCCGCCGATACGGACGACTTAATTATGTAGCTTAGCTCCGCAAAGAAAAGCCTGAACTTTCTTGCAACTGCAAGACGCTGCTCCACAGTCTCAAGGAGGCGCTTCTACGTACTACGCGCCACTTCATCCGAGGAATAGAAAACCACACCAAGTACTCGAACACCCGTCCCCCATTCTACGTCGCCCTCCAAGCCGGACGCAATTTTGCCGAAACGCACCGCCATACTTTTCCCCGGTTCATTTGAGCTCCAGACAGCTCACCGTACTCCTGAAACAGCCGCATAAACGCTTGGTAGATGTCCTCGTCCTGCATAAACAGGGACACGTCGTCCGCCTACGCGGACACTTTACCTTGGCCCATGCCTGGCAACGGAAAGCTGCTGATGGCAGTGCTTGCCTCAACGCGGCTCGCTCCAGACAAATTACAAAAAGCAAAGGTGACAAGCGGCATCCCTGCCTTATCCCACGGGTGACAGAGAACGGACTACTTAAAAGCCCGTTGACAAGGATTCGAACGCTCACGCCCGAGTACAACAGCTCGAGCATAGCTACAACGTCTGGCGGAAAGCCATAGTGGCACAAAACGCCCAGCAAATATGGGTGTTCCACTCAATCGAAAGCTTTCGCTTGATCGAGAGAGATGAAGTACCCAGAAGCGCTTGTCTTTGTCGCATAACTGAACAAATCGCGCGTCAATGCCAGGGACGAGAAAATTGTGCTACCTGGCACGCTGCACGTTTGCGCTGGGCTTATAATATCGGGCAAAACGGTATTGCTGCGTCTGGTCTAAATGGTTGCCACAATCTTGTAGTCAGTGCTAAGTAGTGTAATCGGTCGTAACTCCTGGGGCTGCGTAGGATCCCCGCCTTATTTTGTGATCAACATGACACGGCCTTCACGGAAAGAGTCAGGTCGCACTCCGCGCTGAAGAAAGCCGTTCACTATTTTGAGGAGTGCACCCCGAATGGCCGGGAAAAACTTGTAAAATCCAACAAGGGTCACGCTGGCGTCAGGGCCAGGCGCCGACGCACCATTCAATTTTTTGACACACTCACTCAACTCGTCGGCATTCACAGGTGCACACAGCAACTGAAACAGGTGATCTGGAACGCATGGCAGCACAACACAGAATGCACTAAGCTGGTCCTCATATTCCTCGCATCCCAAGACACGCTCGCGGTCGAGAAAAGAGTGGCGAAATCCGAATACCTAGGCTATATCTTCAGCCCCCGTGCTGACCGCCCATCGGCGAGTGTAACTTGTCAAACAGTGGCTAAACCAACCAACCTCAAGCAAGCCAGCTCTAATATGCCTGAGTACGGAGGGGACCGAGACAGGCCTGCCCAATGTCTGCGCACACAAAGAGAATGCATTAGAAACTAGTTACAGCTAAGACCCGCTGTAGTTAGCTACTACACGGGTTGACGGGGCACAGGATATACGCAATGTGCCATAGGGAAAAGGAAGTGAACATCACACAAGTTCACAAAAAAACTAGGTCCGCCGCACCGAAGGTTTTTTACTATAATGACCGTGGCATGAGGTTTAGACACCATAATTCACGCGTGGGTGTCAACATAAACACCACAACTGCCCACACACATCTGTTCCACTCAGTGCTCATGTTTATGACCGTACACAGAGGCATGCTCATCCAGGCTGCCTAAACTGCGCCTTGGCCTCTGACGTACAACTCCCTTTAGCACGCAAGTGTTCCACCTTATCAATAAGTCACGATACACCATTACACGGTGTTATAGGCAACCTTGATGAAACCAGTCGGCTAACGCATGAGGAAAGATTCTTCATCCAGCGCCACCAGCTCGTGCTGCAGGTGCTCTATGGCCATTTTCCGAACGCGCCACACCAGGAGATACATGGCACGCTGTGGTCGTCCTGCAAGGCGGCTACACCTCGCTGGCGTCAGAAAACAAAGGCCCCCCCACACAGCAGAAAGCTGACGAATGGATATTTCGACTTCGTCTGGGCTCCCAGCCTAAGCTCAAACATTCTGCTGGGTAAAACACCCAGAATGTGGTGGCCACACGACACTCAAATAGAGCATGCTCTGACGTCTCAGTGCATCCGCACGGCTTATAAAACGAGGCCCCAGTACCAAGTAAGTATGTCTTTGCTTGCTTCGACCCACCACACGACCGGATTAGGCCCTACCGTCGAGAGCCGGTGGGTACGTAAATATAACAAATACTGTCAGCAGCCTACAAAACTTCTGCTTGTGCTTGACGATTGTTGAAGTGGACAAGGAGTGTTTCACAAATCTTTAAATCGTGTCAGTTTATTTGGAGCCGGTTTTGTCCTCTTTACACTTTTCTTTCAGTTCACGTTACATAGCGCGAGCCGTTGGACAACGTGTGTCCCGCTGTTTTGTACCGTGACTACATGATACAACGACGACTGGGGCCGCGGACAGCCCGAGCACCTAACAGCAGATTTCAATTCTGTGTCCCACATCACCACGAGTCGTGATGTGCAGGTGTATGACTGTGCTTTACTACGTGGGAGACTGCTCCGGAATAATGTGCGCTGACGGCTCACTTTTCTAACTTTTAATTATTTATTTATATATTTACAGTCAAATCTCGGTACAACGAACACCACATTAACGAACTTTTCAGATTAACGAGCATTTAAGAAATCCCACGCCGACTGCTTATAGCTTTATTGTAAAATTATTTCACTACTACGTACTTCAGAATAGCGGACTTTTCAATATAACGATCGTTTTATTTAGTTCCGTGCCATGTTAACAACGCCTCAGTACTACGAACTCATATTTTCAAGGCCGGAGATAATTAGATTTTCGTTAAACAATCGCGGCAACTGGAGCCGTATGCTAGCATACGACACGGCAAAGCGCAGCGCAAAAGAGAACGTCTTGTAACTTGCTCCGTGGAATGCGCGAGCCGATGCCAGAGAGAGAAAAAATAAGGTGAGTAGAAGGGGAAAAAATGAAGCATGGGTGCTCCGCTGCTCCGACTACCCCCGTCACCCCTCACTACCTCCCCCCCCCGCCCCATCTAGAAAGCCGCGGCCGCGCTATTCGCGCCCCACCTCGAGTTTTTCTACGTTCCGCCGCTGCTCGAGTTCCTTGCTGGATCTTCACGGATATCAGCGGAGCTGACCACAGAGGACAATATTCAGAGCATGAGCGCTCAGGTTGAAGAAGGCAGCGAGGACGGCATGAACGACGATGCCTCTGAGGGTGCCGCGGCAGCACTCGAAGACTGCGAAGAGCACATGACGACTACGAATGTGCTAGACAGCATACGAACACCGCATATTTCCGGGGAAAAACCGCACGTTCACTGAGTCCGTCCACAGGAATGTTGAAGACTTGGAGTTCTTCGTGCTAGGAAGCCTGTGCTGCACGCACCAGAAGAAAATTGCCAACTTTTTTGAATATTCGTACATTGCTTCATGATCACTTGTGCAATTTTTCTGAAAAATGACTTCAAGGATGCACAGCTCTACCGGTAGGTCGTTTTAGGCATTTAAATGTTATTTGTTGTCTTAAATTTTCTGATTTTCGCTACAACAACCTTTCAGAATAACGAGCAATTTTCCGCGATCCCCGGAAGTTCGTTATATTGAGATTTCACTGTATATATTTATTTATTGTGGGGTTTACCACGCCGAATCTTCACATAGGGTATGGGGAGCGCGGTAGCGGAGGGCCCAGATTCGATTTGATCACATTGGTATCTTTAACATGCCCTGAATCTACATACGAGGGGACGTTTTCGCTTTCCACCGCCAACATAAAAATAGTCGCCGCGGCCAGAATCGAGCCCACTACTCTCCCTCTTAACTAAGTAGAGCAGGTCTCCGATGACATCACCTTTTTATGTTTTTAAATTACCAAATCCGTGATGCATCCATCATTCCAAGTAATAATTCTTTTTAGTAAAACTGGCATTTACAATTTGCTATAAATGCGGATTTTTGTTATTCCAACCGCTCTTGTGGAATTTAGGAAATCTACACACCCTTCTCCCCAGAATATTTGTATCTCTCAATAGGAGCGATGTGGATGTTTTCAAAATACAGTTCAAGTTCAGGAGACTAGCGTTTTCATATATTATTTTGATGCTGCGGTGCTTGGGTACGACTTAAACCAATACAGGATCGCTAATAAGTTTGAGGGTTGAATTTTTATTCATCGTAATTTTCCGCGTTCCTTCTAAATTGAGATTTTTCTTAATTTGAACGTCTGTCACTACTTAAAACACCGTTTCTGACTACTCTTCTTTGTATACATATCTTGCAACAGTGAAGCCTGGATCTAACAAGAGATTACAATGTTTTGTACCGCATAATCGGTGCCTCAGCAAACCTTTGAACAATGTTTTCATCAGGTCGTGCTTGAACAACAGATGGCTTTCCCAACACTTCAAGATGCAAAGAGGTATTGCTTGCAGTGGAAGCTACTTCGCTGCCTCCCAAGTACACGCTTTTTGTTAGAAATTTGCATCAACCGTGTCTGTATAATCTGGAGCAATCAGGTAAATTCAACATTGCAGAAGTGTACCCTCCCTTATCCCCAAACCAAGACTTTTGCTAAGGTTCTTTTTTCAGTTATAAGTTGTTACTGCCGCTGTACGTTCAGAGAAGTGTGAATTCAAAGACATTAGACTGTTTTTACGTAATGGTGTTTTAATTCCATATATACAGGAGGCGTGTACACCACGAAATGGGCTGACTGACGCGGTAACCCGGCTCCTTTATTTGGATTCAATGAATACGGTTTTGAACAAATGCCTTCTGGAACAAGCAAAAGAAAAAGGGATTCATTCTACCTAAATCTGCGGCGTGACTTTCGTTTTCCTCTTTCAGAAAAGATCTGCCTACAATTATTAAGGCCAACATCTTCTTTTCTTGCTCTCAACATTTGGTTGAGATGCGTTACGCGTGCTCTTTTAAACTCCGTAGGCGAGCGGAGGACGAAAAAGCTATGGCTAAGAGGTAGGGCACGCAGTACCCGAATATTACTAGTCAGATGAAGACTATGCTTTCGCCATTGCTATGTCACAATGACTGCTCAGGTTTTCTCAGACTTTTCTACTGACCTACCCACAGCAGTTTAAAACTGTCAATGATACACTTCACGTGCAAGTTTTAATCATTTTCTAAGCAGAACCACCCTAAACCGCTCCGTGACCCCCGTTTCTAGCTAAGCACTGTGGCCTCTGTTCTAGAATTTTCACTGAACATCTTGTTTCAAGGATGTGACCCTGGCTTGCTTCGTGAAATAGTCTATCGATAAAGTTCCATGGATGTTTAAACAGTTTTTCCGTAATAAATTCGATTTTTGTTAATACCACAGAAGAAAGTTACATACGTTTCTGCAGAAGGAGTGTCAGAAGAAGCAGAAGAACGTACCACCCCAGAAAATTTCCCTGGCGATGAGAGCAGAAAACTAAGAATGTATTATACCTTAAGCTATGTGTATCTAATACCATCCCCAGGCCACAAAGCGTAACGTTAGGAATAATGCCAGAGAAATTCGAGGAAACTAGTTTGTCCAATACACTTCTGTGGGTATACGTGTTTGGCTTAACCTTAAATAGCCGTAACGTAATGTTGACGACGTTACGCACATGCCAAACGCCTTACCTGTTAACGTCGATAGTTTTCAGAGCGTAAAGTTTAACGCAATACCATGACAATCCTGTGAAAGTGTGGTGTACGTGTGGTGCAGGTTTACTGAAAAAATTAAGTCCAGTTACACCCTGTGAGAAATGTGCTGAAACCGCCGAGCTGTGATTATTTTTTGTCGCTAGAATGTCAAGAGGCGCTCCCAGAGAAAACGGCAGCGGCTTTGCCGCGAAAATTGGACAGTTCGCGTAAAGAGATACTAAACTCCAGCTGCGGGATGCTCGCTCTCCACCCCCTAGATAGCTCCATTCTATAGGCGCCGGACAGCGCCCAGAGGGCGACACGGATGATGATGATGATGATTAGTGGCTTTCCCTTTGAATCGGGGCGTCGGTTGTCAGCAACCGACTTGCCTGTTTTATTACGTTTACATGCCCTACTCCCAGGTTAACCTATAGATTTGCTTCCTCCCTCCCATCTCTCCCTCTTTTCTGTTTTAAACTCATCGCCCCCACCCCCCTTTTTTCTCCTCTCGCTGTTCTAAATTCTCGTCCGCATGATTACTCCACCTGTGTACCCATCCCTTCCCTCCTTTTCCTCCACCACCACTCCAGTCGCCTCTTCGTCACCTCTATGGCCTTGAAGTTGAGGTTCTCCCTCGCCCCAAATCCCAAGGCCTCCGCCAGCGTCGTTTCCCCCTCACCCCGTGGTGGCCGTATCTCTGTGCAGCTCCTGACAATATGGTCTATAGTTTCCCGATCACTGCCGCAGCATGCACACGTTTTATCCTGCTGCCTGTAGCTACCCGTGTATGCCCGGGTTCTCAGGCACCCTGCCCGTGCCTCGAAGAGCAACGCACTGCCTCTCGTATTGCCATAGAATCCCTCCTTCTTAATTTGCCGTTTCTCTGTCCTATAAGTCTCCAGGGTTTTTTTCGCTTCCATTCTCTCTGCCCACTTCGTCGTCTCTGCTGCCTTTACCTGCTTTTCAACTGTTGTGTAAACCCCGCTTTCCCCTACCGACTTTCCGTACCGCTTGGTCAGCTGTCTGGTCCTCCGTCTCCACCGCGTGTCCACGCTCCTCAAATACAGGTACTTAAACACACTCGCGGCCCATTTTTCGTCCTCCATGTCACGAAGTCGTTCCTCAAACTTTATCTTGCTCTGCGCCTCCCTCGCCTCGAAAGACGACCAGCCCATATCCCCTTGTACCGCTTCATTTGTAGTTTTACTGTGGGCCCCTAGGGCCAATCTGCCTACCGCCCTCTGATTTACTTCCAGGCCCGCTTGGGTCTCTGACTTCATGCACAGAACCGAATTAGCGAAAGTTAATCCTGGTACCATGACCCCTTTCCAGACTCCCCTTACCACCTCGTATTTGCTGTATCCCCAGAGGGATCTATGCTTCATTATAGCCGCGTTCCGTCTTCCTTCCGTCTTAAGGTGAGCCTCATGCGCCTGCGTGTAATCTTCGCTATTGTTCAGCCATACTCCTAAATATTTATACTCTTTCACCAATGGTATTTCTACTTGCTGCACTGATACTGTTTTGTGCTCCTCGCCGTCATTAAAGACCATGATCCCTGATTTTTCTCTGCTAAAGGACAGCCCTAGGTGCGTCGCTTCTTCACCGCATATATCCATCAAGCCCTGCATACTTATCTGGTTGTCCGCCATCAACAATATGTCGTCTGCATACATTATTCCCGGAACCCGTTGTTCCACCACCTGCCCGTTTTTCATGTAGGATAAGTCGAACCCCATCGTGCTGATTTCTAGCTTCCTTTCTAACCCCGTCATGTAGATCATGAACAGCAGCGGAGAGAGAGGACATCCTTGTTTCAGACCCTTGTAGGTGTATACAGGCCTATTGTATGTTTCCCCCTCCCACACTATTTGCACTTGGTTCTCCCGGTATAGCTCCCTGAGTAAGCTAATGAATTCTGCCCCAACTCCCTCGTCCTCCAGGATACTCCAAAGCCGCTCCCTGTCTACATTATCATAAGCCGCTTTAATGTCCAGAAAGGCTAACCACAAAGGTCGGTTTTGCATCTTCGCCACCTCTATGCATTGGCTTACCACGAATAAGTTGTCGTCTAGTCTTCTGTCCTTTCGAAACCCATTTTGAAGCTCCCCTAATATCCTATTTTCTTCCACCCACTGCTCTAGTTCGAACTTCACTGCCTGCATTGCTAACCTGTACAGCACTGACGTGACGGTTACTGGCCTATACGAGCTTGGGTTTGTCCTGACTCCTTTGCCCTTGTACACTAAGTTCATCCTGCTCATTTGCCACGCGGCCGGTATTGCCTTTTCTTCTATCCTTGTTCTGATGGCTTGCAGTAGCTTTCCCTTGCTCTTTGGTCCTAACCGGTTAATCAACTCCATCGGTATCCCATCCGTGCCTGCCGCAGTATTCTTGGGGACCTTTTCCTCTGCTCTTTTCCATTTCAGCTGGTCCCCATCTATCTCCAGACATTTCGGCCTACCCGCCGCCACATCTCTGTGTCGCTGCGGGGCCTCTTCATCCACCCTACCGAACTTCTCCGTGATGATTTTGTGCAGGTATGCTAATGCTTCCTCTCCCTTGAGCATCTGCCCCTGCTCGTTTTCTATAGCACCGCCTTCTGTGGGACTCGTACGTTTCCCTAATGCCTGCACATGGTTCCAAAACCTTTTCGGTGCGTCTCTACCCCTTCCTCGTATTTGCGCTACCCATCGCTCGCTGTCCCCCTTTATTTTCGCCTGCACTAATTGCTGCACTTCCTGTTTCATTTTCTTATACTGCTCCCATTTTAGGTCCACCTCCTCCTTATGTCTCCCCATCCTCTTGGCCTGCCTGTGCTCTCTAGCCGCCTGTTTACGCCTCTCTATCGCCGCCTTTATTTCTGTGTTCCACCAGCTTTTGGGTGTTTTTTTTTCCTCTCCATCGATTGGCCCCCTCTGCCTTGACTATTTTTTCCTGCATAGTCTTGATGAGCCTGTCATATTCCCACTCTTCTTCAGGATTTCTTTCTATGTCCGCCTCTATGCTTTTGGCTATATCCGCAATTTGTTTGCTGTTTAACTTTGTGCGCTGCCCCGGGCGACCCGTTTTTTCGCCCCCCAGTTTCTCAAAACTCAGGTTTATGCGCTTGTGGTCACTGCCCAGACTGTGGCCCCCTTCCTCATCTATGGTCATGCCATCCAACCATTCATAAAGTCCCTCTGAAATAAGGCAGTAGTCAATACTCGACTGTCTCCTACCACACTCCCACGTTATTTGACCCTCGCATTTTTGTTCCCTATTTACTATGATCAGCTTCTGGTACTCACACATATCTAGCATTAGATTTCCGTTGAAGTCGGTGTACCCGTCTAGATCTTCAATGTGGGCGTTCATGTCCCCTACCAATAGTACCTCCCCGGAACGTTTCAAATCTTCGATGTCCTTTTTTAGACACGCCACCAGTTTTTCGTTTTGTTCTTTGCTATCCTTACCCGTCCACAGGTAAGACACCCCTAAAGCCATCTCTCTACCCTCCACTATCCCTTTCATCCACATATGTTCTTTACAGTCTTCTTTCACTCTCTTCCAATTAGTCCCCTGCCGTACCAGCATACCTACTCCTCCGCCTTTTCTCAATCCAGCCGTCCTGTTACAACCTTCCCATGCATACTCTCCGATTACCGGAGGTTCCTCCAATTCCCGTAGGTGCGTCTCGGTCACAGCGTATACCTGGATATCTTCCTCTTCTAGCTGCTTAGTAATCTCCATCCACTTCTCTCTTTTCCTGCCACCCTGCATGTTTATGTACGCGATATTCAGTTTCGCCCCTCTCTTCTTTACACGCCGTCGTCGTCCCTTTCGCTTGCCTGCACCGATCTGCACCGACCCCGCTATCTCCCTTTGCTCCTTGCATTTGTCTACGCCATCTTCGCAAAGGCCTGTGGGCCCCCTGAAAAAGCCACAGTTCGCGCCGCGTGTCGTCTTCCGATGGCTGCTCCCACCTGCCCGTTGAAATGCACTCCGTCACGCTGGAACGCCCTTTTCCGGCCCATCCATCGGACATCCCTGTTGATGTCTGCGACAGCGAAACTCAGCTCCTTGCCCAGCTCCCGTATGTCTCGGTTTACCGCTACAACTTCCCTTTCCACATGTACCCCTCTCCCAATTATCTCTGGTACTGTGCTCACGACGACCTGCACATGTGGGCACAGCTCCCGAAGTTCCTTCACCCCCTTTTCTAGCTGCTTGCGCACTCCCGCGCCCCTTCCCTGCAGAACGTCATTGGTTCCTCCTGCGATAATCACTAGGTTCTGCCCCTGCATATTTTCCCACATTTTATCCTTTGCCTTTTCTAACACTACCCTGACCGTCTGCCCCGGGAACACGCCAACCTGCACTCTCTCGTCCTCTCTCACCCGGCCTCTAATCTCCATTTCTGAGTACCGCATGTTGGAGTCCCCCGCCACGATCACCATGCGCCTTTCTGCCTTTTCCTGGCTGCCCCCCGGCGCGGCCACCTGCTCCCGCACCGGCTGAGTCAGCGCCAGCTCGGGATCGTCTTCCGGCGTGGCGTCTTTGTTCTCCTCCTTTCCCTTCTCGGGGTCAAGCACTGCCGACCCATCTGCCTCGTGACCTGCTTCATCGTTTGTTGGGATGTCACCCTTCGTCGCCATTTTGACCTCCATTTGCGCCAGCCTCGCTTCGAGTGCCTTCCTCTGCTCTTTTTCATCCTTCAACTCCTCCTGTAGCTCGCCTACCTGAACTCTGAGCTGCTCCTTTTCTTCCTCGAGCCGGTCGAGGCGCGACGCTAGCACACACACTCTGCACATGAATTCCTGTCCTTCCGCGTCCTCGACCGACTCGAATCTTGTCTCCTCGAGCGGGTATTCGTGCTCGCACCCCGTGCACATCACACCCGGCTTCTTCCTCTGAGGCATGGTACTGCCCGTCCAAGCCGTGCCCAACTCTGGCTTATTTCACTGCCGCGTTCTCGCGCGCTCCCTTCCAATCTAAAAGTAAGCCGCAACGTGCGATTCTTTCCTACAGCATCAATTCTTCTTTCACGAATTACCAACGCTTACAAACCGCCACGTGCAACAACCGCGCGACACCTCTGATTCGGTCACTTCCCTACGCTAACAACTACCGCCCCTTTCAACTAACCTACATCTCTCTCTAAAACATGGTCACTCTAACAAAGGAATAATAAATATAAATCACTTATCCGTTTTCGTCGTCGATGCCTCCGCCGCGCTCTGTACGTCCGCACACCTCGACAGCTCGACACCTCGACGTCCGCACACCTCGACACCCAGCGCCCCCTTCGGCAGATATCCGCAACACTGGGTCGGTGGTCGCCAGCCGGTACGCTGCTGGCTCGGGGGCGCTCTTCTTTTTGCAGCGCGGATGAAGCATATTAAACCTCCCTTTTGGGCTTAAAACGAAGCAAGACATTGTAAAGTATTCCTGCCACATAGTGCATGTGAATGAAGAAAGATTTATTCGGTGTAACTCGCGTATAGGAAGGCATATAGAGGCCGCATAGGAGTGATGACCAGAAGAGAAACGCTTGTACAGCTTGCCTGCGGGGCAAACCTTACTCAAGATCAGCATGTTTTACTTCAAAAGAAAACGTAATTTATATTGTTCAATCCACAAAAGCGGATGCTTTGTCTGCAAATATATTAGACGTTGCGCATGTTTCCGCGTGGGGCATTCCATCCATGTGAGTGTACTTGCATGCGACTGCAGAACTACTAACTGGACCACATGGGAGTTACATTTAGGCCTTTGATCCGAATGTGATGCTGCATACATGTAACAGTATGACATTCCCGTCTGTGTGGGTATAGTGAAACTGCGGACGTTATTAAGTGCCCGCTTCGCCGAGAAACTTTTCGACTTCCAGTTGTAGCCCAGTACGCTAGTTGCATACATGTAAACACGCCCCGAAAAAAGAAACTCTTCACGAGAAGGCTATCCCAGGAAATTCCTTTGGGCAGGGATGGGATGGGGGAAGGGTAAGCGGAATGTCTAATAGGCGTATCGGAATAAATTCCGGAATATTCATATACGGGTATTTTTTTCTCTCCACGCCAACGGGTTCGGCAGGAGACCTCCGTTAGGAAGGAATAGTAGCGCTTTTATTACCTTCCACACCTTTGCAACAAAAGTCACGGGAGAAAATATAGTTCCCTGAGTACACTCCTCACTGGTCCAGAGTGACCCGAATCAGAACGGATGGAATAAATAACGTTTGTCCTCCTTGTGCTTCCCCCAAACGCGAAAATTTGTTCCTGTGTACATAGTGTTTCAACTGTTATTTCGGCACGTCTTAGCTCTATTTTTCTTTCTTTTTCAGTGGCTTAGATAGTTTCTTAGACTGTTTTTTAGTGGCTTAGATTGTTTCTTAGTGGCTTAGATTGTTTCTTTTGCAAGAAGAGCAAGTGATTTTATGCTATCTTAAAGCTCGCGAAACATTTGGGAACGTTAACGCCTATTAGCATCCGCGCCCCATATGTGGTTATACGTATTTAATACGGCGGTATAAGCATGTGTAATATAAGATGAAGCAGAGTAGAACCGCTGGGTGATAAAACTACAATGCTATAACTGTGCTTGGGGGCCATCTTTATTACCAAATTTAAAGCGCACCTATGTGTATTGTCCACCTGCCAACCAGCCTACTAACAAGGTGATCGTACACCACGGCAGCATCTAATCCGGTCGCTTAATGCGGGCCTTTCAACATTCGGCAAGCATGCTTTGTATCCGCGAAAAAAAAACAGAGAAGAAGAATCCGCGGGAGAATATAAGGCCTTGAACACATGCTTCCCAGTTGTGTTAGCCTATGGCTCGGCAGCGAGGCGACAGCATTTTATCAGCGCCCCGTTCTATTTAAAGGCTTCCCCAGACTATAGGGAACGGACACTGCTCAGAGGGCGCGACGAATAAAGTACACCCACGCCGCCCCGCGGAAGCTTGAGCTAACTTTGGGTCCGTGAGAGCCAGACGGCGGGCGCGCGTTCATATATTCGCCACCACTCGGTTGATTGATTTTGCGATTCTGCGATAGTTTTTGAAAGGTGTCTCGTACTTGAAAACTGTTTTGTCAAATAGTTTCCTCATGTCTCAAGTGCTTCTGTGCGATTTCCGGACAATTACGGGGCTGAACTACTACTGTCGGCCTCGAGTGCGCGAGAAGTTAAAGATTGTACGTTCCCGCGCGCGTGTGCGCCGTGAAAGAAATTGACAGGACAGACGTCGTTGCGAAGTCCCATTCTCAGCGAGGGAAGCTTATTTACCGCGCCAATTCAGGTCAGTTATATTTTTTTCTTGTTTTACAGCCTAATAAAGTACCCCAGCGTATACAACGGCGCTCCACGAGAGAAGCTTGTTTGTCTTGTTTCCTGTTCGCGCAACGGCACTGCAGCTACTTTTCTCATTGCCCTGCTTCAGCTCGGTTGGTGTTGTCACTAATTACCAACGGATTCGAAACGTTATTAGCTGATGACAAAGTATGCGCAGTTTACACAGTTGAAAATCTGCTGCGAAGCTGCGGTTGTCTTTACGAAGAATATGTTTAGTTTCGGCTTCTATTTTGTGAGTAATCTTAGAATCGGTTTAGTGGCTAATTGTGATACAGTTTGTTCAGGCCGTTCAAAATTCTCCAAAAAAGTATTCCCTCCTGCTCCCCATCCTCTGATAAACAATAGTAAACTCAAATTTCAGGGTACGCAAAACGCATTAAACAAATCAGCGCGAGTGAATGCAACCTTGCCTTTGATAGCTTGCCATGCTCTCGCTTGGAATGCGTGGCCGAACTCTGTGCACTTCAGGGAACAATGTAGGGCAGTGAGCGGGATGCGTATTGACCGCCCTTGACATCGCTTTTGGAATCACCCGCGAAGTGCTGTGAACATATTCTTATGCTGCCTTTTGGCATCCATTCGGTGCAGTGAATGTCGCTAAAAAAAGGTTACTGCTGATGAAACAACAGTGGTGGAAGGCACAATACTTTGTGTTATGCAAATACTACGACGGCATGCGATTCATGGCAGCGCGCAATGTGTATCGAACACTGAAAGCAAACGATTTAGTTTTACGGGCTTTCGTGTCTGCGCTGCGCATAAACAGTCATCGTACTCATAATTTTATACCTCCCACTGACAAAAAATTTCATGGGTTTCGTACTGCTGAAATCCATTTCTTGAGAAGCTTATTCTTCAGGGCTGCCGGAGAAACCTGTACAGAACGATGGCAGGCTGCCTTTCGCGATTGTGGCAGGCCTTCACGCAGCACTAGCGGCGTGGCCACTACTACTCTTCTTCAGCATTTTGATCCTTTCGGACCCTGAAACCGCACGCAGCGCGCGTGTTTTTACGTGCGCTGAACGGCCGGTCGCGACATCCACTGACCCAGGGTTGCTAAGCAGCCGCGAGAGATGCCCCTGCAGTGGCGCGCAAACTTCAGTGTCCGATGCCTTGCACTATGTAGTACATACACACGCAAATAGCTTTATAACACACGTTTTTAGATGCAGAGCATCTTTTGCTTGGGGCTATGTCCGTTGTCCGTTGGCGTCTGCACCTCTCTTCCAGATCCCCCTCTCCACGCCAGCTGCGCGATAGCGCGCTATTCCCTCCGTCCTCCTCTCTACGCCAGCTGTGCGATAGCGCGCTGCTCCCCCAGTCCTCCTCTCTACGCCAGCTGCGCGATAGCGCGCGCTTGCGCGCCTTTCCCTCCGTCCCCCTCTCCACGCCAGCGCTATATATAACCACGTGCACGCGCCGCTGCCAGTCCTTAGTTGCTTCGTCGGATGAGTCTCGCTCCGGCGTCTGATGAGTACCGACAGTCCTCCTAGCGGATTGGCTGACACAAGTTCAGCCAGCATCAGCCAACCAGTTAACAGAGCCGTTTGTCAGAGGGGAACTCTGAGGTGATGCGAAGCATCGCGGAGTTTCCAACAACGTTCACGCGATGTGTGTAACCAACGCAAGTGAAAATAAAGGGAACTCCGCGATGCTTTGCATCACCTCAGGGTTCCCCTCGGGAAGATTGTGTAATTTTTTTTCAAAGATGCGTTCACTCGCGCTGAAGGTGGTCGGCGCGGGAAGGACCTACCCAGAGCTGCGCGTGTCTGTCGCGGCTGGCGCTTCGATTGTGCGGCCTACTTCGCTGTCCGGAGCCTATAGCGGGACGGCTGGTTAAGATGTCGGCGCCACGCCAGATAGTTACCGGCCGCTATCTCCCCATCCCCCACCCCCAACCATCACTTTCTGTTTCTATAGTGCGAGAGACAGGAACACGCCCATTCGAGACCCCTGCGTCCTCTATCGGTAGGTGCAGCACCCTGTCCAAACACCTGCGTGATGCACGACCTGCATCATAAGGACAAAAAGGCTCAACCTACAACACCTACCCTGTACTTCTAATAGCAGGAAGAATCCGAAAAGAAGCTGTATCCATCCTATCCACTGAAGAGTAAGCCTTCCTGGTATGAGGGCTGCTAAGAAAGGCATGAGAAGTATCCCTAGTAATTTTCTTCTGAATGAAAGACGGTGAGCTTTTGCTACCAGAAGAGACATTGTCCCAGATACGCCCTATATAATTGGCGACGAAATTTTGCAGAATACTGCAAGCAACCATGCCTAAAGGCTAATATTTGCTACAACCATTTCCTTCTCTTTTTATTTTGTTTTCGTCCTTGTATAAGCAGTTGGTTTGAAAAACTTTTTTCTTCAGAATTTTCCAGCCAGTACCAGATTTTTGTAGCTTGTTTAACACGGCCGGAACAAGAAGAGTGTACAAGCTGGATTGCATTCATTTTTTCAGCAAGGTGTCGTCGATAAGAAATTATAAAGACGCTGTTTTATATACCGACATCATTGCTCCTCGATGCAAGATGGCGGAAGCGCAGGCATTGAGCATCACACGAGGCACATGAGAGATCCGTTAATGATATTGTTTCTCCCATATAGGTGAAGAAGGCGTAAATCTATAAATATATAGATGCACAACACGTCACCAGGTTGTCCGGAGCTGTGCTAATAAGGTGCACACCACTACGCCAGCTTCTCTCCGGATTACCCCACCCATATTGTAAAGACGATAGCCCTTTTTGGGGTTAATCAAGCCCGAAAATTTTGTTCTGTCTGTCTGTATGCGTCTCCGTCGGTTCAGCCACTAGGCTGAAGAATCATTGAATGAAACCTTTGTATAGGCCAAACATTTCTAAACTAGTGAGTCGAGTGGCAATGTAAATAGTTGGCAATATTGTTCCTCCAAGAAATACTACACGCATATTTGGACAAAATATCAATACATAAGCGCTATTTGCAGTATTCTTTTATTTAAAAAAGCGTGGCCGCTTGACTTTGGTGATAGAAAATAAAAACGTACGCCATAAAAAATGTGTTGTCCTTAGGATAAAATAATATAAAACGCGGTAGCGACGCCCACTTGCGGTGGCATTCCAAAGAGTCCAACAGCAACAAAAGTTCCAATAGATGGCACGTGACAACTGGAACGCAGCAAAGCTTGGCACAGCTTAGAGCAGCCGTAGAATTTATCCATCATGGGAGCCTAATATCACCGTATTCCCAATATATCTTCAATGTAATTCAATGCTACTTCATGTGCGATTACCTTCTCCCCATTCCCCCAACATTCGCATCCTAACAGACACATATTAAGCTCTCCAAAACTTTGTCATACCAGGTCCACCGACCCTTCTGTCCACCACATTATTCATTAAATCCCTGCTATCGAAACACCAGGCTGCCAAGTCTGAATAACCTGGACCCCCGGTCATAAACCAGCCGCTCCTGGGAACCAAGCAGCTCACGTGGCTGCACAGGAGGCCCTTTTTACAATAGCGTCCGATGGACCCCCGGCGCCGCCTTTCTGGGACCCCCCCCCCCTTGGCCCAACTGCCCCGACGATGACCCCACTCTCGCTCCCGCAATCATGCTCAGTAGATTCAGGCAACTGAAACAACAACGCGTCAAGGCAATCACCCCTTCAGGCAAACTTACCTCCTTCCACACCCTGACCCGAGCACAAGAATTCTTGAAAAAGTTCCTGACCAGCCCCTCTACGGCACCAGAGACCATTAGACAATAATATTACCCACAGCACGCCCCTCAATGTCCCTACTGCCGCCACTGCATCGCAGCCGATCTCCACCACCTCATCTGGCACTGACCCAAGTTTTCTCGCTTTCGTACATTCACTCCCCCTCACCACAACACCTCAACTTCCATCGACCCAACATCCCTCTCACACGACATACTCCTCTAAATCATCATTTATGCCTGAAAAAGGGGCCTAGTACGGGCAATTTAGCATTCGTCTGCACGACTTGTGAAGCGATCTCTTCAAAACGACGTCATTAGGACTGTGCTCCGCCCTCACCATTCCCTTCCTCCCCCACGGCGTTTGGCTTGCCTTTGTAATAAAGTTAACAACAACATCAACAACAACAAACTTTTCTTGGTTTTTTTACTGCCGACTCGTCACCGCAATCTTGCCCAATCTTCCTGAGTTGATTGCTTGGCTTGACAATCGTGCGCAGCAAACGCTGGGCGGTCATTGCAAGTCACGCACGCACGTGAGGTAGTCATTCTTTTGTTTTAATAATTTCCCGGTGGTCTCCGCGAGCCCCGCACGTGCGTGTTTCCGCATTTTCTTGCTATTTTTAACTGCGAACGCGAAAAAGTTACGATTTGCTTAACAGCTTCGCTGTTAAAATGGAGTAACCAAACGGGTGTAAGAAAAGATCGCCAACTGAGAAAAAGGGTGCAGGAAACTCCAAATTTTGAAATATTTTATATCCATTTACCCGGGTGTACAGAACATTTCCTAGAAGCGGGGGGATGTTTTGTAGCTCACGATGTTTAAACCAGTATGATTTGGCATAATTTATGATCAGTGACGTGTAGGCTTGAGGTTGTTTCGGTATAATTCGGTGTAATTTTGGAACTGGAATAATTTATTATCAGTGACGACGGTCAGTGACGGCTTGAGGTAGTTTTCGTGGCGTTAGCAAAAATACCAAGAAGAGCTGTACCCGGCAGTAGGGAGGCAGACACGGCTAGTCGCCCGCATACCTTGATGCGACCACTGCCACTTTTCCCCGAAGATCCAAGTGGAAACCTGGCACAACAGAAGGAAATTCTCCGGCGCACCACGCGAGCCCTCATACCCCCGTGTGGTTCAAGCCTGCCTGGTGACTGAACTCGCCGAGAGGAGGTTGCGCTGCGGAGAATACGCGTTGGGATGGCCCTTACGCCGCCTGTGACTGCCTCTTGGCCATCGCAGTACCGCGGCCCATACGAATGTACCTGCCCATTCTGCGACTCCGCCGTACAGAATGTGAATGTGCAGCATCTCCTGTGGACCTGCCCCGGACTGCATCAGATCCGATTACGGCACCTTCGTGCAACCGGCCTCCACCCTGGCCGCCCTCGAGACCTGCAGCGCTGGGTTCATGGACCATTTCATCGGCACCTTCTGGACTATATACGAGAAGCAAACTTGTTCGTGTACCTGTGAATCGTGCACCGCTATGCCGCAGGGCAAACGTTCGAATTAAAAAAAAACTGCGCCCCCCGTAATAGGTGCACCGCCGTAGAAAGTTATTATGACAGTGAAGCCGGCTATCGATGCCACACGATTGTGTGCACTAGGGGCTCATGCGTATGGGCACACTGCCTATACTTTTTCAATGGTGCTAGTATTTTTGGGATTCGCCAACGCAAAACAATCGCCACATCTTGCACTGGTGGTGCAAAGCTGGAGAAACAGCAGAGCTGGGGCGACCTAGCTTGTTTCTTCCTTGAATTCGCGATACCAGTGTTGGGGATACTGTGAACAGCCTTGTAATATCCGGCTAATCTTGGCCTCAGCCCTCAGCCCTAAGCCTCGCGTAGCCAGAACACCGCAAAATCTAAGAATACTTAGCACAGCCTAGCAAACCGTAGCAAAACTTAGCAGCACTGGAAGAAGCTATACGTCAACTCCCAGCTCCGCGGTTTTTTTGCGACTAAACACCTATTTCACACCCTTTCAACAACCTACAAAAAGCCAAGCATGTTCCAGTCAGTCAAGACCCTTTTCGCAACACAAATATAGCGTTTTTTTATTTTAAATGTTCAAATTGATGTTTGGCGTGCCAAAGCTTAAGTTTGACAATGAGGCACACCGTATATGGAAACGAGCGATCATTGCAGAGGGACAATCTTTCCCCGCAAGGGGCATCTGCTAAAGCAGATGTTTGCGTGTACTGTGCGACACCACGGACCCCGAGCATCCACGCCTAGCCGTGCGTGGCAGCGCCGTGTCCGGGGAAAAGAGGGTCCTGGTGGTTGAGCCGACGCCGAGTGCTTGGACCATTAAGGCCCCTTGGCGAAGGCAACACACCACTTTGGCCTCCGCTTCCTGTAGACGGCACCTCCGGCCTGACCCGCCCGGGGGGAATCGGCAGTCGCCTCTTCCTGTCCTCCCCTTCATCTTTTACTTTCCTATCTTCTTTCTAACAACTTTCCTGTCGTCTGGTTCCTTCTTCAGTTTCCCTATTTCCTGGCGGCTAGGGTTAACCTTGTGTGGCGGACAACCCTGTGTTCAGCCATATTTGGTTATAGTCGTGGTGTATGGCTGGCGTGGGCAGGACTTGCCCGCGAGTTCCTGTCCCGTGCCCTCGTTGGGCTCCTTGGTGGGTGGCTAGCACCATGGCCGAACAGATTTTTCATTTTATGGCTTTTTTTTTCGCCCCGCTGATCCCTCTCGTAAAAGAGGGGGCACCGACGCAACCGCCACGTTTTTCGCAAAAAACGTCAACAACTTCCCTCGATTTCACGTGGTGCACAGCAATCACGCAGAAAAAACTGCCTGACTCGTCTCAAAGTTTCTAGTTTCAAAGACTCTAACATCCACCCTAGGTGAAGGCTACAAAGTTAAAAAACTAGCTAATAGAAACCTTCTGCTCGAACTGCTCTACAAACACCAGTGTGACAAACTGCCAGGACTAACGTCTTTTGGTGAGATCCCTATAACTGTAAGTGAACACCGGTCACTCAACACGGTCCGCGGAGTCATCTCCGATGACGACCTAAAGTACGTGTCTGAGGAGGAACTTCTAGAAGGTTTAAAAGGACAGAACGTCACAAATGTCTATAGATAAAAATAAAGCGAGAAAACAAAGAGATACAGACCAAGCACATCGTCCTGACCTTTGTATCCAGCATACTTCAAGAATCCGTTGACATAGACTACACAAAGATGAAACTAAGACCGTACATTCCAAATCCTCGCCGATGCTACAAATGCAAACGATACGGTCACGGCTCGCTAAGGTGCCGGGGCCAAGACACCTGCGCAAAATGTGCCTCCCATGAACATCCTGCTGAAAACTGTGAAGCTGAAACATACCTTTGTGTGAACTGCGAGGGCAACCACGCAGCGTACTCTCGTGTTTGCCCAGCGTGGAAAAAAGAAAAAGAAATCATCACACTGAAAGTGACTGAAAACCTAACATTTCGCGAAGCAAGGAGGCGACTGTCAACAGCGCAGACGCGATCATACTCCGTTGTGGTGCAACTGGGCGCGGCATCACAGCGTTCTTCGTCACCTGCTGAAGCCACACAGAGTGACGCTGAAGCAAGGCCCACCGCGCCCCCGGTGGAAGCAGCTAGTGCTGCTCCACCCCCTTCAAAGCGGGCTCAACGGACCCCTGGTTCGGCAGTCCCCAAGGCCACACCCTACACGGCGAGGTCGAAATCTTCAACACCCGTGCGCCCTGCACGAACCTCCAGCGTCTCGGAAGAGACAATGGACACAACAGAGGGAGCTTCTAGGCCGTCTACTTTGGAGGGGCGGCGGAACTCCCTAGAAAATGGAAAGAAAAGCAAGAACCGTATCACGGGACCGAAAACCTAGTTTTCACTCAATAAGAAAAAGCTCACATGGCATTCATTGTCCACTGGAACTGCAGAGGACTTTTAAATAATTTAAATGACTTCAATGACATCTTCGCCACACACTCACCTGTGGCCGTTTGTGTTCAGGAAACCAACTTGGGCCCTAAGCACAAAACCATACTAAAAGGATACCAGGTCTTCCGCTGCGACCGAGAGCAAGCGTGCAGGCTCTCGGGGGGGGGGGGGGGGGGGGTGTTGCAATAATTTCCCAAAGTCGTATCACAGCACGAGAACACATACTGAAAACTAAGTTAGAAGCAGTGGCTGCCACATTTTTAGCGTTCAAAACAATTACAGTGTGCTGTGTGTATTTCAAACCAACCCTCACAATAACATTGCAAGATTTAGAAGACTTACTAAACCAATTGCCAGAGCCGTTTTTATTAGTTGGCGATTTTAATGCCCACTTTTGTTTTTGGGGAAGTGAAAAAACTGATGCAAGAGGCCAGATTTTAGAGGATTTTGTTTTGTCTAATAACGTATGTCTTCTGAACACTGGCCAACTACGTACTGCTCTCCGAGCTCAAGAAAGATGAGCTGCATAGATTTGTCTTTTAGTTCACCCTCTGTTTTTAGCGATTTTAAGTGGGATATCATTGACAATTCATATAGGAGCGATCATCTATCTGTACTCATCACCGTAATATCATCACCAACAACTATCCCAACGAAACCACGCCGGTGGAAACTTCAGTCTGCCGATTGGGGACTTTTTACTTCTGAAGCAAGGTTAGACGACGTTTTTTCTGAAGTCCTTAGCATTGATGAACTGAACAAACAGTTTACATCCTGCATCATTAATGCTTCACACAGAGCCATTCCGCAGTCCACGGGAGTAGTAAAACAAAACCACAAAATATGGTGGACACTGGAGTGCAAACAGGCAAAAAAGGAACAAAATAAAGTGTGGGGTGTCTTTCGAAGATACCCAACACAGGAAAACCTCATAAATTTTAAAAGGAAAAGAGCTAAGGCAAGGTATATCCGCCGCAATGCCGAGAAACCCTCATGGCAAAACTATGTGTCATCCATAAACAGCTCAGTCACTTCAAAAAAGTTATGGGAGCAAGTTCAAAAACTAAATGGGACATATTCCCCCTACACACTTCCTCTGCTAACAGCACCGGATAAACAAACAAGTTTACAAGAACAGGCCGATATAGTGGGTGTACACTTCTCGAGAGTTTCAAGTTATGCACACTACACAGAATCATTTATAAAATACAAAAAACAGTAGAAAAGCAAAGACTGCAAACAAGTGGAGGTGCAAACGAAACATACAATAGTTTAATTACATTCGAAGAACAAAAAAGAGCTCTATTGATCGGTAAACAGACCGCTCCAGGCCCAGATGATATACACTATGAAACGCTTGCACATCTTTCAAGTTCTTCTGTGGAAGCACTCTTAAAATTTTTTAAACAAAATTTCGGTACTTGGAAAAATACCAGAAGCTTGGAAAAAAGTATTCATTGTAGCATTCCTAAAACCTGGAAAGCCGCCAACCTCCCCTAGTAGTTACAGACCAATAGCCCTTACCAGCTGTTTAGCTAAAACGTATGAACGTATTATAAATACCAGATTAAGCTTTGTTCTACAATCAAACAAACTTCTTGATGTTCACCAGTATGGTTTCAAAAAAGCATGCTCAACCACTGACCATCTCGTCTGCCTAGAAAATACCGTACGTGAAGCATTTATACACAAACAACACTGCCTCGCGGTCTTTTTCGATCTTGAGAAGGCCTACGACACTACGTGGCGATTTAGAATAATGCGCGATTTAGCAGAGTTACGCATCCGTGGAAGAATGCTGAATTGCCTGAATGACTTCATGGCAAAGCGTTTATTTCAGGTACGCCTGGGCTCAACCCTCTCGAGAACCTTTGTACAGGAGAACGGGGTCCCACAGGGGTGTATTTTAAGCACAACACTATGTGTTGTAAAAATGAACTCCATATGCAAAATAACTCCAAGGTCGACTATGTACTCTGTCTATGTTGACGATCTTCAAATAGCTTGCACATCTTCCAATGTAGCAACATGCGAAAGGCAAATACAGTTGACTATAAATAAACTGAACATGGACAGACAGCAATGGTTTCCGGTTTTCACCTCACAAAACAGTAGCTATTCTTTTCTCTCTCAAGCGAGGCTTACAGACCAATCCGACCCTACACCTCAAGGAAATCGACTTACCCATAGAAAACGAGCACAAATTTCTAGGCACAATATTCGAAAAAAAACTCACTTTCCTGCCCCACATCAATATGCTTAAAAAAAGCGTTGCGAGCTCTACATATACTTAAGGTCCTGTCTCGGAAACACTGGGGTTCCGATAGGGCCTGCCTATTACAAATTTACCGTTCTGTTGTACGCTCCTGCTTAGACTATGGTAGCATTGTGTATGGCTCCACGAGACAGTCCTACTTGAAACGATTAGATCCCGTTCACAATGTAGGTTTACGTCTCTCGTCTGGGGCGTATAGGACATCCCCCATAAACAGCCTCTACGTCGAAACAAATGAACCACCACTCACAGATAGAACAACAATGCTGACATGCTCATACATACTGAAGATCCGTTCACTGCCGAAACATCTGTGTTACCCCATAGTTACAAAATGCCCGTCTAGGACAATTTTTAATAATAAACCCCAAGCTATCAGACCATTGCTTCTTCGGTTTGAGGAGAGATGCCAATAACTCAGTATGCTGGACACACTACCTCAAATTGCCCATAGACAAAACCAACTACCCCCTTGGTATAGTTTTCCTACAACATGTGACTTCACACTAACACACCTTCAAAAAAAGCAGACAGCACGAGAACATATTTTACAGGAATGTTTGGCACTAAACGAAAAATACAAACGCTACACCGAATTTTACACAGACGGTTACAAAACATCACACTATGTCGGGAGTGCAGTAGTGCAAGGGAAATGGGAAAAGGTGATAAGGCTACCCCAGTGCGCTTCCGTTTACACAGCAGAATGTTATGTCATTGCTGTAGCAGCAGAAAGGATAATGAAGCATGAAATTAAACAGTATTATATATACAGACTCTCTCAGTGCACTCACAGCAGTACATTACAAAAATGCAGCTCAGCCCATAATAGGAGACATAATACACAATTTAGTAACAGTCACAACACAAGGACAGGAAATTAAGTTGTGCTGGGTCCCTAGCCATGTTGGAATCAAGGGAAATGAGAGAGCCGATGCGTGTGCCGCACAAGTGGGTAACGGAACAATAGAGAAAGTACAGATTCCTCACAGCGACTGCATGAAATTCGTACGGAGCAAACTGAGAAAAACTTGGCAGTCATTATGGGATAAGGAAACCGACAACAAACTCCACCTAGTTAAACCCATGATAACAGAGTGGACATCAAACAGACATGAAGAACGCCTCAAAGAAGTAATTTTATGTCGTCTCCGCATTGGACACACACATCTTACACATAATTTCCTTCTTATGAAACAAGACCAACCGAGATGCGAAGATTGTGACCAAGAACTTACAGTAAATCACATCTTACTCTTATGTGCGAAATTTGAGGCCTTGAGGAAAAAACATTTTAGGCTGTTTTACAGCGAGCAAATTCCATTTCACCCCAGCCTACTCCTAGGAGAGGATGCTATTGTTAAAATTTCCTCTGTCTTTAGTTTTTTAAAAGAAGCTACACTTCTAAACAAGCTATAACGAGATAAAGCAATTGGTTATTATCCACAAAAAACCAAACCTTTTGTTTGGCGCATGATAGCCTTAGTTGCTTATGTGCCACAAAACACAACACAACAACAACAATATTTAGCATTTCTTACGAGGTGGAGAGGAGGGTGTAAAGGATATCACGTACTTCTCAGTGGAATTACACCTGCATGAATGGCGTTAATTAATCAGAAGATGAACACCTTTTCTACACCCTTTCAACACCGTACGAAAAACCAAGGTTATTGAAGTTAGCACCCTTTTTTCCCACAAAACGAGTGTAGAGCTACGAAAAGGGTGTTGAGATTCAGGAAATAGCGTGCAATGGCCTCTCAACACCGTTTTTCAACTGATGCTACAACCTATTTGTCCAAAAAGGGTGTAAAAAAGTTAGTGTGTACGGTAGCCACAACCACACCTATACTTGTCGTTGTAAGTTCTTGGCATCGGCTTTTG